>NC_057810.1:506540153-507140153 GCF_018294505.1 Triticum aestivum | reverse complement strand
ATTCAAGCTAAGTGATGTCAAGCCAGCGTCTACACCAATGCCTACCAAATGCCAACTTGACAGTGATTCCAATGGTAAAGCGGTGGATCAAAAGGTATATCATTCTATGATTGGCTCCTTGATTTACCTTTGTGCATCTAGACCGGATATCGTGTTGAGTGTGGGAATTTGTGCACGGTTTCAAGCCTCACCTAAGGAAAGCCACTATGTGGCGGTCAAGCGAATCTTTTGATATTTGGCTCATACCACAAACTTTAGCTTATGGTACCCTAGAGGAGCAAACTTCAATCTCGTGGGCTTTTCGGATTCGGATTGGGCGGGATACAAAATGGATAGGAAGTCAACTTCCAGAGGGTGCCAATTTCTTGGTTGCTCTTTGGTGAGTTGGTCTTCTAAGAAGCAAAGTTTTGTGTCTCTCTCCTCCATCGAAGCCGAGTATGTGGCTGCCGGTACTTGTTGTGCTCAACTTCTATGGATGAGGCAAACTTTAAAGGATTACGGTGTCATTTATGACAAAGTGCCTCTTTGGTGTGACAATGAAAGTGCCATCAAGATTTATCTCAACCCGGTGCAACACTTCAAGATGAAGCATATTGAGATTCGGTATCACTTCATCTGGGATCACATCAAGCGAGGGGAGTTTGATCTTAACTATGTCAACACTCATGATAACCTTGTAGATATTTTCACGAAGCCTTTGAATGAAGCAAGATTTTGCGAGTTAAGGCATGAGCTAAATATCATTGATTTGAGCAATGTGGCTTGAACCTGTGCACACCCCACCATATTCATCATGTTATATTGTTTAGGTGTAGGCATGGACATAGGGGGAGTGTTGTTCTCTGAGTGAACTCTCTCTCCCCCCATATGCATAAATCGATCAACTCTTTCACATTCGCCATTTTTTATGGTACTTGTGCTTCAAAGATGAGTTTTGGTCATGGGCCCAAGGATAATTCTTCGCGGTGCCATACCAATTGACTCAAACATAGGTGGCTCCGGCCACCGCCCTCTCTTCTTGAGGGGTTTTGATCCGGTGTTTGGTCCTTGTTTTCTTTTGTTTTCCTTAGTTTGTTTGTGTTGCAAAGGCCGTTTTATCTCTCTTTTGCCAATTCCTGCACTTTCTTGGGCATGCGGTACTACCGTGGCATGCCACGGTACTACCGCTGGAGGTGGGTGGCTCTTGTGCTTGCACAGCTGCGACCACGGCACGATACTACCGTCTCCAGCACGGCAGTAAATTTTTACTTCCACTGGAAGAGCAGTACTACTGCCCGGGCTGTACTACCGCGATGACCTATGGTAGTACTGCGTTGTCCTGACCACGTGGGGGTTAAGCATGCGCAGGGGGAGTTCCAACTCCCCCGTACCCATTCATATCTTCCCCTCGCGTCTCTCTCTCCTACCCAAGAACGGCGCCGGAGGACCTCGTCGGATCTCCTTCTCCGGCCACTCTCCTCTCATTCAACCGGTGGGATCGTTCCCCACCTCGTCCTCTTGCCATGGACCCCAATATCTCCCCTAGTCCTTCTCTCTATCTCTCTTTTTTTGCATCTAAGTCTTAGGGGAAATATGAGTTGGTCTTGTGATTTTTGGCTAAATATATGCAAGAGGAGATAGTTGGAGAGTGCTTGTGCAGTAGATATGTTATTTGGTGTGGTACAACAACATAGTTTTAATCAACGGTAGTACTGATTTCTCTTTATGGATGTCCTCTGATCCGTTCGTGCGAGATGCGCCCCATGCGGTACTACCGCTCCGCCTGGAGCGGTACTACCGCCGGTGCGCGGATGTAAAAGTTTACTTCCGCCCTGAGTGTTGTACTACCGTGCCTAGCGGTACTACCGCTAGCCTCTACGGTACTATCGTGGTCAGAGCAGTAATAAAACTTTACTTCCGCGACAGTTACAGTACTACTGCTTGACTTAAAATTACTTTGTTTAGCCACATCCAATCTCATTTCTAGTTGTTTCATTTATTGGCCTTGGTCTTTGCAATAATCCTTCTCGCTCTTCTCGTGTGTTTGCATTGTGTGTCTTAGGTGGTGGCTCTGGTTCCGTTGCTAGGCGCTCAAATCCTAGTCGTGATACGAGCTCAAAGCGTCTTCGCAACCAAGAAGCTCCTGAGGGGTCCAATGCCCCAGCACGCCACTTCAAGACAACAACCACCAAGATCAAGGAGCCAGTTGTCATCTTGGATGACATGCCTCTAGCCGACTTTCAGATTTGAAGGAGGCTCAACCCCTACAGCAGCCTCGAGAACAAATAAGGGGCAATGACTTATTTTGGACCAAGCAACAAAATCTCATCTACCTAGATGTGATCAAGGCCAAGCAGGACATCTACGTACCCATTCAGTGGATCGACATGGAGCGTCTGAGGAAGAACCAGTCATATTTTAGTGAGACTCTGTATTTGGTGGAGCGGGTTGGTATTGAGGAGATCATCACGTTCCACGTTGACTATGACCCGGAGATTGTGGCTCAGTTTTTTGCTTCTGTTCATTTCCACTCGGATGTGAAGCGGAGCATGACTTGGATGACAAATGGAAATAAGATGACTGCTGAGTGGAAGGAGTTCATGGATCTATTGAATGTTCGTGATGAGGGGCTAGATGTGCCCGTTGGTATCCGACCGCATGCCAACCCAGAGTCTGCTTCCAAGAACAAGCTTCAACCATACCTGGTAGAGAAGACTTTACCCAAAATGGCAAGAAGTCCTATGTGCTGAACCCGTTTCTCGACATCATGCACCGGATCTTTTGCAACTCTCTTTTTCCTCGCATGGGCGACAAGTACAAGGTGCATTCCTATCTTGTGGACTTGATGCTTATTTGTGAGGAAGCGCGTCTTCAACAACCTAGACCACTTGATGTCTCTCACATCATGTGGTGTGAGCTTCAATCTGTTGTGTTCCATCGTAACGTCCCCATCTATGGACCCTATTTGCACCTCTTGATTCAGAAGACTTGGGAGAAGCTCTTTTCGGTTGAGGAGTTTCATGAGCCCATTAAGCTGTGACAGAAGAACAAGTGGGCTAACACTACTACCCGGGCTAAAGCAGAGGCTGCCCGCATGGATGTTGATGAATATGAAATTGCATAGGAGGAGGAGGAGGACAGTTCTGAGTATGAGTCTCCCTCTGATGAGCCATCTTGGGCTTTGAAGCTCAAGGACAGGGTGAAGACTCTATTCTGCATGCAGGCCAAGGGACAGTATCAGACTCACGTTGCTCAAAAGGAGAGTCGCCAGCGCGACAAGCAGGTTTTGAGGAAGCTTGGTGAGCACGTCCAGAGTGGGTCTGAAAAGACCATCACACCTGAGGCTGTTTGGATGAAGAAGAAGAGCTATCAGTGGGTTGAGTCAGATGAGGAGTCCATTCCTACTGCTTTTGAGGAGGAGATTGTTGGGTGATCACTACAGTGGGAGCTATCACCTGTGTCTTGGGTGTCCTCTCTACCCTTTTGGTGTCTCGATGCCAAAGGGGGGAGAGAGTAGGATTTGCGAGTCTTTTCTTTGTCTCCTTGCTTTCGTTGGACCTTCGTCGTTGCTTTGGTTTGTATTATATGGTGTGAGACATATGCCTTCACTCTTATCCATTTATTGTCAAGTATGATTAGTAGCTTCTGAGTTTATCTTGTCTTGTGCCCTCATTATCATGCTCACTTGCTATACCTTGCTTACATGCTTAGTATCACTCATCTCTTTGCAACGATTGCCTTGTCTATTAAATATAGGGGGAGTATTGATCCTAGTCTGTGTGTTTTGCAGTCCAAAGCATATCTATAGAATGCACACATCTAGGGGGAGCCTGTCTATATTTTATAGATTTTGGGTTTGCTTATGCTCATTATATATCTCCATGTGCAAATCTCGTATTGTCATCAATCCACCAAAAAGGGGGAGATTGTAAGGGCATGTTTCTCCCTAAGTGGTTTTGGTAATTGATGACAGTGCATTTGCAGACTAATCGTGTGCATTGAGCATTTCAGATATCTCATATCTAGGCACAAGACTATTCGGTGCCCCTCGGAGCCTATCGAAGATGGATGTTATCTATGTTTCTTTTCGATGGATTTGAGTCGTACTATTAAGAGGGGGTCCGCTTAGGTAGGGTGGAATTAACACGTATACATCTATTCCTTTGCACCACCTTTCCTTCGCTTCAATGGAGAACCGTCCGTTTATCCATGTCTCTGCGATATGAAGGCTGCCAAATGCTAAAGCTTCTGTGGCGTGCAGTAGTACTGCTCAAGGGAGCGGTAGTACCACAAGGTCCAGCTGTAGTACCGCTCCTGGTGAGCAGTAGTACTGCTGCCTCCAGCCCTGAAGCTGATATATGCGGTAGTAGGCGCGGATGTAATTTTTTACATCCACCCATACGCGGTAGTACCGCGACGGCTGTCCGGTAGTACTGTGCCGGACTTTTGCACAGTTCCATCCTCAGCGGAAGTTGTTACGGAAGTAATTTATTACTGTTGTGCATTTCCAGTACCAGTTGATACCTGCCTTGCGGTAGTACCATAGGGGCGCGCGTTAGTACCGCTCCGGCGGTTCTGCCGCTTGTTGCCCTGTGCAACAGGCCCTCATCTGGTCACTACCACACAAGTAGTAGTACCCCACTCCACAGCGGTAGTACCTCAACCCTATGCGGTAGTACCGCGGCCTTGTGCGGTAGTACTGTGTCGTGCGAGATGAGAAATGGGATGACGGTTGGATCTTTTCCCCCACTATATAAAGGGGGTCTTCTTCCCCAAGAAGACCAAGCTCCATTGTTGCTCAAACCTCCATTTTCACCCGATCTCTCTCCTTAGCCAATCAAACTTGTTGATTTTTTAGGGATTGGTTGAGAAGGCCCCGATCTACACTTCCACCAAGAGAAATTTGATTCCCCCACTAATCCCTTGCGGATCTTGTCACTCTTGGGTGTTTGAGCACCCTAGACGGTTGAGGTCACATCGAAGCCATATTCCATTATGGTGAAGCTTCATGGTGTCGTTGGAGCCTCCAGTTAAGTTGTGGAGATAGCCCCAGCCTTGTTTGTAAAGGTTCGGTCGCCGCCTTCAATGGCACCAATAGTGGAATCACATCTCCTTGCATTGTGTGAGGGCATGAGGAGAATACAATGGCCCTAGTGGCTTCTTGGGGAGCATTGTGCCTCCACACCGCCCCAACGGAGACGTACTTCCTCTCAAAGGGAAGGAACTTCGGTAACACATCCTCGTCTCCACCGGCTCCGCTCTTGGTTATCTCTTACCTTTACTTGTGCAAGCATTTATTGTGTTGTATCCCCTTGCTTGCTTGTGTGCTTGTTATTGTTGCATCATATAGGTTGCTCACCTAGTTGCACATCTAGACAACCTACTTTGATGGTAAGTTTAATTTGGTAAAGAAAAGCTAAAAATTGTTAGTTGCCTATTCACCCCCCCTCCTTCTAGTCAACCATATCGATCCTTTCAAGATGCATAAAACGGGTTGTGATCGACGATCGTTACCGACTCCGGGTTGTAGCGGAAGAAGGCAAGTCAGTGTAGATCATACTTGGAGTCCCTCGAACCATCGATGAACGATCCCTCGTACCGCCCACGAACAGTCCCTTGAACTGGACACCGAAAGCGCGGCCTCTCTACTTGGTTGCAAGCGTGCAGCCTTCACGATCAGGTGGCGCTTCATCGTCCAGAGCTAATCGTCACTGGAGAATTAGAGGGATGATATTATAACCATAATGGGTTTCTAATTATGAGTATTAGAGGAACTAGACCCAACTCTAATTAGTCAATTAGGACCAATAGAACTAGGTCTAGATGAACTAGAGGAGCCTCCAAAACTTGTGTTCTAGGGGCTACCCATGCCCCTCTATTTATATGTTGAGCCCCGAGGTCGTAACTTGGGGAAGTTTAACATCCCAAATTTCCAATTTGGCATGTTATACATAGGTCATCCATGCATATCATATTTTATTGCTTTTTCATTTGCAATCCTCGAAATCCTAAGCAACTCAAGGACCTTCGGAGAGAGTTGGGGATTTTCCAATTTTCATATTTGAAATTTTTATCAAATAGTGAAGACGAGGATTTTGATTTTAATTATTTCTCTTCAGAAAATATTTCATTTTAAAATAATAAATGAGGGGAGATAATATGACTTCTCCAAAACAATTAAAATATCGGAGGAAAAATGTTAAAATCATTATTTGGATTTTATTTGAGTTTATTCTGAATTTTATTTGCCCTAGAAAAATTTGCATGTTTTAAAAATTGCATTTTAGGGGCCAAGAAAAGTTCATCTTGTTCTAAATATTTTATTTAGACGGAGAAAACTTGTTTTGGAATTTTTAGATTTTTTTTTATATTTGTCTAGGATTTTTTTTTCTAGTCGGCGGAATGTTTAAAAAAAAAACCCCGCGCCCGACCGGGCCAAGGGCCCAGCCAGGCCGGCCCGCCTCGCCTCCGCCTCCCCGCGTGCGCCGCCGTGCGCCGCACGGACGCCGAGGGAGTCCGAGCCGGACTCCTCCCCGGGCACCCCCTTCCCCAAGCCGGAGCCGCCCCCCCTCCTTAAATACCCCACCCCGCCGCCCTCACCACCACCCCGCCACCACCCGCCATCACCGCCGCCGCCGAGCAGCGCCCGAGCCGCCGCCGCACCCTGCCCGAGCCGCCGCCGCCGTCTTCCGCGCCGCCGCCGCCGCCGTCTCGCCGAGCCCCGCCGGAGCCGCCCGCCCCGCCGGACGACCTCGCCGGAGGTAGCCACACCCCCCCCCCCTCGCCGCCGGTTTTTTTAAATAAAACCCCTTCGGTTTTTTTAAAAAAAAACCCTAGTTCATTTTTTTATAGATCGGTTTTATTCTTCGGTTGATTTTCTTAGCGAGCGTTCGCTCGTTCGTTCGTTTTACCGAACGTGTTCATCGTTTAGTTTCTGCTAACGAACGTTCGATCGTTTAGCCGTTCGTCGTTTTTCTTTTATCGGATTCATTCCGCGATTATTCTGATCGCGATTTCTGATCCGATGTTCGAACCTGTTTATCTTTTCGCTTGTTTATCGGAATCAGGCGATTCAAGCGCCTGGAGTTTCATCTCGAAACCTTCTTTCCGAATAATCAACTCAAACAAGTTTTTATCTTTGTAAAATTTGACCCTAGTTCAGATTAGTTAACGGATCTTGTTTCTTTTGCCGTTTGAGTTTCGTTACTCCGTTTGATTTGATTCTTTTTGCAAACCGGAGTTCTTAAGTTGAACTCTCCGGTCAAACTCTTTTATTTGGAGTTCTACTTGTGCATCTTTGATTGTTGCTTATGTATGTTATTGTTTGCTTGCGATAGAATTCCCGGAGTGCGAAGCGTGTTACTACGAGTCTCTAGGATTCACGGATCGTCAGCAAGGCAAGTAACATATTGATCATACTCTTTTCATACCCAGTTTTTATGCATTAGTTTCAATCCTCAAACATTGCATGACTAGGATGCCTTTAATATGTGGGTTTTGGGAAGTAGTTGCTGAGGTAGAACCTATTGCCCTGTTTATTATCAAACCCTTGGGAGTTACTTCTACGCGTTGCTTATTTTGCCATGCTATGCTCGTAGACGTGGATTGGGTTTGAGTGATTTCCATGACAGATGTGAGATTGTTAAATTAATGGTTTACTTAAGGTGGCAACTTTAATACACATCTGGGTGGATTGAGGCACCTGGGGTATCCAGTGATTGCCTGTTTTATTTTTGGAAATCCCGGGGTTACCGTGTGATTCTCCTATGGACCGCCACCCAGGCTCAAAGGGAACTGAGTCTATTCATGCTAGAAACTTCCGTGTGCAGCCGCAAGCTATTATGGGCTCTAGCATAGTTGAGTAAGTTACGTGAAGCTCTTGAAGAGGTGGATCAGCAGGTAGTGGGTTTGTAGGTTTGGTATGGTCTGCCCGGAGTAGAGAGTTAATGTTTCTGAAAGACTGTGTCTCGGTCATCCGTTTCTCAAACATCATGTAGTGCGAGGAATCAGCGGAGGCGATCGAGTCTTGCGGGGAAAAGTGCGCAAACCTCTGCAGAGTGTACAATCTAATCATGGTTAGCCGTGTCCCCGGTTATGGACAATTCTGAGTATCTAGTACTTGAGTATTCGCATGTATCTCAACACTTCTAATTAATCTTGCTGGGTTGTTAACTATTTTAATTGGGATCATTGAGTTGGGGTTACCTTCTCAAATGATGTTTCAACCACCATGATAGTTAAATTAAAATTTATTCCTTTGAAGTAGGGAAAAATTGGCTTTTCGCAAAACTGTAACCATAGAGCTTTCCACCAGCCAAATATGCATGTAGTGGTAGTATTATTCTGTTATTGCTCTTTTGTGTTACATTGCCAGCATATTCCATGTGCTGACCCGTTCTCGGGCTGCAACGTATTATGTTGCAGACTTTTCAGACGAGGAGTAAGGTTCGTAGGTCGTTGCCGTGCAGCTCAGCTATGCCGTTGGAGTTGATGGACTCACTTTATCTTCCAAGCCTTCCGCTGTTATCGCATTAGATGGCCTTAAGCCATATTATTGTAATAAGTTCTCTTTTGAGACATTCGATGTAATAAGTGTGTGATTGCTACTCTGTTATAAATCCTTCGAGTACTGTGTGTGTCAGCATTACCGATCCAGGGATGACACGGAAGCACAGAGACTTGACCATCTGAGGTCGGGTCGCTACAAGATGGTATCAGAGCACACGCTGAGTGTAGGACACGACCACTAAGATAAACCATAGGTCACTCTTCTCTTCTCATTTCTGACTCCTCTTCTTTTTCCACTCTTTAGGATGAAGGAGATGAAGAACAAGTTTGCACAACCAGATGAAGACTCACCTTTTGGACGCCACTTGAAGGAAGTCACTAGGTACTTGAATATTGGAATACCAAGCTTCACCGGGACGTACAACGCCACTCTACCAGAAGAAGAGCGCTGGATGATTCAAGTACGAGTTCCAGGAAGAACGTTCTCGCCAAATTCTAAACCCATAGAGTTTTCTTTCGAAGCACCCACTTGGAGCCTTGGCAAGAGTATGGCAGCTCATATTACCATGGGACGCATTGGAGAAATCTACAACAAGGACCTTGAGGACACCACCTATCAAATATGTGGGCGCCGAGATGAACAATGGGAGATGATCAGCACTAGGAAGGATAGATCTGTCGCAGCCTTTATCCAGGAGCAAAACCAGCACATTCGACGACAGGAGAACCAGATGTGCGCAGACATGATCGAGTTGAAGAAGGCGAAAACTAGGATCATCGAGCTGGAGGAAGAACTTAAGTTCACACGCGATGGATATGAGGAGGAAATCAAGACCCTATTGGAGAAGAATGACGACCTAGTCGAGAAGATCGGAATTTTCATGGGAGGACCAGTTCCGAGAGAAGATGACGGAGACCCCATTTGTCCGGACAACTACATCATCATCGACGACACCGATTCAGATTCAAGTGATGATGACTACGAAGATGAAGCTGGAGCAGACATCATGGAGTCTTCCACCGATCAAAATTTCTAGATGACCACCATATAATAATAGTATTCCCCCATGTAACTAGTAGTAGTGAGCACTTTTGCGATAGTCCTAGACCGTTTTGTATGCCCTTGCTTGATTGATTGAATGAATGCTTGTGTTTGCCTCATATACATATGGGTAGTGTTTCTCCCCTAGATCTTTTTCTATTCTAATCTCTTCCATCTAAACCCATCAGATGCCTCCGAGAAGAGACCCCGATTTTGTTTTCCCACCGGAGATCACGCAGTTGATCCAGCAGCAGAATGCCTTGATGCAATTGCTAGTTCAGAACCAGGGCAATGCCAATAACAACAATGCCAACAACAACCCGCCGCCAGTGGATAACCTCGCCCGTTTCTTAAGGTTACAGCCGCCGGTGTTCTCCAGTAGCATCGAGCCAATAGTTGCAGATGATTGGCTACGTCGTATTGGAAGGGAGTTAACCACCGCAGGATGCACAGATGCTGAGAAGGTGCGTTTTGCCGCACACCAACTGGATGGACCTGCAGCAGCATGGTGGGAGAATTTCACAGCCACCTATCCTATCGACACTGTCACATGGGCTCAGTTTCAGCAGGCTTTTCGTACTGCCCATGTCTCGACTGGAGCTATGCAGATGAAGAAGCGTGAGTTTCGCAATCTACGCCAGGGGAACCGTACTATTGGCCAGTACGTGGATGAGTTTAGCAAGTTATCACGTTATGCCCCTGATGATGTGGCCACAGATGCCGCGAAGCAGGAGAAGTTTATGGAAGGGCTGAATGATGAGATGAGTATGCAGTTGATGGTAGCAACCTTCAACAACTACCAGGAGTTGGTAGATAAGGCCCTAATGATTGAAGGAAAGCAGCAGCAGATTGAGAATCGTAAGAGGAAGTATGGACAAGGGAAATACAACTCAGGAGCTCACCAGAAGCCTCGTTTAACCCCGAACTCGGGAGGACTTGTTCATAACCATGGAGGTCATAACCATGCTGGAGGAGGATCGCATAACCATAATGGTGCGAAGAACGGGAATGGGAATGGAGCCAACAATAATCAGAATCGCTCTAACCCATCTACACCCGCAAAGAGGGACTTAAGTCAAGTTGTTTGCTACAAGTGCGGGAAGACCGGGCACTATGCCAATGACTGCTCTGAAGGAAAGAATGGAAACGGAAATGGGAGCGCTGGGAAGAAGCCCAATCCATTCAACAAAGGACAAGTGAACCACGTTAACGTGGAGGAAGTTGAAGAGCAGCCGGACGCGGTAATAGGTAAGTTTTTGGTTCAGTCATTTACCGCAATTGTTCTTTTCGATACTGGTGCATCGCATTCATACATATCAAGGGGATTTGTGGAAAAGTTCAAGTTACCAACCCAAACCCTTAGGACACCCCTTTTAGTGAGCTCGCCTGGAGCAGAGTACATGGCTAGCAGTTGGTGCACCCAGATACCCCTAATCATTGGCACACATGTATTTCCGTCTGACCTAATTATCTTGGAGTCGCAAGGATTGGATGTGATATTAGGAATGGACTGGATGTCGAAGTATGGAGGAAGTATTGACTGTGCTAGTAAGTCAATTTACCTTACCACCCCGGAGGGAAAAAGGATTAAGTATGTATCTAGGCATGTGCCTAGGAGGAGCCAAGTAAACGCCCTCACGGGAGTTGTACAGGAGGAAGTACCTGTAGTAAAGGATTTTCCGGATGTTTTCCCCGAAGAGTTACCAGGTATGCCACCGGATAGAGACATCGAGTTTTTGATAGAGCTATTGCCAGGTACAGGGCCGATATCCAAGAGACCCTATCGGATGCCAGCAAATGACCTGGAGGAAATTAAGAAGCAGATCAAAGAGTTGTTGGAGAAAGGTTACATTCGTAGAAGTTCATCACCTTGGGGAGCCCCAGTACTTTTGGTGGAGAAGAAGGATAAATCCCTGAGGATGGTCGTTGATTACCGAGCTCTGAATGAAGTAACGATAAAGAACAAGTATCCCTTACCGATGATTAATGATCTGTTTGATCAGTTACAAGGAGCTAAGGTGTTTTCAAAGATTGATCTACGATCAGGATACCATCAGTTGAAGATCCGAGAGAAGGATATACCAAAGACAGCGTTTACCACGCGGTATGGATTATATGAGTACACGGTCATGTCATTTGGACTGACTAACGCCCCTGCCTATTTCATGAGTATGATGAACAAGGTGTTCATGGAGTATTTGGACAAGTTTGTTGTGGTATTTATTGATGATATTATGATATACTCGAAGAACGAAGAGGAGCATGCGGAACACTTGCGTTTGGTTCTCGAGAAACTCAGGGAACACCAGTTATACGCCAAATTCAGCAAGTGTGAGTTTTGGTTGAAAGAAGTTGGATTTCTTGGGCATGTTATATCAGGAGAGGGTATAGCAGTGGATCCCAGTAAGGTTCAGTCGGTCACTGAATGGTTGGCACCCACTTCAGTTGGCGAGATCCGCAGTTTCCTTGGACTCGCAGGATATTATCGGAGATTCATTGAGAATTTTTCCAAGATTGCTAAACCAATGACTGAATTGTTAAAGAAGGATACTAAGTTCAAATGGACGGAGGATTGCGAGACAAGTTTTCAAGAGCTGAAGGAACGATTGACTACAGCCCCAGTGCTGACCTTGCCAGATATACGTAAGGAGTTTCAAGTGTATTGTGACGCCTCTCGCTTGGGACTTGGATGTGTGCTTATGCAGGAAGGAAAAGTTGTTTCGTATGCCTCACGACAACTGAAGCCACACGAGTTGAACTATGCCACACATGATCTGGAGTTAGCAGCCGTAGTGCATGCGCTGAAGACCTGGAGACATTATCTTATTGGAAACCGTTGTGATGTGTACACGGATCATAAGAGCTTGAAGTACATTTTCACCCAGAAGGAGTTGAACCTCAGACAGAGGAGATGGTTGGAACTTATAAAGGATTACGATATGAAGCTACACTATCATCCAGGAAAAGCCAACGTCGTAGCAGACGCTTTGAGCCGGAAAAGTTATGCTAATGTTCTTGTGAGCAAAGGAATGCCAAAAGAGTTAGCTGCGGAGATCATGGAACTTCGGTTGGAGATTGTTCCAAAAGGCTTTCTTGCAGCAATGGAGGTTCAGTCGACATTGTTGGACAAGATTCGAGAAGCTCAGAAGGAGGACAAAGAGATTGTTGAGATAAGAGAGAGGATGGGCGAAGGTAAAGCCAAAGGTTTTCGCGAGGATGAGCACGATACCTTGTGGTTTGAGGACCGGATTTATGTGCCCAACAATTCGGAGATCAGGAAGTTGATACTTCAGGAGGCCCATGACTCACCATACTCGATTCATCCCGGAAACACCAAGATGTATTTGGACTTGAAGGAACGTTTCTGGTGGACTGGTATGAAGAAGGATATTGCCGAGTATGTAGCCGTATGTGATGTATGTCAGAGAGTGAAGGCAGAGCATCAGAAACCAGCAGGACTGTTACAGCCTATGCCAATACCCGAATGGAAGTGGGACAAACTTGGTATGGACTTTATTACCGGATTACCCAGAACCAAGGCAGGATATGATTCTATATGGGTAGTTGTGGATCGATTAACTAAAGTAGCTCACTTCATCCCGGTGAAAACAACGTATACAAGTGCAAAGTTGGCCAAGATATATATGACCAGGATCGTATGTTTACATGGAGTTCCGAGGAGCATCGTATCAGATAGAGGAACCCAGTTTACTTCAAAGTTTTGGCATCAGTTACACCAGACTTTGGGTACCCGATTGGAATTCAGTACCGCTTTTCACCCTCAGACAGATGGACAGACAGAAAGAGTCAATCAGATTCTGGAGGACATGCTAAGAGCATGTGCGCTAGATTATGGATCTAGTTGGGATGACAATTTACCATACGCGGAGTTCTCTTATAACAACAGCTACCAGGCCAGTTTGAAGATGGCACCGTTCGAAGCTCTGTATGGACGCAGATGTAGAACACCATTGATGTGGGATGAGGTAGGAGACCGTCAATTGTTTGGACCAGATTTGATCAAGGAATCAGAAGAGAAGGTTAAACTGATCAGAGACAGACTAAAGATCGCTCAGTCCAGACAGAAGAGTTATGCAGATTCAAAACGCAAGGAAGTAACCTATGAAATTGGAGACAGAGCTTATTTACGAGTATCACCTTTGAGGGGAGTAAAACGTTTTGGAGTTAAGGGAAAGTTAGCCCCGAGATTTGTAGGACCGTATCGTATTTTGGGACGGATGGGAGAAGTTGCCTACAAGCTGGAGTTACCTGAAGGGTTGTCAGGAGTTCACGATGTGTTTCACGTATCACAGCTGAAGAAGTGCCATGCTGAGATGGCCGATATACCATTGAATGATACAGTACCTTTGGAGGCGATTCAGCTGGATAATAATCTGACCTATGAGGAGAAGCCAGTAAAGATTCTTGAGTTTGATAGTCGAGTCACTCGCAACAAGGTGATCAAGTTTTGCAAAGTTCAGTGGAGTCATCATACTGAGGAGGAAGCCACCTGGGAGCGAGAAGAGGATATTCGCAAGGACCACCCGCACCTATTTTCTAGCCAACCCGAATCTCGAGGGCGAGATTCATCTTAAGGGGGGTAGGTTTGTAACATCCCAAATTTCCAATTTGGCATGTTATACATAGGTCATCCATGCATATCATATTTTATTGCTTTTTCGTTTGCAATCCTCGAAATCCTAAGCAACTCAAGGACCTTCGGAGAGAGTTGGGGATTTTCCAATTTTCATATTTGAAATTTTATCAAATAGTGAAGACGAGGATTTTGATTTTAATTATTTCTCTTCGGAAAATATTTCATTTTAAAATAATAAATGAGGGGAGATAATATGACTTCTCCAAAACAATTGAAATATCGGAGGAAAAATGTTAAAATCATTATTTGGATTTTATTTGAGTTTATTCGGAATTTTATTTGCCCTAGAAAAATTTGCATGTTTTAAAAATTGCATTTTAGGGGCCAAGAAAAGTTCATCTTGTTCTAAATATTTTATTTAGACGGAGAAAACTTGTTTTGGAATTTTTAGATTTTTATTTATATTTTTCTAGGATTTTTTTCTAGTCGGCGGAATGTTTTAAAAAAAACCCGCGCCCGACCGGGCCAAGGGCCCAGCCAGGCCGGCCCGCCTCGCCGCCGCCCCCGCGCGCCGCCGTGCGCCGCACGGACGCCGAGGGGAGTCTGAGCCGGACTCCTCCACGGGCGCCCCCTTCCCCAAGCCGGAGCCGCCCCCCCCCTCCTTAAATACCCCGCCCCGCCGCCCTCACCACCACCCCGCCACCACCCGCCATCACCTCCGCCGCCGAGCAGCGCCCGAGCCGCCGCCGCGCCCTGCCCGAGCCGCCGCCGCCGTCTTCCGCGCCGCCGCCGCCGCCGTCTCGCCGAGCCCCGCCGCCCCTCGCTGAGCCCCGCCGGAGCCGCCCGCCCTGCCGGACGACCTCGCCGGAGGTAGCCACCCCCGCCGCCGGTTTTTTTCGAATAAAACCCCTTCGTTTTTTTTGAGAAAAACCCTGGTTCGTTTTTTTATAGATCGGTTTTATTCTTCGGTTGATTTTCTTAGCGAGCGTTCGCTCGTTCGTTCGTTTTAACGAACGTGTTCATCATTTAGTTTCTGCTAACGAACGTTCGATCGTTTAGCCGTTCGTCGTTTTTCTTTTATCGGATTTATTCCGCGATTATTCTGATCGCGATTTCTGATCCGATGTTCGAACCTGTTTATCTTTTCGCTCGTTTATCGGAATCAGGCGATTCAAGCGCCTGGAGTTTCATCTCGAAACCTTCTTTCCGAATAATCAACTCAAACAAGTTTTTATCTCTGTAAAATTTGACCCTAGTTCAGATTAGTTAACGGATCTTGTTTCTTTTGCCGTTTGAGTTTCGTTGCTCCGTTTGATTTGATTCTTTTTGCAAACCGGAGTTCTTAAGTTGAACTCTCCAGTCAAACTCTTTTATTTGGAGTTCTACTTGTGCATCTTTGATTGTTGCTTATGTATGTTATTGTTTGCTTGCGATAGAATTCCCGGAGTGCGAAGCGTGTTACTACGAGTCTCTAGGATTCACGGATCGTCAGCAAGGCAAGTAACATATTGATCATACTCTTTTCATACCCAGTTTTTATGCATTAGTTTCAATCCTCAAACATTGCATGACTAGGATGCCTTTAATATGTGGGTTTGGGAAGTAGTTGCTGAGGTAGAACCTATTGCCCTGTTTATTATCAAACCCTTGGGAGTTACTTCTACGCGTTGCTTATTTTGCCATGCTATGCTCGTAGACGTGGATTGGGTTTGAGTGATTTCCATGACAGATGTGAGATTGTTAAATTAATGGTTTACTTAAGGTGGCAACTTTAATACACATCTGGGTGGATTGAGGCACCTGGGGTATCCAGTGATTGCCTGTTTTATTTTTGGAAATCCCGGGGTTACCGTGTGATTCTCCTATGGACCGCCACCCAGGCTCAAAGGGAACTGAGTCTATTCATGCTAGAAACTTCCGTGTGCAGCCGCAAGCTATTATGGGCTCTAGCATAGTTGAGTAAGTTACGTGAAGCTCTTGAAGAGGTGGATCAGCAGGTAGTGGGTTTGTAGGTTTGGTATGGTCTGCCCGGAGTAGAGAGTTAATGTTTCTGAAAGACTGTGTCTCGGTCATCCGTTTCTCAAACATCATGTAGTGCGAGGAATCAGCGGAGGCGATCGAGTCTTGCGGGGAAAAGTGCGCAAACCTCTGCAGAGTGTACAATCTAATCATGGTTAGCCGTGTCCCCGGTTATGGACAATTCTGAGTATCTAGTACTTGAGTATTCGCATGTATCTCAACACTTCTAATTAATCTTGCTGGGTTGTTAACTATTTTAATTGGGATCATTGAGTTGGGGTTACCTTCTCAAATGATGTTTCAACCACCATGATAGTTAAATTAAAATTTATTCCTTTGAAGTAGGGAAAAATTGGCTTTTCGCAAAACTGTAACCATAGAGCTTTCCACCAGCCAAATATGCATGTAGTGGTAGTATTATTCTGTGATGGCTCTTTTGTGTTACATTGCCAGCGTATTCCATGTGCTGACCCGTTCTCGGGCTGCAACGTATTATGTTGCAGACTTTTCAGACGAGGAGTAAGGTTCGTAAGTCATTGCCGTGCAGCTCAGCTATGCCGTTGGAGTTGATGGACTCACTTTATCTTCCAAGCCTTCCGCTGTTATCGCATTAGATGGCCTTAAGCCATATTATTGTAATAAGTTCTCTTTTGAGACATTCGATGTAATCAGTGTGTGATTGCTACTCTGTTATAAATCCTTCGAGTACTGTGTGTGTCAGCATTACCGATCCAGGGATGACACGGAAGTACAGAGACTTGACCATCTGAGGTCGGGTCGCTACAGGAAGAAACCTCCCCAAAGTCAGTTTGGAACAGGAGGAAGAGTCCTCCTCGGATTCCAACACAAAATGCCAAGGTTCCCCGTGTTTCCAGAAACGCCATGGACCTTGGCGTGTGGCCCAATACCAGACGCCAAGGACCCTGGTGTCTGGCCCAGAACCAGACACCAAGGACCCTCGCATCTGGCCCTTGTCCTTCACAAAACACCTTTAGCACTGACCTCATACCTCATGGGCCTTACCCCTTGGCCCAGCCATAGTGTCCTCGCACCAGAACATTTCTGGAAACATCTTAAACTTTTTCGATGACCCCGAAACGCTTTTGTATCCTCTCGGAACTATTTCGAATATTAATGAAATGATTCCTAAAATAAATCCTCAATACTCTCGTCCTACAAACACTCAGCAGATCATGATTGCCCTAAACTTGTGACCCCGTAGGTTCGGTAACTCACAGACATGAACGAAACCCCTTCATTTAATAACCGGCAGCAAGACCGTGGACGTCCATATCGATCCCTGTGGGCACACGAATGTTATTCGATTGAACCTTTGGTTGATGGTCCCTTTATTTCGTGATACTTCACAAAACTCGGGATGCGTCGGTATCCTCCTGAGTCATCACGTGCTCACTATACCGTTATCCTCATTACCGGTTTTGTTATTCTTTCTCGTTATTGTGTTCCGGCATCCCCGTGACGTAGTCACCCGTGTCTGTCCAAATGATGTTGGATGCCGTCACATCGAGAGGGCCCTAAGAATATCTCTCCATAGTCGGAGGAGCAAATCCCACTCTTGAGTTATCCGGCAAGTTGTCAAACTTTCGGATGAGCCTGTAAGTTGTCATTATGATCATCGTGTTACAGGTGACGTTTGAGCAACCCCAAAGTCCACCCTACGATAAGAAGTGACCACGATACTCTCATGGTTTAAGGAGCAAAATTATTAACATTGATTATATACGATATTATCTCAATTCATAACAAACAAGTTTGGGTCGATTCAATATGATTGTTCTTCCAATTATAGTCTCAATGTTTTCTAGGACTATCATTACACTTGACGACATCCTCAGATCCAAAAAACGTGATCACCAACAACACTTGAGCTAGTCTTAGAGGCGAGACTAGGAACCTTTATTTTATTCGTTTATCATTTCACACATGCATATGAGTTTTCCACTTAATCACATATTTCAGGATCATAGCAGTTATAGCATGAAATATGGACAATTAATTACGAACATGGAAGTATAATAATAGAATATTATTGCCTCTAGGCATATTTTCAACATTAGGTATTTTTCATATCGGTTTAATTGTGATCAAATATGTTTGTACTCTACTTAATTATTAATAAAAATGATTGTATGCATCACAATAATGCAGAGACCAAGGGTTTGAACTTCGTTTTTGAAAAAATAGAATACTTATCAGCTCTGAATGATCTTCTACATGATTAAGCACGATGGCGCCACAAGTCAAAGGACGCCAAGATCTAGTTGTATAGTATTTACCAGTTCAACAAAATAAGCGAATAAAACTTTTCAAATGATATGACCACCGTGTTCATCGTGAAATAAAAAGGTAAAAATAGCACGGTGTCATATCTCTGCGTGTGGCGCTCGCCCCACTCGCTGCTTGTGCCAGCCGAATGAGGGGGGCATGCTAAGGAGCGGTTTTTCTATGGATTTTCTTTGATTTTTTTGTTTTCTTGGTTTTTCTCATTTTCTTTTTAAATAGACTTATATTTCTAATACATTTCTACCATTTTTGAAAAATAGCTGACCAAAAGTTTCAAATGATTTTCTCATTTTCCTTTTTAAACAGATTTATATTTCAAATACATTTCTACCATTTTTGAAATATATATATATATATATACATATATTGATATCTTGTTTTTTCATACACTTTGTACATTTTACTTATGCACAAGGAACATTTTTAATATATTCTTAACATTTACAAATATATGATTAAATTTTTTTAAAATATAATTTTTATCTCTATACTTTGCATACATATTATACATTGCTTTCTACATTTAAAAAATTTCTTTATACACATTTAAATTTTTTCAAATACATGATTACATTTTTTGTATACACCTAAAAGATTCTTCAATACACATTTAACATATGTTAATTACATGACTAACAATTTTCTAAATACACATTGAAACTTTTTTTAATGATGAACAGTTTTTATATTGTATAAACAATTTTTCAAAAACATATTTTTGAAACATGTGTATATTTTTTTAAATGCTTTCAACATTTTTTAACTACACTAACAAGCTGTTTATACCGCACTAATATTTTTTTTAAATTCACAATATTTCTCCATTGTCCTTTTTATCTTTAGACTTTTCAAATCTTGGGTTTCTTTTGATTTATATTTTTTTCACATATTTTAACAGGTTTTATAATTTATAGTAATTTTTTTCCAAAATATATGGTGCACATTTTTTAACACACACTGTACATTTATAGTATACAGTAAATATTTTTTAAATACACAGTGAACATTTGTTTTACAGTATACAACGAAAAGTTTGTTATATTCATTGAATATTTTGTGATATAGGATGAACTTTTTTTATTATAAAATGAATACTTTTTAAGTACACACTAAACATTTTTATTATATGGTCAACATTAATTGACATACACTAAACCTTTTTATAAACACATACCAAACAACTGTCTGAAATGAAATTTTAAATTTTATTAATAGTTTGTAAATATCTAGCTCCTAAACAAAACAACTGTTTAGTTGAGAACCCGAAAAAACTGAATAAAAAATGAAACAGCTTGCAGGCAAAGTGGGCCGGCCCATGTGCCTTTTGTCAATGTAGCCACCGCGTTGAGCGTGTTTTGTTCTTTGTTTCTGAGAGGCACCGTTCCTCTTGCCGAAGCAAAACCGTCCTCTCGCAGAAGGAAAAAAATTATATATTTTGTTTCATTTTCGAGAGGTACGGTCCTGCCTCTCGTGGAAAGAAAATCGTGCCTCCCGCAGAAGGAAAAAGAAGAGAAAACGTGTTTTCCCTTTTTCCGATAAGCACGGCCATGCCTCTCGCGGAAGCAAAAACGTGCCTCTCACAGAAGCAAAAAGAAGAAAAATACATTTTGTTTTTGTTTTTGTTTTTGAGAGGCACGATTGTGCCTCTTGCAGAAGCAAAACCGTGCCTCTCACGAAAGCAAAATCGCGCCTCTCGTGGAAGAATAAAAAAAAAAACACGTTTTTTCACGCAAACATAGTTTTTTTTGAAAAAATATATCTTCGAAAAGTTAAGAAAGACTGGTGAAAAACAGGAAAGCCAAAAAACCCAAAAAAACATTTAACAAGACGAAAATGCGTGTGGAAAAATAAATAAATAAAATCCGGACGAAGCGCCCAGAGCGCGACACGTGGCGGCAGCTGAGAGTTCTAAGAGGCATGCTTTGAGCCCACCCAAAGTGACCCTTTGGGAAGCTCCCGGACGAGCGCTCCTGAGTTAGGTGCTCTTTGTTCCACCTGACGCTCATGAGCCGCGTTCCCTGGGCTGGCCCAACAATCCCACCAACCTGCTCGCAAACACAGAGATTTTTCTTTTGAAAAAAAGTTTAATTCATGTCACTACTTTGTGAGAAGTGAGATTCGAGCTCCACTCGTGAGAGTAGAAGGCAGTAATTAATAACCACTATGTCAAGCTCATGTCATGGACAACAAGCAGGAAACAACTCTATTTGACCCTACCTTAGTTAACAAACAAGAATTTGTAAAATAGTTTCATAGAATTTGGAAAATTTTCATCGAAATGAAAAAAGTTAATCGATTATGAAAAAAAACTCATCGATTTTGAGAAAAGTTCATCGAATTTGAAAATTAGCTCATCAAATATAAAAAAAGTCATTCATTTGAAAAAATGTTCAAAATTGTGAAAAACAATTCATTGATTTTGGAAAAAAAAGTTCATCAAATTTGTGAAAAAGTTCATCAAATTTGAAAAAAAAATTCATTGAATTTGAAAATTTTCATCGAATTTGGAAAAACTTCATCGTAGTTGAAAAAAGTTCATCGATTTTGAAAAAAAAGTACTTCATTTTTTAAAATAAATTCACCAATTTTGAGCAAAACGTTCATCATTTTCGGGAAAAAGTTTATCAATTTTGAAAAAAAAAGTTCATCGGTTTTGAAAGATGTTCATCAATTTTGACAAAAAGTTCATTCAAATGAGCAAAAGGAAGAAATATTTTAAAACTGAAGAAAACTGTCCCTAATAAAAAAGAAAGAGAAAAAGAAAAATAATAATAATAAAGAAAAATACATAAGAAAAAAGAGTGAAGAATATGTATTTGAGTACATGAGGTGAGGTCGGTGGGTGGTTAGTGTAAGGTGCAGACGACCAGGAGGTTGCTTGTTTGAATACCACCGAACGCACCTGCATTTTTTTTTACTGTTTTTATTCATCAATTTTTGGTTTACAAACAGAAAAATAAGGGAAGATAGGCAGAGCCTAACTAGATGCACCTTCAGATATGCATCTGCGGAAACAATAAGAAGAGGGAGCGACTAGTTAGCGAGCGCTCCTTCGGGAGCATCACAACGATCAGCGTCACTTGGCGCACTCTCAGCCGCCCGCCACGTGTCACACTCTGGGCGCTCCCTCTGAATTTGTTTTTTTTTATTTTTTCGCATGCGTTTCCTGCTTTTAAAACAGGTTTTTTTGGTTTTTTTCAATGTTTCGGTTTTTCACCGGTCTTCCTTAACATTTGGACCAAAAAAAATTGATTTTTTACGCGAAAAAACGTGTTTTTTTTCCTTTCGCGAAAGTCACGGTTTTGAGTCCGCGAGAGGTATGGTTTTGCTTTCACGAGAGTTACGGCCGTGCCTCTTGGAAACCAAAAAAAGCATTTTCTATTTTTTTTCCTTTCGTGAGAGGCACAGTTGTGCTTTCGCAAGAGTCACGGTCGTGCCTCTCGGAAATAGAAAAAAACACGTTTTTTGTTTTTTCCTTCCGTGAGAGGCACGGTTGTGCTTTCGCGAGAGTCACGGACGTGCCTCTAGAAAATGAAAAAAACACGGTTTTTATTTCTTTATTCTTTCTGCGAAAGTCGCGGTTTTGCTTTCACGAGAGACACGATTGTGCTTTCGCGAGAGTTACGACCTTGCCTCTCAAAAACGAAAAACACTCGTTTTTTTTCATCCACGAGACGCACGGTTTTGCTTCCGTGAGAGCCACGGTTGTGATTTCGGAAGAGGCACGGGCGTGCCTATTTCGAAAAAGGAAAAAACCCATGCTCTCGTTTCTGTTTTTTCGTCCATTTTCTTTGTGAAAAAAGAGTTGTCAAAACCTATCAACATGAGATCTAGTTTTGAAGATCTCGACGCGAGAAATCCAACGTGAAAACGGTTCAAGATTTGAACGTACAGTTTAAGAGATAAAACGTTTTGAATAAATGAATCTACGAAACAAGAGAAACTTCCAGATTGCGACAAGTGGCGTACATGCAACACGCCACTTATCACAACCTGAAAAGATGAGACTGATTTTTACAATGAGTACTTCTCAATTAGTGATTTTAATAAGAATAGGCAGCGTCTAATAGGGTCCACCGCTATCTCGCTTGTAGCGAGACTTGCATACGTATCGCCTGAAGGGCTGACAGGTATGGACCGACCTGGTAGCGCTGTTGCTCGCTCTTCAATTTCTTGCCCGCTCGCTCTTTCTAAGTTCGATTTCGTGTAGTTTTTATCTTCGTTGATTTTCTTGGGTTATGTCTCTTTCATTAATTTTCTTCGATCCTTTCACAGTTTTTACCAGTTTTTCATTTTGTGCTACTTTTTTGGATTTTAGTTTTTTACTTTTATTTATTTGTTTCCTTTGTTTTTTTATAGTTTTTCTTTATTTTCTTTGTCCATTTTTCATATACAGCAGGAAGAATTTTTGTATACACGTTTATAATTTTTCAAACATGTAATTAAACTTTCTGAAAACATATATTCTTTGATTTTTACTTTTTTTCATACACATCATATATTTATTGTATACACCAGGAATATTTATTATACACGTGGTTAACATTTTTAAAGCAACTGGTTAACATTTTTTAAGCATATATTTTTTGATGTATACTTTTTTGATAAACATTGTTTTTTTGTTGTATACATCAAAAACATTTTATATAAATGCTCATCATTTTCCAAATTCATGATAAACATATTTTACTATTTTATGTCTACTTTTCCACATTTTTGTATACACCAGGAATATTTTTTACATACACCTTTAACACTGTCCAAATACACGATTAACATTTTTGAAAACTTATTTTCTATGTCTACTTTTTTCCTTGTAGAGTGTACATTGTTTGTATATATTTTTCTTATACATTGAAAATATTTTTTCTGTACGCATTTAGCATTTTTCCAAAGCATGGTTACATTTTCATAAAAATGGGAATTTATATATTTATATTTATAATTTGTTTCCATATGCATTGTAAAAAAATTATACATTGTACACATTTTTATACACATTTAACATTTTTCAATACATGATTAGAAAAATTCCACCTTTGTATATAAATTGATTTTTATAATAAACATATTCAGAATATCGACATACAAGCAAAAGTAAAACAAAAAGGAAAAAATGAATATTAGTTGGGTGGCTGGCCAAGCGGCAAGGTATTTAATGTCGGTCCGCAGGCGGACGGATGGGGCGCCAGAGTGTGTTCCTCGACAACCACACTTGTAATGCAGAGAAGTGAACTAATGAGTGTTGTTTGAATGTGGAGAGAAGGCACGTGCACGTGGATGCGACGCGGGTTAGCGCTCTCGGTCGGCGCCACTTCATTGTCAACTCCATTGAGAGGCCTCGTCGGCTCTGGGCCGACATGAATACGATGTTGACACTCTAGAGCGGCGCTGATCACTTTGGACAGGAAAGGGTGCGGGCGAGGGAGAGGGGTCTTGGGTGGGTCTGGGGTGTTGGATGCTTGTGTGCCAGCGGTCCAGACACCCGCAAAACTGCCTCTCCTAGTTCGCTTTGCGGGGAAAATGGCACCTGGACTGCTACGCGGACAGATGCGGTATCATGTTGGATGGCAAAATACATCCAGACTGCCCGTTCCAAACGGATGGAGACAGTTTAAGATTCAGCGTCGCAGTTGACCTGACCCCACGAGGTATTCCCATTAGAATAGATGACCTTATCTATTGTCATGCAAGACATATACTAGTACAATATTTATTATCATACCGATACTCCTTATCAAAATTTTATACTTTTTTTAGTTGGTTATATATCCCCTCATCAAAATTATAGTTACTTTCATTATGAGCAGACTAACATGGAGTAATAACTAAATTAAGGGCATCTCCAACGGCGACCCGCAAATTTCCTTCCGCATCCGTCCACGGACATGGGGGGCCAGTCAACGGATACGGATGCGGGAGACGGTCATCGAACGCTGCCCGCATACATTTCAATTGGGATTTCAACTTAGCGGATGACATTCATGCAAACCGGCTCATATTCATCAAAGTTCGAAAAGAAAATAACACAAATCAACCATATAGAGAATGTAATTAAGTCTGGCACAACAATGTCTCAAATTCGATGTACAACAAGTTTTTCAACGGATCATGTTATCCCACACATACTACCCCTTCATCTTCATCCAATAGTGTCTGTACATAAATGGTCGTCCCTCTTAGTGATGGAGACATGGGGTAGCAGGGGCCCTGGGCCTTCCTGACAAGGCTCGACAACACTTGGCCCCCCTCATTCTTTTTTCCTGGCTCCGCCACTGGTCCCTTTGTTCTGTGGTACATGGCGTCCGAAAACGAGCTTCATGACATTTGACTGAACACCTGTCGGACGTGGTGGCCGCCATGGAGGTCGCCTACAGGGTCTCGTAGTGTATCTGGCTACAAACACTCCAGGATTGACAGCGACGTCGTAAAAGGCGAGCATGTACGTCGTTGCTGGTTGCGAACGTCCGACAATGGCTGTGTGGTAACCGGAGAGGTACAACGACGACGGTGGAGGTGGACAGTGCGGATGCAAAGTAAGGGGAAGAAGTGACTGAGTGAAAGAAAATGGGACTGGAAGGCTGATTTAGCGGGCCTGGGGTGTCGGAGTCCAACATGGTTGTTGTCCGGACTCTCCCGAAACACTCTCATTTTGTCTCCACTTTACAAGAGAAAACTAGTCCGAACCGATAAGGTGACTGATATATAACCATGTTGGATGGTTTCAGTGGTCCAACCGGATACAAACTTGAAGGTCGGCGATAAAGATGCCCTTCGTAACTACATTGTCGTAGAAGAGCATTGCATTTTGTAGATTAGTCTCAATCCAAACACTCCATGTCCAAGATGTCTCCATCAGTCCCCTTGTTTACTCGCTTCACATGGGGGACACCGCGACGGCAGGGCCCGGACCCCGGAGCCAAAACGGGAAGGCATGCCCTATTTAAAAGTTCGGTACCCCGGACTGTTGTTACAGTTATGGTCGGTCCCGTTCCGAAGCTGACTCACTAGACACTCCCTAGTTCCTACTGCACGCACAGTCGCAACCGCCGGCGGTAGCCCACTGAGTCATGGAATCACGCAGCGGCGCGAGTAAATTAACTCGCCGATGCGGCGCCGTGCACGGCGTGCACGCCGGTCCCGAGGCGCCGACCGACACTCGCCGGCCAAGGCGACAAGTGTGACCCGGATGGCCGGATAGTGCGAAGAGATCACTCCTGCCATGTGATGCTCGGAAACCTCGGGATTCACCGGCCGATACCATCCACCTGAACCGCCATGTCTGTCAGCTTTTGCACATTATCCGCCGCAAATCATCCCGACATGCCGCCGTGCCGCTTCCAAAAGACGCATCTGCCGGCTCGTTTTATTTTTACGTATTTTTATCCTTGTGATGAAGGATGAAGACTCGAGGTAGATGGATGGAATAGATGCGGCCAATTAACATGTTAAGGGGTTTACGTGCAGTGGCGGTGCCAGAATCAAAATGTCAGGCTTTTCTAATGAAAAATTTTGTGGACAAATTAAACAGGAACATAAAATATCATACTTTATGATGAATATATATTATGTAACAGCACTTTGTGATCAATGCATATTTTGATTTTTGTTCGTGTGATGACATCAGTACTAGACTCAAATATATGGGTTTCATGATAAGTAATGAGGCAACGATACAAGAAATCATTGACTATTTTGTTGCACAAATCAGACATGATATTTCACCATGAAAAATGCAATTCTTGTTCTAAATTAAAACATCATCTTCTTAATATACTAGTTTGAGAGAAAAAAAAGAATATTATTTTTGGATAAAGAAGAGTATTGCAGTGTTGGTAGATAAAGCTTACAAATAAAAGTGGGAGACAGGAGGGCCTCTTCCTGATGTTGGATCGGATGTAGAGTGCCAATTAGTACCACATTACAGTGATCAACGCGACGGACAATGCGTGGGCAGCCGTGGGTGGGTCGCTCGCAGCTCGCCGGTCGGGCGAAGGGGGCCATGCCTCATATCTCATGGCCAGATCAGAGATCGCCAGTGCCAGGCAAAGGACGGGAAGGCGCTGCGGTGCGGCGGTTGTCCAGGGTCATTGGATTGGATAAGCCGTGATTTGTGGGGATCAACCGTGAGGTACGTGATTAGACTTCTTACTATATGGCCCAGCAGTGGCCCAACTAGTTGTAACCCAAGCAAAAATAGCAGATATGGGCCTATGTAGTCAAATTCTATTTTTTGTTCGTTCAGGGTCAATGACGTAGGCAAATCCTGTGTAGTCAAGCGACCACACAGGTATAGCGTGGCTTCGCCACTGTTTACGTGACCACCATGTGCACGCGGGTTGCCTTCGGCTCTGCGTCCGTGGGAATCTCTCCACGTGAGAGGGGGCCCGGCGCGCCATGCATGCTGTGCCCAGTGCCACGCCGGCCGCTGCGGCTCCATCGGTTGTTGGCTGCCGGCGGGCAGCTGTTCGTCCGAAGTGTCCAAGTGAACGCTGCCGGATGTAAGACAATAGGCTTTGGGGGAACCGGCACAATCCTCTAGGGGTGGCCTATCACATATATATATAATGAGGTGGTATACAACGTTACAATATACACATGTAAATACAGTCTAACACCCTCCCTCAATCTTAGCCATTTTCTAATGAATCTAGAAGGGTAAGATTGCGCCTGCAAGTCTCAAACTGTGGCAAAGGCAATGGCTTGGTGAAGATGTCAGCAAGTTGATCCTTGGAAGAAATAAACTTGATCTGTAGTTGCTTCTGAGAGACACGTTCACGCACAAAGTGATAGTCAACTTCAATGTGTTTCGTTCGGGCATGGAATACCGGATTTGCAGAAAGGTATGTAGCACCGATGTTATCACACCAAAGAACAGGAGGCTGTGATTGGGGTATACTTAACTCCTGAAGCAAGGACTGTACCCAGATGATCTCTGATGTGGCATTGGCCACAGCCTTATACTCAGCCTCAGTACTGCTACGCGAGACAGTAGCCTGTTTCCGAGCACTCCAGGCAATCAGGTTAGAGCCAAAGAAGACAGCATAACCCCCCGTGGATCGCCTGTCATCCGGATTGCCAGCCCAGTCTGCATCAGAATATGCTGAAAGACAACCAGAGTCAGACGGCCGAATATGCAAACCATGAGCCACAGTGAAACGAATATAGCGCAAAATCCGCTTAACAGCAGACCAATGAGTGTCACGGGGTGACTGCAGATACTGGCAGACTCGGTTAACAGCATAGGAAATGTCTGGTCGCGTGATCGTCAAGTACTGGAGCCCACCAACAATACTCCTGTACTCTGTCGCATCAGAAGAAGAAAGAAGCACACCATCAACAGCATTGAGCTTATCAGTGGTAGACATGGGTGTAGTCGTCGGTTTGCACTTAAGCATCCCAGCTCGCTGCAACAAATCCAGAGAGTACTTCTTCTGCGTCATAACAAGGCCAGCAGCACGAGAAGTAACCTCCACACCAAGAAAGTAATGAAGCTTCCCAAGGTCCTTGACCGCAAAATCAGCACCAAGTGAGCGAACAAGCGCAGTAGCAGCCGACTGAGAGGAGCTGACCAAAATGATATCATCTACATAGACCAACAAGTACATAGTAACCTCAGGCCTTTGAAGAAGAAACAATGAGGAGTCAGCAGTTGATGATGCAAAACCATGAGCACGAAGAGCCATTGCAAGACGAGCATGCCAAGCACGAGGAACCTGCTTCAGACCATAAATTGCCTTGGACAGACGACAGAGATGATCAGGGCGATCCGGATCAGAGAAACCCGGAGGCTGGCGCATGTAAACCTCCTCCGCCAAGACACCATGAAAAAAGCATTTTGAACATCAAGCTGACGAAGAAACCAACCTCGAGTAACAGCCAGAGAGAGAAGAAGTCTGATGGTAGTAGGCTTGACCACTGGACTGAAGGTGTCTTCATAGTCAAGTCCAAAACGCTGTCGAAAACCACGAGCAACCAGACGAGCCTTATAGCGCTCAATGGACCCATCAGAATGCCTCTTCACTTTGAAAACCCATTTGGAATCAATGACATTTACCCGTGATTGTGGAGGAACAAGAGTCCATGTCTGATTGCGAAGAAGCGCTTGATACTCCTGCTCCATGGCCTCTCTCCAATGAGGAATGCACATAGCAGCTTGATACGTGCGTGGCTCAGAGGATGGATTTGCGAGAGCAGCAGACATGCACGCCGCTAACCAAGCAACTGTGCCATCGTGACGTTGCTTAGGCTGAAAAATGCCACTCCGACTGCGCGTATGTGGACGTAGAGCAGCAGCAGGAGCCGGCGGAGGCGAAGGTGACGGAGACGTGGTGGTCGCCGGAGATGCAGGAATCACCTAAGGCGAGCTCGGGACAGACGACTCCGGGCTGCATGGCGAAGACTGGCCCGACGACAGGGGCTCAGAGGCCATGGGCGAACCGAGATTGGGCGAGGCCAGCTCCGGTGACACCGGCCCAGACGGCCTTGGCGAGGCGAGAGCAGGCGAGGCCAGCCCTGGTGAGAAGGGCCCAGACACCCTGGGCGAGGCAGGGGCGGGCGAGGCCAGGCCTGGTGATGACTGCCCCGACGCCCTGGGCGAGACGGGGACCGAGGAGGCCGGCCCAGTCGGCGGGGTTGCAGGGCGCGACGATGGCGAAGGCAGCCCAGAAGCCAGAGGCGACCGGGCCAGGACGTCGATCGGCCGTGCATGAGCACGGAAACCGAGGCCATGCAGGGGCGCCATGAGCTCCTCATGCACAACAGAAGGTGCCGAGGATGAAGGCGATGGCGACGAAGAGGAAGATGGCACTTCCAGAATCTCCAAACGAGCCCCACGACCAGTGCCTGCACCATGGTTAGGCAACAATAGAGGAGAATACGCAACATCATCAAATTGGTTAGAAGCAACAGAGGATGAATGCATGACAGGTGGCTCGGTAGTGGACACAGGGAGTTTGGCAAAGGGAAAAACATGCTCATCAAACACAACATCCCGAGAGATGTAGACACGATTAGTGGGCACATGAAGACATTTGTATCCTTTATGAAGAGAGCTATAACCAAGAAAAACACACTTCTTGGAACGAAACTCGAGCTTACGCTTGTTATATGGACGGAGATGGGGCCAGCAAGCACACCCAAACACCTTGAGAAAGGTGTAGTCCGGTTGTTCATTAAGGAGAACTTCAATGGGAGTCTTCATATTCAAAACACGAGTGGGAGTACGATTGATGAGAAAACATGCAGTGGTGAAAGCATCACTCCAAAAACGAAACGGAACAGATGCATGGGCCAAAAGAGTCAGACCAGCTTCAACAATGTGACGATGCTTACGTTCTACTGAACCATTCTGCTGATGTGTATGTGGACATGCTAAACGGTGAGTGATCCCAAGCGACTGAAAGAAGGAGTTGAGATTGCGATACTCGCCACCCCAGTCCGACTGAACATGAACAATTTTGTGCTTGAGAAGGCGTTCAACATGTTTTTGGAACTGAACAAAAATGTCAAACACATCAGATTTACGTTTGATAAGATAAAGCCAAGTAAAGCGGCTGTAAGCATCAACAAAATTGATATAGTAATTATGACCACTAACAGAAGTCTGAGCAGGACCCCATACATCTGAAAACACAAGTTCTAAAGGATGTTTTACCTCACGACTGGACTCCGAAAAAGGAAGTTGATGACTCTTCCCCTGCTGACAAGCATCACACACTGCTACATCTTTATTACTAGACACACTAGGAAGCTCATGACGACGCAAAACATGCCGGACAATAGGTGTGGCCGGGTGACCAAGACGAGCATGCCACTGTGACGGAGATACCCGAACTCCACTGAAGACGCGAGCGACGCCAGGATGCTCCAGACGATAGAGACCTTGGCAGAGCCGCCCACTAAGAAGAATGTCCCTCGTGCCCCGATCCTTAATAAAAAGATCAAAAGGATGAAATTCACAAAGCACATTATTATCACGAGTGAGTTTAGGAACTGAAAGAAGATTACGTGTCACAGATGGAACTCGAAGAACATTGCGAAGTTGAAGACTCCTATTGGCATGTCTAGTGAGAAGTGATGCTTGACCAATATGAGAGATGTGCATACCTGCTCCATTGGCGGTGTGGATCTTGTCGGAGCCATGGTAGGGTTCACGAGTGTGAAGCTTCCCCATCTCACTGGTCAGGTGCTCTGTCGCCCCAGAGTCCATGTACCAGTGGGGATCAATGGAGTAGGACTGAGTGTGTCCCTGTGGCTTCTGCGGCGGCGGACGATCAGCCATGGCGACCTGACGAGCAAAGTTGCGTGTATCCTTCCCGTCATTGCCGAGACCAAGAAAACCCCGCTGGAAGCGCTTGTGACACTTCGAGGCCCAGTGCCCATCACGACCACAAAGCTGGCACACACGTGGACCGCCAGCCCCTGGTAGCGTCGCAGTAGGAGGAGGGGCCGAGGCGGGTGATGGTGACTGCCCCGAAGGAGCCCTGGATGAAGCAGAGAAGCGACCACCCTTGGTGGCGGCGTTTGCCGAGAGGGCGCCGTTGCCCCTGGATCGGCGCGTCTCGACTCGTTGCTCAGTAAGCAGGAGGCGTGAAAAGACCTCGTGTGCTGGCATGGGCGTGGAGTTGCCCCTCTCATTGATGATCTCGACTAGGGCGTCATACTCCTCATCAAGACCATTGACAATAAACGAGTTGAACTCGGAGTCGGTGAGGGGCTGTCCAATGGAGGCCAGCGTGTCGGCGAGACTCTTGACTTTGTTGTAGAACTCAGTGGCGGTGGAGTCAAGCTTCTGACACTCCCCAAGTTGGCGACGGAGCCCAGATACACGAGCCTGCGACTGTGCCGCAAACGAGCGCTCAAGAATAGTCCATGCCTCGTGGGACGTCTTGGCGAAGACAACAAGCCCAGCAACGGCCGGAGAGAGCGACCCCTGGATGGAGGAGAGGTTCGCCTGATCCTGCCCTGTCCAGACACGGTGAGCCGGATTATAGACCGGACCGTGCACGCTGTCAACCAGCGCAGGAGGGCAAGGGAGAGAACCGTCGACATAGCCAAGCAGATAGTGACTCCCAAGAAGCGGAAGAACCTGCACGCGCCAGAAGATGTAATTGTCCGACGACAACTTGATGGTGATGAGATGGCCGAAGTGAAACGGCGGCGGCGGCTGCGATCCCATCGAGGAGACTGGTTGAGGTGAGACCACCGTGGAGACAGTCAGAGGGGCAGCCGGCGCGGTGACAGAGGGCGCGATGGCCGCGGTTGACGCCGCGAAGCCTGCCAGCGCGACGTCCTCCGCCACCAGCGGCGCAGTGGCCGAGGGCGCGACAGCCGCGGTTGACGGGGCGGCGGCGGTGTGGGCCACAAGCGCCTGCCCGGGCGAAGTAGCAGCCGGCGGGAGCGCGAAGAGGGATCCGACGCTCCGTGTCCCGATCGGCGCCTGAAGGGAGGCAGCATCCAGCGGCCTCGAGAGAAGTGCCGCGAGGGAGGCCGGCAGAAAACCGATGACGGTGGAGCCGGACGCAGCGGCGGACGTCATAGCAGTCGGGCGACGGCGACGGCGGGCGCGGCGGCGGCGGCGGTGGCGGCGGCGGCGGTTTAGGGTTTTTAGGCGGAAGCGGACGTAGCCTAGCGTGATACCATGTAAGACAATAGGCTTTGGGGGAACGGCACAACCCTCTAGGGGTGGCCTATCACATATATATATATAATGAGGTGATATACAATGTTACAATATACACATGTAAATACAGTCTAACACCGGATCGCGGAGGCACGAGGAGAACATGTGCGCCGGTCACTTCGGAGGCTCGGTTTCTGTGCTGTAATTCTAGAACGAGTAGCTCGGTCGTAGCGTTTGAACGTGCCACATGCGGGGATCCTATGGCGACAGTGACTAGGTAGGGTCCTTTGACATCACTCAACGTGCAGCAGCAGCGGCAGCGGCAGAAGCTGTAGCGGGAAGAAAGAACAAATGAAGTTCACTCTGTGTATCTTGATCATCCTTCATCCTTAACTCTCATTCACGGGGATACTGGTGTTTTCTTTTGTACATTAAACATTTCAAGTGCGTGCACTGATTTTACACGATGACTGGCAGCGTGCAGCTAAGTAGGGTGCATGTATATAGCTCTATGCCTCTACGACGTACGTATATCCATAGAAGTGACAAAATAGAAGCATAGCTATATTATTATACAGCAACTTGGATAGGCTCCCAAGGTCTCAATGCTCGTGTAGAAATGGGCATGGGTCTTGATAACTTTCTAAATCGAAATCCATGGACGTATCCTCTCGTCCCATATGCTCGCGCTTGATGGTTTTAATTTATCAGACCCACATGCCGAACCTATAATCAAATCACCTTCTAGTATGTAAAGTCGAATAGTACAACTGAAGCTCTGGTGTGTAGGCTTGTAGAGTGGTGCTCGTACAACCGACGATCTTTCAATAACAGTAGTACCTTCTGAGAACAGTTCTTGTGTGATAATTGATGAGCAGTACAGTCTCTGCCTCTGCCTCTTCGTGTACTACTTTCTTTTTGGAGAACTGCATGTCTCATCGTCGAAGAACAACCAGAGTAACAGAGGAGGGCCGGAATCACTATTCTGACCCTTTCAACGAACTTTGTCATAAAATGAACTCGACGTGAAAGTATTTCACGATCTGACCCTTTTAGCAACGCCACAGCCCGCGGCGTTTCTGTCCAACATAGAAACGCCGAGGTAGCTAGCATTTCTGACCAAGAAGAAACGCCGAGGTAGCTAGCGTTGCGGACCAGGTAAGAAACGCCAAAGGCGCTGGCGTTGCTGCCATCATTGAAACGCCAAGGGACCATGGCGTTGCTGACCTCTTTGGTCATAATTAATTAGCCTTATTAGTTAGGCTGTTCATCCACATTTCACATGTGCATGGAAAAGGGCAGCAACGCCATGGTCATTGGCGTTTCAATGATGGGCAGCAACGCCAGCGCCTTTGGCGTTTCTTACCTGGTCCGCAATGCTAGCTACCTCGGCGTTTCTTCTTGGTCAGAAACGCTAGCTACCTCGGCGTTTCTATGTTGGACAGAAACGCCGCGGGCTGTGGCGTTGCTAAAAGGATCAGATCGTGAAATACTTTCACGTCGAGTTCATTTTGTGACAAAGTTTGTTGAAAGGGTCAGAATAGTAAAAAAGTACTTCACAATTACACGGTCCATGAAGAATGAAGGACAGAGTGTGAAAAACATCAGTGCTCATAGGAAGAGCTCTGCACATTTTGGGCAGGTTCCGCAAATGTAGTGCACCCCCAGCGAGGAGCGGCTCAGGTGCAGTTTGCAAGCAGTAATACACACACTGAGAGTTGAGAGAGTGACTTTACGCTTGGTAATTAAACTGAATAAAGTGCCTGGAATTGCAGATTTCAGTACATAAATTATCTGATGGTAAAAGTTCATTCCTCTCAAGGATTGCACTGCAAAAAAAAACACTCACACAACTTGATACATCGGCATGCAACTTTAGTTGCACTGCACTACAAGCTCTTCTACTCATCAACAAAACAGAGGAAGAGAAGTAAAATACAGACAAATCGACGACACGCATCACTAGGGGAGTGCCGAGAGACCATGGAGGGAAGAGCTAGCACAATCTTTGCATGACCTACTCTTCCTCTTCTGACACAGCCTCCTGCCATTCCCGGACGCATATTCGTATAAATATAATCCCCGCAGTAGAAATTAACCCACGGTTCTAAATTACTACGACCACACTCTGCACTGCATTACTTGGTTACTAGCCAAGCACGTACGGTGCAGTGTAAAAGCTGACGAAGCTGTAACTTAGGGGTAGTTAACCAAGGAGCGGTAGGTGGCTCCGGCCGTCCAGCTGGCGGGGATGACGTTGTTGACGACGAGCTTCCTGCCGGAGTCGGAGGTGAGCCGGAGCGAGAAGGGCCCGCGCAGCGGCTTGCCGGTGTTGGAGTTGAGGCGGTACAGCGCGCCCCAGTTCTGCGCCATGGGCGTCCAGGTGCCGCAGTTGGCCTCCATGAGGTCCACGGCGTTGAGGTCGCCGTCGTCGTCCTCGAACTCGATCAGGACCTCCAGGTAGTAGGGGTTGGAGCCCTGGTCCACCTTGAAGGCAATGTTCATGCCAGGATACTTGCATGGCACCCTACGGTTAACGGAATCACCGAGATTAAATTAGCTTAGTTATTATAATGCAGTCTCTATTAATTTCTGCTGCAAGCGCAAAATTCTTCGCTGAATTAGTATGTACCTCTTGTACTGGATCTTGATGATACCGCCGGCCCGGAGTTTGTCGGCCATGCCAGGCTTCGCCATGGCGCCCATGGAGGTGCCGCTCATGTCGAAGTGTGCGGCCTCACCGAGGCAGGCGGCCCCGGCGGGGCACTTGTCGGTGATGACGACGGTCGCCGGCTGGCCGGAGCATGCCTGGTTGCCTGTGCATTTAACCTGCGTACGCGCGCCACATGAATTCATTTAGTTAGGACTGTAAAATGACTCTTAACGGGGTGGAGCTACACGAAGTCAGCACGCTGTGTAGGGGTCACAGAAACTGTGGACGTGTGCGTGTGTGTGTTATCCTGACCTCGTAGCACGCTCCGCAGCCCTTGCCATCTCTGTAGAGCGACGGGTTGCCGGCGGCGATCATCGACGAGAACGGCCGGTTCCCCACAGCGCTCTGGTAGCCACACGCGCCACCTGCATTTTTTGCCTGGTTTTAGCTCCATCGACCGACGCCGTGCGGTGCAGTTAATGTACTACAGTACGTTCTACTCCCAGCGGAGTAAGCATGCAAGCACTAACCGTCGCTTCCGTCGCCGTTGGGGGCGCCGTAATACGTCGCGCCGCCGGCTAACCAGCCGCCGGAGCCATAAGCGGCAAACGACGAGGGGGTAGAAGCGGTGTGGTTCTTGTGGGCCTTGATTGCAGGCCTGGGGAGCTTGCGAGAACAAGCAATGGGGCTCACAAGAAGTGAGAGCACAACCAGTGCGCTAAGTAGCGCTAATAAGGTGAAAGATTTCGCCATTGCTGCTTCGAGCTTGCTCGGGAGAGGATATGGACTAGATATGGTGAGCTCAAGTGTTGCTTGGTGAGTTGCAGGGAGTGTCCATGGGGCGGGTATTTATAGGGTACTTTGTGGGGATGTAGACGTACGTGGCAAGAGATGTGGGGATTCTGCTTCTGGTAAATTATTGAGGAGAACGTGACTGGTTGGTGCTAAAGCAGGATAGGCTAGGCGAACTACTCCCTCTGTCCTAAAATATAAAATCGTTTTTAACACTATACTAGTGTCAAAAACATTTTTATATTATATGATGAAGGGAGTACTTTTTAATCTCTGCATGCAGCACCAACAAAATTTATAGGACAGACAATGGATTGCGAAGTACATTTCACAACATACCATTAAGAATTTTAATCCAAAAGTAGGTGTTGTGCTAAGTTTATTCACATAAAGGTGTGTTGGCAGCCTAACATCAGTCCATATAAGACCAACGCATGTGAGCCGTTGATCTCAGCTACATCGAACAACTGATAGTGCTTCCTATGAAAGCGAGACATGGAGAAAACTCTAGTCAGTCCCCAGTGGTGGCTGCCATTGTGAGACCGAGAGAGCGCACAATATACCTAGCCATCCCTCGGGCCAGGCCGGGCCTAACCAAGCCCGACGAAGAAAACCCAGGTCCGGGCCCGGCCCGGTACGGGCGTCGGGTCTAAAAAATCAGGCCCAAGTCTGGCCCTATCGTGTAAAAGCCTACCAGGCCTCTTCGGTAAAACGCAAATATGGCGGGCCCGGGCCCGGCCGGCCTTTGGGCTTGAAATTTAGGCCCGAGCCCAGCCCGTGAACAACATCGGGCCGGGTCGAGCTGTTCGGGCCGGGCTGCCCATGGCCAGGACTAGTGCACAAGAAGAATACAATCCATGAGAGATAGAAAGAAGAGGGAGAGGTTATATCTAGATCTGTTGCACGTGACTAGACAGTGTTCAAACTAGTGACTGAAAGTTCAAAAAGTGCTTGGATTGGCACCAAATTTGGCGAGCTCACTCCTTACTTTGAGTACTTCGACCTGCTTGACTGGTTTGAGGATTGGATTAGTGGAGCATCAGATTTGAGAGTGATTTTGTTGGTTTAGACTGTTGCAATTTCACCATAAAGTATTTTGGGGAAACGAACAGATTGGGTAGGCAAAAAGTGTCCAATTGAGCTGAAATTTTGAGAGGATCTCAGGAACTGGTGTGTCCACCTGTATGCCAAATTTGGTGTTATTTGGTTCAGCAGTTTGAGAGCGGTCTGTGAAGTACTAAAGGGGGCATAAGCTGTGTAACCTCAGCTTTGCTGAAATCTTGCCTCTTATGATTGAGCGTGTTGTAAATCTCTCTAGATGTTCTAGAGAATACTTTGTACTCATCATTCCCATAGTGAATTTGTATGAACCGGTCGACCCACAATCATGGTTTTTTAATTCTCAAGTTGAGAAGGTGTTTTCACATTAAATCTTGTGTCACATGTGCATATTTTCATGTTATTCTGCTGCTTACTTGTTGGTTGAACCTGTTCTTAAAGTTTATTACAAATAAAAAAGACTGTTTATCTTGTTTTTTTAAAAAAGAGACTGTTTAGTATGCATATCTCTCGTGCTTGTAAATTTATGCGTCGAGTCATTACTGTCCAGCCTCAACTAGGTAGAAACAAATAATATTCAAAGTGTAGAACCATTGCCAGTTTACCGGTAGCTATAGAACAACCAGATGCTCACACTAGCTAGTAATTGGAAATTCTTCGCTAGTTCGTGCCTCAACTTGGAAGTCTAGCTAGAGCTTCGAAAGTGTCATTCTGCTCCTAGGTGCAAATGCAGCTGGATGAACAGTAAATTTCAGAAAATACCAAAAATAATTGAAAAACCTGATTCTTTTACACACATTCTTGAGTGTTTTACCTATGTACAAAATTCCGTGAACAGGTTACATTTTTTTATGCTTGGCGTAGAAAAACAAGCCGCCCAAAATGCTTTAAAAATGAGCTTTTCCAGAGTATAGATTTTCTTTTATCCTGAGCACAACAAATGTTATTTCTTCACGAAATTTGGCATGGGAGTAGAAGATTCAAATATGTGTCTGATTATTATTTTGTTTACTATTTCTGAATTTTACTATTTATCTGAGTGCATTTGCACTGAGGGGTAGAAACTCCATGTCCGCCTGCTTCGGCCTTTCCTCAAAAAAGCACGTCCATCCTCAATAGCAGGCCAACCTTCTAGTGCTCCTGTGATGCCCAAGGAGCGGCACTTGTGGGGGCGGCGTCCTATAAGGCTGAAGCCACCGATTGTACATACAATAGCGGTCAAATGATCGTTGTGCTGCTTCGTACAACTGATATCACAAGCGTACATCCAATACAACATGAATATGTCTTACATAACGATGACCATTAAGGTCAAGTCTTATATAGATAGGCCATAAAAGCAAGCTCCATATGAAATATAATAGCGGAAACAACGACGATAACTTGGACCCACGCAGCAAACCATAACCCTACATGCAAGCTGATTGGAAAGCATCCTAGTTCGCAGGGATGTCGTCGAATAAGTCTTCTTCACAAGTTATCTCTTCCATTCCTGGCCAAGTTAATAGCCAAGGACAAGCCACATGAGTACTTTGATTGTACTTGCAAGCAACACCCCCTCCCCCCCCCACAAATAGCAGAATGTATATAAAAGGTTCGGTACAAGGTAGGCTTGGACACTATGTTTAGCAATTTATGGAAAGCCAGTTTTGAAATGCACATGACCTATATTTTGAAAACCACGTGGTTCTCCAAACCACGACAGATCATCTCACAAACATCAACAAAAACGGATTATGTTGAACATCAACTTGATCATCACAACTCATAATTCTCAGTACATCACTACCATCATACTCACCAACATCTTGACAAGTTATTATGGACATAGTCTAAGCGTGGTCATTCCAACTGTCCTTGACCATGTACAACGACTATTCAAGTAGTTTTACACTATGCATAGGTTGCACACTGTACCCTCAAAATACACGGAACTTTCGTGTCAGCCACGACTTTTTATACAAAAATATACCTTTTCTCAAACGGCACTAATAAAGAGTCCATTAGATTGGTGTGCACCCCTCATGCAAACCGACTTGGGGAGGGGGCCTCCCGCCCTTGGCGCAGCGACCAAGGAGGGAGAGTCCCCCTCTGACTCTTCTTGCCCCTTAGCTTGTCCAATAAGCTAATAGTGATGCACCAACACTATATGGGCCTTTAGGCCCATTAGCTCTCCACTAATAATAAGGCTATAACCTATTAGAGGGGCCCATGGCACCTAAATAAATCATATGGGCTCTTGGTAAATACTATAGCCCTCCAATATTTATATTAGGTCCCATGGTATTTTTATTTTTCACCTATACGGTAATAACCCAGTATTCCTTGAAACACTTACATTAACCCCCAAACGCTTTCGGTTTCACTCAAAACTATTCATTTTATTCCGAAAACTATTCTGGCTATTTTTTTCATATATGTAACATATATAGAACTCAACAGATTGTTATGTGGACCGAACCTCATGGCGAGATCCGATCTGCTGTTGTGCCCCGATCATTCATGACACTCCTCCACCACCACCACCAACAGTAACCTCTTGCCCACGCACGCGATGCACAGGAATTAGAGGGATTGAACCTTACGATTCAGCACGAGAAAACCAACCTCGATGACGGTACTCACGCGCAAAAACAATTTCTCCCAACATAGAGGTTTTCTAACGTTTACTCCAAAACTTGATATCGGTGTCTACCCTGAAAAACACACCGTGTCTATTTTATAAAATAACCTGTCTTTTTACGATTGACCATACTCAAATCTTAAATGACTTGCACCGCACACAACTAAAATATCTAGAAAGGGAACAAATAACCGACTTAATAAAAAAAGATAACTAGGGACGGATCAAAGAAGCTACTCTAACTAGTAGAATGCCCGTGCGTTGCCACGGGATTTTGAAATATTTTCCGGAGTTATATATAAACTTAATGCATGTTAAAATTCACATGCATAGAACATATAGGCAGTAACAATCAAGTAATAACTGAAATCCACTCCACTTGCAGCGTAAGATGAAAAAAGGTAATTTAACGATGTATACATAATTACATAGACAACAACGATCCAACTAATATTTTGTTACGGATTAACATCTACTTGTAACCATACGATTTTTATTGCCTAACAGACGAATATTTACCAGATAAACACATATATTATTGCAGAGATAAGCAACCCTTCATGCCTATGAGCCCTTAAGTAGACCGTCAGATCCTTCTTTTTGCACATGCACACCATATTATTGCAAAGATGGTGGGGGAAGCAAAGAAGTTCTGCCTCTTTGTGTGTGCATTGCGTGGAACCCCCGACAAGTCTTGAACTCTTGGTAGGGGCAAGCAAGTATGATAAATCCTCCATTTCGCCAATTTAGAATGGACGCACAAAAGTGAGTTTGGTGGAAAACATACATTGTTGTTCTGTATACTTGAATTTTCACAGCTTCCTAGAGTTATCCGGTTGCCAACGTCAAACCACGTAAGTCATAACATAATATGTTTTTTATATGTGTATCAAAAAGTAAGGATTATAAAATTCAAATACGGCACTAAGGATATATATCTTTGGCAGAATTTGAGGGAAAACATCACTATGCAGCGTAAAGTAGGATACATATGTACTCACATCCATGTTCAAAACGGAAACACAAGGTACCAATTCTTTAACTCTTTAATTGTTTTCTTCTCTTGTCAAATAATTTATTATTCTATTAGTAATCTTCCCTTCATCATACTGTGCTCTAGCATTGACATTAGTTATTAAAAGGTTAGTATAAATATATTGCTATAGAACAATAAACCAATATAATCATTAATTACAAAATGTTTCATTTAACTGTCATCATCTATGTAACACACGTTATTCTCATCCTCATATATTAAGAATAGACAGGGTGTAATATTTCTCAATGTTCGTCCGCTCATCGGGTTCTCTGAAGCCACCATGTAATCATCACATTGTCATGTGCATAACTTTTACTATTCTGGTACAATTCCGCCATGCTTCCTACCGCCTCAGCCACCATTTGACATCGTCTCATTCGGCTGCAGCATTGTTTTGTTATTTGCTCACGCATTGTTTTTGCCATCATGTTCATGCCATTTCCTAATCCGCTAAATTTCTACAATGGCTCCCATCCCCTCCATATCCTCTTCCATTCCAGCTCGTTGACTCCTCTTGCTCCGAGATTGTTGTGTCTTCGCTAGCTTCTGCCTTCCCCGTCACTTCGCCATCATATACACACTTTCTCCTATTCTGTATTTGCTATGCCCATGCCTATCCCCACCATTGATATCCACATAATTGAGCATCATGCCAAGTTGCATCACTCATCGTTACATCCTAATAGATCATTTGTTTTCTAAGCATCATGTTCCTCATCCGCAAACATAATTCAATTACAAATCATGCAGTCAGGCAAAATAAATCTGATTAAAATAACCGTTGCAAATTGCACAATAGAAAATTCAGATTTATGGAAGTCTGACATCTGAAATCGACATTCTAATTTTTACCACGAGATGCAATACTATGCAACAAACAAATAATTATTTTTATATTTTTCCTAAATTAAGTTTCCCATGAAACTTGCCCAAATGAGCAAGAAGACAGAGTGCCAACTTACATGTAGCATGAAAGTGACTTGTACCTCGTTAGAATTTTTCATAGTCACTGATCCCTTTCATCCATTTTAAATATATCAGCTACAAAAGCTCAATTGCTTCAGTACCCGTCTGAGTTCACTAACATGTTGTCTTGAAGTACCTCCAAAACGGTAGATGGTCTAGAAGTTCAATTAATTAATGAAGTTCTCAAAGAAAATCATGTATTTTACATAAACTAATATGGTAGCGGCATAGATGAGATCTTGGTGTCTGATGATGGTACATATCATTAATTAAGAGTATTAGATTGACCAATTTAATCAGCAGCGACATGTAACAGATCATTATTTGAGTGCATATACCTGATCTTTGTAGACCTTTTCTTGCGATGCGGTCAGAGTGCCATCAGGGCAAACCTAAGATGACGGATGTAGCTATGACCTAGGTGATTCTCAACCAACTCAAATAATCACGTCATCTGTGCTTGAGACCTCTAGATAAGATGATAGAATATTCCTGCCAGCAGCTTGTGTGCCACTCTTGCTTCAAAGATGTTATTGTTGCCTTCATATAATCACTGATCGGAAGTGGTGCTAGAAGCTTCTTCATGTTATATGCCATCAAGATATTTACAATATTCCTAAATATGGAAATACTTCACATAGCCAACAACCTAATGAAAATGATCACTCGAAGCTAGAACCAGAGAAGGTTGATCCAGCATATATTCATAAACACAAGACAAATTCAGATCCTACACAAAATACTTACATCAACTATGCATCCACCATCGTGTCCCTCGCTCCCCATAGCTCTCTCAACTTGCCAAAACATAAATTGAATTAAAGGACAATAACAATTCGTTATTTGAGACCCAATATTTGATCAAATGTAGTCAGAAAGATGTCTTTATCCATTTTCCTACCAGTTTATTTTTAGATTTTATTCAGAGTAATCTTACATGTCTGCATATCTTCAATAGGGCCTTTCCAGATCCATCACAAAACCTGCGTACGTGTTCCCTATTTGAATTGCTAATTGACCAAAGGTTGTAGCAATGCAAGTATAAGAATTAGTACCAAGGATAACCTACACATAATATGAACCAAGTTAAGCATGTACAACAAAATCACAAGCTTCCCGTACTTAGCCAAAACACCATGAACAGGCAGGTGAGATGACTCTATGGAATAAAGATTCTGCAAGAACTCTTATACACAACTCACGACGCTAATTATCGTATCAGCAAAGGTACTCACCTGAACGAACCTCGCATAGGAGCTTCATCCTGATAACGCCAGACACGTATTCCTGTTAAACTGTTGGATGTACGAGACTTTGTGAGAACAAACCCTAACCTGCAAACTATATTTTATTGATCAAGTAATTAACTCACAGCTAGTCATTTCCTTGAAAAAATATATAACACAGACATAAATTAGTTATCACAATGGATGTTTGGCGGTAAAGAACCACTGTCATGAAGCTACACCCGTTTCTACATGTAGTAAATTATGAGCATGCATTAGAGGGGACAATAATATAACAGCCTATATGGGCGTGAATCGGAGAGGAGACTGTATGATGAGATTTCTTCACCCTTTATATTTCCTTCTCTTTAATTATGATGAAACCAGCATCCTGTACTTGAAAAAAAATTGCATTTTAGCTGATGTTTTTTTCCTATGAAACTGAGATTTTGAGCATATTGGAATCCAATTCGTTCAAATTTGAGAACTCTAACATGTGACACTAAAAGTTTATGGCTAATATATATATAACCACAACAATTTGACATGTTCATCATCAAGACATGTACAATGTAACTAATTAGCGTTAATTTGAATTCATATATACAGAACACAGTTCCTTAATTTGAATTAGCTCAAGTAGGACTATACTAATTGTGAAAAGACCCCGTGCATGAAGATATGACCATAATTAACTTATAGTATGAGCCTTACATTTTGATGCTAATTTTCTGGGATGTACCCCACATGTCGTCAAGATATTCTAAATTTTGTGGACCTTATCATCTACTGCTACGAAGTACCAATACAACATAATCCATACGACGATACATACACGGTGATACGAGATATGACAATTTCTAAAAACAGCAATACGATGATACGACAAGTATATATAAATAATCAATAAATGCCATATTAGAAGACAATGAATTGAATGCCTGAGATGAGATCAAAATACTGCCCATTTGTTGCATTCATGCCTCTTTCTCTATGACCGGATCATCATCACTTTACTCAATCCTCGCCACCTAGCTGACTGAATTATCATCAATATACTTAGTCAGATAATCCTTGTAGTACTTGCATGCAGCAGTGGCTATTGGCCAGTGCCCAGCAGCAGCCAGCAAGCACGCACACATACACAACAACCATGCATGCATGGTGACAACAAGGACAGACAACCAGCACGCCCGCATCACGGCACCAGCAAGGCAACAAGCAAGCAAGTGCCGGAGCACTGGACACCGCCGGAGAAGAGCAGGGATTGGGAAGGGAGGGATTACCTTGTTGGCGACGAACACCAGTGGCAGAGGCGAGGCGAGGTGAGACAGAGGCAAGGCGAGACATCGGCGAGCGACTTCAGCTGCCGGCGACTGCATAGGCGAGGCGAGTCCAGACGGCAGCGAGCAACTTCAATCGGTGGGGGCGGCAGGTACAAGCGACTCCAGGCGGCGGCAATGACGAGCGGCTCCAGTCATCGATGCGTTTGCCCGTGAATACTCAATCCAATCTGCTGCCGACCCACAGCTTCTGGATGTATGGTGGCTTAACATCTGTACCCGATTTCCACCGCCTTCGCAAGCTTCTCCTACGTTCTTCCTGCTCAGCGGCTTCGCGGCCATCGTCTTCTATGCTCTCATCCTCGCTCTCCGTACTACTCTTTGTCGCCCCTCCCGCCATCTTCGTCGAGCAACTGGACGCGAGGTTCCGTGGCGACAACGAGAAAGAGGAGTTTCATGCATGTACGTGCATAATCCACGGCGGCCTCCATGAGATCGGCGGCAGCCTCCCTGAGATCGGTGACGGATCCACGAAGGCGACGACGGCAGCGGTGGTGATCCCACTGAGGCATCCGTGGGGTTCCGCAGTGACGGATCTGCGAAGGTGATGGCGGCGGCAGAGGCGTCCGTGGGGTTCCATGACGATGGTGAGAAACATGAGTGTCCTCGAGATAACACGACGACGGTGCTGTGTCCTCGAGGGGATCGATAGGAGTGGTCTTTTTGCGGGGTGCTTTTTTGGGGCTGCGTGCATGGGATACGTGATCACGTGAGGGCGTGACTTCGACGGTTGTGATTTTTCTTCTAGTGGAGCGAAGTATGGAAGGGAATCGATGGGAGAAATAAATCGAAGAGGAAGGTGATTTGTTTGGAAGGTGATCTCATGTATATGACATTATTTCTGAATTCTTAATTATCAAATATTTACGTGATGAATTGAATCGACACCTGCCAAAACAAGACCGAATAAATGGAAGGAGTATCAAACGCGATTCAGTTTAAATGCGAAGAAGAAAAATTAATCGTGGGTGTGGGGGTGATCGGACGAAAAAAACCAGACAAAAAAAACCTAGACGAAAATGATGAGACTATTCAACCAACTCGTCCATTAGGAGTAGAGATTGAAAACCTCCAGACTTTCACGTTGGTGCTCTCCAGGTGGCACCCGTCCTGACGCACATAAGCAAAGCAAATCTCACGATCTGACCATCCTAATCACATCGATGCCTTCCTTGTGAGGTAAGAACAGAAATAGGAAGTTAATCTTCATCGCTTCTTTTTTTTTTCTCAAAAAAAACCGAGTATGGACACTTGATATCTGGGACAAAATCACGGAACTCTCGTTGCCGTCAAACATGCTAATATATGAGCATCTACATCTACAGCTGGAGTAGAAAAATCCGGATCCTCAAATGTCCACGTCCGCGGGCGCTGACTAGTCGAGCGGAAACGCGCCTTCGCGGTCGCTCGTTGGAGCGATCGATTCGATTGAAAGCCTCGCACCCTCCAACAGCCTCCCTTGAATCATGTTGGACCCCACCAGATGCACACAAAGGCCAGCGAAAACGTGCACAGGCTTCAGGCCCATGCATTAATCTACATCTAATTTCTCCCCCTAATTTTTAGGGGGCCCATCATAATTAGCCCATAACCCTTCCCCTAATCCTGTACTTAACCCGCTGCCTGCTTTCCAAATCGGGAGACTGTGGCCTGTCTGAAATCAACTAGCTAGTCCCCGTCGAAGTGTCCACTATCTTCGTGCCCAGCCGGGTACATGCATGGGTGGCAGCCGCAGCTCTGGCTCCACATGGCGGCTTGCGCATCCATGTCCGCTTCGACTTGGTCGAAGAGGGTGTCGGCCGCCGCCCGTTCTTGCCGGATGAACCCCTGCTGGCCTCCACATAGGCCTCATCCTGGATGGACTCTAGTATGGACTGCTGCTCTGTCCTCTCATCTCATCCGCATGGGCGACGGTGAACTCCGCCTCTACCTGCTCCATGTTGAAGCCCGGAGCCGGCGTGAGCTCCTGCTCCGGCTCCTCGTCGTCCTACGGATTCGACTGCTACTCTTTCCCCTCCTCATTTGTCCGCTCCTCCTCCTCCTCCGGCTTCAGCGAGTCCGGAAGCAGCCCGACAATAGTGCAGGTGGCGCGCACGACGCACCTCGCCCGGATCTCCTACTTGATCTCGTACCGGTGCTCCAGAGTGAGCATAACGTAGGTGGTTATTTTCTTCCGGACAATGGCAAAGCCAGAGAGCTTGGGAAGAGCGCCGGAGCAGGGAGAAGAGGTGGATGGGCTTGATATGTCTCCAACGTATCTATAATTTTTGATTGTTCCATGCTATTATATTACCTGTTTTGGATGTTTATGAGCTTTATTTTACATAATTATATCATTTTTGGGACTAACCTACTAATCGAAGGCCCAGCCCGTATTGTTGTTTTTTTGCCTATTTCAGTATTTTGAAGAAAAGGAATATCAAACGGAGTCCAAACGGAATAAAACCTTCGGGAGCATGATTTTTGGAACGAGCGTGATCAAGAGGACTTGGAGTGCAAGTCAAGAAGCAGCCGATGCGGCCACGAGATAGGAGGGCGCACCCAACCCTCCTGGGTGCGCCCCCTGTCTCATGGGCCCCTCGAGCGTCCACCGACGTACTTCTTCCTCCTATATAAGCCTACATACCCCGAAAACATCCAGGGAGCCACCAAAGAAATATTTGCGCCACCGTAACCTTCTGTATCCCCGAGATCCCATCTTGGAGTCGTCGTCGGCGTTCTGCCGGAGGGGGAATCCACCATGGAGGGCTTCTACATCAACACCATAGCCCCTCCGATGAGTTGTGAGTAGTTTACCACAGACCTTCGGGTCCATAGTTATTAGCTAGATGGCTTCTTCTCTCTTTTTGGATCTCAATACAATGTTCTCCCCCTCTCTTGTGGAGATCTATTCGATGTAAACTTTTTTTGCGGTGTGTTTGTCGAGATCCGATGGATTGTGGGTTTATGATCAAGTTTATCTATGAATAATATTGAATCTTCTCTGAATTCTTTTATGTATGATTGAGTTATCTTTGCAAGTCTCTTGGAATTATCGGTTTGGTTTGGCCTACTAGATTGATATTTCTTGCCATGGGAGAAGTGCTTAGCTTTGGGTTCAATCTTGCGGTGTTCTTACCCCGTGGCAGAAAGGGTTGCAAGACACATATTGTATTGTTGCCATCGAGGATAAAAAGATGGGGGTTATATCATATTGCATGAGTTTATCCCTCTACATCATGTCATCTTACTTAATGCGTTACTCTGTTTTTTATGAACTTAATACTTTAGATGCAGGCAGGTGTCGATCGATGTGTGGAGTAATAGTAGTAGATGCAGGCAGGAGTCGGTCTACTTGTCACGGACGTGATGCCTATATAGATGATCATGCCTAGATAATCTCATAATTATTCCCTTTTCTACCAATTGCTCGACAGTAATTTATTCACCCACCGTAATACTTATGATATCTTGAGAGAAGCCTCTAGTGAAACCTATGGCCCCTGGGTCTATCCTTTATCATATAAACTTTCAATCTACTTTTATTTGCATCTTTATTTTCTGCATCTATATTATAAAATACCAAAAATATATTTATCTTATCATTATCTCTATCAGATCTCACTTTCGCAGGTGGTCGTGAAGGGATTGACAACCCCTTTATCGCGTTGGTTGCGAGTTCTTTGTTTGTTTGTGTAGGTTCGTGGGACTTGTGAGGAGCCTCCTACTAGATTGATACCTTGGTTCTCAAAAACTGAGAGAAATACTTATGCTATTGTGCTGCATCACCCTTTCCTCTTCAAGGAAAACCAATGCAAGCTCGAGACGTAGCAAGAAGGATTTCTGGCGCCGTTGCCGGGGAGGTCTTCGCTCAAGTCAATACATACCAAGTACCCATCACAAACTCATCTCCCTCACATTTACATTATTTGCCATTTTCCTCTCGTTTTCCTCTCCCCCACTTCACTCTTGCCGTTTTATTCGCCCTCTCTTTTCCACTTGCCTTTTTCTTCCCCTCTCTTTCGCTTGCTTTTTTCTGTTTGCTTGTGTGTTGGATTACTTGTCGCCATGGCGAAAGATAATACCAAATTGTGTGATTTCTCCAATACCAATAATAATGATTTCCTTAGTACTCCGATTTCTCCTCTTAATGATGTTGAGTCTTGTGAAATCAATACTGCTTTGCTGAATCTTGTTATGAAAGATCAATTCGCCGGCCTTCCTAGTGAAGATGCCGCTACTCATCTAAACAACTTTGTTGATTTGTGTGATATGCAAAAGAAGAAAGATACGGATAATGATATTGTTAAATTGATGTTATTTCCGTTTTCACTTAGAGATCGTGCTAAAGTTTGGTTTTCGTCTTTGGCTAAAAGTAGTATTGATTCTTGGAACAAGTGCAAAGATGCTTTCATCTCTAAATACTTTCCTCCCGCTAAGATCATCTCGCTTAGGAACGATATTATGAATTTTAAACAACTTGATCATGAGCATGTTGCCCAATCTTGGGAAAGAATGAAATTGATGATTCGCAATTGCCCTACTCATGGTTTGAATTTATGGATGATCGTACAAATTTTTTATGCCGGATTAAACTTTGCTTCTAGAAATCTTTTAGATTCGGCCGCCAGAGGCACGTTTATGGAAATCACTTTAGGATATGCTACAAAACTTCTTGATAATATTATGGCTAATTATTCTCAATGGCACACCGAACGATCTACTAGTAAAAAGGTGCATACTATAGAAGAAATTAATGTTTTGAGTGGAAAGATGGATGAGCTTATGAGATTGTTTGCTACTAAGAGTTCTTCTATTGATCCCAATGATATGCCTTTATCTACCTTGATTTATAATAATAATGAATCTATGGATGTAAATTTTGTTGGTAGGAATAATTTTGGAAACAACGCTTATAGAGGAAATTTTAATCCTAGACCGTTCCCTAGCAATTTCTCTAATAATTATGGAAATTCCTACAATAATTATTATGATAATTTTAATAAGATGCCCTCTGATTTTGAAAATAGTGTGAAATAATTTATGGTCTCTCAAAAGAATTTTAATGCTTTTCTTGAAGAAAAATTGCTCAAAGTTGATGATTTGGCTAGGAACGTTGATAGACTTTCGCTTGATGTTGATTCTCTTAAACTTAGATCTTCTTCTCCTAAGCATGATATCAATGAGTCTCTCAAAGAAATGATAATTTCCATTGACGAGTGCAAGGAAAGAACCGCTAGATTGCGTGCTAAGAAAGATAGCTTTGTAAAGGCGTGTTCTTCTAGTTTCCATGAAAATAATGATGAAGATCTTAAAGTTATTGAGGTGTCCCCTATTAGATCTTTGTTTTGCAATATGAATCTTGATAATAATGGGACTGGAGATGAGTCAACTTTATTTAGAAGGCGTCCCAAAAATTTGGAGTTTTTAGATGTTGATGCTAAATTTGGTAAAAGTGGGATTGAAGAGGTCATGACTTTAAATAGTATTGAACCCACTATCTCGGATTTCAAGGAATTTAATTATGATAACTGTTCTTTAGAAAGTTGTATTTCCTTGTTGCAATCCGTTGTTAATTCTCCTCATGCTTATAGTCAAAATAAAGCTTTTACCAAACATATTGTTGATGCCTTGATGCAATCTTTTGATGAAAAACTTAATTTGGAAGTTTCTATACCTAGAAAACTTAATGATGAGTGGGAACCTACTATAAAGATTAGAATTAAAGATCATGAGTGTTTTGCTTTGTGTGATTTGGGTGCTAGTGTGTCCATGATTCCGAAAACTTTATGTAATATTCTAGGTTTCCATGATCTTGATGATTGCTCGTTAAATATGCACCTTGCGGATCCCACCATTAAAAAGCCAATAGGAAGAATCAATGATGTTCTAATTGTTGCAAATAGAAATTTGGTGCCCATTGATTTTATCGTTCTTGATATAGATTGCAATCTTTCTTGCCCTATTATTTTTGGTAGACCTTTCCTTAGAACGATTGGTGCAATTATTGATATGAAGGAAGGGAATATTAGATTCCAATTTCCATTAAAGAAAGGCATGGAACACTTTCCAAGAAAGAAAGTCAAATTACCTTATGAATCTATCATGCGAGCTACCTATGAATCAAGTGCCAAAGATGACACTACTTAGAGCTATCTTCGCTTTTATGCCTAGCTAGGGGCGTTAAACGATAGCGCTAGTTGGGAGGCAACCCAATTTTCCTTGTGTTTTTTGTTTTTGTTTCTGTTTAGTAATAAATTTTTCACCAACTTTCTGTTTAGATGTGTTTTCATGTTTTATTTAGTGTTTGTGCCAAGTAGAACCTATAGAATAACCTATGATATGAGTTTATTTGATTCTGCTGAAAAACAGAAACTTTGTGCTCACGAGAAACAATTCAATAAATCACAGGAACGGGCTTTTGCATTGATTATTTTTGCTTCTATTCAATAAACAAAATTTTTAGGACGTCCTATTTTGGTAGGAGTTTTAGGGTTCCATAATTTTGGGTTGATTTCTATAGTCTGTTCTGTTTTTGACAGATTCTGTTTTTTGTGTGTTGTTTGCTTATTTTGATGCATCTATGGCTAGTATGTAAGGGTATGAACCATAGAGAACTTGGAATACAGTAGGTTTAACACCAAAATAAATAAATAATGAGTTCATTATAGTAACTTATGTGGTGGTTTTGTTTTCTTTCACTAACGGAGCTTATAAGATTTCCTGTTGAGTTTTGTGTTGTGAAGTTTTCAAGTTTTGGGTAAAGCTTTGATGGACTATGGAATAAAGAGTGGCAAGAGCCTAATCTTGAGGATGCTTATGGCACCCCAAGATATTCAAGAATAGCCAAAAGCCTAATCTTGGGGATGCCCCCAGAAGGCATCCCCTCTTTCGTCTTCGTTCATTGGTAACTTTACTTGGAGCTATATTTTTATTCGCCACATGATATGTGTTTTGCTTGGAGCGTCGTGTATTATATTAGTCTTTGCTTTTTAGTTTACCACAATCATCCTTGCTGTCCACACCTTTTGGGAGAAGCCTACTTGATTGAAATTTATTAGAATATGCTACGTGCTTCGCTTATATCTTTTGAGCTAGATAGTTTTTGCTCTAGTGCTTCACTTATATCTTTTAGAGCATGGCGGTGGATTAATTTTGAAGAAATTGCTAGTCTCTCATGCTTCACTTTTATTATTTTGAGAGTCTTTTAGAACAGCATGGTATTTGCTATGGTTACAAATTTGGTCCTAGAATGATGAGCATCCAAGTTGGGTATAATAAAAACTATCATAGGAAGTGAATTGGATGCTATGATCAATTTGTTGCTTGATAATTGTTTTGAGATATAAAGGTAGTAATGTTAGGGTCATGCTAGTGGATAATTATGAAATTGAGAAATACTTTTGTTGAAGTTGGCAAGTCCCGTAGCATGCACGTATGGTAAAAGTTGTGTGACAAATTTGTTGCATGAGGTGCTCTTTTGATTGTCTTCCTTATGAGTGGCAGTCGGGGACGAGCGATGATATTTTCCTACCAATCTATCCCTCTAGGGGCATGCGTAGTAGTACTTTGCTTTGAGGGCTAAGTAGACTTTTGCAATAAGTATATGAGTTCTTTATGGCTAATGTGAGTCCATGGATATACGCACACTCATCCTTCCACTTTGCTAGTCTCTATTTTACCGCGCAACTTTCGTCGGTAGCATAAACCCATTATTTACCTTCCTCAAAACAGCCACCATACCTACCTATTATGGCATTTCCATAGCCATTCCGAGATATATTTCCATGCAACTATCTACCATTCTGTTTATTATGACACGTTCCATCATTGTCATATTGCTCTTTGCATGATCATGTAGTTGACATCGTATTTGTGGCAAAGCCACCTTCATAATTTTCATACACGTCACTCTTGATTCATTGCATATCCCGGTACACTGCCAGAGGCATTCATATAGAGTCATATCTTGTTCTAGCTTTGAGTTGTAATTTTTGAGTTGTAAATCAATAAAAGTGTGATGATCTTCATTATTAGAGCATTGTCCCAGTGAGGAAAGGATGATGAAGACTATGATTCCCCCAAAAGTCAGGATGAGACTTCGGACTTTATATAAATAAAAGAGGCCAAAGAAGCCCACCAAAAAAAAAGAAAAGAAAAGAGGAAAAAAAGAAAAAGAAAAAGAAAGAAAAAAAAGAAAAAAAAGAAAAGGAAAAATTAAGATGAGAGAAAAAGAGAGAAGGGACAATTTCTACTATCTCCTTTTCCACACTTGTGCTTCAAAGTAGCACCATGATCTTCATGATAGAGAGTCTCCTATGTTGTCACTTTCATATACTAGTGGGAATTTTTCATTACAGAACTTGGCTTGTATATTCCAATGATGGGCTTCCTCAAAATGCCCTAGGTCTTCGTGAGCAAGCAAGTTGGATGCACACCCACTTAGTTTTTTTGTTGAGCTTTCATACATTTATAGCTCTAGTGCATCCGTTGCATGGCAATCCCTACTCACTCACACTGATATCTATTGATGGGCATCTTCATAGCCCGTTGATACGCCTAGTTGATGTGAGACTATCTTCTCCCTTTTTTGTCCTTACAACCACCACCATATACCACCATAGTGCTATGTCCATGGCTTGCGCTCATGTATTGCGTAAGAGTTGAAAAAAGGCTGAAGCACGTTAAAAAGTATGAAACAATTTCTCGGCTCATCATCGGGGTTGTACATGATGGGAGTATTTTGTGTAATGAAAATGAAGCATGGCCTAACTATATGATTTTGTAGGGATAAGCTTTCTTTGGCTATGCTATTTTAATAGGACATGATTATTTGTTAGTATGCTTTGAAGCATTATTATTTTTATGTTTTATAAGCTTTTATCTTGAATCATTTGGATCTGAACATTCATGCCACAATAAAGAAAATTACATTGAGAATTATGCTAGGTAGCATTCCACATAAAAATTCTATTTTTATCATTTACCTACTCGAGGACGAGCAGGAATTAAGCTTGGGGATGCTTGATACGTCTCCAACGTATATATAATTTTTGATTGTTCCATACTATTATATTACCTGTTTTGGATGTTTATGGGCTTTATTTTACACAATTATATCATTTTTGGGACTAACCTACTAACCTGAGGCCCAGCCCGTATTGCTGCTTTTTTTACCTATTTCAGTATTTCGAAGAAAAGGAATATCAAACGGAGTCCAAACGGAATGAAACTTTCGGGAGCGTGATTTTTGGAATGAACGTGATCCAGAGGACTTGGAGTGCAAGTCAAGAAGCAGCCGAGGCGGCCACGAGATAGGAGGGCACGCCCACCCCTCCTGGGCACGCCCCTTGTCTCGTGGGCCCCTCGAGCGTCCACCGACGTACTTCTTCCTCCTATATAAGCCTACATACCCCAAAAACATCCAGGGAGCCACCAAAGAAATATTTCCGCCACCGTAACCTTCTGTATCCGCGAGATCCCATCTTGGAGCTGTCGCCGGCATTCTGCCGGAGGGGGAATCCACCACGGAGGACTTCTACATCAACACCATAGCCCCTCCGATGAGTTGTGAGTAGTTTACCACAGACCTTCAGGTCCATAGTTATTAGCTAGATGGCTTCTTCTCTCTTTTTGGATCTCAATACAATGTTCTCCCCCTCTCTTGTGGAGATCTATTCGATGTAAACTCTTTTTGCGGTGTGTTTGTCGAGATCCGATGAATTGTGGGTTTATGATCAAGTTTATGTATGAATAATATTTGAATCTTCTCTGAATTCTTTTATGTATGATTGAGTTATCTTTGCAAGTCTCTTCGAATTATCGGTTTGGTTTGGCCTACTAGATTGATCTTTCTTGCCATGGGAGAAGTGCTGAGCTTTGGGTTCAATCTTGCGGTGTTCTTACCCCGTGACAGAAAGGGTTGCAAGACACGTATTGTATTGTTGCCATCGAGGATAAAAATATGGGGTTTATATCATATTGCATGAGTTTGTCCCTCTACATCATTTCATCTTACTTAATGTGTTACTCTGTTCTTTATGAACTTAATACTCTAGATGCAGGCAAGAGTTGGTCGATGTGTGGAGTAATAGTAATAGATGCAGGAAGGAGTTGGTCTACTTGTCACGGACGTGATGCCTATATACATGATCATGCCTAGATAATCTCATAATTATTTGCTTTTCTATCGGTTGCTCGACAGTAATTTGTTCACCCACCGTAATACTTATGCTATCTTGAGAGAAGCCTCTAGTGAAACCTATGGCCCCCGGGTCTATCCTTTACCATATAAGCTTTCAATCTACTTTTATTTGCATCTTTATTTTCTGCATCTATATTATAAAATACCAAACATATATTTATCTTATCATATTATCTCTATCAGATCTCGCTTTCGCAAGTGGCTGTGAAGGGATTGACAACCCCTTTATCGCGTTGGTTGCGTGTTCTTTGTTTGTTTGTGTAGGTTCGTGGGACTTGTGAGGAGCCTCCTACTAGATCGATAGCCTTGTTCTCAAAAACTGAGGGAAATACTTACGCTACTGTGCTGCATCACCCTTTCCTCTTCAAGGAAAACCAACGCAAGATCGAGACGTAGCAGGGCTCGGGCTGTCTGCGCGGAGAGGGAGTAGGTGGATGTGCTAGGGCTGGGGGACACCAGTCGGCTTCAATAGCTAGATTTGTCCTCGGGCGGCAAGCTGGACCGACACCATGCAATGTTCACACACCCCCACCGAAGGAGACGTCCGTCGAGCTGCCAGTTTTACGGGCGATTCCATGTGGGACCCCGACATCAGTCCGACACGGGCACGCCTGGGTACCCTCATATTCACACTAGATTTGGGCTGAATATGAGGGATGTGGATCAGCTCAGGTGTTTAAAGCCCGTTTAAGAAGTCCATTTGGGTCGAATTTTTGTGACCGGTTAGTGACTAGGCCGTCCGCCTGAACGTTTCAGATAGGTTTAGGGCACCCGACAGTAGATGCTCCGAGTCGTTTCTTTCACGTACATACATGGCTATGTGGTTCCTAATTAATCCCTGGCTGGACCCACTTGCATGTCTACATCCTCTCTGATTCCCTAATGTTTTTCTACGGTGGGAACTAAAGCCCTCATGGACATCTTCGGCAAATTGAAATATTTTTGACATGTAAATATCCTTGACCGGTAATCCTTTAATATTTTTGAATAGTAACAACACTAGTGTTGGTCGTGGTCGTATCAGGTTGTAATCCCTTCTGCGTGTGACCCTGCATGCTCGGTGAAATATAGACATGAATGAAAATAACTTTTGTTCAATGATCAATAGTGGAACCGGAGACATCCATATTAAGCTCTGTACTCATATGAATGATATTCGAGTGAACCTTTGGTTATGATATGTTATTTCTTGTGTTTCATGATGTGTTATAAAATGCGATGTGAGATATGTTGGGGAACATAGTAATTTCAAAAAATTTCCTACGCACACGAAAGATCATGGTGATGCATAGCAACGAGAGGGAAGAGTGTTGTCTACATACCCTTGTAGACCGTAAGCGGAAGCGTTAGCACAACGCGGTTGATGTAGTCATACGTCTTCACGATCCGACCGATCAAGTACCGAACGTATGTCACTTCTGAGTTCAGCACACGTTCAACCCGATGATGTCCCTCGAACTCCGATCCAGCCGAGTGTTGAGGGAGAGTTTCGTCAGCACGATGGCGTGGTGATGATGATGATGTTCTACCGATGCAGGGCTTCGCCTAAGCACTGCTACAGTATTATCGAGGTGGACTATGGTGGAGGGGGGCACCGCACACGGCTAAAAGATCAAACAATCAATTGTTGTGTCTCTAGGGTGCCCCCCGCCCCCATATATAAAGGAGCAAGGGTGGTGCGGCCGGCCAAGGGGAGAGGCGCGCCGGGAGGAGTCCTACTCCCACCGGGAGTAGGACTCCCCCCCTTTCCTAGTTGGATTAGGACTTGGGAGGGGGGAAAGAGGAGGGAGAGAGGAAGGAAGGGGGGGCGCCACCCCCTCTCCTTGTCCTATTTGGACTAGGGGGGAGGGACGCGTGGCCCAGCCCTGGCCACCTTTCCTCTTCTCCATAAAGGCCCACTAAGGCCCATTAACCTTCCGGGGGGTTCCGGTAACCTCCCGGTACTCCGGTAAAATCCCGATTTCACCCGGAACACTTCCGATATCCAAACATAGGCTTCCAATATATCAATCTTCATGTCTCGACCATTTTGAGACTCCTCGTCATGTCCGTGATCACATCCGGGACTCCGAACAACCTTCGGTACATCAAAACATATAAACTCATAATATAACTGTCATCGTAACGTTAAGCATGCGGACCCTACGGGTTCGAGAACTATGTAGACATGACCAAGACACGTCTCCGGTCAATAACCAATAGCGGAACCTGGATGCTCATATTGGCTCCCACATATTCTATGAAGATCTTTATTGGTCAAACCGCATAACAACATACGTTGTTCCCTTTGTCATCGGTATGTTACTTGCCCGAGATTCGATCGTCGGTATCTCAATACCTAGTTCAATCTCGTTACCGGCAAGTCTGTTTACTCGTTCTGTAATACATCATCCCGCAACTAACTCATTAGTTGCAATGCTTGCAAGGCTTTAAGTGATGTTTATTACCAAGAGGGCCCATAGATACCTCTCCGACAATCAGAGTGACAAATCCTAATCTCGAAATACGCCAACCCAACATGTACCTTCGGAGACACCTGTAGAGCACCTTTATAATCACCCAGTTACGTTGTGACATTTGGTAGCACACAAAGTGTTCCTCCGGTAAACGGGAGTTGCACAATCTGATAGTCATAGGAACATGTATAAGTCATGAAGAAAGCAACAACAACATACTAAACGATCGTGTGCTAAGCTAACGGAATGGGTCATGTCAATCACATCATTTCCTAATGATGTGATCCCGTTAATCAAATGACAACTCATGTCTATGGCTAGGAAACATAACCATCTTTGATCAACGAGCTAGTCAAGTAGAGGCATACTAGTGACAATCTGTTTGTCTATGTATTCACACATGTATTATGTTTCCGGCTAATACAATTCTAGCATGAATAATAAACATTTTATCATGATATAAGGAAATAAATAATAACTTTATTATTGCCTCTAGGGCATATTTTGTTTAGTCTCCCACTTGCACTAGAGTCAATAATCTAGATTACGTAATAATGGTTCTAACACCCATGGAGCCTTGGTGCTGATCATGTTTTGCTTCTGGAAGAGGCTTAGTCAACGGGTCTGCAACATTCAGATTCGTATGTATCTTGCAAATTTCTATGTCTCCCACCTGGACTAGATCCTGGATGGAATTGAAGCGTCTCTTGATGTGCTTGGTTCCCTTGTGAAATTTGGATTCCTTCATTTGCTGCTTCCGAAGCATCTATGTACTCCGCTTCACATGTAGATCCTGCCACAATGCTTTGTTTAGAACCGCACCAACTGACATCTCCACCGTTCAATGTAAACACGTATCCGGTTTGCGATTTAGAATCGTCCGGATCAGTGTCAAAGCTTGCATCAACGTAACCATTTACGATGAGCTCTTTGTCACCTCCATAAACGAGAAACATATCCTTAGTCCTTTTTAGGTATTTCAAGATGTTCTTGACCGCTGTCCAGTGATCCACTCCTGGATTACTTTGGTACCTCCCTGCTAGACTTATAGCAAGGCACACATCAGGTCTGGTACACAACATTGCATACATGATAGAGCCTATGGCTGAAGCATAGGGAACATCTTTCATCTTTTCTCTATCTTCTGCAGTGGTTGGGCATTGAGTCTTACTCAACTTCACACCTTGTAACACAGGCAAGAACTCTTTCTTTGCTTGATCCATTTTGAACTTCTTCAAAACTTTGTCAAGGTATGTGCTTTGTGAAAGTCCAATTAAGTGTCTTGATCTATCTCTATAGATCTTGATGCCCAATATGTAAGCAGCTTCACCGAGGTCTTTCATTGAAAAACTCTTATTCAAGTATCCCTTTATGCTATCCAGAAATTCTATATCATTTCCAATCAGCAATATGTCATCCACATATAATATCAGAAATGCTACAGAGCTCCCACTCACTTTCTTGTAAATACAGGCTTCTCCAAGAGTATGTACAAAACCAAATGCTTTGATCACACTATCAAAGCGTTTATTCCAACTCCGAGAGGCTTGCACCAGTCTACAAATGGATCGCTGGAGCTTGCACACTTTGTTAGCTCCCTTTGGATTGACAAAACCTTCCGGTTGCATCATATACAACTCTTCTTCCAGAAATCCATTCAGGAATGCAGTTTTGACATCCATTTGCCAAATTTCATAATCATAAAATGCGGCAATTGCTAACATGATTCAGATAGACTTAAGCATCGCTACGGGTGAGAAGGTCTCTTCGTAGTCAATCCCTTGAACTTGTCGAAAACCTTTCACAACAAGTCGAGCTTTGTAGACAGTAACATTACCGTCAGCGTCAGTCTTCTTCTTGAAGATCCATTTATTCTCAATTGCTTGACAATCATCGGGCAAGTCAACCAAAGTCCATACTTTGTTCTCATACATGGATCCCATCTCAGATTTCATGGCCTCAAGCCATTTTGCGGAATCTGGGCTCACCATCGCTTCTTCATAGTTCGTAGGTTCATCATGATCCAGGAGCATGACCTCCAGAACAGGATTACCGTACCACTCTAGTGCGGATCTTATTCTGTTTGACCTACGAGGTTCAGTAACAACTTGATCTGAAGTTCCATGATCATCATCATTAACTTCCTCACTAATTGGTGTAGATGTCACAGGAACCGGTTTTTGTGATGAACTACTTTCCAATAAGGGAGTAGGTACAGTTACCTCATCAAGTTCTACTTTCCTCCCACTCACTTCTTTCGAGAGAAACTTGTTCTCTAGAAAAACTCCGAATTTAGCAACAAAAGTCTTGCCTTCGGATTTGTGATAGAAGGTGTACCTAACAGTCTCCTTTGGGTATCCTATGAAGACACATTTCTCCTATTTGGGTTCGAGCTTATCAGGTTGAAGGTTTTTCACATAAGCATCGCAACCCCATACTTTAAGAAACGACAACTTTGGTTTCTTGCCAAACCATAGTTCATAAGGCGTCATCTCAATGGATTTTGATGGTGTCCTATTTAACGTGAATGCAGCCGTCTCTAAAGCATAACCCCAAAATGATAACGGTAAATCAGTAAGAGACATCATAGATCGCACCATATCAAGTAAAGTACGATTACGATGTTCGGACACACCGTTACGTTGTGGTGTTCCGGGTGGCGTGAGTTGCGAAACTATTCCGCATTGTTTCAAATGTAGACCAAACTCGTAACTCAAATATTCTCCTCCATGATCAGATTGTAGAAACTTTATTTTCTTGTTATGATGATTTTCAACTTCACTCTGAAATTCTTTGAACTTTTGAAAAGTTTTAGACTTATGTTTCATTAAGTAGATATACCCATATCTGCTTAAATCATCTGTGAAGGTGAGAAAATAACGATATCCGCCACGAGCCTCAACATTCATTGGACCACATACATCTGTATGTATGATTTCCAACAAACCTGTTGCTCTCTCCATAGTTCCGGAGAACGGCGTTTTAGTCATCTTGCCCTTGAGGCACGGTTCGCAAGTACCAAGTGATTCATAATCAAGTGGTTCCAAAAGTCCATCAGTATGGAGTTTCTTCATGCGCTTTACACCGATATGACCTAAACGGTAGTGCCACAAATAAGTTGCACTATCATTATCAACTCTGCATCTTTTGGCTTCAACATTACGAATATGTGTATCACTACTATCGAGATTCAATAAAAATAGACCACTCTTTAGGGGTGCATGACCATAAAAGATATTACTCATATAAATAGAACAACCATTATTCTCTGATTTAAATGAATAACCATCTTACATCAAACAAGATCCAGATATAATGTTCATGCTCAACGCTAGCACCAAATAACAATTATTTAGGTCTAAAACTAATCCTGAAGGTAGATGTAGAGGTAGCATGCCGACCGCGATCACATCGACTTTGGAACCATTTCCTACGCGCATCGTCACCTCATCCTTAGCCAATCTTCGCTTAATCCGTAGCCCCTATTTTGAGTTGCAAATATTAGCAACAGAACCAGTATCAAATACCTAGGTGCTACTGCGAGCATTAGTAAGGTACACATCAATAACATGTATATCACATATACCTTTGTTCACCTTGCCATCCTTCTTATCCGCCAAATACTTGGGGCAGTTCCGCTTCCAGTGAACAGTCTGCTTGCAGTAGAAGCACCCAGTCTCAGGCTTAGGTCCATACTTGGGTTTCTTCTCCTGAGCACCAACTTGCTTGCTGTTCTTCTTGAAGTTCCCCTTCTTCTTCCTTTTGCCCCTTTTCTTGAAACTGGTGGTCTTATTGACCATCAACACTTGATGTTCCTTCTTGATTTCTACCTCCGCAGCTTTTAGCATTGCGAAGAGCTTGGGAATCGTCTTATCCATCCCTTGCATGTTATAGTTCATCACGAAGCTCTTGTAGCTTGGTGGTAGTGATTGGAGAATTCTGTCAACGACGCTATCATCCGGAAGATTAACTCCCAGTTGAATCAAGTGATTATTATACCCAGACATCTTGAGTATATGCTCACTGACAGAACTATTCTCCTCCATCTTGCAGCTATAGAACTTATTGGAGACTTCATATCTCTCAATCCGGGCATTTGCGTGAAATATTAACTTCAACTCCTAGAACATCTCATATGCTCCGTGACGTTCAAAACGTCGTTGAAGTCCCGGTTCTAAGCCGTAAAGCATGGCACATTGAACTATCAAGTAGTCATCAGCTTTGCTCTGCCAGACGTTCACAACATTTGGTGTTGCTCCTGCAGTAGGTCTGCCACCCAGCGGTGCTTCCAGGACGTAATTCTTCTGTGCAGCAATGAGGATAATCCTCAAGTTATGGACCCAGTCCGTGTAATTGCTACCATCATCTTTCAACTTTGCTTTCTCAAGGAATGCATTAAAATTCAACGGGACAACAACACGGGCCATCTATCTACAATCAACATAGACAAGCAAGACACTATCAGGTACTAAGTTCATGATAAATTTAAGTTCAATTAATCATATTACTTAAGAACTCCCACTTAGATAGACATCCCTCTAATCTTCTAAGTGATCACGTGATCCAAATCAACTAAACAGAATCGTTCTTACCTACGCATCAAAACCACAATGATAGTTTCTCAAGTGGGTGATGTTTTAACCTTCGCAAGGACCAGGCGTAGCCACACTCGGTTCAACTAAAGTTGGAGAAACTGACACCCGCCAGCCACCTATGTGCAAAGCACGTCGGTAGAACCAGTCTCCCGTAAGTGTACGCGTAATGTCGGTCCCGGCCGCTTCATCCAACAATACCGCCGAACCAAAGTATGACATGCTGGTAAGCAGTATGACTTGTATCGCCCACAACTCACTTGTGTTCTACTCGTGCATATGACATCTACGCATAAAACCAGGCTCGGATGCCACTGTTGGGGAACATAGTAATTTCAAAAAAATTCCTATGCACATGCAAGATCATGGTGATGCATAGCAACGAGAGGGAAGAGTGTTGTCTACATACCCTTGTAGACCGTAAGCGGAAGCATTAGCACAACACGGTTCATGTAGTCGTACGTCTTCATGATTTGATCGATCAAGTACCGAACGTACGACACCTCTGAGTTCAGCACACATTCAGCCCGATGACGTCCCTCGAACTCTGATCCAGCCGAGTGTTGAGGGAGAGTTTCGTCAGCATGACGGCGTGGTGACGATGATGATGTTCTATCGACGTAGGGCTTCGCCTAAGCACTGCTACAGTATTATCGAGGTGGACTATGGTGGAGGGGGGCACCGCACACGGCTAAAAGATCAAACAATCAATTGTTGTGTCTCTAGGGTGCCCCTTTCCCCCGTATATAAAGGAGCAAGGGGGTGCGGCCGGCCAAGGTGAGAGGCGCGCCGGGAGGAGTCCTACTGCCATCGGGAGTAGGACTCCCCCCCTTTCCTAGTTGGATTAGGATTTGGGAGGGGGGAAAGAGGAGGGAGAGAGGAAGGAAGGGGGGGGGGGCGCCGCCCCCCTCTCCTTGTCCTATTCGGACTAGGGGGAGGGGCGCGCGGCCCAGCCCTGGCCGCCTCTCCTCTTCTCTGTAAAGGCCCACTAAGGCCCATTAACCTCCCGGGGGGTTCCGGTAACCTCCCGGTTCTTCGGTAAAATCCCGATTTCACCCAGAACACTTCCGATATCTAAACATAGGCTTCCAATATATCAATCATCATGTCTCGACCATTTTGAGACTCCGCGTCATGTCCGTGATCACATCCGGGACTCCGAACAACCTTCGGTACATCAAAACATATAAACTCATAATATAACTGTCATCATAATGATAAGCGTGCGGACCCTACGGGTTCGAGAACTATGTAGACATGACCGAGACACGTCTCCGGTCAATAACCAATAGCGGAACCTGGATGCTCATATTGGCTCCCACATATTCTACGAAGATCTTTATCGGTCAGACCGCATAACAACATACGTTGTTCCGTTTGTCATCGGTATGTTACTTGCCCGAGATTCGATCGTCGGTATCTCAATACCTAGTTCAATCTCGTTACCAGCAAGTCTCTTTACTCGTTCCGTAATACATCATCCCACAACTAACTCATTAGTTGCAATGCTTGCAAGGCTTTAAGTGATGTGTATTACCGAGAGGGCCCAGAGATACCTCTCCGACAATCGGAGTGAAAAATCCTAATCTCGAAATACGCCAACCCAACATGTACCTTCGGAGAGACCTGTAGAGCACCTTTATAATCACCCAGTTACGTTGTGACATTTGGTAGCACACAAAGTGTTCCTCCGGTAAACGGGAGTTGCATAATCTGATAGTCATAGGAACATGTATAAGTCATGAAGAAAGCAACAACAACATACTAAACGATCGTGTGCTAAGCTAACGGAATGGGTAATGTCAATCACATCATTCTCCTAATGATGTGATCCCGTTAATCAAATGACAACTCATGTCTATGGCTAGGAAACATAACCATCTTTGATCAACGAGCTAGTCAAGTAGAGGCATACTAGTGACAATCTGTTTGTCTATGTATTCACACATGTATTATGTTTCCGGTTAATACAATTATAGCATGAATAATAAACATTTTATCATGATATAAGGAAATAAATAATAACTTTATTATTGCCTCTAGGGCATATTTCCTTCAAGATATACCGGTATCCCCTGAAACCAACACATGCTCACCATACCAGTGTTCCCGTTATCGGGTTTGTTCTCTTTTCTTGTTCTTGTGTTCTCGCAACCCCGTGATCATTTAATGGTGTGTCTAGATAAACGATGATGGATGTTGTTACACTAAGAGGGCCCTAAGAATATCTCTCCATTGTCCGAGGAGCAAATCGCTGTCTCGAGCTATCTAGTCCCTCGTCATACGTTTTCGATGAGCCTGCAAGTTGCCGTTAGTATCACACTATTACAGATGATGTTGTAACAACCCCAAAGTGCATCATCTAATATGGAGTGACTTGATGCTCTCATGGTGTAACATCCCAAATTTTCAATTTGGATGTTATACATAGATCATCATATGCATGTCATATTTTGTTTTTGCATTTTGATTGAGATCCTAGAAATCTTAAGCAACTCAAGGGCCCACGGAGAGAGTTGGAGGTTTCACCAAATTCATATTTGAATTTATTTCAAATTTGAAGAAAGGATCAATTTGGTTTTATATTTTTTCTCTCCAATTATTTCCAGTATTAAAAATAAATGAGAGAAGATAATATGCCTTCTTCAAATTAAGAGAAATATTGGAGAAAGAATTTTAAATTCAAATTATGATTTTTCTGGTATTTTATTGCTATTTTATTTGAATTAGAAAAATATGTATTTTTCAAAATTGCATTTTTAGGCCAGAAAAATGTTCACTTTGTTCTAAATATTTTTATAAGACGGCAAAAATTGTTTTTGGCATTTTTAATTTTTTATAATTTATTAGGATTTTTTTGTACGGGCGAAATTATTCTAGAAAAAAGAACTGTTCGCGGACTGCACTGGGCCGTTGGCCCAGCCGGCCCGTCCAAGCGACACCGCCCTCCCCGTGCCCGAGCCGGACTCCACCGGAGTCCGGGAGCCGCACGCTGCACTGCCGCCTTGGCCCCTCCGCCAAGCCGAGCCCCCCTCCTCCTTAAAAGTCGTCGCCGCCCTGCCGCTTTCGCCACCGCCCCGCCCCGCAGCAGCAGCAGCAGCAGAGCAATGCCGCCGCCATAGCCGCTCCACGCTGCCGCTGCACCCCGCCACCGCTGCGCCGCTCCATGCCGCCGCCGCGCCGCTCCATGCCGCCGCCGCACCCCGTGCCGCGCCGCCGCCCCGCACCGCGGTGCCGTCGATCGCCGTCGCCGCCACCACGAGATGTCACCGAAAGCTGTCGCTGCCCTGGTCTTTTTTTGGTTTAGGTAAAACCATCATTTTTTTGAAAACCCTAGATCTGTTTTTTCTAAGTAGATCGGTTTGGTTTTTCGTCGGTTTATTTACTTAGCGGACGTTCGTCCGTTTGTTCGTTTTAACGAATGTCGTTCACCGCTTAGGTTCAGACATCGAATGTTCATTCGTTAGTCTGTTTGTTTTATTTTATTTTATTTTCTAGGGTTTTATCTGCTATTATCTTGATCATGATTTCTGCCCTGATCTTCAATCTAGTAAGTAGATAGGAGCCATGTCACTACATGGACCGTGTTCGAGACAAAAATGGTAGCCCGTACAATGACTCATTTGTGCAATTCGTGCACAAGTTTAACAAGAGCAATATTCAGAAGCCACTCCTACTAAGAATTGCATTGTATTCATTTATTTTTATATATATTTTGATTAAATAAAATAGAGTGCTTAATTGATATATATGTATGTTACCACTTGTGTTTTGCAATAGAAACTTCCACGAGGTGTGGTGCCTGAGCAAATGCAGGCTCAGCAAAGTGGTGACATGTGAATTGTCATCTCCGACATGACTGGCATTGGCATGCACCTACTCGACGTAGCCACACAAAGGTCGTCTCGTTGTCAATGGGTGGAAGGAGATTCGTAACGTATACTTTGGTGACAAGGGTGACAAGTTAATCATCATGCCCCACTTAGGACACGAAGGGCCGGTCCTATTCATGCGTACCATCTATAACTACCAGATTGATGAGTAGGCTTCATTTAAGTACAATTTGTTAAGTACTACCTTGTTATAAATACTTTGTTTTTGAAATGTTGTTTGCAAGTGTTGTTAAGTATATTTTTAATTAAGCAAATATCGACTTCAAGTACATGTTTGTTAGTTGATACGTCTTCAACGTATCTATAATTTTTAATTGTTCCATGCTATTATATTATCCATCTTGGATGTTTTATATGCATTATTATGTTATTTTATATCATTTTTTGGGACTAACCTATTAACCTAGTACCCAGAGTTAGTTGCTATTTTTTGTTCTTGTTTTTTTCTTTTACAGAAAATCAATACCAAACGGAACAAAACTTTTTGATGATTTCTCTTGGATAAGAAGACACCATGAAGCTTCGGGAGAAGGCCAGAAGAGCCACGGGTGAGCCACAAGGTCACCAGGCCCCCTGGGACTCCTCCAACCCTAATCTCAGCTCCATAAGTACCAAAATATTCCCTATATACCAGAGGGCACACCAAAAATACTTTTCCGTCATTGCAAGCTTCTGTTCTTGTGAGATCCCATCTTGGGGCTTTTTCGGTACTCCGCCGGAGGGGGATTTGATCATGGAGGGCCTCTACACCAACCTTGCAGCCCTTCCGATGATGTGTGAGTAGTTTATTACAGACCTACGGGTCCATAGCTAGTAGCTAGATGGCTTCTTCTCTCTCTTTGATCTTCAATACAATGTTCTCCTTCATGTTCTTGGAGTTCTATTCGATGTAATCATTTTTTTGCGGTGCGTTTGTTGAGATCCGATGAATTATAGATTTATGATCAGATTATCTATGAATATTATTTGAGTCTTCTCTGAACTCTTTTATGCATGATTAAGATAATATTTGTATTTCTCTCGGATCTATTTATTTGGTTTGACCAACTAGATTGATCTGTCTTGCAACGGGAGAGGTGCTTTGTTTTGGGTTCAATCTTGCGGTGTCCTCACCCAGTGACAGAAGGGGTAGCAAGGCACGCATTTGTATTGTTGCCATTAAGGATAAAACGATGCGGGTTTTACCTTATTGATTGGATTTATCCCTCTACATCACGTCATCTTGCTTAAGGCGTTACGTCGTTCTTGTTAACTTAATACACTAGATGCATGCTGGATAGCGGTCGATGTGTGGAGTAATAGTAATAGATGCAAGCAGGAGTCGGTCTACTTGTCACGGACGTGATGCCTATATTCTTGATCATTGCCTTAGATATTTTCATAGCTATGCGCTTTTCTATCAATTTCTCAATAGTAATTTGTTTAGCCACCGTCTGTTTTCTTTCAAGAGAGAAGCCTCTAGTGGAAACTATGGCCCCCGAGTCTATTTTTATCATTCAGATCTATAAAAGAAAAAAATACAAACATACCTTTCTGCAATTTATTTACTTTTATTTATTTTTGCAGTTTTATTTACTTTTATACCTATCTCTATCATATCTCATTCTTGTAAATAACCATGAAGGAATCGGCAACCCCTTTATCGTGCTGGTGCAAGTATTTGTTTGTTTGTGTAGGTGCTATCATTGGAGACTTGTGTGTTCCTCCTATTGGATCGATACCTTAATTCTCAAACTGAGGGAAATACTTATCTATACTTTGCTACATCAAGCTTTCCTCTTCAAGGGAAAACCAACACAAGCTCAAGGAGTAGCAGGAAGAATTTCTGGTGCCGTTGTCGGGGAGGTTCTACATCAAGCCTACCAAGTACCCATCATAAACTCTCATCTCTTGCATTACATTATTCTCCATTTGCCTCTCATTTTTATCTCCCTCACTTCTAAAACATTTTCAGAAAAACACAAAAAATATTTGCCTTCTTTCCGTTTGCCATTATGTCTTACTTGGTTTGTTTCCTAGTTTGTTTGGCATAATTGCATATTTATTGAAAATCAGAAGACAAAAAGATTATGGATCCTCATCCACTTTCTAATATTTTTAAAATATCCAACTATTATTAACCAATCGTTGGTGATTTGAATGCACTAGATTATCTTTATTAAGTTTTGCTTGAAATTCGTGAATCTTAGATTTGTGATGAAGTGTTAAAAGAAGAAATTTATAAATTGATTCACGATAGCTCCTTGAATGAAAAGCATGATTGCAATTATGTTATAATAAATTTTATTAATGTCAATTGTGTTAATGATAAGCAAAACCCCAAGCTGGGGGATGCTAATTTTTCTATGTCCACTACTTATTGTAATGATCATGATTGGGGTGATGCATCTTATGATCTTGAAAATTTGTTTAAGCCTCATGATGAATATGTTTGCAATAATATGGAAAATGGGTTTGGAAGAGCATCAACTTTAGGTAAAAATAATCCCACATATTTGGAGAGTGTTCAATCTTATGAAATTTTTGATAAAAGTGGGCTTGGAGAGGTCATGATTTTATTTGATGATAAACCCACTATATTGGAAGAGTGTCAACTTTGGATGCATGTGGATCATATAGAAAATATGTTATGTGATAGATATATTATTGAATTTGAATATGATCCCACATGTAATTATTATGAGAGATGGAAATATGGTTGTAGAAATTTTCATGTTACTAAATTACCTCTCATTATGTTTAGATTACTACTGTTTCTTTCTTCTTCCTTGCATATGCTAGTTTTTGCTTGTCTTGGTAAATCTTTTCCCTATAAAATGCCTATGCACAGGAAGTATGTTATACTTAAACTTGTTTGTCACATGCTATATGATGCTCTATTTGTGCTTCAATTTTGTCTTTCATGCGAGCATCATTAAAATTATCAACGCCTAGCTAAAAGGCTTTAAAGAAAAGCGCTTGTTGGGAGACAACCCAATATTTCTGTTTTATATTTTTATGAGTTTATGAAATATTACCTCTGTTATGATTGTGTTTTAATATTTTAATTAGTGTCTGAGCCAAGTAAGACCTTTGGGATGCTTTGGTAGATCATTGGTTTGATTTTGCTGAAAAACAGGAACTTTTATGTCCAGTAGCAGAATTGCTAAAATTCACTCGAACATGGAAAAACACTTAATTATTTACACAAGATTGATATATGAATTGCCTCTGTTGTCCTAATGTTTCGGAATTTTTGGAGTTACATAAGTATGACTATAATTCAGGTCTTTACAGACTGTTCTATTTTTGATGTGTTGTTTGCTAATTTTGATGAATCTACGTGTAGTATCGGGGGGTATGAGCCATGGAGAAGTTAGAATATAGTAGATATAATGCAAATATAAAATTGGAATGAGTTCACAACATTACCTAAAAGTGGAGATTTGTTTTATCATACTAACGGATCTCACGAGTTTTTTTTGTTGAGTTTTGTGTTGTGAAGTTTTCAAGCTTTGGGTTAAGTTTCGATGGGCAATGGAATAAGGAGTGGCAAGATCCTAAGCTTGGGGATGCCCAAGGCACCCCAAGTAATATTCAAGGACAACCAAGCATCTAAGACTGGGGATGCCCCGGATGGCATCCCCTCTATTGTCTTCAATCTATCGATAAATTACTTGAGGCTAATTTTTATTCACCACATGATATGTGTTTTGCTTGGAGCGTCTTGTATTATATGAGTCTTTACTTTTTAGTTTTCCACAATCATCCTTTCTGTACACATCTTATGTACATTCCACACAGTCAATCCAGGGAAAATGTTTCCGTTTGTATGTACAACACACATAGTCAATCCAGGGAAAATGTTTCCGTTCGTATATACATCCCACACAGTTTTATGTATAGCCTCATGTGTGATAGGTGTAACTATCACACACGCTCTTCCACGGTTAACCGTTTGCTTTTATTCAACTACATCACACACGATTTTATGAAGAAAATTGTATGGCATTGGGCTATCCATCACAAGCTCTTTTCCTGCTAGAACCGTTTGCAAAGTTCCATGACCCATTTAGCAGGTTTATTAGTTTACAATTAATAATTCCAGTATTACGCAAATTGACATTTCATATCAAACAACTGTTTGCCAATATCAGGCACATAAATATATTTTAACATCACAGTACAATAGCTACCTGAAAACAACACAATACAACATATAGCTAGTTCACCTTCATAAGAACAATATATTCATTTTCCTAATCAAGATGATCCAAGCTTGTCTTATCCACCTCTGCTTTCAATTCAGTAAGAACCTATTTTGCACTGGCCAACTAGGAAAGTGCCTCCTCCTTCGCCAACACCATCTTAGCAAAGTCTAATTTAAAAAATCTGAGCTCATTCTCCATCTTTCTGTTTTTATCCCGCATCTTCAAATATTCTTCAGCATTGACAACACTTTCTCTAAGCCTACTTCTGTTCTCTTCCTCATACATGCTCTAGAGCTTTGCTAGGCACATCTTCAAAGACTATGGCCACTCTTGATCAACCCACTCCAGGTAAGAACACTTCCGTTCATCCTATAATATTTAAAACTAGATCAGTAACAATTGTAGGGGAATGGGGTTTCCAGCAACATAGAAAATCACCAAATACATATTTTGAAAAACTGAAGAAACAGGTTAATTATGACATATCTTATCAAAAAGATCAATGTGCAAATGAATTAATGGCTATTGAGACAACAACCAAATTCTGAAACATCAGAAGTTATAATTAACTACAACAACGCTACAAGTTCCTAGTCATGTACTATAAATAACAAATTGAAAATTTTGTGAGGAAGCTAAATATAACTACAATAGCATAGTGACAATGTTTGGATGACAACAAATTGATACTAATAGGTGTGTACATGCACATGTTTAGTAACATAGAACTAATAGCAAGGCCGTCCACTATGTATGCCAAAACTGATGTAAAGACAACTGTCGCTACATTTGGCACCGGAAAAAAATCAGGGACCCGGACTTCGAAGTACCTAGTTGCTGCGATGCCCAATTCCTTCGTGCCACAAAAAAATTAGTATTTTACTGCTTGGCTGCTCGGATGTGTGGACCAACGTTGGCTGCACAAACTGCTGAAGCGGTGCCAAATAATTTTCTAATGGCACCGCTGATGAGATGGCAACATTTTTAGATACTATGTACAAACTCTGACACTGTCTTAATATCCAGAATAACATAGCACAATGACAGGGGGTCTAAATCACATCTAACAAATGATTTCTAACAACAAAAGTGGGGCTAAACTTCTCTGCACATGCCAGAAACTTCCTCCCACTACCCACAGATTCAAACACGACTAGCTTCATGCATGGAGATTGATGGTGACAACGAGCAAGAAGATCTTCAGCCACCCCGCTCCATTCATTGCAACTGATGGTCCTAGGGAGCTACGAGGAAGAAATGACTCAAATCAACCGCCGGGTTATAATCCTTCATTCCAAGTCATAACCCGAGAAAGAGAAGAGAGGCATACCCGGGTGGTGAAGGAGTCGTCGTCGAAGGAGGAACCGCTGGAGAGGTCATTGAAGAAGACCATGGCAACACCGGTGGTAAGGATGCGAGACGGCGAGAGTGAAGAAGCAAGCAAGGAAGTGTCTATAGCTTTGGAAGCAAGGAAACAGGGGAAATGTGACTTGTGGTCGGGGAGAAAAGGGGGTGGGGAAGGGGGGGGGTAGATATTTCGGCGGTTGGCCAAAAAATTCGAAATGTGGAGGGAAACTTTGCGCACAGTGCCGCTGAACACCACTCACTTTGAACGATTGTGTGCATCGCAAAAGATTCTTCTGCTTTACGTGCATGGGATAAGTTTGATAATTCAAATTTTGGTGGAAATTTCCCTGGGTACTGTCCTCATCCACGTCATTGCATAATTTAACATCGCTTGCTAATTTGGGCACATAAAAGAGTGTATAGCACACAAACTACACTTTCTGAATCAAGCAATTTTACTAATTAAACAGAGCTAGTTGACCTAAACATTGCTCTAACAAAAAGACCAGCATTAAAAACAAAGCCTAAGTACACATAATGTTAACAAAGCCGCCGCCGCGCCGGCCTATGCATCGCTAGTGTGAGATAGGACGTTGATGACTTGTCCTAGTGACATGCCACCGTTGGTGGACTCCGTGTCCCCCCTACTAAAGTCGACCGCATCCTCGTCCTCGTCCTTGGTGCCGCCCTCAAGGTTGTAGTACTCATAGTAGTTGCTGTGCCAGAGCTCACATTGGTACTCCACCGTCGATTCCTCAATGACAGACTCTTCTCTACCTCGACCTCAGCCACGCGCAACTCCTCCTCCCGGCGCTCCTCGATCTCTGCTGCCTCTTGCATCTCTAGCTCCTGCTCGGTGATCTCATGAGGAAGTAGGTGCTCCATGGCCACCGCCGCCTTTTTAGACGTGGTTGCATACTGGATTCCAAGGTGGCCTGGAATATCTTGGCGTGGATGACCTCGACCCGGACCAGGGCGACATCGCCAGCACGGACGCATCTCGAGCGCTCTCGGTGTTTTCAACCGTCTCGGCTGCTGCAGCTGCCCTATCGGCTGCCACAGACGCCCTCTCGATGGATGCAGCCATGCTCTATGCGGATGCAGGGGCACTCTTGGCGTAGGCGACCGTGCTCTCGGCGCAGTCGGTGGCGCTCGGGGAGAACGCGGCCATCGTATGTGCCCTCACGAAGCGTTTCCATGATGTCATCTTTGCAAGAAGGGGTTGCGGGAATGGGGATCGGGATTCGTGGATTCGGGGGGTGCCGACACTGGAGCAAACGAGCTAGCGAAGCTTAAGGAGGAAGACTTAAATAGCCAGGAATTCTCATCGCAAACGGTTCCTACAAAAAACTATGTGTGATAGTTAACATGCACTAATACAACTGTCATGTCAAAATTTGGAAAATTTCGGGCATCATTTGACCTTTTAAAGACATTTAAGTGATTTTCTACCCATTTAATGATCGTAATCCAAATTTGGACTACATCTACATGCAACGGCTAACCATTACAGTTTGAAAAATCATATTTGTGCAGTGTGCGGGTTAATTCCATGTGCAGTAAGTTGGAAGGAATTTTCAAACATATTGGTCTCACGCCCTGGACACATGCATGGAGTGCCATGGCATTTAAATTCCAAAAAAATTAAAAAAGATCAGAAACACATGAAACCTGGATTGATGTAATGTCATGCCACCAAAATGATGTGGTAAAAAAATTGGCATGTTTGACAAAAGTTTGGACACACACCCCTCACAAACCGGAGCAACTCACTAGAAGGCTTGTGCTTCCGAGAGGTAACAATGCATGTTTAATGATGAATGGGAGATAGCTTTCTCTTACGTCCTTCAATTTTTTCTACATTTAACATGCACTAATACAATTGTCATGTGAAAATTTGAAAAATTTCATGGGCCATTCGACCTTTTAAAGACATTTAAGTGATTTTCTTGCCATTTAATGACTGTAATTCAAATTTAAACTACATCTACATGCAACAGCTAACCATAATGGTTTGACAAATCATATTTGTGTACTTGTGTGCGAGTTAATTCCATGTGCAGTAAATTAGAAGGAACTTTCAAACATATTGGTGTCACGGCATGGACACATGCATGGAGTGCCATGGCATTTTAATTCCAAAAAATTTAAAAATGATCAGAAAAACATGAAACTTGCTTGATGTAATGTCATGCCACCAAGATGATGTGGTAAAATAATTGGCCTGTTTGACGAAAGTTTGGACACACACCCCTCACAAATTGGAGCAACTCACTAGAAGGCTTGTGCTTCCGAGAGGTAACAATGCATGTTTAATGACGAACGGGAGATAGCTTCCTCTTACGTCCTTCAATTTTTTCTACATTTAACATGAACTAATACAACTGTCATGTGAAAATTTGAAAACCTTCATGGGCCATTCGACCTTTTAAAGACATTTAAGTGATTTTCTTGCCATTTAACCGTAATTCAAATTTAAACTACATCTACATGCAACAGCTAACCATAATGGTTTGAAAAATCATATTTGTGTACTTGTGTGCGAGTTAATTCCATGTGTAGTAAATTAGAAGGAACTTTCAAACATATTGGTGTCACGACATGGACACATGCATGGAGTGGCATGGCATTTTAATTCCAAAAAATTTAAAAATGATCAGAAAAATATGAAAACTTGCTTGATGTAATGTCATGCCACCAAGATGATGTGGTAAAAAAATTGGCCTGTTTGATGAAAGTTTGGACACACACCCCTCACAAACCGGAGCAACTCACTAGAAGGCTCATGCTTCCGAGAGGGAACAACGCATGTTTGATGACGAACGGGAGATAGCTCCCTCTTACAACCTTCAATTTTTTCTACATTTAACACGCACTAATACAACTGTCATGTGAAAATTTGAAAAATTCAAGGGGTCATTTAACCTTTTAAAGACATTCAAGTGATTTTCTAGCCATTTAATGACCTCATTCAAATTTTAACTACATCTACATGCAACGGCTAGCCATAACAGTTTGAAAAGTCATATTTTGTGTAGTTGTGTACAAGTTAAAAAATTATTAGACGATGTAAATATCTGTTGTTCAAAAAATAAAATGTAAATATCTGGCAAGACAACCGGCCCCCACACGATTGGCACTCTATTTTGTGCCTCAGGGTTTGGAAGGTGAGTGGCGCGGGTTATTAATCAAACACAGTTTTGTATTGAAAACTGTCAGCTATTAAGTTCACACATGGATTTTGCTGTAGGAATCGCGTGTAATTCAAGCAACAATACTCGTAAATTCCAGCGACCGGCATGTGTACGGTTCCCGTCGATCTAGTTTCCGGCCACCAATAAATACTACCTTGCTCACGTCATGTCGCCTGCATTCTCATCTACATCCTCCCCTCGCTCGCCCTCTCTCTCTCTATCAAATCTCTGCCATGGCGCTGCCGATCTACCCACGCGCCGACGAGGAGGCGCCGCCCCCCGAGGACGCTCAGTGAAGAACAACGACGAGGAGGACCCCTACGCGCCGCCGGACGAGGTTGCGCAGGACCCCCCAAGTTTGGAGTGATTTTGTGGCCAGTACAATCTTTGTCTGTGGAAGTTGCTGCCGCCGGCTAAGAAAGCCAGGCAAGTGGCATTCAAGAAGGAGATGGCAGAGGAGGAAGCCAGGTACCAGGACGCCTATGAAGCCCGTGATGCCGCCTGGAAAAAGGAGGCGGTGGAGCTTTGGGGGGGGGCGTCTTCATGCGGAGGAGGTGTACGAAGACGGGTACTTTGCGAGGAAGGTCAAAGGTGCTAGGCGTCTCCTTGCTGCGTGGAGGTAGGCTGATAAGCTCCAGCATGCCACCGACGAGGAGCTCCGGTGGGCGCCCAACGAAATGGCAAGATCGTTCGCGCTCGTCTGCCAATAGGAGGCAGATCGGTACGTCAAGCGCTGCGAGGCGGAGGAGGCGGAGTGTTACCTCCGCGCTGGGAAGACGCCACGTACCAGGGAGCTGCTGGCGAGGTGCTGCCGGAATACTGCCCCTAGGAGGGATTATTAGTTTTTGTATTGTTCGTTTTCAATTTTATGCATTGTACCTAGTAGTTAAGTATCATCATGTATATGTGATGATATTATATATATTCTGTGATGAACTAATGAACAATTACTATATATTATGAATTCCATTTTCTCTCTGTCTTCGTATACTAATTTGTATCTAGGTGTTATCATGAATGGAATGAATACACACACGCACACACACACTGGAACAGAACATTTAAGAACGGAAAACAGAGTACTCACATTGAAACAAAGCAATAAACAAAGCAATATTATGATTTCTATGAATACATAGCGATCCACGGTGAAATGACTCAACAAAATAAAATGCGTCCATGGGGCCATGACCAGCAGCGCTTGCCTACGGTAGCTCTGTTAGTGCATTATTTCACAATAGCGCCAATAAGTGCATCCCTATCAGACATCAATTGCATCATTTACATATGGGCATAAAAAAAGAGTGCATCTTTCAAATAGCGATGAACATCATATACATGCTCTAGAAGCATAACAGAGTGAACATCATTCACATGCTCTAGAAGCAGAACAGGGCATAAAAATCCATCAGTAGAATATGTATTCAATGAATATATCTAAAAACTACCAACATAAGCATATCATTTGCTCCTCGAGGAGCTAACAATAGCCAAATCTAAGCCGTTGACCCCGCCGAATCAAAGCTGGTTTACCATGTGCTAACCGACGCCATACGCACGAGAGGCGACCGAGGGGGAGTAGAGAGCAAGCATGGACATGGACGGAGACCCTCTTCTCGCCGTAGATAGACTCGCCTACGAGCATGTTCTTGGTGCGGAGCGCATCCTCCTTGGCCTTGGCGATGAAGACCGTGTTGTGCTTGTGCGGCACGACGACCACCTTGGCCCCGCCCTTCTTGTCGGGGCCTCCCCTGCCCCCTCCCCGGCCACCGCCGCGTCCCCTGCCGGTGCTCCGGCCGCCGAACCCCCTACCACCGCCGCCGCCGCCGCCGTCGCTCCTCCCGCCGAAGCTGCGGCCACGACCCTCGCGGCCGCCGCTATCGCTGAAGCCCCTGCCACCGTTGCGCCCTTGTCCTCCTCTCTTGGCTCTGCCTGAACTCGTGCATGCGTTCATCCAAGCGATCGACATGCTCGCGGTACATCTGGAGCGCGATCTCGAGCTCCAAGTTGGCTGTTTCATTGGAGATCACCAGCTCGAGGATGCGATAGCCATGTTCCTCTACCGCGCCCAGGTGGACACCTGGGCCAAGGAGGTGATTGAGCCTAGGGACCAGTACGTTGGCATCGAGTGCACCGCGGACAAGGCGAATGGCGCAACCCATGCGAATGGCGCAGCGGGCGTTCGGTGCAAGTACGACACGGCCAGCCTATGGTACAAGTACGACGCAGATGGCCTCCGCCACGCCAGACGAGGAATGGGGGTACTGATGGGACGTGTACCTAGCCGCGACGTCTAGTCGACAGGAGGCAAGCACTGATGGATCTTCTCTTTGCTGTGCGGCGTGCCGCGCCTCTCGCTCTACGACGCTCCAACGGTCTCGCTATGCAGCGAGCCACAGCCTAGTGGCGCGGACACGCCTAGCTTGCTCTACGACGTGCCATCAATCATGTTGTGCGGGAGCTGCAGCCTCTCGTCGCTGACATGCCTATCTTGATCCACGGCGCTGAAGCGCCATGCGCCAAGTGACTGCTGAACCCAGGCGACGACGCGCATCATGGCGTCATCCATCGCGTTGCCGGGGAGCGCCTCGGCCTCGACGGGTCGTGACGCCTTCTCGTTTTCCTCGTTAAGGAGGTTGATGGTAGATGCGACACTTTGGTGGGTTGGCATGCTTGGAAAAGGTGGATGTGTGATACGTCCATTTTGCATCATGTTTTCTTACTGTTATTTATAATGTTTTATCCATAATAATGCTTTTTGGAGTAATTCTAATGCCTTTTCTCTCATAATTTGCAAGGTACACACCAAGAGGGAGAATTCTGGCAGCTGGAAATCTGGACCTGAAAAAGCTACGTCAGGCTACCTATTCTGCACAACTCCAAACAAGCTGAGCCTTCACGGAGAATTTTTATGGATTATTTAAGGAATATTAGAGCAAACAACTACCAGAGGGGCCCCACCAGGTGGGCACAACCCACCTGGGCGCGCCAGGGAGCCCAGGCGCGCCCTGGTCGGTTGTGCCCTCCTCGGCCCATCTCCGGTGCCCATCTTCTGGTATATAAGTCATTTTGACCTAGAAAAAATAAATGAGAGACATTCAGGACGAAGCACCGCCGCCTCGAGGTAGAACTTGGGCAGGATCACTTTTTCCCTCCTTCGGAGCGATTCTGCCGGGGGAACTTCCCTTCCGGAAGGGGAAATCATCGTCATCATCATCACCAACAACTCTCCCATCTTGGGGAGGGCAATCTCCATCAACATCTTCACCAGCACCATCTCATCTCAAACCCTAGTTGATCTCTTGTATTCAATCTTGTTACCGAAACTATAGATTGGTGCTAGGGGGTGACTAGTAGTGTTGATTACATCTTGTAGTTGATTACTATATGGTTTATTTGGTGGAAGATTATATGTTCAGATCCATTATGCTATTTAATACCCCTATGATCATGAGCATGTTGATTATTTGTGAGTAGTTACTTTTGTTCTTGAGGTCACGGGAGAAATCATGTTGCAAGTAATCATGTGAATTTGATATGTGTTCGATATTTTGATAGTATGTATGTTGTGATTCCCTTAGTGGTGTCATGTGAACGTCGACTACATGACATTTCACCATATTTGGGCCTAAGGGGATGCATTGTGGAGTATTAAATAGATGGTGCGTTGCGAGAGTGACAGAAACTTAAACCCCAGTTTATGCACTATTCTGTAAGGGACCGATTGGATCCTAGAGTTTAATGATATGGTTAGACTTTATTCTTAATACTTTTCTCGTAGTTGCGGATGCTTGCGGGAGGGTTAATCATAAGTAGGAGGTTTGTTCAAGTAAGAACAACACCTAAGCACCGGTCTAGCCACATATCAAATTATTAAAGTAGCGAACACAAATCAAACCAACATGACGGAAGTAACTAGATGAAATTCCCGTGTACCCTCAAGAACACTTTGCTTGTTATAAGAGTCTGTTATGGCCTGTCCTTTGTCTAAAAAGGATTGGGCTACCTTTCTGCATACTTATTGTTACTATCCTTACTAGCTCGTTACAAATTATCTTGCTATCAAACTACTCGCTTCTTACAGTTTCAGCACTTGCAGACATTACCTCACTGAAAACTACTTGTCATTTCCTTCTGCTCCTCGTTGGGTTCGACACTCTTACTTACCAAAAGAGCTACAATTGAAACCCTATACTTTTGGGTCATCAAGGCTATTTTCTAGTGCTGTTGCTAGGGAGTGAAGCGCCTTTGGTAAGTGAAATTCGGTAAGGAAACATTCATATAGTGTGCTGAAATTTATTGTCACTTGTTACTATGGAAAACAATCCTTTGAGGGGTTTGTTCGGGGTATCTTCTATCGTGGTACTAAGTCTGACAGTAAGTATAGGGGGTACATATGAGGAGGCAAGGTCCTAGCTACACTGAGATTGTACGCAAGAGTTTACGAGTTCAGGCCCCTCTTGGAGGAGGTAAAAGCCCTACGTCTCGGTGCTCTGAGGCGTTCGACTGGAATGTGGGAGTGTGTGTTATAGGGGGTGCGAACCATTGTCTTAGAGGAGGGGGGTGGCTTATATAGAGTGCGCCAGGATCCCAGCCCACCTCCGTTACAGGGGTTCAATGTACAGTAAGATAGGGCGTTACTGGTAACGCCAGCTGTCGTGGTAACGATTCCGACAATAAGAGAGGGGTAGGATAAAGGAGCATGATCTATCGAGATGCATATGGGTGACACGGTGGTTTTACGAGTTCGGGCCTCTCACGGTGGAGATAACAACCCTACGTCTCGTGCTCCAGAGAGGCTTTGTTTTATCTTAGTATGTATCCGGAGATTACAATGTGTATGAGAGAGAGAGGAACGGATCCCCATGCCTGAGCTAAGTCCTGAGACTAGAGAGAAAGAGAGAAGTATAAGAAGAGCCCCCCAAGTCTAGTGGTGGTGGTGGTGGGGTGGCTTATATAGAGTGCGCCACCCCTCACCTCCTATGTTACAAAGTGGGGCATGAATGCCATAATACCTGGCCACTACAAAACCGTCATGTTGACTATTGGTCTTCGCATATCCGAGTGAGTTACACGGCCGAGTGGAATGAGCTCGTCGAGTGGAGTGCCGTGCTCCGATCGGTCGTTGCCGTCTGAGTGACTTTCAAGTTGTGGTACATCTGAACGGCGATCTGGCCCAGGGGCCCAGTACAAAGTGTATGGTGTCCATGGGTAGGGTCTTTAGGTCAGGCATGTTACCCTACCCCTAATACATGTCCTCGCCATTAGCCCCCGAATCGGTCGAGGTTGAGCAGGTCGAGTCGAGGTGAATTCCAAGATGAGTCGAGTGCTACAGAGGCACTTATGAACTTCCTCTGGTCACCCGACGGTCTTATCTCCGTGTGTTGCCTTGATGGATTCCAGACTGCATGGTGTCCGAGTGAAATGAGCTCAAACGGGTCCGTGGAGGAGCATTGAACTCTCCTTATAACAATTTTTTTGGAGTGATTTGGAGCTTGTCCTGCATCGAGTAACTGATTACTCGGAATTTCGTCACGCCTGGAACATGTCTTTTTTTGTTTGGCCGTCACTTGGACCGGGCGGATCGTTCCAAGTGGATACCATTCCAGTGGGGGCATGCTGAGTGCACCCACTAGGTGTAGTCCCCGAGACTGCAGTCGACTGCGGGCAGTCGGCGGGAGTCTTAGAGCCTATCTTTTTGTTGTTGTTTATCACTCGGACTGGTCAGGCCATACCGAGTCGAGATTACTCCAGTGGGGCCACGCTTAGTGCACCCACTGGGTGTAGTCCCCGAGACCGCCATCAACTGCGGGCAGTCGGCGGGGGTCTGAGAGAACTAAAACTCTTTTTAGCTGGTACTGATCGAACTTGTTCTTCTCTCGGATTGGTTTCTGTTTGCTTGATACAGCTTCTGAAGAGGAATCATCAGTCGACCAGTTGGACGATCCTTGAGCAACATTGATCAGCTCATCTGCAAGGCCCTCAGCAATGGTCTTGATGTTCCTGTCTAAGTTCACCAGCAAGGCACTCAAAAAATGGTCTTGACGTTCCTGTCAGCCGTCTGCTTTGGCGCCAGCCATTGGATGGGCCTTTGACAGTGCACACAATCTCGTCCTTCTTCTTGACGGTGCAGCCCTGAAGTGGTGGTCATGGCCGACCTGCACTTTGCTAAGCCCACCGAGTAGGAGGATTGCTCACCACTCGGTAAGATTTTTCAAACTTAGGCGAGTACTGGAATGCAGCTAAGCCTCCGAGTGGGAGGCTCACTCACCACTTGGTAGGATTTCTAAAACTTAGGCGAGTATGGGACTGCAGCTAAGCCCCCGAGTGGGAGGATTGCTCACCACTCGGTAGGATGTTTCAAACTTAGGCGAGTACTGGACTGCAGCTAAGCCTCCGAGTGGGAGGATCGCTCACCACTCGGTAGGATTTTTCAAACTTAGGCAAGCACTGGACTGCAGCTAAGCCCCTGAGTGGGAGGGCTGCTCACCACTCGGTAGGATTTTTGTCACTTAGGCAAGTACTGGACTGCAGCTAAGCCCCCGAGTGGGAGGATTGCTCACCACTCGGTAGGATTTTTCAAACTTAGGCGAGTACTGGACTGCAGCTAAGCCTCCGAGTGGGAGGATCGCTCACCACTCGGTAGGATTTTTCAAACTTAGGCAAGCACTGGACTATAGCTAAGCCCCCGAGTGGGAGGGCTGCTCACCACTCGGTAGGATTTTTGTCACTTAGGCGAGTACTGGACTGCAGCTAAGCCCCCGAGTGAGAGGCGGACTCACCACTCGGTAGGATTTTTGTCACTTAGGCGAGTACTGGACTGAGCTAAGCCCCTGAGTGAGAGGCAGACTCACCACTCGGTAGGATTTTTGTCACTTAGGCGAGTACTGGACTGCAGCTAAGCCCCCGAGTGAGAGGTAGACTCACCACTCGGTAGGATTTTTGTCACTTAGGCGAGTACAGGACTGCAGCTAAGCCCCCAAGTGAGAGGCGGACTCACCACTCGATAGGATTTTTGTCACTTGGGCGAGTACTACACTGCAGCTAAGCCCCCGAGTGAGAGGCAGACTCACCACTCGGTAGGATTTTTGTCACTTAGGCGAGTACTGGACTGCAGCTAAGCCCCCGAGTGAGATGCAGACTCACCACTCGGTAGGATTTTTTCTTCGTCTTAGGCGAAACAGATTCGCAACTAAGGCACCCACTGCGGGATTTTCGAACATGTAAAAAATGAACAATAATCATTCGGAAGACTGTAAACTATCTTTATCTGGAATTGAATCAATCGGATGATGCGTAGCAAGGTGGTTGTACGAACGACGTTCGACGAGTAAGGCCGCCTGTACGATTCAGCGATGGCGCTTCGTTTTTACCCTTTTGCATGAAAGCGGTATTTATCCAAGTGGACGTGCTTCCCGACTGATCGGGGTATGTTGACTGCAAGGAAAAACTTGGTGGCACTTGTATGTCTCCCGGAGGAGATAGACTAGTGGTCTAACATGGACGTGCCATGAAACTCGAGTGACGAGGCTAGTGTGTGGACTGACTCTCCAGAGAGAGGCCACTCATTATCCTGGGGGAAAACCAACACATGCCATCTCTGAGTCCAACTTTGTGAAACTGACGCCTTGGAGCCTAGGATAGGGCCAAGTGTATCCGTAGAGGAGCGTTGTTTTCACCCTTTTGCAGTCCTGAAGATGACTTTAGGTAATGATTTGGGCGATCGTCCGAGTGGACAGTACTACCCTTATAGATTTTCAGTGGACTGAGCATGTATGGTCAGAAAGATATTCCTGATGTGATCAATGAGTTGATTGAATGGGCGTAACCCCTGAGGGAGGCATGGCCAACGGCTGTGCGGAGCCCCCAAGTGATGCTCGAAAGAGGTAAGCTTGCTACAGAGTGTGATATGAGGTTTGATCATACGAGTAACTTAGTCGTTCCCGTGTTGGGGGGCTAATGTAACGATGAGGTCGGTGTAGTTTGGTTGCGACACAACAAGACCGGCATGACAACTGAGTCTGAATAAGAATGAAGATGGCGTGCAGAGCGTCTGGGTGATTATAAAACTTGTCAAAGTGGCGGATCGAATGTATTTGTAGAAGTGAAGGATCTGACTGGTGATGAAGTACTCGACCACTCAGGAGAGTCTCATTCCAAATGAGATGCAGCCCCCAAGTGCGGCGTAGCCCCCCAGCGTACTACAGGCTTCGACAACGGACATGTCGGAATACGAGAAATATAGTTTCGAATGGATGATTTGCAATTCAACGAGTTGGACTCCGGTAAATAGGAGGAGAAGCTTCCGAGTGATGCTCGAAAGAGGCAAACTCGCAAAAGAGTGAAGTGTGAAATTTGATTATAAAAGGGACTTATCTGTCTCATGCCTGATGAGGTCTATATCATTGATACGATGAAGAGGATTCCACAGAGGGGTTGGCCGGATGTGTTTGAAGTCAACAGAGCGACAAGGTCGATGTTGTGGTGCGCTGGACCGGTATGGTGACCAAGTACGAGCAGCGATGAAGTTGTCAGACAGGGTCGTCGAGTGATCGCGTAACTTGTGTAAAAAATGGCACAAGCCAATGAAATAATTTCTCGAGGAAATTCGATGTGTGCTGAAATAAATTGTGTGAATAACACCCATAGACACCCATTGGGAGTGCAAGGGGCTTGCTGGCTAACCAGCAAGAGTCTGAAAGAGCGAAGGATCCGTTCGAACTTGTCGAAGTGCTGGCTCAAATAAAACGGATGTGTAGTGTTTCGACTGAGCTGCAGCCCTGGAGGACCGATGCAAACCCGGAATGAAGAACACATGGTGTTCGTGAATGATGTATGCGAAAAAAATGAAAGTTGGACTCGGGTGAAAATAAGCAGCTGACCGTAGAGGTACACTTGGTGGCATGGCCTCCGAGTGAATGTGATGTGTGAATAACAGGATACTCGGGAACTCGGAAATAACAGAATGTAGTGCATGTAAAATGACTTAGCTGTCTGAAGGTGCGCGAGTGGCCGAGTGGTGATGAGGCGACCAACCGAATAGCGACGCGCGGGGCGGATGAGTGGTGATGAGGTGACCAACCGATGGCGACGCGCGGGGCGGCCGAGTGGTTATGAGGTGACCAACCGAGTGGCAACACGCGGGGCGGTCGAGTGGTTACGAGGTGACCAACCTATGGCGACGCACGGGGCGACCGAGTGGTTATGAGGTGACCAACCTATGGCGACGCGTGGGGCGGCCGAGTGGTTATGAGGTAACCAACCGATGGCGACGCGCGGGGCGGCCAAGTGGTTATGAGGTGACCAACCGATGGCGATGTGCGGGGCGGCCAAGTGGTTATGAGGTGACCAACCTATGGCAACGCGCGGAGCGGCCGAGTGGTTATGAGGTGACCAACCTATGGCAACGCGCGGGGCGGCCGAGTGGTTATGAGGTGACCAACCTATGGCAACGCGCGGGGTGGCCGAGTGGTTATTAGGTGACCAACCTATGGCAACGCGGATGGAGCGTACGTTGTATTTGTGACGTAGCTCAAAGGATCTTTGCGACTTAGGCGAGTACACAGTCGCCGCTAAGCCCCCGAGTGGGAGGATTGCTCTCCACTCAGAATGTTTTTTAACTTAGGGGAGTATGCAGTCACAGCTAAGCCTCCAAGTGGGAGGATTGCTCTCCACTCGGTGCGTTTTTGACTTAGGCGAGTTCGGGGTCGCAGCTAAGCCCTCGAGTGGGAGGATTGATCTCCACTCGGAATGTTTTTAACTTAGGCGAGTACGGGGTCGCAGCTAAGCCCCTGAGTGGGAGGATTGCTCTCCACTCGGAGTGTTTTTAACTTAGGCGAGTTCGGGGTCGCAGCTAAGCCCCCGAGTGGGAGGATTGCTCTCCACTCGGAATGTTTTTAACTTAGGCGAGTATGGGGTCGCAGCTAAGCCCCCGAGTGGGAGGATTGCTCTCCACTCGGAATGTTTTTAACTTAGGCAAGTACGGGGTCGCAGCTAAGCCCCCAAGTGAGAGGATTGCTCTCCACTCGGAGTGTTTTTTAACTTAGGCGAGTATGGGGTCGCAGCTAAGCCCCCGAGTGGGAGGATTGCTCTCCACTCGGAGTGTTTTTAACTTAGGCGAGTACGGGGTCGCAGCTAAGCCTCTGAGTGGGAGGATTCCTCTCCACTCGGAAAGTTTTTTTAACTTAGGCGAGTACGGGGTCGTTGCTAAGCCTCTGAGTGGGAGGATTGCTCTCCACTCGGAATGTTCTTTAACTTAGGCAAGTATGGGGTCGCTGCTAAGCCTCTGAGTGGGAGGATTACTCTCCACTCAGAATGTTTTTTAACTTAGGCGGTCGCAGCTAAGCCCCCGAGTGGGAGGATTGCTCTCCACTCAGAATGTTTTTTTAACTTAGGCGAGTACGGGGTCGCAGCTAAGCCTCTGAGTGGGTGGATTGCTCTCCACTCGGAATGTTTTTTAACTTAGAAGAATAAGGTTCATGGCTAAGCCACCCACTCGAGGATTTAGACACAAATGATTATAGGGAATCAATCACTAAGATACTGTAAAAATCTTGTCTTTGGAAAGTAAACTGAAGTACTCTTATTACAACTCGTCGGGTCGAGTGATTTTAGGTATAGAAAGGACGAAGCAGCTCTGCGTTCCATGCGTGTGGTTGGTCCATGTTCTTGGCTACGTTGTAGATGTGGTACGCTCCATTGTGAAGCACCTTGGTGATGATGAAGGGACCTTCCCAGGACGGAGCAAGCTTGTGAGGCCGTTTCTGATCCACTCGGAGCACAAGGTCTCCTTCCTGAAATGCTCGACTTGTCACATTGCGAGCATGGAATCGACGTAGATCTTGCTGATATATGGTTGACCGAATCAAAGCTATCTCGCGTTCCTCTTCCAGGAGATCAACTGCATCTTCGCGTGCTTGCTTTGCTTCAGCTTCTAAGAAGAGTTCCACTCGGGGGGCATTGTGCAGCAAATCACTAGGAAGCACAACTTCGGTGTCGTACACCAGGAAGAAAGGGGTTCGGTCAGTCGACCGGTTCAGTGTCGTTCTCAGCCCCCATAGGACGGATGGTAATTCAGTCACCCAAGCTCCAGCAGCGTGCTTGAGGTTGTGCATCAGTCAGGGTTTTAACCCTTGAAGGATCAAACCATTCTCCCTTTCTGCTTGCCCATTCGACTGCGGGTGTGCAACAGACGCATAGTTGACCCGAGTGCCTTGGGACACACAGAATGCCTTGAACTCATCAGAATCAAAGTTGGAGCCGTTATCTATGATAATTCTGTGAGGAACTCCATATCTGAATATCAACTCCTTGATGAAACTGACGGGAGTGCCTACGTCAAGGTTTTGGATGGGCTTGGCTTCGATCCAATTGGTGAACTTGTCGACTGCTACAAGCAAATGGGCGTAACCACTTCTGCCGGTCTTGAAGGGTCCAACCATATCCAATCCCTAGACTGCAAATAGCCAGATGAGTGGGATAGTCTTCAAGGCAGACGCAGGCTTGTGGGACATGTTGGAGTAGAATTGGCAACCTGCGCACTTGTCAACTATATCCTTTGCCATCTCATTTGCTCGAGACCAGTTGTAACATCCCAAATTTTTAATTTGGAATGTTATACATAGGTCATCATTGTATATCATGGTTTTATTGCATTTTTGGTTGATCCTAGAAATTCTAAGAAACTCAAGGAGCCACGGAGAGAGTTGGGGATTTTGTTTATTTTCATATTTGAATTTTCTCAAATATTGAAAAGAGGATCACTTTGGTTTTAATCATTTTTCTCTCCGAGTATTTCCAATATTAAAATAAAAGAGAGGGGATAAAATGACTTCTCCAAAATAAAAGAAATATTGGAGGAAAAATGTTAAAATCAAATAAGAATTTTATTTGTACTTTTATTCCTATTTTATTTGAATTAGGAAAAATGCGTTTTTCAAAATTGCACTAGTAGCCCAAATAAATGTTTACTTTGTCCGCGATATTATTAGAGGACCGCAAAAATTTATTTCAGGATTTTTGGACTCTGTTTAGTATTTCTTTTGTTTTTTTTCACGTTAGTTTATTTAAAAAAAGAAAAAAAAGTGCACCGACCTAACGGGCCGTGCCCGACCCGGACACCGCCCGGCCGGCCTTTATAGGGCGAGGCCCGACCTCGCCGCCAGCCCAAGCCGCCTCGCCAAACCCTAGCGCCGCCGCCTCGAAAGCCGTGCCGCCGCCGCCGCCACTTCGCTCCGTACCGACGCCGTCGCCTCCCCGTTGCGCCGCCGCCTCCCCGTCGCCCCGCCCGCTACCGCCGACCGCCCCTCCCGCCGTCGCCGATAGCCCGTCGTCGGAGTTGCCGCTGCCGCCACCTGATCCCGCCAACCGCCGCCACTCGCCGGAGGTAGAAACCGCTGCCGCCGCCGTTTCGGTTTTTCTTAGAAAACCGATCATTTTTTTCAGAAACCTAGATCTAGTTTTATTATTGGATTGGTTCGTTTTTTTTCGGTTTAGTTATTTAGCGGATGTTCGTCCGTACATTCGTTTTAACGAACGTTGTTCGTTAGTTAGCCGCAGACAGCGAACGTTCGTTCGTTAGCCTGTTTGTCTCATTTTATTTTCCAGGGTTTTTCCACGATTATTTTCAATCGTGATTTCTGCCCTGATCTTTGATCTAGTTTATCTTTTCTTTTGTTTATCCGAATCACATGAAACAAGCGCCTAGATCTTCGTCTCAAAGACCTCTTTATGTTTAACCAACTTGAACAAGATTGTGGTAATGTAAAATTTGACTTTAGTCTAGATTAGTAAACGGTTCTTGTTTCTTTCGTAGTTTGAGTTTCGTTGCTCCGTTTGATTTGATTCTTTTTGCAAACCGGAGTTCTTCAGTTGAACTTTCTGGTTAGATACTCTTATTTGAGTTTTACCCATGCTTCTAGTTGAGTGCTTATGTATGTTATTGTTTGTTTGCGATTGAATACCCGGAGTGCGAAGCGTGCTACTACGAGTCTCTAGGTTTTGCGGATCATCAGCAAGGCGAGTAACACTTTGATCATATCCCTTTATTACCCAGTTTTTATGCGTTAGTTACAATCCTCAAATATTGCATGGTTAGGATCTGAATAACATGTGGGTTTGGGAAGTAGATGATGAGGTAGAACCTATTGCCCTTTTATGATCAAACCTTTGTAGTTACTTCTACGTTATGCTCAGGATTGCTATGCTATGCTCGTAGACGTGGTTGGGGTGAGTGTATCCATGACAAATGTGAGTATTGTTAATTAATGGTTAACTTAAGGTGGCTACTTAAATACTGATCTGGGTGGATTGGTTGAGGCACCCTGGAGTACCCAGTGGTTGTCAAGGCACCTGGAGAATCCAGTGTTGTCCTAGGATATCCCGGAGTACCCATGTGATCATCCTACGGTTCTCCACCCAGGCTCAAAGGGATCATAAGATTATTCATGCTAGAAACTTCCATGTGCAGCCACAAGCCATTATGGGCTCTGGCATAGTTGAGTAAGTTGCGTGAGCTCTTGAAGAGGTGGACTAGCGGATGTAGGGGGATGTAGGTGTAACTGTCCACCCAAAGTAAAGAGTTATTGTTTCTGAAAGACTGTGTCTCGGTCATCCGTTTCTCAAACACCCTGTAGTGAAAGAAATTCAACGGAGTAGATTGAGTCTTGTGGGGAAAAGTGCGAAACCTCTGCAGAGTGTATAAACTAATCATGATTAGGCGTGTCCCCGGTTATGGACATTTTGAGTATCTGGTTCTTGGATTATCATGTTGATCTCATCACTCTAAATTAATTTGTTAGGTTAATTGATATTGCTTAATTGGGATTGAGTCAGAGGATCCTTCTCAATGTTTAACAAACACCTTGATAGTTAAATAAAATTTATTCCTTTGATGTAGGAAAAAATTGGCTATAGGCAAAACTTTAACCATAGAGCTTTCCACCAGCCATATATGCATGTGGTGATAGCATTTATTCTGTTCATTACTCTATGTGTTACATTGCCAGCATATTCCATGTGCTGGCCCATTTCGGGCTGCAACATATCATGTTGCAGACTTTTCAAACGACGAGTAAGGTGCCATAGGTCATTGTTGTTCACTCAGCTATGCCGTTGGAGTTGATGGACTCACTTTATCTTCCAAGCCTTCCGCTGTTATCTTATTTAGATGGCCTCAAGCCATATTATTGTAACAAGTTCTCTTTTGAGACATTTGATGTAATAAGTGTGTGATTGAAACTCTGTTATAAATCCACAAGTACTATGCGTGTCAACATTACCGATCCAGGGATGACACTGATGCACAGAGACTAGAGTGTTTGAGGTCTAGTCGCTACAAGATGGTATCAGAGCACACACTGACTGTAGGACACGACCAGTAAGCTAAAACCATAGGTCACTCTTCTCTACTCATTTCTGACTCCTCTCCCTTTTCTACTCCATAGGATGGTGGACTCAAGGAACAAGTTTACACAACTGGATGAAGACACACCTTTTGGACGACACTTGAAGGAAGTTACTAGGTACCTAAACATCGGAATACCATGTTTCACTTGGACCTACATTGCCACTTTACCAGAAGAGGAGAGTTGGATGATTCGAGTTGAAGTTCCGGGAAGGACCTTCATGGTAGTCACTGAGCCCATAGAGTTTTCCTTTGATGCACCAACCTGGAGTCTAGGAAAGAGCATGGCAGCCCACATCGCCATGGGACGCATTGGAGAAGTTTACCACAAGGATCTTAAGGATACTATTTACTAGATATGTGTGCACCGAGATGAGAAATTGGAGATGATCGGCACCAGGAGAGACAGGTCCATTGCAACTTTCATCCAGGAGTTAAACCAGCACATTCGTCGCCATGATAACCAGATGTGCGCATGTATGATAGATCTGAAGAAAGCAATGACCAGGATTTCAAAGCTGCAGGAAGAACTCAAGTCTACACGCGATGAATATGAGGAGGAAATGACGATACTAGTGGAGAAGAATGACGACCTGACGAGGAAGGTAGGAGTATTCATGGGAGACCCCGCGCCAGGAGGAGATGACGACGATTCCAAGGACATTCATTCGGAGGACTACATCATCATCGACGACACCAACTCAGACCCTGACGACAGCGATGATGACTATGTTGATGAAGTTGGAGAAGATATCATGGAGTCTTCTATCGATTAAAACTTCTAGTCGACCACCATACCAGTAGTAGTATTCCCCCATGTATATAGTATAGTCCGAGCACTTTTGTAATGATAGTTAGACCGATTGTAAGCCCTTGTGTGAATTGATTGAAGTGATATGATTGTGTTTGTCTCATGTGCATATGGGTAGTGTTTTCCCTCTATACCTCATTCTATTCTATTTTCTCACCTTTTCTAAACCCATCAGATGCCTCGGAGATGTGACAATGGATTTGCTTTCCTACCGGAGCTCACTCAGTTGATACAGCAGCAGAATACCTTGATGCAGCTACTAGTTCAGAATCAGAACCAAGGCAACAACAACAACCCACCACCACCACCAACTGTTGATCACTTAGCCCGTTTTCTAAGGCTGAATCTGCCGATGTTCTATAGTAGCACCGAGACGATTGTTGCAGATGATTGGCTCCGCAAGATTGGAAGGGAGCTGACCACTGCAGGATACACAGATGCAGAGAGAGTGAGAGTGCGTTTTGCCGCACATCAACTTGATGGACCCACAACATCATGGTGGGAGAATATCACAGGCACTTACCCCATTGACATTGTTACATGGGACCAATTTTAGCACGCTTTTCGCAATGCCATGTTTCGGCAGGAGCTATGAACATGAAGTAGTGCGAGTTTAGCAACTTGTGCCAAGGAGGACGCACAGTGGGCCAGTATGTGGATGAGTTTAATAAGTTAGCACGTTATGCCCCGGATGATGTCGCTACAGATGCTGCTAAGCAGGAGAAGTTTCTAGAAGGACTGAATGATGAGCTGAGCATGCAGTTGATGGTGGCAACCTTCAAAAACTACCAGGAGTTGGTAGATAGAGCTCTTATGATTGAAGGTAAATAGCAGTATATAGACAGCTACAAGAGGAAGTATGGACAAGGGAAGTACAATTCAGGAGCTCAGCAGAGACCCCGTTTTACGCCGAACTCGGGAGGACACATTCACCATAACCATGGAGGCCATAATTCCAATGGAGGACGTTTGCATAACCATAGTGGCCTCAAGGATGGGAATGGGAATGAAGTAATGGCCAGAACCGTTCCAACCCAGCAATGCCTGCCAAGAAGGATCTAAGTCACACTACTTGTTTCAAGTGCGGGAAGAATTACTTGTTTCAAGTGCGGGAAGAATGGACATTACGCCACGGAGTGTTCCGAAACAAAGAATGGAAATGGCAACGGAAGCTCTGGGAAGTGAACCACGTTAGCGTGGAGGAGGTTGAAGAGTAGCCAGATGCAGTTATAGGTAAGTTTTTGGTTAAGTCATTTACTGCAATCGTTCTTTTTGATACTGGTGCATCACATTCATACATATCAAGGGGATTTGTGGATAATTATAAGTTGCCCACCAAAGTTCTTAGGACACCTATGTTAGTAAGCTCGCCAGGAGCGGAGCATATGGCAAGCCAAGGATGTTTTCAGATGCCATTGACCATTAGTAGGCATGTTTTCCCCTCAGATCTGATAATTCTGGAGTCACAAGGGTTGGATGTGATTTTGGGTATGGATTGGCTATCGATGTATGGAGGAAACATCGATTGCGCCAGTAAGTCGATTATGCTCACCACTCCCGAAGGGAGAAGGATCAAGTATGTATCCTGGCATATGCCGAAGAGACTCAAGTGAATTCCTTATCAGGAGTTGTATAGGAGGAAGTACCAGTGGTGAAGGATTTCCCTGATGTATTTCCAAAGGAGTTGCCACACATGCCACTAGATAGAGACATTGAGTTTTTGATCGAGCTTTTGCCAGGCATCGGGCCAATATCAAAGTGACCGTATCGGATGCCCGCAAAGGATTTGGAGGAAATTAAGAATCAGATTAAGGAGTTACTGGAGAAAGGTTACATTCAACATCACCTTGGGGATCCCCAGTACTTCTAGTGGGTAAGAAGGATGGATCATTGAGGATGGTTGTTGATTATCGTGCATTGAATCAAGTGACGATCAAGAATAAGTACCCACTGCCGATGACCAATGATTTGTTTGACCAGATGCAAGGAGCTAAAGTATTTTCCAAGATTGATCTGCGATCAGGATACCACCAGCTGAAGATTCGAGAGCAGGATATACCTAAGACAGCTTTTACCACAAGGTACAAGCTATATGAGTATACCGTCATGTCATTTGGTCTGACTAACGCGCCTGCCTATTTCATAAACATGATGAACAAGGTGTTTAATGAGTTTTTGGATAAGTTCATCATAGTGTTCATTGATGATATATTGGTCTACTCGAAGAATGAAGATGAGCATAAGGAGCATTTGCATTTGGTTCTCGAGAAGCTCAGGGAACATCAATTATATGCCAAGTTCAGCAAGTGTGAGTTTTGGTTGAAGGAAGTTGGATTCCTTGGACATGTTATATTCGGAGAAGGAATAGCAGTAGACCCCACCAAGGTTGTTTCTGTGACTAAATGGGTAGCACCCACATCAGTTGAGGAGATCAGGAGTTTTCTTGGACTCGCAGGATATCACCGGAGGTTCATAGAGAATTTCTCCAAGATTGCAAAACCCATGACAAAGTTGTTGAAAAAGGACGCCAAGTTCAAATGGACTGAGGAGTGTGAGGCTAGTTTCCAGGAGTTGAAGAAACGTTTGGTTATAGCCCCAGTGTTGATTCTTCCAGATCAACGAAAGGATTATCAAGTGTATTGCTATGCTTCACGTCGAGGACTTGGAGCAGTGCTTATGCAGGAGGGAAGAGTTGTTTCATATGCCTCACGATATCTTAAACCTCATGAGCAAAATTATGCTACTCATGATTTGGAGTTAGTAGCCGTAGTGCATGCATTGAAGACATGGAGACATGTTCTCATCGGAAACCACTATGAGGTATACACGGATCACAAGAGTTTGAAATATATCTTCACACAAAAGGAGTTGAATCTTAGCAAAGGAGATGGTTGGAGCTCATCAAGGATTATGATATGAAGTTGCACTATCATCCCAGAAAGGCTAATGTAGTAGCAGATGCGTTGAGTCGCAAGAGTTATGTTAATACGCTCATGACCAGAGATTTACCCAAGGAGTTAGCCGAGGATCTTCGCGAGCTATGTTTGGAAATAGTTCCGAGAGGTTATGTAGCAGCATTGGAAATTCATTCCACTTTAATAGATAAGATCAGAGAAGCTCAGAAGACCGACAAGGAGATTGTCAAGATAAAGGAAAGGATGAGCAAAGGGAAGCCTACATGATTTTGTGAGGATGAGCACGATACTTTATGGTTTGAGGATCGCGTATATGTGCCTAATGACCCCGAGATCAGGAAGTTGATTCTACAAGAGGCCCATGATTCGCTGTATTCGATTCACCCAGGAAATACCAAGATGTATCTGGATTTGAAGGAAATTTTCTGGTGGACCGTTATGAAGAAGGATATTGCGGAGTATGTAGCAGTATGCGATGTATGTCAGAGAGTAAAGGCAGAGCATCAGAAGCCAGCAGGATTGCTACAACCATTGCCTATACCCGAATGGAAGTGGGACAAGCTAGGCATGGATTTTATCACTGGATTGCCAGGGCTTGTTCAGGCTATGACTCGATATGGGTTGTAGTCGACCGATTGACGAAATTAGCTCATTTCATCCCAGTGAAGACCACCTATACAAGTGCTAAGTTGGGAAAGATATACATGACCAGGATCGTATGTCTGCATGGAGTTCCGAGGACCATTGTATCAGATAGAGGAACCCAGTTTACCTCAAAGCTCTGGAATCAGTTGCATGAAACTTTGGGTACTAGGCTAGAGTTCAGTACAACCTTTCATCCACAGACAGATCGATAGACCGAGAGAGTCAATCAGATTCTGGAGGACATGTTGAGAGCTTGTGCGCTAGATTATGGATCTAGTTAGGACGACAGTTTGCCATATGCAGAGTTCTCTTATAACAACAGTTATCAAGCCAGTTTGATGATGGCCCCTTTTGAAGCTTTGTATGGAAGGAGGTGCAGGACACCATTGTTGTCGGATGAAGTTGGAGGCCATCAAATGTTTGGACCAGATTTGATTAAGGAGTCAGAAGAGAAGGTTAAACTAATTCACGACAGACTGAAGGTAGCCCAGTCCAGGCAGAAGAGTTATGCAGATTCTAAACGCAAGGAGATAGTTTACAAAGTTGGAGACAGACTATAGTTTCGTGTGTCCCCACTTTGAGGAGTTAAGCATTTTGGAGTTAAAGGAAAGTTAGCACCACATTTTGTGGGACCATACACAGTTTTGGAACGTATGAGAGAAGTTGCTTACAAGCTGAAACTGCCAGAAGGACTGTCAGGAGTTCACGATGTGTTTCACGTTTCCCAGTTGAAAAAGTGCCACACAGAGATGGCCGATATTCCTTTGAGAGATACAATGCCGCTGGAAGCGATTCAGCTGGATAGTGATTTGACCTACGAGGAGAAACTAGTGAAGATTCTCGAGTTCGCCAGCTGAGTCACACGCAACAAGGTTATCAAGTTCTGCAAAGTTCAGTGGAGCCACCATACTGATGATGAAGCCATTTGGGAACGAGAGGAAGACCTATGGAAGGACCACCCACACCTATTTTCTAGCCAACCCGAATCTCAAGGGCGAGATTCATCTTAAGGGGGGGGGGGGTAGGTTTGTAACATCCCAAATTTTCAATTTGGAATGTTATACATAGGTCATCATTGCATATCATGTTTTTATTGCATTTTTGGTTGATCCTAGAAATTCTAAGCAACTCAAGGACCCACGGAGAGAGTTGGGGATATCGTTTATTTTCATATTTGAAATTTCCCAAATATTGAAAAGAGGATCACTTTGGTTTTAATCATTTTTCTCACCGAGTATTTCCAATATTAGAATAAAAGAGAGGGGATAAAATGACTTCTCCAAAATAAAAGAAATATTGGAGTAAAAATGTTAAAATCAAATAAGAATTTTATTTGGACTTTTATTGCTACTTTATTTGAATTAGGAAAAAATGCGTTTTTCAAAATTGCATTAGTAGCCCAAATAAATGTTCACTTTGTCCGCGACATTATTAGAGGACCGTGAAAATTTATTCTAGGATTTTTGGATTCCGTTTAGTATTTCTTTTGTTTGTTTTTCTACGTCAGTTTATTAAAAAAAGTGCAGGGACCTAACGGGTAGGGCTGGACCAAAAGCTCGTAGCTCGCGAGCTTAATGAGCGCTCGATAGTTCGGCTCGTTAAGCTCGTAGCTCGCTTCTTGATGAACAGAGCCAATCATTGATTTTAGCTCGTTAAGCTTAACAAGCTTAACGAGCGAGCTAACGAGTTTCACGGGTAGCTCGTTAAGCTCCTTAGTAACAACACAACACATATTTTCATATTACGTGACAAACTTTTTGTAGCATCTCAGCCCATCTATTTAATCTAATCGACATATGAGGCAACAAACTACTTTATTTCTTTTTGTAGTCACCACATTTCATCTTGAAAACCATACCTACACATTCATCATGTATATGATAACACATTATAATCTATTAACGAGCGCTCGTGAGCACTCACGAGCTTAACGAGCTTCAAACGAGCCGAGCCGAGCAGGGCTTTCTGCTCGCTAATCTTAACGAGCTTAACGAGCCAAGCCTTAACGAGCACGAGCTTAATGTGTACGAGCATAACGAGCCAAGATGCTCCTTAGTCCAGCCCTACTAACGGGTCGCCCGACCCGGACACCGCCCGGCCAGCCTTTATAGGGCGAGGCACGACCCCGCCGCCAGCCCAAGCCGCCTCACCAAACCCTAGTGTCGCCGCCTCGAAAGTCGCGTCGCCGCCCCCGCCACTTCGCGTCGTGCTGCCGCCGCCCCCTGCCGCCGCCGCCTCCCCGTCGCCCCGCCCGCCGCTGGAGTCGCCGCCGCCGCCACCCGATCCCACCTCCGCCGACCGCAACCACTCACTGGAGGTAGAAATCGATCGGGTTTTTAGAAACCTAGATCTAGTTTTTTTATTAGATCGGTTCAGTTTTTTTGGTTTAGTTATTTAGCGGACATTCGTCCATACGTTCGTTTTAACGAAAGTTAGCCACAGACAACGAATGTTCATTTGTTAGCCTGTTCGTCTCGTTTTATTTTCCAGGGTTTTTCCGCGATTATTTTCAATCGCGATTTCTGCCTTGATCTTCGATCTAGTTTATCTTTTCGCTCGTTTATCCGAATCAGATGAAACAAGCGCCTAGATCTTCATCTCAAAGCCCTATTTCTATTTAACCAACTTGAACAAGATTTTGGTACTGTAAAATTTGACTTTAGTCCAGATTAGTAAACGATTCTTGTTTCTTTCATAGTTTGAGTTTCGTTGCTCCGTTTGATTTGATTCTTTTTACAAACCGGAGTTCTTCAGTTGAACTTTCTTGTTAGTCTTCTTATTTGAGTTTGACCCATGCTTCTAGTTGAGTGCTTATGTATGTTATTGTTTGTTTGTGATAGAATACCTGGAGTGCGAAGCATGCTACTACGAGTCTCTAGGTTTTACGGATCATCAGCAAGGCAAGTAACACTTTGATCATATCCCTTTATTACCCAGTTTTTATGCATTAGTTACAATCCTCAAATATTGCATGGTTAGGATCTGAATAACATGTGGGTTTGGGAAGTAGATGATGAGGTAGAACCTATTGCCCTTTTATTATCAAACCTTTGGAGTTACTTCTACGTTATGCTCAGGATTGCTATGCTATGCTCGTAGACGTGGTTGGGGTGAGTGTATCCATGACAGATGTGAGTATTGTTAATTAATGGTTAACTTAAGGTGGCTACTTAAATACACATCTGGGTGGATTGGTTGAGGCACCCTGGAGTACCTAGTGGTTGTCAAGGCACCTGGAGAATCCAGTGTTGTCCTAGGATATCCCGGAATACCCGTGTGATCATCCTATGGTTCGCCACCCAGGCTCAAAGGGATCATAAGATTATTCATGGTAGAAACTTTTGTGTGCAGCCACAAGCCATTATGGGCTCTGGCATAGTTGAGTAAGTTGCGTGAGCTCTTGAAGAGGTGGACTAGCAGATGTAGGGGAAAGAAGGTGTAACTGTCCACCCAAAGTAAAGAGTTATTGTTTCTGAAAGACTGTGTCTCGGTCATCCGCTTCTCAAACACCCTGTAGTGTGAGAAATTCAATGGAGGAGATCAAGTCTTGTGGGGAAAAGTGCGCAAACCTCTGCAGAGTGTAAAAACTAATCATGATTAGCCGTGTCCCCGGTTATGGACATTTTGAGTATCTGGTTCTTGGATTATCATGTTGATCTCATCACTCTAAATTAATTTGTTGGGTTAATTGATATTTCTTGAGTCGGAGGAACCTTCTGAATGTTTAACAACCACCATGATAGTTAAATAAAAATTATTCCTTTGATGTAGGGAAAATTGGCTATATGCAAAACTTTAACCATAGAGCTTTCCACCAGCCATATATGCATGTAGTGATAGAATTTATTCTGTTCATTACTCTATGTGTTACATTGCGAGCATATTCCATGGCTGACCCATTTCGGGCTGGAACATATCATGTTGCAGACTTTTCAGACAACGAGTAAGGTGACATAGGTCATTGTCGTTCACTCAGCTATGCAGTTGGAGTTGATGGACTCACTTTATCTTCCAAGCCTTCCGCTGTTATCTTATTTAGATGGCCTTAAGCCATATTATTGTAATAAGTTCTCTTTTGAGACATTTGATGTAATAAGTGTGTGATTGAAACTCTGTTATAAATGCTCAAGTACTGTGCATGTCAGCATTACCGATCCAGGGATGACACTGATGCACAGAGACTAGACTGTTTGAGGTCTGGTCAGTACACTAGTAGAATCCCGCTCGGTATGCTTTGGCCACGATTGTTCGAGAGGACGCATGGTGACCACAGGTCTCCGAGTGGATATCATTTAGGATCATTCGACCTTCTTCCGATGTGATGCAGCGCTGAGCCACTCGTGTGACACTTTCTCTGTAAAGCTGTCCTTTTATCACTGTGAAGGCTTTTGATCGACGGACTATCTGGTGAGTTTCATCCTCATCTTCTGGGAGCTCCTGCCTGAGAATGTACGCGATGTATGGTACCATCCAACCGGGCATGATCACAAAGACTACCATGATCAAGTCGACCACGGCTGGAACCTCAATCTCAGTCGGATCGGTTGAACTTATTGGTTGCGGGGGCTCTTCCTTGAAGGGATCTTCTTGTACTGACGGGGTATGGAGATGCTCCAAGAACACGTTGCTGGGGATAGGCTTCCGAGTGGAACCTATCTTCGCCAGATCATCAGCAGCTTGATTCTTGATTCGTGGTATGTGGTGGAGCTCTAACCCCTCAAACTTCTTCTCTAGCTTTCTCAGTGCATTGCAATAACCGGTCATTGCGGGACTCCTGACATCCCATTCCTTCATTACTTGATTAACCACTAAGTCCGAGTCACCATAGACCATCAAGCGTCGGACGCCGAGTGAAATGGCCATACACAAACCATACAATAGTGCCTCATACCCAGCTTCATTGTTTGAAGAATCAAAGTGAATCTGGAGGACATAACTGAGCTTGTCTCCTCGTGGGGACACTAAAACCACTCCTGCACCAGAGCCATTCAACATTGGATCCATCAAAGAACATGGTCCAATGTTCCGACTAAATCTGAGTCGGCTGCTGTTGTTCTATCCATTCTGCGAGGAAATCTGCAATTGCTTGAGACTTGATGGCCTTCTTTGCCTCAAACTTGATATCTAAAGGAAGAAGTTCAATCGCCCATTTTGCCACTCCACTAGTTGCATCTCTGTTATTCAGAATTTCTGACAATGGAGCATTGCTGACGACTGAAACTGAGTGGTCAGAGAAATAGTGTGAAACCTTCTTCGTGGTCAGGTAAATACCATAAACAAGCTTCTGATAGTGAGGGTATCTCTGCTTGGACGGGGTTAAGACTTCTGAAATGTAATATACAGGGCGCTGAACTTTGAAGGCTTTGCCTTCTTCTTCCCGCTCGAATGTGAGCACTGTGCTAACAACTTGTCCCGTCGCTGCGATGTAAAGCAGTAAAGGCTCCTTGCTAACTGGAGCAGCAAGCAACGACTGGGTGGAAAGTAGGGCTTTGAGCTTTTCAAACGCTATTTCAGCTTCGTCATTCCACTCGAACTTGTTAGACTTCTTCATCAGTAGGTAAAGAGGCAGTGCCTTTTAACCAAGACATAAGATGAATCGGCTCAAAGCAGCCAAACAACCAGTAAGCTTCTGAACATCATGCACACGCACTAGACGCTTCAGTTAGAGGATTGTACCAATCTTCTCTAGATTCGCGTCGATCCCTCGTTCGGAAATGAGAAAACCGAGTAACTTTCCACCGGGGACTCCAAATGTGCATTTTGATGGATTGAGCTTGATATCATACTTTCTTAAATTGGCAACGGTTTTAGCGAGGTCAGTCAGCAGGTCGGAACCTTTGCGTGACTTAACCACTATGTCATCCATGTATGCTTCAACAATTCGACTGATTTGAGTGAGCAGACACTTTTGAATCATGCACATGAATGTGGCACCAGCATTCTTGAGGCCAAAGGGCATAGTAACACAGCAAAAACACCCAAACGGGGTGATGAAAGCTATCTTTATCTTCAGGTCCATACAGTCGGATTTGATGGTACCCGGAATAAGCGTCCAGGAAGGACAGTCGTTCACATCCCGTAGTTGACTCGACTATCTGGTCGATGCGGGGCAGAGGAAAATGACCTTTCGGGCAGCCCCGATTGATGTGCTTTAAGTCAATACACATTCGAAGTGATTTATCTTTCTTGGGAACCATAACGACATTGGCAAGCCACTTGGAGTGGTATATCTCGCGGATGAACTCAGTGGCCAGAAGCCAAGCCACCTCCTCGCCAATTGCCTTACTATTCTCCACGGCGAACCGACGGAGATGCTCCTTAACGGGTTTTGCCTTTAGGTCGACTCGCAAACGGTGCTCAGCCAGTCCTCTGGGTACACCTGGCATGTCAGATGGCTTCCATGCAAAGATGTCCCAGTTCTCATGGACGAACTGGATGAGCGCTTCTTCCTATTTGTTGTCGAACGTCGTTGAGATATGGGTCAGAGCAGCATTGGGGTCGGTCAGGTGAACATGGACTGGCTTGGTCTCACCGGCCGACTGAAATGCGGACTCCGAGGCAGGCCTCTTGGCACGCAGCAAATCACTCGGATCTGTAGTTTTCTGGTACTCTTGAAACTCTACTGCTACCATCTGCTCATCTGCTATCTTTGCACCGTCCTGAAGACAGTCTTCTGCTCTTTGATGGTTCCCGGAGACCGTTATCACGCCTCTGGGGCCAGTCATTTTCATTTTGAGGTAAACATAACACAGTCGAGCCATGAAGCTAGCATAGTCAGGTCTGCCCAGAATGGCATGATAGGCACTTTGGAAATCCACAACCTCAAACGTCAACTTTTCCTTGCGGTAATTCTTCTCATCACCGAAAACCATGTCAAGAGTGATCTGACCAAGTGAGTCGGCTTTCTTTCCTGGGATGACTCTGTGGAATCGCATGTTGCTCTCGCTGAGCTTGGACATCGGAATGCCCATTCCTTTGAGGGCCTTAGCGTATAGGATATTCAGACCACTGCCACCATCCATCAAAACCTTGGTCAGTCGGGTGCCCCCAACGACTGGGTCGACCACCAGCGCTTGCCGCCCAGGGGTAGAACCGCGTGGCGGGTTGTCGGACTGGTCAAATGTAATGGTTTTTTTACTACTTCAAATACTTTGGTGTTGCCGGAGCAACCATGTTCACCTCTCTATTAATGACCTTCAATCGACTTTTGCTCTCGAGATCAGAAAAAATCACCAAGGTGGCATTGATACTGGGGTAACCACAATCATCATATTTGTCTCCCTCCTTATCAGACTCTTTGTCCTTTTCACTGGGTTGGCTTTCTCGGAAGCTCTGGATTAGGAGTCGACATTGTCGAGTCGTATGCTTGGGGAGAATCAGGTTCCCCTCCTCATCCTTCTTGGTGTGAATATGACACAGCAAATCCATCACATCATTTCCTGCTTGGTCTTTCACTTTCTTAGGGATCCAAGGCCCTTTGGGCTTCCCCTTGAACTTTCCTTGATTCAACACTGTTGCCTCAGCCTTTGGCTTATGCTTCCGACTGGAATTTCCTCCTCCGATGTCCTGGGCAACTGGTCTATTCTTACCACTCTGGAGTCGGTCTTCCTATTTGCCATTAGCATACTTGGTGGCAATCTCCATCATCCAAGTCAGGGACATATCTCCGGTCCGACCGAACTTCAGATTGAGCTCTCTGTAATGAACGCCTTCCTTAAAGGCAGAGACTGCATGGTGATCTGACACATTCTCCACTGTATGGTGCAGAGTGATCCATCTCTGGATATAATCTCTCAAGGTTTCATTTAGTTTCTGCACGCAATGCTGCAACTCTGGTAGACTAGCAGGTGTCTTGCAGGTTCCCTCAAATGTTCTCGTAAACACTCGGGACAACTCATCCCAACTCAAAATGCTCCCAGGGGCCAACTGATTCAGCCAGGCCCTGGCAGAACCTTCAAGCATCAGAGGGAGGTGCTTCATGGCCACCTCATTGCTGCCGCCGCCAATGTGCACAGCCACTCGGTACTCTTCAAGCCAAGTGTCGGGCTTTGACTCTCTTGTGAACTTACTGACGCCAGTCGCCAATATGAAGTTATGAGGGATCTCAGCGGCTCTGATGGCTCTTTTGAAACACTCTAGGCTGGAAACGTGGACCCTGCTTCCATTGGGCCTATCTCTATCCAGCCCTTCTCTGTATGCTCTATTCTGATCGACCAAACCCTACACAAGGACTGACCTTGCATCGAAGCCAGGCTCTATGGGGTCGACTGGAACTCTACGGTCATTTCCATACGGACGCCTATCATCATACCGCCGGGGCACGTATGACCCGTCCCTCGGAAGGGGCGAAGGCGCTCGATGGTGGTTGTCACAGGCGTACTCACGATCATACTCTCCATGAGCTCTTCCCAGGTGCCGATCTTGGCGGTGATCACGACCTCCACGCTGCAAAGACGACCTAGGACCATGTGTCGACTGAACATTGTCTACCCTTACTGATCTGTTGTGGATTCTGTTCCACGACTGGGACACGGCGGAGTTCTGTTGTCCCGCTGCTTGGAGCAGCGCCCTGATCTGTTCCAAGCCTCTTCCCGCCTCTGAATGGGATGGCTGAATGGACTCTGCGATACGCGCAGCAGTTGCAAGATTCTGAATCAGTGTGCGGAATACCCGAGTTTCCGGTGGAAACAACTGCGGTGGACGTCGACTGGACTCAGGGATCAATCGACAGGCACGCTCATCGAGAGAATGTTAGAGATTCTCCAAACGAGTGCGCTCAGCCAGCATGGCCAGGCGCACTGCCTTCGAGGCACGAGCCTCGGCGGTTTCCCCTATGATGGGGGTCTAGAGAGCCCCCATGTTGCGGCGGTGCAGCTCCTCCCTCTCCTGCGAGCTGAGAGGTTGGGGCTGATACTCTTCATGGCCGAATGACGGGCCGTCACCGCCACCATTGCCGCCGCTGTGATGAAAACCAGGTGGGCTGCATTGGGAGTCGACCATGAGGACTTCCGCCGCGGGGTCATAACTCCCGCTCTCCGAAAAGGTGTCTACGAATTCAATCGACAGCTCGACTAAACCGCAGTGAAATACATCGGGCTCGATCGCCATGACTTGGGGGGTGAACGCCTGACGAGCTACCGCATGGTTCACCCACTGCTAGAGCCACGATCAATCAGACCACTTGCAGCAACGTCCAGCAGAGTGAGACGACGACGCGAGGACCGACTGATACGGGGTCGACGGTTGCCGAAGGAGGACTCCACATGCACTCGCTCGGAAGTGCGATGAACCATGGATCGGGAGAGCCTTGAAATCGAGGGGGGCCTCCTGGAGCCAGGCGGAGTCGTCGGTGACAAAACTGAGCGCGCCAAGTCGGAACTTGCAACCCATGACCAAAGCGCCGCCGAAAACCATGTTGACGAAGATCGAAGAAAATGCAACCTCGCCGGAAGTCGCTAAGATGCTTTGCCCCACGGTGAGCGCCAACTGTCGTGGTACTAAGTTTGACAGTAAGTATAGGGGGTATGTATGAGGAGGCAAGGTCCTAGCTACAGTGAGATTGTACGCAAGAGTTTACGAGTTCAGGCCTCTCTCGGAGGAGGTAAAAGCCCTACGTCTCGGTGCCCTGAGGCGGTCGAATGGAATATGGGAGTGTGTGTTACAGGGGGTGCGAACCCTTGTCGCAGAGGAGGGGGTGGCTTATATAGAGTGCACCAGGACCCAGCCCACCTCCGTTACAGGGGTTCAATGTACATAAGATAGGTCATTACTGGTAACACTAGCTATAAAGTGTATTTAATGACCTTTAATACTACGGAGTGAACGCCTGACTATTGCTGTCCTGAGTGACTCCTGGTCTTCTGTTGGTCAAGTGGTTTCTCGTAGAGTCGAATGGCTTCGTCTTGGTTGAGTGATACCAGGAGGGAGGAGTACCCGAGTGGGATGACTGGTCGAGTGGATTGCACTCGACGACTTCAATTGGTACTCTTTGTTGTCCTTTGAATGTCTTTGCTTCTAGGGTAGTGACCTTGGGTAGGGTGTATAGGTCAGGCCTATGACCCTACTCTAGGTCTATGGCATCATCATCTTCACCTCGTACGGAACCACAATTAGTTACCCCTCAACCTACTTCACCTACTGAAAATATTGAATATGAAATCCCGTCATGTATGATAGAACAACTGCTAGCTAATCCTTACCCAGGAGATGGAACTGAACATCCTCATGAGCATTTAATACATGTGGAACAAATTTGTTGGTTGTTTAAGCTTGCAGGTTTACCCAAGGATGAAGTGATGAAAAAGGTTTCCCCTTTATCTTTGAAGGGAAAAGCATTGGCATGGTATAGGCTATGCGATGATATTGTATCATGGAATTGGAATCGTTTGAAATTAGAGTTCCATCAAAAAAATTATCCTATGCATCTAGTTCATCGTGATCGGAATTATATATATAATTTTTGGACTCGTGTAGGAGAAAGTATCGCTCTAGCTTGGGGGAGGCTTAAGTCGATGTTATATTCATGCCCCAATCATGAGCTCCTAAGAGAAAATATTATTCAAAAATTTTATGCTCGGCTTTCTTGTAATGATCAAACCATGCTGGATACTTCTTGTGTTTATTCTTTTATGAAGAAAACTATTGAATTCTGGTGGGATCTTTTGGAAAGAATTAAACGCAACTCTGAAGATTGGGAACTTGACGAAGGTAAAGAGTAGGGTATAAAGCTTAAGTATGATTGTGTCTAATATTTTATGGATACTGATGCTTTTCAAAAGTTTAGCACTAAATATGGACTTGACTCTGAGATAGTAGCCTCCTTTTGTGAATCATTTGCTACTCATGTTGAAATCCCTAAAGAGAAGTGGTTAAATATCACCCACCTATTAAAGATGAAATTAAAGAACCAGTATCAGTCAAATAAGAAACTATACTTTATAATGTTGATCCAGTTGTTCCTTCTGCTTATATTAAGAAACCACCTGTCCCTGTGAGGATAAAAGAACATGCTAAAGTTTCAACTGTGGTTAACAAAAGCTATGTTAGAACACCTAAACCTGATGAACAAATTAAAGTAGAACCTAGCATTACTATGGTTATAGATCTCTTGGAAGAAGATATGGATGGGCATGTTATTTACTTCTGTGAAGAAGCTGCTAGAATTGCTAAACCTGATGGAAACGATAAACATAGAACTGTTGTTGGCATGCCTGTTATTTCAGTTAAAATAGGATATCATTGTTATCATGGTTTATGTGACATGGGTGCTAGTGTGAGTGCTATTCCCCACTCCTTATATGACGAAATTAGGATGAAATAGCACCAGCTAAAATGGAAGACATATATGTTACTATTAAACTTGCTAATAGAGATACTATATCACCAATTGGGAATCTTAGAGAAGTTGAAGTCTTGTGTGGGAAGACAAAATACCCTACTGATTTTCTTGTTCTTACCACCCCACAAGATAAATTTTGTCCCATTATATTCGGTAGACCTTTCTTGAACACAGTCAACGCTAAGATAGATTGCAAGAAACAAATTGTGGGTGTTAGCTTTGGTGATGAGTCTCATGAGTTTAATTTTTCCAAGTTTAGTAGAAATCATCATGAAAAAGAATTGCCTAGTAAGGATGAAGTAATTGGTCTTGCTTCTATTGTTGTGCCACCTACTGATCCTTTAGAGCAATACTTGATAGACCATGAGAATGATTTACATATGCATGAAAGAAATCAAATAGATAAGATCTTCTTTGAACAACGTCCTCTGCTTGAACACAATTTTCCTATAGAAACTCTTGGAGGTCCTACTCCACCTAAGAGTGACCCTGTGTTTGAATTAAAACAATTGCCAGACACTTTGAAATATGCTTATCTTGATGAAAAGAAGATATATCCTATTATTATCAGTGCTAACCTTTCATAACATGAAGAAGAAAGATTATTGGAAGTTCTAAGGAAGCACCAAGCTGCTATTGGACATACTCTTGATGATTTAAAGGGCATTAGTACCACTCTATGTCAGCACAAAATTAATATGGAACCTGATGCTAAACCAGTTGTTGATCACCAACGTTGGTTAAATCCAAAAATGAAAGAAGTGGTAAGAATGGAAATATTAAAACTTCTGGAAGTAGGTATAATCTATCCTATAGCTGATAGTAGATGGGTAAGTCCTGTTCATTGTGTCCCTAAGAAGGGAGGTATTATTGTTGTTCCCAATGATAGGAATGAGCTTATTCCACAAAGAATTGTCACGGCCTATAGAATGGTAATTGATTATAGAAATTAAATAAAGCTACTTGAAAAGATCATTGCCCTCTGCCTTTTATTGATCAAATGTTAGAAAGACTATCTAAGCACACACATTTTGATTCCTTGATGGATACTCTGGCTTTTCACAAATACCTGTTTTATAATCTGATCAAGAAAAGACCACTTTTACTTGTCCTTTTGGAACATTTGCTTATATACATATGCCTTTCGGTTTATGTAATGCACCTACTACCTTTCAAAGATGTATGACTGCTATATTCTCTGACTTTTGTGAAAAGATTGTTGAGGTTGTCATGGATGACATTTCTGTGTATGGGAAGTCCTTTGATGATTGTTTAAGCAATCTTGAGTGAGTTTTGCAGAGATGTGAACAAACAAATCTTGTCTTGAATTGGGAGAAGTGCCACTTTATGGTTAATGAGGGCATTGTCTTGGTTCATAAAATTTCAGAAAGAGGTAGTGAAGTGGACCAAGCTAAGGTTGATGCAATCGAGAAAATGACATGTCCTAAGGACATCAAAGGTATTCATAGTTTCCTAGGTCTAAAATTTCTAGGCCTCTTAATAAGCTTTTGGAAAAGGATACTCCCTTTGTGTTTGATGATAATTGCATGGAAGCCTTTGAAACACTCAAGAAAGCCTTAATTTCTGCACCTATTGTTCAACCACATGATTGGAACTTGCCTTCTGAAATTATGTGTGATGCTAGTGATTATGTTGTTGGTGCTGTTCTAGGAAAAAGAGTTGATAATAAATTGAATGTTATTCATTACGCTAGTAAAACTCTAGACAATGCTCAAAGAAATTATGCTACTACTGAAAAAGAATTTTTAGCAGTGGTGTTTGCTTGTGATAAATTTAGACCTTATATTGTTGATTCCAAAGTAACTGTTCACACAAACCATGCTGCTATTAAATATCTTATGGAAAAGAAAGATGCTAAACCTAGACTTATTCGTTGGGTTCTCTTTTTACAAGAATTTGATTTACATATTATTGATAGAAAAGGAGCTGAGAACCCCGTAGCAGATAACTTGTCTAGGCTTGAAAATGTGCTTGATGACCCACTACTTATTGATGATAGTTTTCCTGATGAGCAGTTAGCTGCAATAAATGTTGCTAATAGTACTCCTTGATATGCTGATTATGCTAATTACATTGTTGCTAAATATTTACCTCTAGCTTTACCTACCAACAAAAGAAAAAAAAATCTTCTATGATTTAAGACATTACTTTTGGGATGACCCACTTCTTTATAAAGAAGGAGTAGATGGTATTATTAGACGTTGTGTACCTGAGCATGAACAGTGACAAATCCTATGGAAATTTCACTCAAAGGCTTATGGAGGGCATCATGCTGGAGATAGAACTGCTCACAAGGTATTGCAATCTGGATTTTATTGGCCTACTCTCTTCAAGGATGCCCATAAGTTTGTCTCATCTTGTGATGAATGGCAAAGAATATGTAATATTGGTAAGCGTCAAGAAATGCCTATGAATTATTCACTTGCCAACGAACCATTTGATGTTTGGGGATTTGATTACATAAGACCTTTTCCTTCCTCTAATGGGTATACACATATTTTGGTTGCTGTTGATTATGTTACTAAATGGGTAGAAGCTATTCCAACTAGTAGTGCTGATCACAACACCTCTATTAAAATGCTTAAGGAAGTTATTTTCCCAAGGTTTAGAGTCCCTAGATATTTAATGACTGATAGTGGTTCACACTTTATTCATGGTGCTTTTAGTAAAATGCTTGCCAAGTATGATGTTAACCATAGAATTGCATCACCTTATCATCCTCAGTCTCGTGGTCAAGTTGAACTTAGCAATAGGGAAATAAAATTAATTTTGCAAAAGACTATAAATAGGTCCAGGAAGAATTGGTCTAAGAAATTAGATGATGCACTTTGGGCTTATAGAACCGCATATAAAAATCCTATGGGTATGTCTCCTTATAAAATGGTTTATGGAAAAGCTTGTCATTTGCCTCTTGAGTTAGAACATAAAGCATACGGGGCAGTTAAATAACTCAACTATGATTTCAAACTTGCCGGTGAAAAGAGGTTATTTGATATTAGCTCTTTAGATGAATGGAGAACCCATGCTTATGAAAATGCAAAATTATTCAAAGAGAAAGTTAAAAGATGGCATGACAAAAGAATCCAATAGCGTGAGTTCAAAGCCGGAGAATATGTTCTTTTGTACAACTCTCATTTTAGATTTTTTGCAGGAAAGCTCCTCTCGAAATGGGAAGGCACATATGTCATCGAGGAGGTTTACCGGTCTGGAGCCATCAAAATAAATAATTTCGAAGGCACTAACCCGAAGGTTGTCAACAGGCAACAAATAAAGCATTATATCTCAGGTACGCCTATGAATGTTGAAAGTAATATTATCCAAACTTTGACACCGGAAGAACACATAAAAGAGTCCTTCCGAAACACCCCAGAATCATCAAAATAAAGAGGTACATAATACAGTAAGTAAACAGTCTCCGAAAAATCCACAAAAATATTTTTTGTTTGTTTTGGAATATTCTAGAATTTTGGAAATAAAGAAACTCCTAGGAGACGTACCCTGGTGGGCATAAGACACCAGGGCGCATCAGGCATGCCTAGCACGCCCAGGTGGGTTGTGCCCACCTGGGGCACCTACCGGACTTTGTTTTTCTTCTGTATACTTGTCCTGCAAGATAAAAATTCTATATATACTTCCCGAACATGTTAACCACCATATCGCAAAGAAATCCTCTGTTTTCTTGCTGTTCCTAGTCAGATTTATCAAGCCAGGCATCACGTCTTCCTGCTCCTCCAACAACATGGAGGAAGATGCTTGGCTAACAAAGATCAAGACGAAGGCAAGGGCAAGGAAGCTACCGCAAACCCATCCCCGGTGATAGCACAAGCACTGCTAGCCGAGGAGGAGTAAGAAGCTTCTTCACCACCAAAGGAGAACTGAGTATCAGGTATGGGCACTCCCCTTGGCTTCCTCAAGATTGGGGGAGGTGCCCCGGTATCGTATCATCCCACTATCTTTTTACTTTTACTTATCTTAGTCGATCTTTTTGCTTTAGATGAAATAAAGTTAGTTCGATCCTTTCTTATTTGAGAGTCTGCTTAGTGATCTATCCTTGTAATCGTGTGCAAGTTATATAATAAAGTTAGTCTGAGTTTTGCTTTCTTTACTTTCATGTTGCAAGTAAAGAAAAGAAATAAGAAATGAAGAAAGAAAATAAATAAATAAAAGAAAGGAAATAAATCAATAAGATCATATATTCATCCTATGGTAGGTGATAGCACCACAAAAAGGAAAAGTATAAGTAGGAAATTTTATTAGAGATGGACAAACAGAGCATTAGTCAATGATGCAACTCACGAAAGAATTAATAAGGGAAGAAAAGATTCACATATAAATATACTATCCTAGAAATCTTTTGTGATTGTGAGCCCTCCTCAAAATATTATATGCCAAAATTGTTTACGTTGGACAAGGAAGACAACTTAATGATTTATGTATATTTATATTCACATAGAAGTCATATTGTCATAGATCCTTTAACATGTGATGCTTGCCCCCTATCTTTGCTAGCCAAAAAATTTGCACCAAGTAGAGATACTACTTGTGCATCCAAAACCCTTAAACCCAAATCTTTTTCAAGTGTCCACCATACCTACCTATGGATTGAGCAAGATCCCTCAAGTAAGTTGTTATCAGGGCAAAAAGGAAATAAAAATTGCTTCGAAATATGTGAGATCATTTAGTGTAAGAGAAAATTGAGCGTTGTAGGAACTTGGATGACAAGGAATAAAAGTGACAGACTGCATAATAAAGGTTGTCATCTTAAGGGGCAATACAACGTGACGTTCGCTTGCACTAAGGGATTGAGCATTCAAACAAATAAGCGCATGGCAACCTCTGCTTCCCTCTGTGAAGGGCCTATCTTTTACTTTTATGTATTTACTTCTATGCAAAGAGTCAAAGTTTTCCTTCTATTCCTTTTTATTTTTATCTTTTGCCAAGCATCATGTGGTGAGGAAAGATCTAGGCACATATGTCCAGTTGAATATGGATAACATGAGTTATTGTTGACATCACCCTTGAGGTGAGTATGTTGGGAGGCGAAACTATAAGCCCCTTCGATTGAAACATTTTTCTCATGGGTACGAGGTCACTGTTAGCAAGAAGACTATATGATGGTTGAGTATGTGGACTTGCTAAAAGGCTCCGACACGTGACTCTTCCTGAAAAGATGATGAATTGTAGTTGCGAAGTTGACTGAGAACATAGTTTGTTGGTTTCTAATAGAGTTTTTGCTTTATACTTCGATTATGTGATGGACTGTTACTTATTCATGGGAAGCATATGATGCAAGTTCAATGATAAAAGTCCTATGTTCAATTTTGTTGCTGTTATAATAATCAACATGATGCTTCTATGTCTATATTTTTGTTTATATCGACACCTCTCTCTCTCAAAGCATGTGGACATGTTTTTTGATTTCGGTTTTCGCTTGAGGACAAGCGAGGTGAGCTTGGGGGAGTTGATACGTCCATTTTGCATCATGTTTTCTTACTGTTATTTATAATGGTTTTATCCATAATAATGCTTTTTGGAGTAATTCTAATATCTTTTCTCTCATAATTTGCAAGGTACACACGGAGAGGGAGAATTCTGGACCTAAAAAAGCTACGTCGGGCTACCTATTCTGCACAACTCCAAACAAGCTGAGCCTTCACGGAGAATTTTTATGGAATATTTAAGGAATATTGGAGCAAATAACTACTATAGGGGGCCCACTAGGTGGGCACAACCCACCTGGGCGCGCCAGGGAGCCCAGACGCACCCTGGTGCGTTGTGCCCTCCTCGGCCCACCTCCGGTGCCCATCTTCTGGTATATAAGTCATTTTGACCTAGAAAAAAAGAAACAAGAGACATTCGGGACGAAGCACCGCCGCCTCGAGGCAGAACTTTGGCAGGAGCACTTTTACCCTCCGGTGAAGCGATTCTAGCAGGGGAACTTCCCTCCCGGACGGGGAAATCATCTTTATCATCATCACCAACAACTCTCCCATATTGGGAAGGGCAATCTCCATCAACATATTCACCAACACCATATCATCTCAAACCCTAGTTCATCTCTTGTATTCAATCTTGTTACCGAATCTATAGATTGGTGCTAGGGGGTGACTAGTAGTGTTGATTACATCTTGTAGTTAATTACTATATGGTTTATTTGGTGGAAGATTATATGTTCAGATCCATTATGCTATTTAATACCCCTATAATCATGAGCATGTTGCACTACAAAAAATACACTTTCGTGATGATACATGTTTGTCACAGTAGGTTGCGTTTTCTATCATGCATGTACATCCATGATGATTTTATGACAGAATCAAGATAGTCCTACCTGTGATGTCGTAGAAGTGTTCCATGACATTACCAAAATTATCATCACGGAAGTGTCCACTTCCATGACAATAAATCGTGTGTCATAGAAGTGCTTTCATCAAGGGTGACTAACACATGGCATCCACCGTAATGGAACGCCGTTAAGCTATTAGGTCCGGTTTTGGATCCGATAACCCGTTAACAGCCCTGACCAATGGGGATTTTCCACGTGTAAAATCATCATTGGCCGGAGGAAACACGTGTTGCCTCACCGTTGGAACAGATGTCATCCACTCATTGGACATGAGGCGCCTATGATAGGTCAACACGTGGCATGACCCAACAGTGGCCCATTCCGGTGAAAAAGGTCAGCCCAGTAAAAATTAGCAGGCCGGCCCATATAAGGCCTACTTGTGTCAGGTCCATTTAAGCACACGACCCATATGAGATGTGCCAATTCGGCCCGTCAACGGCCCGTTAAAGATTTGACAGCATTGCAGCCCATCATCAGTTCGAGCCCGTTAACAGCCTGCTATATATTTGGGCTCAATTTCGGCCCGATGAGATTTCGGCCTGTTAACGGCCCATTCAATGGATGGGCCAATTTTCATGATGTATATCTTTCGGCCTTTTAGCGACCCATTTAATGTTGGGCTAATTTCTGGCCCGGTGTGTCTATGAGCCCGTTGACGGCCCATAAATCAGTTGGGCCATTTGTAGTCCGACCTGAGTTTTGGCCTTTTAGCGACCCATTTAAGTGTTAGGCCAATTTCTGGCCCAGTGTGTGTTTCAGCCTGTTGACGGCCCATAAATCAGTTGGGCCATTTGTAGTCGGACCTGAGTTTTGACCTTTTAGCCACCCATTTAAGTGTTGGGCCAATTCCCGGCCATGTGTGCCTTTCAGCCTGTCAACGGACCATAAATGAGTTGGGCCATTTGTAGTCGGACCTGAGTTTTGGCATTTTAACGGCCCATGCCCTTCATGGTCCAATACCAGCCCGGTTTCTCTTTCGGCCTGCTAAAGGCTCACAACACATTTGGGGCCATTTACAATACGACCCAACTTTCGGCCTCTTAGGTGCCCATGCTCTTCATGGTCCAGTACAAGCCCGCTATCTCTTTCGAACTGCTAAAGGCCCACATTATAGTTGGGCCCGAACTTAGTAACGGCCTGTTAACGGCCCGTGAATCAAATGGGCCCACCTGTTGCCCGCTTTGAAGTCGGCCTGTTAACGACCCGGGAGGTAAGAGGGCTGACCATTAACTTTTGGCCTAGTAATGGCTCATTAACTTAATGGGCCCACTAAAGTTCGTACATGTCTTTAGGCCAAATTAGATAATTTGAGCCCATTACGAGGAGCAATTATGCACAGGACCAAAACTGGTCAAGCAAAGGTACGGCATATAGGGGAAAACGTTGCACATCCAGCATATATTACAGGAAATTACATCCGCTGGGCAATCAAAGATTGATGCTAGTGCAAATAAATGAACAGAACCTAACGATCTACAAAGTCACAATCCGCAACCTCAGCAAGGATGATGCGCATAAGCATGTGGGCAAGTTCTTGCTGCTTTGCTACACTATCTCTATAAGCATTGATCAGTTATTGTTGCGCACGAATGTGCACCTCTAATTCCTCCACCATTTCCATCATTGCTTCAGCATTAATTGGTTCACAAACACACATTTTTTTTGTTGCATTCGAGACAGAGGATATTGAACAGATTCAGATGGCAATTTTGGCAGGCTTGTATTATTGATAGTGGAGAGTGTCTCGACCACTGCATCATAACATAAATTAGGAGAGGAACCAAACAGATTAATCATGAGTTATTGTCACATTACCTGGCCTAGATTTATTGGAAAGAAACAATGGGGTTGCCTTGCTATTTTTAGAGTTTGTCTTCTTATCTTCAGCAGCCTGCACCAAATTAACACACTAGCATTGCTATCGTTGGCCAAGTCAGATAATAGGAAAGCAACATTGACACAACGAATGTTTGGGCAACTAGCCTACACCAAATTAACACAATATGGCACAGCTATCATCAGCCAGGTAAGGTAATACAAAACCAACATTGACACAATGAATGAATGGGCAACCAGAGCAGCACTACAATTTAGTAATGTGCATGATATGAGATAGTACACTCATGGAGCTAAGTATGCAAAACTACCAGGCAGTTTTCTTTATAAAAATCAACATTGGCGCCTTTAATATTTTGCTACAACTAATTTTAGATCAGATAAAGGTTGGATTCACGCCGATTAACAAAATGCATGCTGATGTAAAAATATAGTGATATACAACAGGTACTTACATAAGCATTGGAGCACAGAGAACTCCTGCAAGATATTTTCCTCGAATACAATCCCAATGAAGGAAGTCTTCTATCATTTAAGCTTATTTTCTAAAAGAGAGATGGGTAAGAAACATGTAGAAAATATGATCAGAATGCTATAAAATTTCATGATGCGAGGATACGCACACGCTTCTTAGAATGGAGTTGACATTCTTTTGTTGGACTGGAGCGGACTAGTTCTTTGGCCACTGGAATTTGCTTATTATCAGTGGGAGTTGGGTTTCTCTGTGCTGGAGCAGTAACTATGAAAAATGGAGTTGGTTTATTATCTCCTGGCGTTTGGATCTTTTGCAAAGACCTGGTTTGTAACCCTTCGAATTCTAACATAGCCGTCTTCCCCTTGCATGCCTTATATAGAAGAATGGTGCTTCAATTATAAAACATGCTACATCAGAGATGGAATAGGTACTGAAGAATAGAAAGGCATGACATATTGACATGTATTCCCTCCATCCAGAAATAAATGGATGGGTCTACGCGTATTTCAGTTCTAGATACATCCAGTTTTATATATTTCTGTGACATGTAATCCGGACAGAGGGAGTATGATGTAAGAGCTAGGGATATGACAGGACAACATAGTAAAAAAATACTGAAAACCCACTGCAGAACCAAAGTATTCAAACCCACTAATATGAGATAGTACACTCATGCAGCTCAGGATGCAAAACTACCAGGCAGTTTTCCTTAAAAAAATCAATATTGTGGCCTTTAATCATACATTTTGCTACAATTAAATTTAGATCAGATAAAGGTTGGATTCACACGGATTAACAAAATACATGCTGATGTAAAAATATAGTGATATACAACAGGTACTTACATCTGCATTGGAGCACAGAGAATTCCTGCAAGAATCTTTCCTCACAGACGATACCAGTGCAAAAATTCTTCTATCTGTTAAGCTTATTTTCTAAAAGAGAGATGAGTAAGAAACATGTAGAAAATATGATCAGCATGCTATAAAGTTTCATGATGCAAGGATACACACATGCTTCTAAGAATGGAATTGACATATTTTTGCTGGACTGGAGCGAACTAGTTCTTTGGCCACTAGAATCTGCTTATTATCAGTAGGAGTTGGATTTCTCTGTGATGGAGCAATATCTATAAAAACTGGAGTTGGTTTATTATCTCCTGGCGTTTGTATCTTTTGCAAAGACCTTGTTTGTAACCCTTCAGATTCTAAGATAGTCGTCTTCCCCTTGCGTGCCTTGTATAGAAGAATGGTGGTTCAATTATAAAACATGCTACATCAGAGAGATGGAATATGTACTGAAGAATAGAAAGGCATGACATATTGACATGTACTCCCTCCATCTAGAAAAAATGGATGGGTCTAGGCGTATTTCAGTTCTAGATACATTCTTTTTTATCCATTTCGGCAACATGTAATCCGGACGGAGGGAGTATGGTGTAAGAGCTAGGGATACGACAGGACAACACAGTAAAAAAATACTAGTTGAATTTAAAACTATATGCTAGCGGAATACGTACAGAAAAAACTAAGGCAACATACACGTGTATGATTGGGAAACTAAGATGGCATTGCAACAGAGCACTAGAACAACACTTCAATGTAACAAAACATGGTATGGTAGACAGATGAAGTACATACTGATGAATAACAATGCATAAGATATTCAGAAGCATGATGTCCAAATTAAGCAGATGGCATTGCGATAGAGTAGAATGACAATACTTTAATTTGAAAACATGTTATCATGAAAGGAATAGGTACTGAAAAACAGGAATGCATGACATATTTAGATGCATGATCAACATGTTAAGCACATGGCATCGCAACAAAGTAGATACACTCGAGGACATTATATGCATGTTGTACCCATATCACGGGCCAAGTTAGAGCAAGGACCTTGTGGGGTGAAGAGGATTCATCATCTTTCTGCAAGTCTTCTGAAGAACTGCCTTTACATGTTCCATCATATTGGGTATCATTAACATCAAGTTTATTGGCCTTTACATTGCTCCATGAGGTTTTTGTGGATATATCAGTGTGTGCAATTATATCTGACATGCATGGAAGACAACTAGTAGTTAGATTTATGTAATGAGTGCTTGTAGGAGACGACATAAATAGTAGGACTGGGGTTAACTAGCAGCAACAGGTCTCAAAAACTAAAGGGAGAACATAGATGAAAGCTAAAGAACATGTATCGTTTGTACTCGAGATTAACTAGATGGCACACAAAAGTATTAAAGAACAATATAGGTAATACTAGAAGTGGTATAATACTATGATCACCAGCCTGTGGGATAGCATTGGCTGATGGATGATAACTATGGAACAACGTTACCTAAAGAACAAGTATCTTAGTTGAACTATGGAACAGCGTTAACTCCTGAACAAGACCCGTAAGAGATCAGCATGAATATACAGTGAAATGTGATAATCTATTTTCCATGCTTAGATGAATAACAAAGCCATAAATGTTGCACACAAGTAAGATGAGGGTACAACCTATCTGGCCGCCATCCATAGGAGTGAGCATCATGTGCTGACTTGTCGATGGCCCTGCAGTTGTTGTGGCTGTCCATGTCGGGCACGCACATTCGATGTAGGGAACTGTTGAGTGGGGACTATAGCTCCCTTCTGGTGTATGCTTCCCTTGTTGGAGCAGCTGCGGTGAGTCGGAAGACGGTGTGGCTGAAGATGCAGATAACGCATAATGTTAAGAACGACACATCTCTTTGATTTGAAGAAATGCACTAAGAGATCAACGGCAAGGTATGAGAGTGGTCACACGTCTGTTGACTGAAGACTAAACTGGGGTCACACGATTTTATTTTATTTTCGTACTGCCCGATCTACGCTGGATGGCTTGATGGCCGACTTGTGCCTCCCGGCTGACACTGTTCAGAATCTTCCCCGAAGAGCCAACGACCAATAGCAGAGCCGCCTACCTCCACCGTCTGTGGCCCCGGCCAAAACCCCGCTCCCCGCCCCACCGCACTGCCGTGGTTGCGCCGCCCCGGGCCAATCCATAAAGACTCCCTGTCATCCAGATCCGGCGGCGGCAGTACCTTCAACCCACGCAACTCTAAGATAGCCATCTAAGCGCTGCTTCCGTGGAGAACTTGCGGCCCCGCACCCTTATGTTAGACACCAGCCAACTGATAGCCTAGGAGCTCCGCCGCCTCGAGGGGTGTTGCTTCCCATTGGGAATCGATTGTCCCAGAATAAAAATTCAGACAACTGACGCCTAAATAAAGTGATTTGAGATGAGGGTGCGACCTATCTGGCGGCAGGTGACGTAGGCAGCTCCAGCTGCTGAGTCGGTGAGGCCGGCGGCAGGGAAGCAGCAATGTCGCGACAGTGGACGACTACGGGGAAGCAGCGCTGGGACTCTAGACGGATCTGAAGTTGGAGCTGCTCCGACACTGTGAACAACGGCGGGGGTGAATCGGCTCCGGTACGGTTCACGCGGCCGACATCGAGGCAACTCCAAGCGCTCGATGAACAGGCGACACAGCTCTTCCGAGGAAGCTACCGAGGACTCTGGCATATTGAGGAACCAAGCATGTGGCATATCTGCGAGAGCCATAGGGAGCCAATTTGCCATGACCTTGTCGTCGCTGCCAGCCTCCCTGATGGCCTCCGCGTACATCTTGATGAACTCCACGGGGTCCGTCGCGCCATCGTACCACGACGGCAACCCTGGCCTGAACTTCGACGGCCATCGCATCGCTGCAAGGCTGGGGAGAAGGCCCGGTGACCCGTGGCACCCTCTAACGCGCCCATCTGCCCTTCGAGTGGGACGACGACCTCCATGGAAGCAAGAGGGCGAGAGAAGTGGAAGGCGCAACAGGTGAGGGAGAGATCTTTCGACACACCCCTACCTGGTGCGCCAAATGTCGGATTCAGTGCTCCGCAGACCCAAGAAAGGTTCAAACTCTGGGGCGTGTGCGAAGAACTCAACCCCTTCAGCCAGCCAACTCGCTGATCTCATGGCCTAGCTCGATGAACGAGAAAGGAAAATGGGCATGGTAGTTTACCCAGGTCCGGACCACCTTGCAGTGTAAAACCCTACTCCTGCTTTGCGGTGGATTAGCCTCGCGAGGGCTGAGGATGAACTAGTACAGTGAAGAACATCCATAGGGGTCTGCTCTGGGGGTGGATATGAGCTCAAGGATTCATCCTTCGGGACTTTGATCCTTGCTATGGTGGTGGCTAGGCTATACTTATAGTGGCATCGGTCCTCTTCCCCCAAAACTTAGGCGGGAAGGGATCCCCCAGTGGTCAACTTTGATGGGGGACAAGTAGTACATCTTAACCTAGCGAAAGGTGGTCTTCGCTTGCAAAGCTTCTAGTCATAACGTCGTGGTGGGCTCAGTGATGACATTCGTCCTGCCGTCCTGGCGGTCTTGGTCTTGTTGCACGTAAATGGTAACCTTTGGTTGATTCCTTGGGACTCTGCGCCTGCGCTTTCCTCCTTAGCACCAAAGAGGAAACATGTCGCTTTGCGCCCACTGGCGCGCGCCTGGCCTTGGTCGTCATGGCTTGCGTCACCTCAGCCTCATGAGGTGAGTGTTTGCGTAGAAATCTCGGATCCTCAAGAGGCCGCCTGGGGAGGCCGCTCCTTCAGGAGGTCTTGGCGTCGCCCGCGTCGCGAGGCTTGGCCCCTCGCGAGGGTCTTGACTTGTCGATGTTGAAGATGGGCCGTAACAAGCTGTTGATGGAGCCACCCCATGGGCTACAGGTAGGCAAGTTTGGGTACCCTGGTTCCCAGAATGCAGACAACCATAAAGTGGTGATTTACTTTCTTATACTATCGGAGCTTATGAGATTTTCTGTTGAATTTTGTGTTGTGAAGTTTTCAAGTTTTGGGTAAGGATTTGATGGACTATGGAATAAGGAGTGGCAAGAGCCTAAGCTTGGGGATGCCCAAGGCACCCCAAGGTAATATTCAAGGAAAACCAAGAGCCTAAGCTTGGGGATGCCCCAGAAGGCATCCCCTCTTTTGTCTTCGTCTATCGTTGACTTTACTTGAGGCTATATTTTTGTTCACCACATGATATGTGTTTTGCTTGGAGCGTCTTGTATGATTTGAGTCTTTGCTTTTTAGTTTGCCACAAACATCCTTGTTGTGTGAGGGACACACATGAATCTTGATTTATCATAATACTCTATGTGCTTCACTTATATCTTTTGAGCTAGGCAATATTGCTCTAGTGCTTCACTTATATGTTTTTAGAGCACGGTGGTGGTTTTATTTTATAGAAATTGATGAACTCTCATGCTTCACTTATATTATTTTGAGAGCTGTTAAACAACATGGTAATTTGCTTTGGTTATAAATTTAGTCCTAATATGATATGCATTCAAGAGGGATATAATAAAAAACTTTCATATAAAGTGCATTGAATACTATGAGAAGTTTGATTCCTTATGATTGTTTTGAGATATTAAGATGATGATATTAGAGTCATGCTAGTGGAGTAATTGTGAATTTGAGAAATACTTGTGTTGAGGTTTGCGATTCCCGTAGCATGCACGTATGGTGAACCATTATGTAACGAAGTTGGAGCATAAGGTATTTTTTGATTGTCATCATTTGTGTGGAGGTCGGGATCGCGCAATGGTTAACTCCTACCAACCCTTCCCATAGAAGCATGAGCATAGTGCTTGGTATCGATGACTAATAGATTTTTTGCAATAAGTATGTGAGTTCTTTATGACTAATGAGTCCATGGATTATACACACTCTCATCCTTCCACCATTGCTAGCCTCTCTTGTGTCACGCAGCTTTCGCCGGTACCATACATCCACCATATACCTTCCTCAAAACGGCCACCATACCTACTTATTATGGCATTTCCATAGCCATTCCAAGATATATTGCCATGCAACTTTCCACTGTTCTGTTTATTATGACACGCTTCATCATTGTCATATTTCTTTGCTTGATCATGTAGTTGACATCGTATTTGTGGCAAAGCCACCTTTCATAATTCTTTCATACATGTCACTCTTGATTCATTGCACATCCCAATACACCACCGGAGGCATTCATATATAGAGTCATATTTTTGTTCTAAGTATCGAGTTGTAATTTTTTGAGTTGTAAGTAAATAGAAGTGTGATGATCATCATTATTAGAGCATTGTCCCATGTGAGGAAAAAAGAGAGGCCAAAGAATCCAAACAAAAAATGAGAGAAAAAGAGAGAAGGGGCAATTTTACTATCCTTTTCCCCCACTTGTGCTTCAAAGTAGCACCATGGTCTTCATGATAGAGAGTCTCCTATTTTGTCACTTTCATATACTAGTGGGAATTTTTCATTATAGAAATTGGCTTGTATATTCCAATGATGGACTTCCCCAAATCGCCCTAGGTCTTCATGAGCAAGCAAGTTGGATGCACACTGTCGGTGTCAAAACCGGCGGATCTCGGGTAGGGGGTCCCTATCTGTGCGTCTTAGGCTGATGGTAACAGGAAGCAAGGGACACAGTGTTTACCCAGGTTCGGGCCCTCTCGATGGAGGTAAAACCCTACTTCCTGCTTGATTAATATTGAAGATATGTGGAATACAAGAGTAGATCTACCACGAGATCATAGAGGCTAAACCCTAAGAGCTAGCCTATGATGGTATGATTGTAATTGTGATCGGCCTTCTAAGGACCATGCTCTCCGGTTTATATAGACGCCGGAGAGCTAGGGTTTACATGGAGTCGGTTACAAGGAAGGAAATATAATATCCAGATCGCCAAGCTTGTCTTCCACGCAAAGGAGAGTCCCATCCGGACACGAGCCAAACTCTTGAGTCTTGTATCTTGACGCTTCTATAGTCCGGACGATGAATATAGTCCGACTGTCCAGATACCCCCTTATCCAGGACTCCCTCAATAGCCCCTGAACCAGGCTTCAATGACGATGAGTCCGGCGCGCAGTCTTGTCTTCGGCATTGCAAGGCAGGATCCTCCTTCCGAATACTCCAAGGTTATTATTGAACACATAGACCGTGTCCGGATCTGCAAAATGATCTTCACATACCACCGTAGAGAGAGTGATACTTCAGCTGACAACTTTTTAGACGACGTGATATGCCATCAGGATCAGGTTATTATTCGAACCATTTTTCCACAACCAGCCACAACGTATACTGCGAGGCGGTTTCCTTAACACGTCTTGTCGAAGCGAAGATCGTGTCCCCTTATCACAGGATTCTCATCAACACGGGTGTGGGTAATCCAACCACACCGCCAATCGCGGCGAGCGGGAGGCGAGCGGGTTCCGCCAGGCAAGTGGGGATGCGCAAAAAGCTCTTACCCTCTCTAATAAAGAGATAGGGCATCTTCCTCTTTCACCCACGCCTTCTCCTTCCGCTAACTCATTCCCCTCTGCTCGAGCCCTAACGCCCAAGCGCTTTTCTTCTCCATCGAAGAGAGGGTTTCCAAAGATGTTCGGATCCGGAGCAGGAGGCAAATGGATGACCTCTACCATCCGGGAGAAGGATATTAAGAAGATCTGGGAAGCCGGGTATCTGGCCAAGAAGATTGGCCACCGTCTCCCACCAGCGGGATAGGTTGTCCCTACTCCGGAGTCCCACGAGAGAGTCGTCTTCCTTCCCCATTTTGTCCGCGGGCTCAGGTTTCCCCTCCACCCATTTGTACGTGGAGTCATGTATTACTATGGGGTTGATTTTCATGATCTTTCCCCCAACTCTTTTCTCAATATCTCGACGTTCATCGTTGCATGCGAGGCCTTCCTCCGGATTCCGCCTCACTTCGGCCTGTGGCTGAAGATTTTCAATGTGAAGCCCAAGGTGGTGAGTGGCGAACACGCCGAGTGCGGTGGCGCCATGGTGAGCAAGATGCCCAATGTAGTTTGGCCGAAGGGCACTTTTAACGACTCCGTCAAGGAGTGGCAGCAGCAGTGGTTTTATATTACCGAACCACGTGGCAAAAAGTGGGCAGCAGCTCCTGAGTTCAGATCCAGAGCTCCACTGCGGCTTACATCCTGGCCCAAGAAGGGCCCAAACTGGTGCTCATCTGACAAGCTGTCACTGCTCCAGACGCGTGTTCGGAGTATGGTTGATAAGGATGTCAAGCTCGTTGATGTGGTCCAGGTGATGCTAGTTCGCCTGGTTCTCCCTTGCCAGCGTCGAGCCTGTACTTTATGGGAATTCGACCCAACCGAGCACCAGACCCTCCAGGAGATCTATGATTCCTCCCATGAGGATATCTAGAAGGTGCTCTTTAGGTCAGGTAAATGGCCGGATTCCGCCGAGGATTGGGGGTATCAATTATCCCATTCTCCAAACCCGGTAAGTTGCAGCCACGCCCTGTCCATCCATGCTTTGGTTGGCATGTCCTGGGGGACAATTCTAATCATGTCTCATCGTAACCTTAGGGATGGATAAAGAAGGTGGAGCGGATTCAATGTCCGGCCCCACTGTCGGAGGAACCGGCCGGACCTCTTCTAACGAAGATGCTGGTCCCTGCGCCTTACAAGGCGCCCAAGAAGGAGGCCTCCGAGAAGGTCAAGAAGACCCGGAGTGGCCTCCGCTGTCGTGAAGCTTCGAACGCCAGATCCGAAGGCTCCAGCGACGCTCCTTCCGATCACTAAGAGGAGCGGGCAGAGGAGGATGAGCCTCACTCTATAGGCGGGAAGAAGCGTGCAGCTTCCCCGTCCCTGGAGGCCGAATCGCCCAAGAGAGGGCGAGGTTCCCCTTCAGAGGCATCCACCCCGGCTGCCGATAACAGACCGGAGTGGGATCTCGAGGCCCAGCCCCTGGGAAAACCGTAAGTAACCGAAATCCGAATACGCCTATGTATCCAGGGTCGTCTCGACATAGTATTTTTAACTGACGCCACATTTCATACAGCCTGGCGGGGTCTCCTGCCGGACAGTCCAGATCGGAGGATTCATTGAGCTCGAATGCTGTGGCGAGCGAAACGCCTCCGGGGACTCCTCTTCCGAAGTCTGGGCGCGACACTGAGGTGTCGTCTCAAAGGGGCTCAGAGCCGGATAAGGTTCCGGGGGCCTCTAAGGCTCCAGGATCGGGCGAGTGGCCACCTTCCATGAAGGGAAGTTTGACCACTCCACTGGCAACCTCTGTGTACGCAGAGCTGTCGGGTGGCCTGTTGACAACGTTAAAGAACGCGTCCGTCGCCGATGAACATCGGACCCTTATGAGTATGATGGTTGGAAAGATTCAGGCTGCCGAAAGCGGGCTGAATGAGTCCTGTCTTGGCCTTATAAAGGCCTTTGAGGTATGGTTTCTAAGGAACCTTTAAAGAATTAGTATGATATGATGAGTAGCCCCTGATACACTGTCCGGAAAAATAGAGCCGGGCAGGGGATCAAATCCTCAATTGCAATGGGAACCTTTATTTAATGATGTATACCCATGTATTTGAAAACAGGCGTCTGCGGAGAGGACGGCCGCTCATGATGCGGAAGTGTCCGAACTGAAAGAGAGCCTGAAACGGGCCGAAGAAGAACTTGGCCGTGTGAAGAAGCAATTGGAGGAGAAGCAAGGTATGTTTGAACATTGTCTTGCATTGGGCACAAATCAATAAGTGTGCCTATTGAAAAGTATTTATGTTATACGCCCTAGGAGCGAATGTCGAATATGAGGCGCTGAAGAAGGCAGAAGCTGATGCCCAAGAGAAGGCTGCCGCCGAACAGGCGCTGCATGAAAAACACGAGGCCAGGGTCATCATAGCTGAGCGGGAGCTTCAGGATGCTATGACGAAAAGCGAGAGCTTGGAGCAGAGTCTAGTAGGGAAAGAATCCGAACTCGCCCAAGCTCTCCAAGCCACGGAAGATGCTTGGGAAGAAGCCTGAGGTGCTGTACGGGACATTCAGGAGGCCCGGAAAGTTGTGGCTAGTAAGGCCTGTTGTATCTGTGGCCGTTACTATGTTATAATGTGGAGAACTCTAAGCGGCAAGCTGAATTATTGATTTTATAGGGGTGTTTGCGGATCTGCCTCGCAGCATATCAGATGTTGCCCAATTTTACCGGACCAAGGAGAGGGAGTCTGCGGGGAGGAACTTCTGGTCGTATTATCTAGCGCCGAACTATCCGGTTCCTTTTATCGATCAGCTGAAGCAGCTGGTCGAACTGCACCAGGCGGCCGAACTAGCCATGAAGGACTTGGTCATCCGGCTGTGGCCTACAGAGCCAATTCCCAGCAGTTTCTTCGGACTCGCCTGGCGGATTGTGGGCGTCTGTCCTCGGCTTGATATTATCAAGCGATCAGTCTGTATAGAAGGTGCGTGAATGGTGCTTGCCCATGCAAAAGTGCATTGGGGGAGGCTTGACGCGGAAAAGCTGATAACTGAGGGGCCACCGGAGGGTAAGGAGCATCGCAAGCCAGAACTATACTATGAAGGTGTAATGAAGGGTGCCCGCCTGGCGGCGGATAGGTGCACCAAAGACATTATATTTCCTTGAGGGCATTCTTGCCAATGTTTGTAATATGAGATAATGGCACTTTTATTATATGTTGCCTGTTTTGTTTGAACATATGTTCTTCCTTTGCGGCTGCTTATTGTATGTAAATTCTGAGAGTTGGCCAGTCGTCGGCTTCAGCGCCCACGTGAGAAGTACGGGGGTGTTCGGGGTATTTCTGAACACTCTTTATCCCATGGTTGGGTCCTTATAAGGAGGTGTTTCTCACCGCGAACCAGGCAATCAGACTATAGGGCTTTATTACTCTCACTTAGCCATAGGAATTCGAGTATGGTCGACGCAGCCCCTAGTGTTCGGAAGACCTGACTAGGGGCTCTATTGGCACCTGATCGGAAGACCGATCCGTCGCAATCTGCATTTTATAGTGGTGTTATGCGGAATAAATCTTTAAGGATTGTGCAACCTCTCGAACAGCTGACCAGCTCTGCCGCATCATGACAGTCGGTTTTTGGCTTTCTCTACTGAGGTGCTCGTCCGGCAAAACCGGGACACAATCGTAGTAGTTCTCCCAGCGCTACCTTAGCCGACAGAAAGGAATGTAAGGTACCAAAACATGGGAGCCGGGCAAACCCAACCAATGACCCAAGACATGATTCGGAGCTGATGCATATAGTGCTATAAGTTCGGGGTGCCGAGCGACCGAGAAGGTGGTCAGACTTTTATTGCCGTACTGTGAAGCCCTTGGCATAACCAGGCGCAACACGCAACATGGTTGTCGTTTTTATGGCAAAGAAGGGTCGATGATAAACGACGGCCGGTGCAAGTTTATTTAAGTCTACGTATTGCAGTAGGATGATATGACTATGCATATGAATGCGATTTATGATTATGAAAAAGAGATGGTTTTCTGGCGGAACCTGTGGTGGCCGGACTGGAGGGGGCTGTGAATGGAATGAAGGTGAATCCGAACTGCCGTCTACCTGCATGGTCCTGTCCTTGTGTGTCTTGGCCGACTTCACGCCGCCAAACCTGTTCTGCATAAAATTTAGTTTGTGAAGGTAAGTGCATGGAGGCTGCCGAACGTCCTCCTGTGGTTGGTCCAAAGGTTCCTGATCGGACCCTGGTGACCCCAGCCGCTATTCGAGAAGTAGCCCAGACTTCTCAGTTGGTGTCTGGATAGTTGGCTATCATATCAAAATATTGACAGGCATGCGCAACTTGCTACTCTGGCAGCTGTATGATCTCCGCTTCTAAGGGCGGGGTTTGGCTCTGCACGCATGCGTGAGTGTATTACCGGTGCTGGCCTGATGATTTACCATGTGGAATCTAGCCAACGTGGTTCATCCTGTTAGCATACGGTGTGATACCGTATAGGGGGAATGCGCCGATGGCGCGCCCTTATTTGGTTATCTGAAAACAACCGTTAGGGCGGCGGGCCAATGAACCTGGACTTTGTGCCTGACACCTTGTAGAAGGTGCTATTTGCATGCCCGCTTGGGCTTTATTGTTTAAGGAGCCCCTGGACTGTTAGGTCTGGGGGTGTGCAATTGAATTGCTGTGGTTTGTATGGTAGGGGGCGATCGGCCGTACTGTTGTGCTTTGGGGGGGGGGGGCTTTGACTAAGCGCCTCCCGTCAATGTTTCCGGCACATGCCCGGTTGCTTTACTTTGGAGATCCGGCGTTCTCTACTAGTATGTTTTGCCGTTCTTTTGGGAGTACCGTGAATTTCGCACGGCTGATCGAGTTCGTGGCTTGGGCCGAATAGGCTTGGGCTGTTCTTTGTCCGTTGAACGGACTGGGATTTGCTGAACTTGATACCAGCTTCCTTGATTTGGTGTTTATGACCTTTGTGCCAGGGCTTGAGGCTGCTTCTTCGTGTATCCTTCTTGCTGGTTTGGACCGTAGTGGTGTGCGGACGTCGGGTTGTGTGCCTTTGGTTTTCCTGCTTAGGTTGAGGTAGCCAGTTGTGCCGCGTGTGCCCTTTGTTAGGGCAGTCCAGTCCGTACTTCTCGGTGGCCAGGATCTTGGTCCACCTATCTATTAGCAAATCATGTTCGGCCTTAAGCTGCTCCTGCTTCCTTTGCACACTCTTTGCAGTGGCTATGAGTCGTCGCCTAAAGCAAACTTGTTCCACTGGGTCTTCAGGCACGCCGAATTCGTCATTGTCGAGGCTTACCTCGTCTTCGGAGGGGGGTGTATAGTTGTCCCTCTCCAAGTATCCCACCGTGGCCTGTACAGCCTGCTTGATGGTCCATTGGTCAGGACAATATTCCTCTTCGGTACTATCCGGATCATCTCCGGGACCGGTATTGATGTGGCAGGGTTTGGAGTGGCGCCGAAGTCGCCCATGTTTTGTTTTTCCTCCCGAGGGGTTGTCCTCCGCTGCCTCGTTGCCATTGGTTTCTTTCGGAGTGTCCACCATGTATATATCGTTTGGAGAGGTGGTTGTCCACTGCCCTGTGAGCGGTGGCTCCTGTACGTCTCTGGCATCGTTGTCCATACCGTCGATGTCTTCGAAGTCGAAGTCGAGCATGTCGGTTAAATCATCGATCGTGGCAATGAAGTGGGTGGTGGGTGGGCAGCGAATTCCTTCGTCGCCTGCTTCCCACTCAAGCCGAACATAGTTCGGCTCAGAGCCTCCTGACAAAGAGAGAGACTTTAATGAGTTCAGCATGTCGCCAAGAGGCGAATGCTGAAAGATTTCCGTAGCGGTAAACTCCATTACCGGAGCCCAACCTAGCTCGGCCGGCTCGAGAGTGTGCGGACCAGGACCGACAGCCGGATACGAGTCCGGGGGCCCGGGGTTACAGGCCTCCACAGAGGTGAGACCTGTGTTTGGCTCCACCGCCGATGAGTGTGCGGCCTGTGGGGTGGGGTCCAGCCCTCCGTCCATAGGCAACGCAACCTGCCCTGGATTTAGATCTGGGGCTGCTGCGGGGATGATGTCCCGAGCATTGTCTGACAACAGGTCTAGGCCGTGCTCGTCGTGACTGTCCGGCGTCCCTGGCGTAGGCTCGAACCCATCGAAGATCAAGTCCCCGCGAATATCTGCCGTGTAGTTCAAGTTTACGAACCCGATCTGGTGGCCAGGGGCAAAGCTATCGATCTGCTCAAACCGGCCAAGCGAATTGGCCCGCAGCATGAAGCCGCCGAACACAAAGATCTGTCCGGGGAGAAAGGTGTTACCCTGGACCGTGTTGTTGATGATTGAAGATGCCATCAAGCCTCAAAGCAACGACACAGAGGAACTCTCAATGAAAGCACCAATGTCGGTGTCAAAACCGGCGGATCTCGGGTAGGGGGTCCCGATCTGTGCGTCTTAGGCTGATGGTAACAGGAAGCAAGGGACACAATGTTTACCCAGGTTCGGGCCCTCTCGATGGAGGTAAAACCCTACTTCCTGCTTGATTAATATTGAAGATATGTGGAATACAAGAGTAGATCTACCACGAGATCGTAGAGGCTAAACCCTAAGAGCTAGCCTATGATGGTATGATTCTAATTGTGATCGGCCTTCTAAGGACCATGCTCTCCGGTTTATATAGACACCGGGGAGCTAGGGTTTACATGGAGTCGGTTACAAGGAAGGAAATATAATATCCGGATCGCCAAGCTTGTCTTCCACGCAAAGGAGAGTCCCATCCGGACACGAGCCGAAGTCCTGAGTCTTGTATCTTGACGCTTCTATAGTCTGGACGATGAATATAGTCAGGCTGTCCGGATACCCCCTTATCCAGGACTCCCTCACACACCCACATGGTTTTTCTTTTTGAGCTTTCGCAAACTTATAGCTCTAGTGCATTCATTGCATGGCAATCCCTACTCACTCACATTGATATCTATTGATGGGCATCTCCATAGCCCGTTGATATGCCTTGTTGATGTGAGACTATCTCCCTCTTTTTGTCTTCTCCACAACCACCATATTCTATTCCACCTATAGTGCTATGTCCATGGCTCACGCTCATGCATTGCGTGAAAGTTGAAAAAGTTTGATAATACTAAAGTATGGAACAATTGCTTGACTGAAACCGGGGTTGTGCATGATTTGAATATTTTGTGTGATGAAGATGGAGCGTAGCCAGACTATATGATTTTGTAGGGATAAGCTTTCTTTGGCCATGTTATTTTGAGAATACATAATTGCCTTGTTAGTATGCTTGAAGTATTATTGTTTTTATGTCAATATTAAACTTTTGTTTTGAATCTTATGGATCTGAACATTCATGCCACAATAAAGAAAATTACGTGGATAAATATGTTAGGTAGCATTCCACATCAAAAATTCTGTTTTTATCATTTACCTACTCGAGGATGAGCAGGAATTAAGCTTGGGGATGCTGATACATCTCCAACGTATCTATAATTTTGATTGTTCCATGTTATATTATCATTATTGGATGTTTTACAATCATTTTATCATCATTTTATATCATTTTTTGGTACTAACCTATTGACATAGTGCCCAGTGCCAGTTGTGGTTTTTTGCTTGTTTTTTACATCGCGGGAAATCAATACCAAACGGAGTCCAAATGCACCGAAAGTTTTTCTGGATTTTTCTGGACAAGAAGACACAAGTTGGGCCAAAGAAGTACCAGAGGGGTGCCCCGAGGGGGGCTGAAAGTGCAATCATGCCCTAAATCATATTTTGATGGTTGATGACAACATGCATATATGGGACTCATCATGTTTATCAAGTATATCTCAGGATTATGTCTCAAAGGCCGTGTGTGTGGATCATGACAAGGGACAAATGCATATAACTCAAGATCGGAGATACAAGACATTAGCCTTAGCTTTGTTTACGGTTTGTTCTTGAGTATAGGGATCACACACTATTAAGAGGGGATCATTGGATCTAGTGAAAGAATTGCTCAAACCCACCAACTCCAGTTTTCCTCGCCGGACGTCCGGTACTCTACGGACTTCCGATCCCTCTCAGCTGTCCACACGTCCAGCTCTCTACGATCGTTCTGTGTTTCTCTTACAGAACAATATTCACGGATTTCCGAGCCTCCCCGAATGTCCGGTCTCCAGACGACCGGCACGTCTCGGACATCCGGTGTTTCTTCCACAGAACATTTTTTACGAATTTCTGAGCCTCTCCGGATGTCCGGTCTCCGGACGACTGTCCCGTCTCGGACGTCCGGTTGCTGTGTGCTGGTTCGTGGCTTATGAATTCCCAGCGGCCGGATGACCGATGTCTGTTGGACGTCTAGACATATTTGTGCCACCGGACGTCCGGTGCTGTCCGGACGTCTGACCTCTTCAGTGCACTTAAGTGGCTCAAACCGTTACTTTTTCCACACCCACTATATATAGGCTTCTCCCTTCCACGGGATGATGCTGACCATTCAATTTGAGCTTACCAAGAACACTTTTCACTCTCTCTCAATCCTCTACACCAAATCCTAGATCCCCAAGTGATTTGGGAACATTTGAGAGAAGTTCTCCAATCAAGTGATAGATCCACTCCTTACCCTTCTTTGCACCAAAGGAATTCGTGATTTGAGCAAGTCTTGAGCTTTTCCCCATCGTTCTTGTTACTCTTGGAGGTTGGAGACTCCTAGGCAGTAGGAGTCTTTCGGAGAGGAATCGACCTTGGTGATTACCCCTGGAAAAGTTTGTGAGGGTTTGGAGACCACCCCAAGGTCTACCACTAGTGGCTGAGAAACGCCTCCGTGGTGTTGTCTCAAAGGGAGAATAGGGTGAGCCTTCGTGGCGTTGGTGTGCCTTCGTGGTAACATCCACCTCTCTAACGGTGACATAGCTTCCCTCCAAGGAAGTGAACATCGGCATACATCCTTGTCTCCTGGAGTTGCGGTTTTTCCTAACCCTAACTCTCTACTTGTGGTTACTTGTCTCTTAGCACTTACTTATATCATTTTGTGCTTTCTCACTTACATACTCGTGTTATTTGCTTAGCACTTAGTACTACACTTGCAATTGTTAGGCTCACTTTCATATTCTGCATTATTGCTTAAAATTGCTAAGTAATAATTAAAATTTGTAATTGTACCTATTCACCCCTTCTAGGTACATCTCGATCCTTTTAATTGGTATCAGAGCCTCGTGCTCTATTCTTGTGGCGTAACCGCCCTAGAGCGAGATGAACCCCGATGGGACTCCCCTTGTTGCAGATCCGAAGGATAAATGTGAGGCTTCTTATGAAGTCAAGTCCTTTACTTCTGAGAATCTGGAATGGGCCCTTGCTAAGCAAAAAGAGGAGCATGATGCTTCTCTTGAGGCCTTGGTCCAAATTAGATTAGCCACGTTGTCCATGGTGCTTGCACCACTTTCGGGTGGTGCGGCTTCGAGGCCAACTTTGACCGGTCCGTCACTTGGTCGACAACCTCCTAGCAATGATCACTCTGGTGTTCCCTGGCTTTATGCAAGACCCCAAGTTGAGAAACTGAAATATAATCCTCAAGGCAAACCTCCTTTACTTGATGCCACTTCCGATTTTGCCTTGTGGAGAGTTGCTATGCAGGATCATCTTCGATATGGAAACGATGAGATGCTGGAGATCTTGGAGTATGGGTACCATGTGGTTGATCCAAATAATCCTACACCAAGAGAAATTTATGACAAGAATCTCAATGAGACTGCAACCATGTGTATAAGGAGAGGTATGGTTGAAAAGCAAAGGAGACCGTTCATACACATCACAAGTGCCAAGGAACTATGGGAAAGCATTATAAGATCCAAGACCGGTACCTCCACCCTCCGGAGTGCTCAATATGAAATTGCCAAGGGGCAATTGCAAAACTTTTGTATGGATAAAGGTGAAACTCCCAATCAACTCCATGAGCGTCTCATGACTCTCACCACTGACATTGAGTCATGTGAGTGTGACAAGACACAAGATGGATTCAATATGACTAAGCGATTCCTTGTGGATAAGTTGCTTCATGCTCTTGCCCTGTATCACCATCAAATGGTGTGGGACATAAGACAACACCATGCCTTCAAGGAAATGACTACATATGACAACATATCCACCTTCCAACTATTTGAAGAGTCAAAGGAAAATGCCACAAAACATCTTGCCATGCATGGTACTCCAACATCAAAGATGAATCTTGCATTGAAGGCCAAGAATGTATGTGAAGATGAGCAAAGTCAAGAAGAAGAAGAAGATGATGATGATGAAGATGGTGATGAGATTGAATCTGATGAGGGCCCTCCATATGAAGATATGGCTCTATTTGTCAAGAAGTTTAGCGCGGGAAAATTCAAGGGAAGATTTCAAAAGAAGAAACCAACCACTTTTCGAATGAGTGCCCTTATGAGAAGAGAGATGATAAACCAAGGTTTCCCAAGACCTTTCCCAAGAAGAAGTTGCCAAATCCTTTGAACTCCAAGATCGAGAAGAGAGATGGGAAAGAAATGGTTGCTCAAGAAGAATCCGATTCTCATGATGTTAGTGGTGTTGCCGGAGTTGCTCAAGACTCTCAAAACACTTTGAGTTTAGTGAACAAGAGTGGTGATGTGGTCACCTACAACTACATGAAAGACTACAAGGGTAACGCTCACAAGTGTCTAATGGCAAAGGCCGTGGTAGAAGATGGAGAGGACCAAAGCTCTCCTAACAAGGTCAAGGTAACCCCACGATCAAATCCTCCTCATTTCACTCCTTCTACTCCTAGTGATGAGTATCTTGATGCGGAGGATAGTTATGAGGATGATGATCTAGATGATCCTATGCTTGCTAAACTTAATAAGTTCATGTGCTCCCTCAAAGGAAAGAAGCTCACTATGTTTCGTATGCTTATGGAGATGGTGAGTAAGCACACCATCACCATTAAGGAACTCGAAACCCTCGTCACCGAGGAAAAGGAAAAATGTGAAATCCTTGAGCGGAAAGTCCAATATGAGGAAGCACGAAATGATGAACTATGCTTAAAAATTGGTGCAAACATTGATGTTCATACTAAAGATCTTGCCTCCTTGAAAAAGGCTATTGACTCTTGTGAAGAGTTGATGAATGATAAAAGTAAGCTTGTGAAGTCTCATGCTTCTCTCTCTAAGGATTGTGAGTTTCTATCCAGGCCCCTCAAGACTAAGGAAGAAGAGCTCACCCTTCTTAGAAAGAGTTTTGAGACGCTCAAACTTACTTATATTGAAACTCTAGCCAAGGCTTACTCTTCTCCTATTATCAATGTTGATGCTTGTACTACTAACTCTAGTAGTGATCTAGCATCTATTCTTGAGGAAAATATCTTCCTCAAGGCTCAAATCGAGAAAGTTCTCATGACATGTGCTCAAGGGCAAAAGAACCTTAATGAGGTATTGAGCCAACACAATGAGGTGTTTGCCAAAGAGGGACTCGGGTTTGATCCAAGCACAAGCAAGAAGAAGATTTCCTCTCAAAAGTGCACAATCACTCTAAAAGAAACATTTGTACGAGAAGGGCACAAGGAGAAAGGTAAGGTTGTCAGTGGGAAGGCCACAAGGGGCATGCCCACCCTCAACAAGCCAAAAGAGTTCATGCCTCCATCCTATGTTCTTCGTAAGACTAAGGATGGAGAAGTTTATGCAAAATTTGTTGGTCCTCGAAATGAATTCCGATTCTATGCTATTTGGGTCCCTAAGACCCTTGTGACTAACTTGAGAGGTCCTATTGCAAAATGGGTGCCTCTAACCAAGTCATAATTGTGTGTAGGTTGCCTTCTCCAGTGGAGTAAAATGGGTGTGATAGTGGATGTACCAATCATATGACCGGAGATAGAAAATTGCTCTACGATTTCATGGAAGCTATTCAACCATTCATGAGCAACATGTTTGGTGGAGGTTCAAAAGGACAAGTACTCGGGTTGGGCAAGGTAGCTATCACAAAAGACACGTCTCTTGCAAATGTCATGCTTGTCCAATCCCTTAAATACCATTTGCTTTCTGTTCGCCAATTGCTTTCTGTTGGTTATGATACACTCTTTGGACTAACAGATGTGAAAGTCTTTAAGAGAGATACTCTCGAAGTGGCCTTTGTTGGATAGTTGGATGGCAACCTTTACACGGTTGATTTCTCGAAAGAGAGCACATTCCATGCAACTTGTCTAATGGCCAAGGCCGACAAGGGGTGCCTATGGAATCGCCAGCTAGCCCATGTCGGCATGAGAAATCTTCAAGATCTCTTGAAGGGGAATCACATCCTTGGACTAACCAATGTCTCTTTTGAGAAAGATCGTGTGTGTACTGCATGCATAGCCGGGAAGCAACATCAATCAAATCACCCACCCAAGAACATTGTGTCTACCTCAAGACCCCTGGAGCTCCTTCATGTGGATCTTTTTGGGCCTCCTTCATGTGATAGTCTTGGTGGGAAAAAGTATGGATTTGTCATTGTTTATGATTACTCAAGATATACATGGGTGTTTTTCCTCAAGTCCAAGGACGAGACGAAGATCACCTTCATTGATTTTGCCAGGAAAGCACAACGCAAGTTTGACGAAGAAATCTTGGCAATAAGAAGTGACAATGGCTCTGAGTTCAAGAACAATACCTTGGAAGAATTCCTTAGTGATGAAGGGATTGAGAATCAATATTCAGCTCCATACACTCCTCAGCAAAATGGTGTAGCCGAAAGGAAGAACCGTACACTTGTGGAGATGGCAAGGTCCATGTTGGATGAATATAAGTCACCACATAGTTTTTGGGCCGAAGCTGTCAACACTGCATGCCATGCATCCAACCGGCTCTTCCTCCATACTATATTGTAAAAGACTCCATATGAGCTCCTAACTGGGAACAAGCCAAATGTCAAGTACTTTTGTGTATTTGGGTGCAAATGTTTCATCCTCAACAAAAGAGAACGGTTAGGAAAATTTCAATCCAAAACAATTGAGGGCATATTTGTTGGCTATGGATCAAACTCTCACACCTATAGGGTCTACAACAAATCCAATGGATGTGTTGTAGAAACTTGTGACGTGGTGTTTGATGAATTTAATGGCTCCCATGGGGATCAAGTTGATCTAAGTGATGTAGGTGAAGAAGATTCATCTCAAGATATTTTGACCATGGGTGTTGGTGCACTTCTTCCAATGGAATAAGAACCTCATGATGATGAAGAAGAAGATGGAAGTTTCACACATCATCAAACAACTTCAACACCCAAATCACCACAAACTCCTATTTTTCAACCGATGCCCTTAGTCCAAGTACAAGAAGATGATCAAGTTCCTCTCATGATAATCTTCAAGAACAAGATCATCATCAAGGGCAAGAACAAGAAAGTCCAATCATTGATTATGAACCTCAACAAATGCAATATGAACCAGAAGATCTTCCACCACACATTAATGATCCATATGTTGAGGACGTGGATGATGGACATGAAGTTGAACCTCGAGAAACCCTAACCTCCACATGCCTCAAGTCACCGGTCATGTTGATGTTGACAAAATTCTCACCGGCATATCGGAAGGTAGAGTCACTCGTAAACATTTGACAAAATTTTGTGCTCACTTCTCATTTGTGTCTAGTGTTGAGCCCCTCAAGGTACAAGATGCATTGATGGGCAACGATTGGCTCATTGCTATGCAAGAGAGTTGAACAGTTTTGAACGCAACCAAGTGTGGTCATTAGTCAAGAGGCCACCTACCAAGCACAACATCATTGGAACAAAATGGATTTTCAAGAACAAGCAAGATGAGAATGGTGTAATCATCCATAACAAGGCAAGGTTAGTGGCACAAGGGTACTCACAAGTTGAAGGTTTGGACTTTAGTGAGACCTTTGCCCCCGTTACCCGTCTTGAATCCATTCGCATCTTACTTGCTTATGCCGCTTTCAATGGTTTTACTTTACGTCAAATGGATGTGAAGAGTTCTTTCCTTAACGGTCCTCTACAAGAAGAAGTATATGTGTCACAACCACCTGGTTTGGTTGATCCCGATCAGAAAGACTATGTGTATACACTTCATAAGGCTTTGTATGGCCTCAAACAAGCACCTCGTGCTTGGTATGATCATTTTAAGAAGTTTTTACTTGTTGATGGTTTTCTGAGAGGGGTGATCGATCCCACTCTTTTTACTGAGAGGGACAAGGGTGATTTGATCTTATGCCAAATCTATGTAGATGATATCATTTTTGGTTCTCCTAACATTCATTTGTGCAAGAAGTTTGCGGCTTCAATGACCAAGAATTTTGAAATGTCACTCAATGCAGATTTGAAGTTCTTTCTCAGATTTCAAATTCAACAATTTCAATAAGGAATTTTCTTGTCTCAAGCAAAATACCTCAAGGATATCCTAGAGAAGTTTGGCATGTCTGATGCTAGTCCATGCAAGACACCCATGCTAACCAAAATTGCACTCACTGAAGATACAAATGGTATTCCTTTCGACCCATCTATTTACCGCTCTATGGTTGGTTCATTGCTTTACCTTTGTGCATCTAGACCAGACAACATGTTCAGTGTATGCATGTGTGCTAGATTTTAAGCTTCCCCTAGGGAAAGTCATCATAAGGTGGTTAAGCATATTCTTAGATACCTTGTTCACACCCCAAAGTTGGGTTTATGGTACCCCAAGGATGCTAAGTTCGATCTCATTGGGTACACGGATGCGGATTGGGCTGGAGAAAAAGTGGATCGTAAGACCACCTCCGGCGCATGTCAGTTTCTTGGACGCTCCTTGGTAAGTTGGTCCTCAAAGAAACAAAATTGTATTGCCCTCTCTACCACAGAAGCTGAATACATTGCAACTGCCAGTTGTGCAACTCAATTACTATGGATGAGGCAAACTTTGAAGGATTACGGTATCACCTACAGACATGTGCCTCTTCTATGTGATAATGAAAGTGCCATCAATATTGCTGAGAACCCCAAAGGTCATACCCGCACCAAGCACATTGCTATTAGGTATCACTTTTTGAGAGATCATGTGGGAAAGGGTGATATTCACATAGATCATGTTGGCACTGATTTGCAACTTGCGGATATTTTCACAAAACCATTGGATGAAGGAAGGTTCTGTTGACTTAGGCGTGAACTTGGTATCTTGGAGCTTGACAATATTATGTGAAATCTAGTACCCATTCATGCATGAAATTAATGTCTTGTCTTAATGTAGGCATATATTTAGGGGGAGACACTCAACTCATGAGTACTCTCACCCTACGTAATGCGTAAAAAGAACAACCACTCTAAAAGCTACCATGTTATTCTAACTATTGTGCTTTCCATGATGGAGTAGTGATTATGCACCAAAATTTCAAATCTTTGGGAAGTCATGTCATGTACACTCGTACATGGTGGCCTTGGCCACCGCTCTTGTCATTAAAACAGATGCTCATTGCTCATATATTGTGCCTTTACATCCTGCTATATATTGAAGTCATCATCTTCCCATCATTGTCATTAGCACCAACTATGACCCCCTAGTCTCACAAATCCATAAGTTCTTCTGGACGTCTGCTAATTTTTCCCCTGGCCCAGGCACCGGACGTCCGTAGATCCCCGGTCGTCCAGACTTTTTCCAGGCACCGGACGTCTGTAGAACGTCGGTCGTCCGTAAAAAGCCCTTTATTGTCCTCTGGAAGGTCATCTGGTCTATCCGGTCTTCCGGTAATTCTTTCCCCTGCCCAGGCACCAGACGTCCACAGTTCTTCGGTCGTCTGGAGTTTTCTCAGGCGCATATATATAGCGCGGGGTGCGGGTTGGGTCAGTTTACCCTAATTCACTCACCCCCTCTCCTCCTTTTCCCCAACGCTGCCGCCCCTGTCTCGTGGCTCCTCGCTGCGGCCGCTCGCTGCTCATGCCCCTCATCGACGCCACCGCTCGGGTCACCCCCATTTCCGGCGCGGCCCATTGCCGGATTATCTCCTGTCGTCGTCCTCCTCCCCGTTCTTCACTCCGAGGTAACACCCATCTCTTCTTCTCTCATCCATAGATTCATTGATCTATGGTGGTGGGTTGTTGATTTGGGTTTCCCTCCTCTTCTTGGTCGGAATGGTGAAGACCAAGCACACTGCTCGCAAGGACCCCCCCATCTGGGTCCTCTCGTCCCTCCCATCACGGTGATTCCGACGATTCCCAAGAATGGGCTCATCCTAGGAAGTGTGTTCCTCCTCCTCGCCGGTCTCTAAGCGAAGACTCGTCGGAGGGCTTTGACTATGAAGATGAGCTGGATCATATGAAGAGAGGAGTGTCGGTGTCAAAACCAGCGGATCTCGGGTAGGGGGTCCCGAACTGTGCGTCTAAGGCTAATGGTAACAGGAGGCTGGGGACACGATGTTTTACCCAGGTTTGGGCCCTCTCGATGGAGGTAATACCCTACTTCCTGCTTGATTGATCTTGATGATATGAGTATTACAAGAGTTGATCTACCATGAGATTGTAGAGGCTAAACCCTAGAAGCTAGCCTATGATTCTGATTGTTCTTGCCCTACGGACTAGACCCTCCGGTTTATATAGACACTGGAGGGGGTTAGGGTTACAAAGAGTCGGTTAAAGAGAAGGAAATCTGACATACGAATCACCAAGCTTGTCTTCCACGCAAAGGAGAGTCCCATCACATCAAGCCCCACTTCGGCCTATGGCTACAAATCTTCAACATGAAACCGAATATAGTGAGCGGCCAGCAAGCGGAGTGCGGAGGTGCCATGGTGGGCAAGATGCCCAACGTTACCTGGCTTGAAGGCTCCTTCATGGATACCATGAAGGGGTGGCAATCGGGGTGGTTCTACATCACCGAGCCGCGCGACGCCAACTGGGTGGCGGCCCCTGTATTCCGATCCGGCATCCCCATGCGGCTCACCTCCTGGGAAAAGAAGGGCCTGGCCTGGGGCATACCTACGGAGCTGACCGGACTCTAGAACTACATAAAAAATATGATAGACAAGAAGATCAAGCTTGTCAACATGGTCCATGTCATGCTCTTCCGCCGGATCCTCCCGTGTCAAAGACGGGCATTCAATATGTGGGAGTTCGATCCCGCCGAACACCAGACGCTGCGAGAGCTCTTCGACACGATGCATAAAGACGTCTGGAAGGTGCCGTTCAAGGCCGCTGAAGTACCTGCTCCCACTTCCGAGGACCGCGGACTCAGCGCAAAGTGCCCTGCCAATCCGGTAAGATCTCTGAATATCACAAACATGCCTTTCCCAGTATATTTGTGGAAGGATCTTAAGCCACCATGCCGACAAAATAGGAATATGTGGCAACGGTGGAGCGGATCGACTGTCCGGCTCCACTGCCCGAAGATCCAGCCACCGCACTCCTGACGGAGATGCTGGTTCTGGCGCCTTACAAGGTGTCGGATAAGAAGGCCGAAAAGAAGGCTACTGGGACCAAGAAAGGTATCTGGTGCAAGGCCACACTGGACGCCTCGTCCAAAGATGAGGGGGAGGGAGAGGAAGTTCCTCCCCTGACCAGGGAGGAGAAGAAAAGGAAGACCGCCCCATCTGGGGAGGCTGAAGGGTCCAAGAAGGCGGCCACAGGGACCAGGAAGGTCTCCTGCGCAGGACCGTAATAGACTCATCGTCCGAGGACGCCGAAGTAGATTCCTCCCACGGAGACTGGGAGGAGAAGAAGAGAAAAGCCGCCCCGCAGGGGGAGGCTAGGACGCCTAAGAAGGGAAAGACGTCCCTTCCGGACTACTCCACCACGGCCGCCTACAGCAAGGAGGAGTGGTTGCCTAGGTGCAAGCCCCTGGCAAAATCATAAGTATCTGTACTCTATAGTACGTTTAATGCGTTTTAGCTTCATTGTTTGCTATAACACCGAACACGCATATGCAGTCCGGCCGGGTCCCACCTCGAGGTATCCTCTTCGGATGGGTCCTTGAGTGAATCGAAGATGAATAGCGATTCACTCCTGACGGCCACCTCCACATGGCCCGCGGATGACACCGAGGTGTTGTCCCAAAGGACACCGGAACAGGGGGCGATGGTTCTGGAGATGCCCCAAGGCGAAATCTCAGGCGCCGGGCACATGGGGGGTAAGACCCCCATGGATTACGCTGACGGGAGCCGCAGCAAGTCCGGCTCCCAGCCGAATACTGCGCCGGAACCTCCAAATGTTCCGGATTCAAGTGGGTAGCCCCTCGCTAAGGAGGGTGAGCCGGTCGTGCCGATGATCTCCGTCCAGCGGGAGGCATCGGATAATTTGCTGGAAGTGCTTCGCGGTGCTTCCATTGACGAAGAGCACCATACTCTTATGAGTACGGTGATTGAGAAGGTTCGTTCCGCCAAAAGCGGATTGACCGAAGCCTGCACCAGCCTCCTAACCGGCTTTGAGGTAAGTAATCAAACCCGTAAGAAACTATCAACCGATAGACAGTAGCCCCTATTATTCTGTTTGATGTTCGGAAATAAAAGCCAAATGGAGGGTCAACTTTTATCCACAGGAGTCTAACAGTAAATGTCTATGTGAATAAGCAGGTGTTGCTGTTGGTCACTGCCGCCCATACTGTGGAGGTCGCCGGACTCAAGCAGGGCCTGAAGCAGGTCGAAGAAGAGCTCATCCTCACGAAGAGGCAGCTCGAAGAGAACAAAGGTAAACGATACACCGTCCATGTGTTATATAAAGGAAGAAAAATTGGTGATGCTAACAAAAGCATCATGATTTTTAATAGGGGCCATGACCGAACTGGCGGCCCTGAAGAAAGCGCTATCCGAGGCCGAAGACAAGGCGGCCAAGGAGCACACCGAGCGTGAAAAACAGGATGCTCAGGTAAGCAAGATACAACAAGAGCTCCTGGACTTCGGCAAGAAATCCGAGTCCTTGGAGCGTGACTTCAAGACGCGAGAGTCTGAGCTTGTGAAGGCCCTCCAGAGTGTGAAAGATGCCAAGGTCGAAGCCCAAAAGGCCCTCTAAGAGATCCAGGAGGCCAAAAAGATAGCGGCGGGTAAGGCATTCGTTATGCAAAGCAAGCATGTGGAGGAGACATTTCTTTTACTTACCCGAATTCGGAGCTCTCCAAGAGCATTCGCAGATCTGCCACGCAGCATATCGGATGCCACGGAGTTCTACCATGGCAAAGAGGGGAGCTCTATGGAAAATTTGTTCTGGTCCCAGTATGCTGGGGCCGAACACCCAATGCCCTTGAGTGACCAACTGAAGCAATTGGTCGAACTCCACAAGGCGGCCGAACTGGCCATGACGGACTTCATAGTCCGGCTGTGGCCTGGCGAGCCCCTGCCCGACAGCTACTTCGGCCTTATAAAGTGGATGATAAATGCCTGTCCGCGGCTGGAAGTTATTAAGCACTCCGTCTGTATTGAGGGTGCCCGCCGGCCTTTGCCCGCGCGAAAATGCATTGGGCCAAAATGGATGCAGAGAAACTGGTGAAGGATGGACCGCCGGAGGGGAAGGCACATCGTTACGTCGAGAAGTATTATGACGGTGTTATGAAAGGCGCACGCCTTGTGGCCGATGAATGTACCAAGGATGTAATTTTTGAGTGAATGTACTCATGTCGCCTTGTAATATGAAAATGAGTTCGTGTGTGCTATATAATGCTTTTTGATTTAAAATATTACCTTCTGTGCAGCCGTTTATAAAATTCTGAAAGTTGGCCAGTCGTCGGCTTCCGCCCCCGTGTAACTAGTACTGGGGTGTTCGTGGAAAACCCAAACACTCTTTATCCAGATTTTTGGTCCTTTAAGGAGGTGTTTAGCGCAGCGAACAAGGCAATCGGACTATTCGGCTTTATCACTCTCACTTAGCCATAGAAGTCTACAATTTTAAATTTTGGTGAAGCCCCTAGTATTCGGAAGGCCGAACTTGGGGCGCTATACACGCCTAAATCGGACAAGGCCGATTCCTCGCCTGAAGCGGAAAAAATCTTTAAGGATTTAAGACCTCTCGAACAGTGACCAGCTCTCGCCGCATCATGACAGTCAGTTTTCGGCTTTCTCTACTGAGGTGCTCGTCCGGAAGAACCGGGACACAATCGCAGTAGTTCTCCCTGCGCTACCTTAGCCGATATAACGGAACGTAAGGTACCAAAACAAGGGAGCCGGGCAAACCCAACTATTGACCCAAGACATGATTCGGAGCTGATGCATATAATGCTATAAGTTCGGGGTGCCGCACTGTCGAAAGTGTTTGGCCTTTTCTTGCCGTGTTATGGGGCGTAATAAAGCCCCTGGCGAATTGAACGTACCAAGGTGTACGGGTGCAATATTAAATAAATAGTCAAGGGAAAATATGAAGAAAGTAATAATAAGCTGATGTTGTATATTGTTTTCCGTTGTTATTTAAATAATACGTCAAACGTATGTGCACAAGTAATGCGATAAGAAAAAATAGGACTATCTGACATGTCCTATCCAAGGGCGGGCTGCATGTGGGTATGTAAAACAGGTATAACGATCGTGAACAGAGACCACCTGGGTGTTCCCTGGTATGCAATGCCTCTTGCCTCGGTTTTTCCCTCCTGTGATTAGTCCGATGATCAGGTTCTCTGAAGGGGCTGCCCGGAAGTAGGGTCCTGAAAAAGAAAGAAGATGATAAAGGTATGCGGGTCTTGTGACGGTTGAGCCGCACTATGGACCGCATCATCATCGTGCCTCCGCCTATGCCCATGGTATTTTGAGTGCGTAATTGTGTACGCTCGGCACAAATGCCGCCTGGATGGGACTAGGACGGAAGCCGAATTGCTAGTCGAGTTCTAGTCGCGCCAGACGATCCTGTTGCAGAGTACTCCAGACTCTCTTGACGGTGTCCGGGGTTTTTATCGCTGAGTTGACGGTCTGTCGAAGAAGGCTGCTTTGTACTTTTACTGCGAGGGCCGCAGTGTGCTCCTCCATACGGAGAGAGCGGTATGTGTTTCCATTGACTGTTATAACCCTGCGAGGTCCTGGCATCTTGAGCTTGAGGTATGCATAGTGTGGTACCCCATTGAATCGAGCAAATGTGGTTCGTCCAAGTAGTGCATGATAGCCACTACGGAAAGGGACGATATCAAAGATTAACTCCTCGCTCTGGAAGTTATCCGGAGATCCAAAGACCACTTCCAGTGTTATTGAGCCCGTACAACAGGCCTCTACACCTGGGATTACACCTTTAAAGGTGGTTTTGGTGGGTTTGATCCTTGAGGGATCGATGCCCATTTTGCGCACTATGTCCTGATAGAGCAGGTTTAGGCTGCTACCACCGTCCATGAGGACTCGCGTGAGGTGGAATCCGTCAATGATTGGGTCGAGGACCAATGCGGCTGAACCGCCATGACGGATACTGGTAGGATGATCCCTGTGATCAAAAGTGATCGGGCAGGATGACCATGGGTTGAACTTTGGGGCGACTGGCTCCACCTCATAGACGTCCCGCAGTGCACGCTTTCGTTCCCACTTGGGAATGTGGGTGGCATGGATCATATTTACCGTTTTCACTCGGGGCGGAAATTTCTTCTGTCCCCCTGTGTTTGGCCGCCGGTGCTCCTCATCGTCCTTGCAATGTAGCCCCTTGTCCTTGTTGTCGGCATTCAACTTACCGGCCTGTTTGAACACCCAGCAATCTCTGTTAGTGTGGTTGGCTGGTTTATCAGGGGTGCCGTGGATTTGACACGAGCGGTCGAGTATGCGGTTAAAACTGGACGATCCCGGGTTGTTTCTTTTGAATGGCTTTTTCTGCTGACCGGACTTGGAGCCGCTGAATTCGGCATTGACTGTCGTGTCTTCGGTGTTGTCGACATTGTTCCGACGCTTATGTCTGTTGCGCCGTGGCCTGCCGTTGCTGTCGCAAATATCTGAAGTGCCGGAGTTTCTTGGCATGGTGCTGCTGCGAGCTAGCCAGCTGTCCTCGCCCGTGCAAAAGCGGGTTATGAGTGTCATGAGGGCTGCCATGGACTTTGGCTTTTCTTGGCCGAGGTGTCGGGTGAGCCACCCGTCGCGGATGTTATGCTTAAAGGCCGCGAGGGCTTCGGCATCCAGACAGTCGATGATTTGGTTCCTTTTAGTTAGGAACTGAGTCCAGAATTTCCTGGCTGACTCTCTGGGCTGTTGGGTTATGTGACTTAAGTCATCGGCATCCGGTGGTCGCACGTAAGTGCCCTGGAAGTTGTTGAGGAATGCGTCCTCCAGGTTTTCCCAACTGCCAATGGAATTCGCTGGCAGGCTATTCAACCAATGTCGGGCCGGTCCTTTGAGCTTAAGGGGAAGATACTTGATGGCATGTAGATCATCACTGTAGGCCATGTGAATGTGGAGAAGGAAATCTTCAATCCATATCGCGGGGTCTGTTGTGCCATCATATGATTCGATGTTTATGGGTTTAAACCCTTCTAGGAATTCATGATCCATTACTTCATCAGTGAAGCAGAGGGGGTGTGCGGCGCCTCTATGCCGGGCTATGTCACGACGCAGTTCGAATAAGTCTGGTCTGCTGTGTTTGGCCCAGCCAGACTTGTTGTTAGTATATCCAGCATGACGGTCATCGTCATGCGTTTTGGCGCGCCCCCGCGATCCGTAGATCGATCTTGGCTGTCCTGCTTTGTTTTCCAGTATATCTCGCAGGTCCTGCATATTGCCCCGGGCCATAGTGTATTGGCGTCAGGGTGCGGGCTGGTGTTCGGGTTGATACGCCGCTTTGTCTCGGCCACGATGTGGCCGGTCAGCCTCGTCCTGTGCTGGTAGTGTAGGCTCTAGGGCCTCCTTCTCGAGTTGAGGTAGCAACTTGTGGTTTGGGTAACCTTTGGTTGGGCGCTCGAGTCTGTATTCCTCGGCTACCAGGACCTCAGTCCATCTGTCTGTTAGTAGATCTTGATCATCTTGGAGCTGCTGCTGCTTTTTCTTTAGGCTTCTTGCAGTGGCTATAAGCCGGCGCTTGAAGCGCTCCTGCTCGACGGGATCGTCAGGCACGACAAATTCATCGTCGCCGAGGCTCACCTCGTCTTCAGAGAGAGGCATGTAGTTGTCATCCTCCAAGTCTCCGTCTGTCGCCTGTTCATATGGACTAGCTTGCCCGTCCTCCTGTTCGGCCTGCTCAAAGTTAGGCTGGTCGGGGTTGTATTCGTCTTCGGCACCATCCGGATTGTTGTTGTCTCCTGTGCCGGTATTGCTGTGGCGGGGCTTTGAGCGGCACTGATGACGCCCATGCTTTGGTTGCTTCCCTAAGGGGTTATCCTCTGTTGCCTCATCACCATTGTTTTCTTTGGGGTTGTCCACCATATATATATATCATATGAAGAGGTGGTTATCCAGCGTCCCGTGGGCGGTGGTTCCTGTTCTTCTCCTGCATCGTCATCCATACCGTCGATGTCTTCGTAGTCGAAGTCGAGCACGTCGGTTAAATCATCGATAGTGGCAATTCAGTGGGTGGTGGGTGGGTAACGAATTTCTTCATCATCCGCTGCCCACTCGAGCCGGACATAGTTCGGCCAAAAGCCTCCTGACAAAGAGAGAGACCTTAATGAATTTACCACGTCACCGAAGGGTGAGTGCTGAAAGATGTCCACGGCGGTGAACTCCATGATCGATGCCCAATCAGATTCGATGGGTATGGATGCGCGCGGTCCGGAATGTAAAACCGGAGACAAGTCTGAGGGTCCGGTGACACAGATTTTGTTAGAGGTGGAGTCTGTGTTCGGCTCCAACGCCGATGAGTGTGCGGCCTCCGTGGCGGGGTCCATCCACCCGTCCTCAGATGACGCGATCTGCTCTAGATTGAAGTCCGGAGCTACAGCAGGTGCGATATCCCGAATACTGTCTGACGGTGGATCTAAGTTGTGCTCGTCATGACCGTTCGGTGCTCCTGACGCAGGCCCGAATCCATCGAAGATCAAGTCTCCACGGATGTCGGTCGTGTAGTTCAAGTTTCCGAACCTGACCTGATGGCCAGGGGCGTAGCTGTCGATCTGCTCCAGATGGGCAAGTGAGTTGGCCCGCAGTGCGAAGCCACCGAACACGAAGATCTGTGCAGGGAGAAAAGCCTCACCCTGGACAGTATTGTTGTTGATGATTGAAGGAGCCATCAAACCTTGCAGTGACGACACAGAGGAACTCTCAATGAAAGCACCAATGTCAGTGTCAAAACCGGCGGATCTCGGGTAGGGGGTCCCGAACTGTGCGTCTAAGGCTAATGGTAACAGGAGGCTGGGTACATGATGTTTTACCCAGGTTCGGGCCCTCTCGATGGAGGTAATACCCTACTTCCTGCTTGATTGATCTTGATGATATGAGTATTGCAAGAGTTGATCTACCACGAGATCGTAGAGGCTAAACCCTAGAAGCTAGTCTATGATTCTGATTGTTCTTGTCCTACAGACTAAACCCTCCAGTTTATATAGACACCGAAGGGGGTTAGGGTTACACAAAGTCGGTTACAGAGAAGGAGATCTAACATCCAAATCGCCGATCTTGCCTTCCATGCAAAGGAGAGTCCCATCCGGACATGGGATGAAGTCTTCCATCTTGTATCTTCATAGTCCAACAGTCCGGCCAAAGCATATAGTCCGGCTGTCCGGATACCCCCCTAATCCAGGACTCCCTCAAGGAGAGCATGTCCCTGTTTGCACCGCTGCTCCCAAGCCCGGGACTCCGCGGCCCACTTTCCAGCCTGCTCCTCCTCCGGTCCAATCTCACGGTGATGCTCGTCATATCTCGCTTGAACCTCCTTTACCACACGGCCGTCATGTTAAGAGGTTCAACGTGGTTCCCATTGCTTCCTATCTTAAGTTGCAGCATGATGTTGATCAATTTACGATTCCTCGTGACTCTAGGGACAATTGTTTTCGCACTAATGTCCAAGCTGACATTTTTACCACTATCATCATTCCTAAGGGTCTTTCTCTACATCTGTGCATTGATTTGGAGCGTATTCATACTCATCTGGAGATGTATTCCGGGGCTATTGAGCTCATTGAGTCCTCCAATCTTGCTGCCCCCTTTACATTTCAACATGACTTTAACCAAGCCGCCATTCATCAATTTTATGCCACATGTTTCTTCGGTCTAAATAACACTGTTACTTGGATGACCTCTGACACGAAGCTGTCGGCTTCCTATTGTCAATTTGTTGCTGCCCTTGGTTTTCCTGACACTGGGTTCAAAATTCACAATGATGACCCCGAACATAGACCCAAGGGCACTGATACATGTGCTGATCTTATCAAACCCATAACACAACTGACTGATGATGAGAAACATAAGGGTTTTAACCAAGTCTCCATTTGGCGTGCTCCTTTCTTCATTATCTATCAATGTGTCATTCGCACCATTTATCCTAAGATGGGTGACAAGGGGTCCTGCAGTAGCTACTGCATTGATCTCATGCATCGTCTCTACGCGTCTCCGAAAGGGAAGATCAATGTGCCTCATTTTCTATGGCATGAGATTCGCCTCGCTTCTTTTCAGCACAAACGGTCCTTTCCTCATGCTCCCTTTATTCAAGCATTCATCGAGACTGTGGCTTAGTTTCCTATTGTCCGCACTCATTTGCATGAGCGATGGGTCATTCCCCCAAACATGGCCGATAACTATGTTCCCAAGGACTCTTCCTCTTCTGCTCATCCGCGCCTCACTGCTGCTAGCATCCCTCGTTCTGCTCCCTCCGGGTCTGCACCCTTTGGTCGCATTGCTCGTTTTCTGGGGAAGGCCCACTCTGCCTTGATGAAGGCTGTTACTTTTAACTGCTCCCAGAATCACGATATTGTCACACGCCTTATCACCTCCAAGAATGCTCTGAAGGCTCGTCTGAGAGACTCTAGAGTGTTCCATGTGAGTGATGATGACCATTTTCCTGATGAGCCCCCTTCTGACTTTGGCTTTCCCTTGGGTCCTGAGTGGTCTGATTTCTTTGACGAGGCCGGTGGCAGTGGTGCACATGATGATGATGATGAGGCAGGGATCTGATGATTATGATGTTGTTCTGGTTGCTCCTCTTGGCCCCCCTTTTTGGGTACTTGATGCCAAGGGGGAGTAGCACTTCCTTTTAGTACTATGTAATATGGTGATATTAGTTTGTTAGTTTGTATCGTACCATGAACTATGTTAACTATGTTATGTATCGTATCGTGCCATGAACCATGAACCATGTTCACTATGTTCTATGATCTATGATATGAGTGGTATTATGTTTTTTTGTTGTGTTCTTTGAGTGTTATGGCTGAGTTTTGGTTTCGGTATAAATCTGAAGAGTAGCTCCTCTCATGCTTATTTTTACTATGCACATGGTTAGGGGGAGCTCCACAACAAACTCCTTCGATATTCAAAGTTTTATTATTATTGCGAAGTGCATGTATGTTGTCATCAACTAACCAAAAAGGGGGACATTGTAAGTGCAATCATGCCCTTAATCATATTTTGATGGTTGATGACAACATGCATATATGGGACTCGTCATGTTTCTCAAGTATATCTCAGGATTATGTCTCAAAGGCTGTGTGTGTGGATCATGACAAGGGACAAATGCATATAACTCAAGATCGGAGATACAAGACATTAGCCTTGGCTTTGTTTACGGTTTGTTCTTGAGTATAGGGATCCCACACTATTAAGATGGGATCGTTGGATCTAGTGAAAGAATTGCTCAAACCCACCAACTATAGTTTTTCTCTCCGGACGTCCGGTACTCTACGGACGTCCGATCCCTCTCAGCTGTCCGAACGTCCGGCTCTCTATGGTCGTCCGATGTTTCTCTTACAGAACAATATTCACGGATTTTCGAGCCTCTCCGGATGTCCGGTCTCCGTACGACCGGCATGTCTCGGACGTCCAGTGTTTCTTCCACAGAACATTTTTTATGGATTTCCGACCCTCTTCGGACGTCCAGTCTCCGGACGACCGGCCCGTCTTGGACGTCCGGTTGCTGTGTGCTGGTTCGTGGCTTATGAATTCCCAGCGGCCGGACGACCGATGTTTGTCGGACATCCGGATATATTTGTGCCACCGGACGTCCGATGTTGTCCGGACGTCCGATCTCTTCACTGCACTTAAGTGGCTCAAACAGTTACTTTTTCCACACCCACTATATATAGGCTTCTCCCTTGCACGGGATGAGGCTGGCCATTCACTTTGAGCTTACCAAGAACACTTTTCACTCTCTCTCTCAATCCTCTACACCAAATCCTAGATCCCGAAGTGATATGGGAACATTTGAGAGAAGTTCTCCAATAAAGTGATAGATCCACTCCTTCCCCTTCTTTGCACCAAAGGAATTCCTGATTTGAGCAAGTCTTGATCTTTTCCCCATCGTTCTTGTTACTCTTGGAGGTTGGAGACTCCTAGGCGGTAGGAGTCTTTCAGAGAGGAATCGACCTTTGTGGTTACCCCCAGAAAAGTTTGTGAGGGTTTGGAGACCACCCCAAGGTCTACCACTAGTGGTTGGGAAACGCCTCCGTGGTGTTGTCTCAAAGGGAGAATAGGCTGAGCCTTCGTGGCATTGGTGTGCCTTCGTGGTAACATCCACCTCTCTAATAGTGACGTAGCTTCCCTCCAAGGAAGTGAACATTGGCATACATCCTCGTCTCCTGGAGTTGCGATTTTTCCTAACCCTAACTCTCTACTTGTGGTTACTTGTCTCTTAGCACTTACTTATATCATTTTGTGCTTGCTCACTTACATACTCGTGTTACTTGCTTAGCACTTAGTACTACACTTGCAGTTGTTAGGCTCACTTTCATATTCTGCATTATTGCCTAAAATTGCTAAGTAATAATTAAAATTTGTAATTGTACGTATTCACCCCCCCTCTAGGTCCATCTTGATCCTTTCAGGGGCACAACCCACCAGGGTGCGCCTGGGGGCCCAGGCACGCCCAGGTGGGTTATGCCCACCTCGGTGGCCTCCCGCACCACCTCTTTGCTTTATAAATACCCCAATATTCCAGAAACCCTAGGGGAGTCGACGAAAATCAATTCTAGCCACCACAAGTTCTAGAAACACAAGATCCAATTTAGACACCATCACGGAGGGGTTCATCATGTCCATTGGTGCATCTTTGATGATGCGTGAGTAGGTCATTGTAGACCTACGGGCCCGTAGTTAGGTGCTAGATGGCTTCCTCTCTCTCTCTCTGTCTCTCTGTCTCTCTCTCTCTCTCTTGATTCTCAATACAATGGTCTCTTGGAGATCCATATGATGTAAGTCTTTTTGCGGTGTGTTTGTTGGGATTCGATGAAATTTAAGTTTATGATCAGATCTATGTTTTTATCCATGAAAGTTATTCGAGTCTTCTTTCGATCTCTTATATGCATGATTGATTATAGCCTCGTATTTCTTCTCCGAAATTTGGGTTTTGTTTGGCCAACTTGATCTATTTATCTTGCAATGGGAACAAGTGCTTTGTGATGGGTTCGATCTTACGGTGCTTGATCCCAGTGACAGAAGGGGAAACGACACGTATGTATCATTTCTATTAAGGATAACAAGATGGGGTCTATTTCTACATAAATAGATCTTGTCTACATCATGTCATCGTTCTTATTGCATTACTCCATTTTTCCATGAACTTAATACACTAGATGGATGCTGGATAGCGGTCGATGTGTGGAGTAATAGTAGTAGATGCAGAGAGGAGTCAGTCTAATAATCTTGGACGTGATGCCTATATAATGATCATTGCCTGGATATTGTCATAATTATTTGAAGTTCTATCAATTGCCCAACAGTAATTGTTTTCCCACCATTTGCTATTTTTTGCGAGAGAAGCCATTAGTGAAATCTATGGCCCCCGGGTCTATTCTTTAATATATTTGCCTTTGCGATATATTTTATTTGCTTTTATTTTCAGATCTATTGAACCAAGAATACAAAAATACTTTTCTGCACTTTATTTTATTTACGATCTATTTATCTAATCTATTACAATTTTCTCTCGTCAATGAGCTTTCTGGCGCCGTTCCTCGAAAGGGATTGACAACCCCTTTAACACGTCGGGTTGCGAGTATTTATTATTTGTGTGCATGAGCTTTTTTACGTTGTGTTGCGTGGTTCTCCTACTGGTTTGATAACCTTGGTCTCATCACTGAGGGAAATACCTACCGTCGTTGTGCTGCATCATCCCTTCCTCTTTGAGGAAATACTGACGTAGTTCAAGCAAACATCAGTTACTCCGTTCTTTATGAACTTAATACTCTAGATGCATGCTTGATAATGGTTAATGTGTTTAGTAATATTAGTAGATACAAAATCATTTCGGCCTACTTGACATAGACGTGATGCCTATATTCCTGATCATTGCCTTAGATATCGTCATAACTTTGCGCTTTTCTCCCAATTGCTCGTCAGTAATTTGTTCACCCACCGTATTATTTGCGATCTTGAGAGAAGCCTCTAGTGAAACCTATGGCCCCCAGGTCTATTTTCCATCATATAAGTTTCCGATCTACAATATTAGTTTCCAATCTACTATTTTTGCAATCTTTTACTTTCCGATCTATAAACCAAAAATACAAAAAATATTTACTTTATCGTTTATCTATCTCTGTTAGATCTCACTTTTGCAAGTAACTGTGAAGGGATTAACAACCCCTTTATCGCGTTGGGAGCAAGTTATTCGATTTTTTGTGCAGATATTTAGTGATTTGTGCGTTGTCTCCTACTGGATTGATACCTTTGTTCTCAAACTGAGGGAAATACTTATCTCTACTTGCTGCATCACCCTTTCCTCTTCAAGGGAAAAACCAACACCAAGCTCAAGAAGTAGCAACCGCCTAGGTTTATGCACAATATCACTGGGTGGCGGCGGGAAACTAGTGAGGTATGGCAGGAAACTGGTGCAAGCATCTTGGAGTTGGAATATACGCTCTGATGAGATGATCAAAGCATATGGTTTTATACAGACTTTCGGAGAAGCCTGTATTTACAAGAAAGTGAGTGGGAGCAATGTAGCATTTTTAACATTATATGTGGATGACATGTTGTTGATTGGAAATGATATAGAATTTTTGGATAGCATAAAAGGATACTTGAATAAAAGTTTTTCAATGAAAGACCTCGGTGAAGCTGCTTACATATTGGGCATCAAAATCTATAGAGATAGATCAAGACGCTTGATAAGATTTCCAATGAGTAAATACCATGACAAGATTTTGGGGGAGTTCAAAATGGATCAGTCAAAGAAGGAGTTCTTGCCTGTATTACAAGGTGTAAAGTTGAGTAAGTATCAATGCCCAACCACGACAGAAGATAGAAAGAGAATGAAAGTCATTCCCTATGCCTCAACCATAGGTTCTACAAAGTATGCCATGCTGTGTACCAGACCAGTTGTGTGCCTTTCTATGATTTTGGCAAGGGGGTACAATAGTGATCCAGGAGTGGATCACTGGACATCGGTCAAAATTATCCTTAGGTACTTAAAGAGGACTAGGGAAATGTTTCTCGATTATGGAGGTGATAAAGAGTTCGTCCTAAAGAGTTACGTCAATGCAAGCTTTGACACTGATCTAGATGACTCTTAGTCTCAATCTAGATACGTATTGAACGTGGGAGCAATTAGCTAGAGTAGCTCCATGGAGAGCATTGTAGACATAGAAATTTTCAAAATACATATGGATCTGAATGTGGCAGACTCGTTGACTAAACTTCTCTCACAAGCAAAACATGATCACACCTTAGTACTTTTTGGGTGTTAACCACATAGCGATGTGAACTGGATTATTGACTCTAGTAAACCTTTGGGTGTTGGTCACATGGCGATGTGAACTATGGGTGTTAATCACATAAAGATGTGAACTATTGGTCTAAATCACATGGCGACGTAAACTAGATTATTGACTCTGGTGCAAGTGGGAGACTGAAGGAAATATGCCCTAGACGCAATAATAAAGTTGTTGTTTTATATTTCCTTATATCATGATAAATTTTATCATTAATCCTAGAATTGTATTAACCGGAAACTTGATACATGTGTGGATACATAGACAAAATACCGTGTCCCTAGTAAGCCTCTACTAGACTAGCTCGTTAATCAAAGATGGTTAAGTTTCCTAACCATAGACATGTGTTGTCATTTGATGAACGGGATTACATCATTAGGAGAATGATGTGATGGACAAGACCCATTCGTTAGCTTAGCATTATGATCGTTTAGTTTTATTGGTATTCCTTTCTTCATGTCAAATACATATTCCTCCGATTATGAGATTATGCAACTCTCGGATACCAGAGGAATACCTTGTGTGCTATCAAACGTCACAACATAAATATGTGATTATAAAGATGTTCTACAGGTATCTCCGAAGGTGTTTGTTGGGTTGGCATAGATCAAGATTAGGATTTGTCACTCTGAGTATCGGAGAGGTATCTCTGGGCCCTCTAGGTAATACACATCATAAGAAGCCTTGCAAGCAAAGTGACAAATGAGTTAGTTGCGAAATGATGTATTACGGAACGAGTAAAGAGACTTGCCGGTAACGAGATTAAACTTGGTATGAAGATACCGACGATCGAATCTCGGGCAAGTAACATACCGATGGACAAAAGGAATAACGTATGTTGTCATAATGGTTCGAACGATAAAGATCTTCGTAGAATCTGTGGGAACCAATATGAGCATCCAGGTTCCGCTATTGGTTATTAACCGAAGAGGTGTTTCGGTCATGTCTACATAGTTCTCAAACCCGTAGAGTCTGCATGCTTCACGTTCGATGACAATATTATATTATGTGAGTTATGTGATTCGGTGACCGAATGTTGTTCGGAGTCCCAGATGAGATCATGGACATGATGAGGAGTCTCAAAATGGTCGAGAGGTAAAGATTGAGATATAGGACGATAGTATTCGGACACCAGAAGTGTTTCGGAGGGTACCGGGTACATATCGAGTCACCGGAAAGGAGTTTTCGGCAACCCCGGCAAAGATGTGGGCTTAATGGGCCGAGGGAGGGACATACCAGCTCATAAGGGGCTGGTGCGCCCCTTTCCTTGGTCGCGGGCCCTAGAGGAAGAAAAGGAGGGGGCGCCACCTCCTCCTTCCTCCCCCTCATCGCTAAAAGAAGGAAAGGGGGGCACTGGCCTAGGGAAGGAGCCCAGGTAGGATCCCTCCTACTTGGGGCACCCCTAGGGCTGATTCTCCCTCCCTCCCACCTATATACATGGGGAGGGGACGCCTAGAACACACATCAACATCTGTTAGCCGTGTGCGGCGCCCCCTCCACAGATTACACCATCGGTCTTATTCTCGTGGTGCTTAGGCGAGGTCCTGCGCGGATCACTTCAGCATCACTGTCACCATGCCGTCGTGTTGATGGAACTCATCTACTTTCTAGACACTTTTCTAGATCAAGAGTTCAAGGGACGTCATCGAGCCGAACGTGTGCAGAACTCAGAGGTGCCGTACATTCGGTACTAGATCGGTCAGAACGAGAAGAAGTTCGACTACATCAATCGCGTTGTCAAATTCTTCCGCTTTCGGTCTATGAGGGTACGTAGACACACTCTCCCCCTCTCGTTGCTATGCATCTCCTAGATAGATCTAGCGTGAGCATAGGAAATTATTTGAAATTGCATGCTACGTTTTCCGACACATACCTACCTATTATGGCATTTCCACAGCCATTCTGAGATATATTGACATGCAACTTCCACCGTTCTATTTTATTATGACACACCATCATTGTCATATTGCTTTGCATCATCATATAGTTGGCATAGTATTTGTGGCTTGGCCACCATTCATATTTTTATACATGTCACGCTAGATCATTGCACATCCCGGTACACCACCGGAGGCATTCATATAGAGTCATATTTTTGTTCTAGTATCGAGTTGTAATTCTTGATTTGTAAGTAAATAAAAGTGTGATGATCATCACTATTAGAACATTGTCCCATGTGATAAAAGGATGATGGAAACTATGATTCCACCACAAGTCGGGATGAGACTCCAGACTTAAAATAAAAAGAGGCCAAAGAGCCCAAAAATATAAAAAAGAGGCCAAAGAGCCCAAAAAAAGAAAAGAATGAAAAGAAAAGTGAGAGAAAAAGAGAGAAGTGACAATCTTACTATCCCTTTCCACACTTGTGCTTCAAAGTAGCACCATGTTCTTCATATAGATAGTCTCCTATTTTGTCACATTCATATATTACTAGTGGGATTTTTTTTCATTATAGAACTTGGCTTGTATATTGCAATGATGGGCTTCCTCAAAATGCCCTAGGTCTTCGCGAGCAAGCAAGTTGGATGCACACCCACCTAGTTTGCTTTTGAGATTTCATACACTTATAGCTCTACACTACTAGGGAAAAGCCTATACACAGAATCTTAGCAGCAGCGCGGCACAAAAAGGAGTGCTGCTGCTAATTAGTAGTAGCGCGTGTGCGGGAAACACGCTGGTGATAAGTTTTTAGCAGTAGCGCGCTCAGTGTAAACCGTGCTGCTACAAATATCGATCGGCGGTGTTCACCTAACTCCATTTAGCAGTAGCGCGGTGGCGCGAACCGCGCTACTGCTACGGATGTAGTAGTAGCGCGCTTTTTCTGAGATCGCTGCTACTAAATTTCAAATTGGCACACTTTTTTGTCCCTATTAGCAGTAGCGCCGTCACCCAAAGCGCGCTACTGCTAATTCCTTAGCAATAGCGTGTTTTAGCTCCCGCGCTACTGCTAACCCGGACCAACCCACCACCTTTTCCCCACCCGTCCCTCCCCTCCCCCTCCTCTCTTCCCTTCCCCCTACCTCCCCCACATGCTCCCACTCTCACTCTTCTTCTTCCTCAATACTTCTCCCCCATTACTCTCTCTCTTCTATCCACCTTTCTCTCTCTTCATTACTCCTACCTAACTACACCACCTCCATTAATGCATCTCCTTTCTCTTTTTCCTTTCCCCTCCACTAGTTGAAGTTGTCTCCTCCCAAATTAGGTAGCTAGGTAGATGTAGGATTTAGTTAAGTGACCTATTTGCCCCCTAACTAGATCTATCTTTGTCAAGAAGAGCTTTGTGCACTATTGATCTCCCTACAACATCATCTCCACCGTGTGCTCGATCTCGATCGAGATAGAGGTGATGAAAATTTCATGCGTTTGCAAACTGGAAATATGTTTATGTGTGTGTGATATGTTTGTGAAAATTGTGTGTGTGGCATGAGTTGACGCCAAATTGTGCTTTTGAGTTGCCTATGTTTTGCTGAAATGTCGATTTATTTCCGTTTCGGCTAATTCCGGGCAAACTCTAGATCCATATATGTCCTATTTTTAGGGATGGTCATGCCAAATTTTTGTATGACTTTGATGCATGCATGCATTTTTATAATCAATTCGTTTATTATTACCATGCAGAGTTGACGATGGTCAGTGGAACGATGGTGGACAGGTGGTTGTGGTCGGCGGTGCAGGACATGAAAGAAAATAACCGGACAGAGGTTTTATGTCTGTGTCGAAAATGCAAAGGAATAGTTTGGCTCGACTCCCATGACGATGGTCGTGTCGAAGCGCACCTGCTCATGACTGGTTTCATGGATGGCTATACTCGGTGGATAATTGAAGATGAGGATGACGATATTGAGGATGCCGATGGGGCAGGCAATGATGACACGGGGCAAGACGAAGAGATGATCAATAATGGCGGCAGGGAAGAGGTCGGACATGGCGGCGGAGAAGGGGACGGACATGGAGGAGGAGAAGGGGCCGGACATGGCGGCAGAGAGAACGACATGGACTCCACGCAGCAGAGTTCGTTGGTACTAAGTTCAATCATGCGGGACCCTCATGTTCAAGCATTGCTTCGCAAGGAGACGAGTACTGAGAGAGCTGCTTCTAGAGAGGAGGCTAAGCTAGAGCAACTGGTGGTAGACTCGAACACTCCATTGTATGATGGTTGCAATCCTGAGGTGACCCGCTTGAGTTTCACGCTCCAACTCCTGAAGACGAAGGCTAAAAACAAATGGACCGACACTAGCCTCGATGAGCATCTCAAGTACCTAAAGGATGTTCTTCCCGCGGGTAATCTATGTCCTACTAGTGTTGATGAGTCCAAGAAGATCGTGTGCCCTCTTGATCTGCCACACATTAGATACCATGCATGCATCAACGATTGCATAATTTATTGGAAGGAGCACGCGGAAAAAACAAACTGTCTGTGCAATGCTTCTCGATACAAGAAGGCTGGGAAGAAATGTCCCCAGAAAGTTGTACGGTACTTACCGATCACTCCCCGTCTCCATAGGTATTTTGTAGATCCCAAGGAAGCAAAGCTAATGCGCTGGCACATGGAGAGGAAGAAGCCCGACGATGGAGATTATCCGAAGCTGAGATACATGAAGGATGGAAGCCAGTGGAGAGCGTTGAACAGCTTCTATCGGTATTTTGAATGTGATGCAAGGAACATCATGCTCGGCGCATGTACCGATGGCATGAATTCATTTGGCAACCAGAACACCAACCATAGCACATGGCTCGTGTTTGTATGGATGTACAACCTCCCCCCTGGTTGTGCATGAAATCGTAGTACATTCACATGAGCATGCTTATTCAAGGGCCAAAACAATCAGGAAATAATATTAATTTGTATCTAGGGCTACTTCAAGAGGAGTTAGACACGTTATGGAAAACACTGGCCAAGACATGGGATGCCTGCAAAGGTGAGTATTTCAACATGAGAGCCGCGCTGATCACGACAGTGCAGGACTATCTCGGTTACGGATATGTGGCAGGCCAGGTGTGCCATGGATATTGCGGATGCACGCAGTGCATGGATGATACAATGTCTCAGCAGCTAACGTCAAGGAAAGATGGCGGGTCTGGGAAAATCGTGTACATGGGGCATCGAAGATGGCTTGAACAGGACGACCCGTGGAGAAACCATGGAGATCTATTCAATGGTCACGCTAAGCATCGAGGACCTCCACGTAAGCGGAGCGGTGCCGAAATCGATGAGCTGTTGAAAAACTGGAAGGAGTGCCCCACGCCGGGAAAGACGATGAGAAAGGCGCCGGAGCCGCTGCTGAAGGTATGGAAGACGAGGTCTGTGTTCTGGGACTTGGAGTACTGGCACAAACTCGATACACCTCATTGCCTTGATCAAATGCATATCTGTAAGAATGTCCTTGAGAGCTTGCTCGCAACACTGATGAACATGCCGGATAAGACAAGGATGGGCCGAAGGTAAGAAAAGACTTGCAAGATTTGAAAATCAGGGAAGATCTGCACATGCCGCCACGTAAAATATCAGAAGACACAGAGACGGAGACAGAGGCACGGGAGAAGAAGGGCAAGAAAATAAAGAAAGAGGATTATTGCCCCTCTTCTTGCTTCACCTTAAGTCAGGGTGAGATCAATCAATTCTTTAAGTGCCTTACCGGAGTCAAAATTAGTTCCAGTTACTGTGCCAAGATAAGAAGATATCTAGACACGGACGAGAAAAGGTTCAGCGGGATGAAGTCTCATGACTGTCATGTGATGATGACGCAGATACTACCTGTTGCCCTTAGAGGGATAATGGACAAGCACGTCCGTGACACGCTTATTGGTCTCTGCAACTTTTTCGACGTCATCTCTCAAAAGTCGATCAGTGTGAAGCAGCTCCAAAGGCTACAAGAAGAGATCGTTGTGATACTGAATGAGCTTGAGATGTACTTCCCGCTCGCGTTCTTTGACGTGATGGTGCATCTATGTGTCCATATTGTGGATGCCATAATAGACCTGGGGCCGTCATTCCTGCACAACATGATGCCGTTTGAGAGGATGAATGGGATCATCAAAGGATTCGTTTGTAACATGTCCCGTCCGGATGGAAGCATCGTCCAGGGCTATTTGGCACAAGAGTGCATCTCTTTCTGTGAGAATTTTCTATATGGCGCAGACCAGCCGCCTGGTGTTAGTCTTGGTTTGCCCGTTAACAAGCACGATGGGAGGCTCGAAGGAGATGGTCAATGCAACGGTCGCAGGGAACTGCACATGGCATACTCAGATCGACGCCGCGACTTTGACAGAGGGAACTTGGTAGTGCTACAACACCTAGATGAGGTAGATCCTTTCATGGCACTGCACAAAGAAATTATCGCAAAGAAGTATCGTGACCGGGGGGTATGCAGGACGGACGCCGAAGTTACTAGAGAGCACAACTCCACTTTCCTGCATTGGTTCAAAGAGCATATTATTGCAAATCCCCCAGAGTAGGGCTCTAAGGACGGATTGCTCATATACGCCTTAGCACATGGCCCCTCGCCCAACCTCGTAATCTATCAGGCATATGATATCAACGGATACACGTTCTACACGGAGGCTAAAGATATGGACAGTGATGATCAGAACTCAGGGGTGACGATGGAATGCATGACCGGCAGCAACAACAGCACAACTGAACGATTTTATGGAAGGGTCGAGGAGATCTGGGAGCTTGACTACTCTGGACTACACAACACAACGATGTTCCGTGTCAGATGGGCTAAGAATGTCGAAAGAGAAAGCCATATTTTCACTACCATGACTATACCCGACGCCAAGAGCGCTACCGTGAACGCTATAGCAAAAAACGATCCATGGGTACAAGCTAAGCACGTGACACAATGCTTCTTCATAACTGACCCGCGCAATCCCAGCCGTGTTGTCGTGAGGAGAGGCAAAAGGAACATCATTGGAATGGATGGAGTCGCCAACGAGGAAGACTATGATCAGTACGGAAACCCAATGAGGGAAGATGACGATGATGATGAAGTATACGTCAAAAGAAGAATCAATACTACATTACCTAAGAAAAATCGTACTCCATGGAAAAGGCAAAGTCACAATGAGGGGCTCAATTATTCTACGACGAACAAGAAGGGAAAGAAGCTGACACAAAAATGAAAACGTCAGCACTGAGGAAGCGTATGTTATCGGTCAAATGATGTAATATATATATATATATATGTTCCTATTTTGTATACACACTTAGCCATTATTATGCATGGGTCCAATGATGTGTAATATACATGTTCCTATTTTGCATACATATTTAACCGTCAAATGATGCAATATATATCGCCCTCCCTTCGTTCACTGCCCTCGGGAAATAAAAGTGGGATAAAATAAAGGAAAAGAAAAAAGAAAACTGGCAGTAGCGAAGGTAGTAGCAACGCGTTTTGCCTAAACTGCTACAGCTACTGAAGTTAGTAGTAGCGAATTTCGTATAAAGCGCTACAGATACTGAAGGTAGTAGCAGCGAGTTTTGTCCAAATGCGCTACTGCTACGTCCACTTAACCCAAAATTCTCACTCGCCCTGCTTCATCCCGCCTTTCCCCCCCAAATCCCCACTCTCTCTTCCCCCGTCGCACCGCCGCGCCCGACCCGGCCCCGGCGCTAGCCCCCGACCCCGGCGCTCGCCCCCGACCCGACCCTCACCCCCGACCCCGACCCCGGCGCTCGCCCCCGACCCGGCCCTCGCCCCCGACCGCGGTGCCGGCGCTCGCCCCCGACCCGTTGGCCCTCGCCTTCCTCCTCTCCCCTCCCGGCTGTCGTCGGGCCTGCCTCCTCCCCCCTGCACCCTCTGTAACCCCCCTCTCTCTCCTAGGGTTCTTCGGTTAATTTACTTAGGTTTTAGTTAGGGCAGTATGTTAATTAGGTTATCTATTTAGTTATGAATTTAGCTAGGTTTCAAAATTAGGTGAATTTATATGCAAATTTGAACTGGACATGTGATATGTGCATATGTCATGTTTTGGACATGTCATGTTTGGAGAATGATCCGAGTGGCCTATGTTACGCCGGAATGTTGATTCATTTCTGTTCCGGTGAATTTCAGGCGCTCGATATGTCCATTTTTTAGCAAAGGTCATGCTGAAATTTCCCGTGAATAAAGGCATGATTTGTGCTACATAGTTGGCATATCGAGTGCTGGCACATAGATTTCTTTTTATGTCATTTCTCATTTATTCATACTTTTAGAAATAAATGAGGACACTTAATCATAGGAAACATGTGGAACAACGAAGAAACTGGGCCTTCTGACCAAGATGCAGACGAGATGGATTATGAGGGTGAACAAGAGTACCTCGACTATTTGACTGCTAAGCAAGGTTTGCAGGTCAGCCTCGATGATGGTACTGATGCCGACATCGACACCGACAGCGCAGGCACCGATGGCGGCACCAAGACCGGTGGGGAAGGTACCGGCAGGGAAGGTACCGGCGGCGAAGGTACCGGCGGGGAAGGTACCGGCCCCGATGCCGCTACCGAAAAGAGGAAGCATAAGAAGCAGAGGATACGAAAACCTAACAAACTAGGGATTGGACAACTTGCGATCACAAAGATGGCACCTGGCAAGTTTGAGCCGTTAGAGCCGGAAGAACCTCGCAAGTGCTATGGGAACCAAGTAGGATGCATCCTACGGGAATGCGCGAGCATCAACGATGATGACTTAAGGAGTAAAGAACATTTGACGCAGTTGCTCCTAACGAAGTTGCATAAGAGATTCAAGTTCCCCGACCGGGATGATAACATAGAACAACCGTGGGATGATCCGAAGATGAAAAAGATTAACAATCACGCCATGGGCATGTTCAGCGATGATTTGGCCTCCTGGAAAGGGAGGGTGAAATGAGCTATTGAGGCTAATGAACCCCTGTCCAAGATTCTGGAGGAAAATCCGACACTTACGAAAAGGAGTTCGAAAAGTTCAAGGACACTTGCGCTACCGAGGCAGCCAAGGCTAAGGCTGCGAAATTCAAGAGCTTCAGCAAAGGAACACGGGGAAGCATCGCCTCGGAAGCCATGGCTACCTCGGTAAAAGGCCCATATGGGATAAGGAGGACGCGGAACATGAAGCCGCGGGTCTCCTAGACCCCTTCGCGAAGTTCACCAACCCCTTGGAGCATGACTTCATCAGGGCCCGCTACAAGTGGGACAAGGAGAAAAAGGTTTTTTACATGGACAAGATCACGAGGAAATTGATTAGACTACTGGAGAAGCAACACCAGCTTGCAGCCGAAAGCCCTACTTCTCTGATGAGGCCCAAGTGGGACACCCCTCTCAACCGGGCCTTGAACGAACTTAAGGGACTCCCTTTGGACCAGCGGCCGCAATATGGTTGTGTGCACGGTGCTGGAGATGGCGCCACGTGGAAGGTGTTTTACAACGAGGGCCCGGAGGCCAAGAAGCAGAAAAAGAAGTTTAGTCAGGCGAACATCGACGCGAAGGTGAAGCTTGCGGTCGAGAAAAAAAGTAGCTGAGGACGCGAAAAAAGCAGCCGAGGACAAATATGAGTTGCTACAGCATGCAGTCAATGCAGCTGTAACTGCCTGCAGAAATGATTTTGCTACTAACTTGATTCCAGTTATCATCAACTCGGCGAAGGAAAATCCAGACAAGATGGTACATGATTTCCCGTTGCCCAGTTTTGTCGGGAGCAACTCCATGAACAACAACACCATCGCACCATCACTTGCTCATGCAACCAGGCCTCCTCTAGCAGGCGCTCCCACTCATAGCAGCCCGTCCTCAGTCTCAGGCGCGCTAGGTGGGCCTTCGTCTTTGGCTGAGCTCGACGCCGTCACGGTAATTACATGTCGCACCAACATATATATATATATATATATATATATATATATAATATTCCATTTTTGTTGCCTTTCGGTTGTTTTACGCCACAGACATATGTGTTTGCAGGCGAAAGAAACCCCGTGCACCATACTCTACTTGATCAAAGGCCAGAAGGTGGACATGGGAAAGGGGATGATAATGGACCCCTCTCAACGCATGTTCCACAACCAGCCGATCCCCGCTGGGCACTTCAGGGTTAGCTTGACCAGTGTGAAATCGGGGCACGAGGATTTGCCTCCTCCAGTACAGCATGTAGGAGCGGACGACGAGACCCCGCCACAGATTGGAAGCTGCAAGAATTGGGTGCTGCTATGGCCGAAGAATCTTATTCGTCTGGAGCCGGCCGAGAGCACACCAATAACTGCCACACATCAACAAGCATGTGCGGAGACCACCACCCCGCCTACGCAATTACCAGCTCTTATAGTGCCGGGTGAGAGCGGTGGACGACATGATGAAGGGGGTGCAATAGTACTGGCTGATGTAATTTCTCCTGTAGAACAGAGAATGGATGATGAGACGGAGGTCGACCCTATGGATTACCTCAATACAAACGCATATGACTGTGACATAGATATGATGAGTCAACCATATGACGAATCAGGCTATCAGCTTGCTAATGAGGATATGGATGATATGCCCGGGCAGGGTCGTAGCATGGATTGCAAAAAGTCTCTCTTCATGAAATCCTCACATGACACGCCTGAAGATGCCGCCTCAACACAGGCTCAACTAGCCGGGTGCGAGGGTCGTACAGTACTTAGCCCGGGAACACTGGGGCAGGGGTTAAGGAAGGGTCTGGAAGGTGTGCCCAAGAAAAAGGAGAGGAAGAGATCGGGGAAGGTAACTGCCTCCAAACAAGCCAGAGCACATAGCAGCCAGACGATGCATTCTGAAGAGTGTGTACCCATGAAAGGTGCAGTCATGTTCCATCTCATGGGCGAGCCGATGCTACTGCTGAAACTGCTGGAGGCACTATCAGGGGATCTCAGGAGACTGCACGACCATGTGCTGTCGACTGAGAAAATCCTACTAGCCTCAAAGGATCCATGATATCCGACATACGCGGCTCGTGTGCCTAAGGGGAAGTGCTACGTCGACACACGGTCCGCGGAGGTGTTCTTCCTCCTGTTTGACCATATCTTTGAGATGTTTCTAACAAGGCGGCTTGATTTTACTACCGTCCGCCTTTTTGCGCTACATATAAGCTCTATCATGAAGAGTGAAGAAGTCTCGCAAATCTGTGTGGCGGATCCGTACTACATGCACGACTCTTTCTTGAGTCTCAGTGACTTTGAGCGTGAAACTGCTAGGGGGTACCTCCAAAACTTCATGGTACAGAATAAGGACCGGGAAATTGTCCTCCTGCCTTATCATCCAAAGTAAGTCAGTTCCGAACAACCCTTTCGTACATTTCAATCATTCCTTCTCTCTCATATGAGGAATAATTTGAGGTGTCTTTTCCCCGCAGCAACGGGCGCGCCGTCCTTATCGTTCTTTACCCGTAAGTCTCCCACGCTGTGTATTTTGACCCTTCCAGAGACTACGAGAAAAAAGACTACACCCACATAATGAATATTCTAGATGATGCTCTCCAAGGCTTCAGCTTTAGAGGTGGCCACGTGCAGATCAATAAACAAAGGAACAAGAAGATGGGTTTCGCGCATAAAACTAACTTCTCCTGCATCCATGTCCCAAAACCAAGCAAGAAGGATGGATTCTACATCGTCCATCTCATGATTCAGTTCAACACGGATCACCAAAAGCTTCGCATTAATAGCAGAAATGATGATCATATCCACAAGTGGCTAGAATCTCATGGAGAAGCGGATTATAAACTTAGAGATGACTTCTTTCACATCCAAAGCGACATTGCGACGATCATCATGAAAGAAGTCGTCGATGAGAAGGGGATGTTCCACCACGGCCCTATATCGCGAGCTGACGTCCGAACTCGCATAGGCATGCAACGTCTAGACCTCACGCCATTCAAGAAGCTAGGGTTCATCCTCGATGATATGGAAGGATGGAACTTCTAGTGATTTATGATGCCGATGATGATGATATGTGTCGGTTGAACTTTTATACTTTTTGTAGCGATGAAACTTTGTGATGTCCATGGTCCCTGCCGAACTTGTGTAATGCTACTTTGTTAGTTTGCGTATGATGACCTGCGTACCTCTAGTTAATTAATTTGCGTATTGTATGTTGCATCTAGTTGCTAACCCTTTCTTTTTCGGTGTTGCTCTAGTATATTTTGTTGCATATATATGATTGTACATCCTCTTCATGAACATGCATCTCTAACAGGTACCTAGTTTCTTGATGGCGAGATGGAATTGCTATGTCGTGTACAAAGGGAAGGTTCCGGGGGTGTACAACGAGTGGCATGAGTGTCAGGCGCAAGTGAGTGGGTTCACGGGCGCCAGCCATAAAGGCTTCAAAAGCAGACAAGAAGGAGAAGCTATTTACTTGAGGTTCACGCTAGCGCGAGAGAGGACTCGTAACCGCCACCTCATGTACTGCATAGTTCCGCTCTCACTCATAGTGATAGCACTTCTTGCGTATACCTTTGTTTAGATGGATGACCTTGTTGTAGTTGCAAGTATTCGAGACTTGCATGTATCATTATTTTCGAGATGATGACAAGATATCACTTTGTGTTGGATGATGATTATGATGAGACTATTTGTATGTACATGCTATGATTACATTTGTGGTCTTGTAGGCATTTGTATGTGTATCATGATGACATTCCTATGTGCTAAAGATTCTTCTATAAAGCCTGTTCAAATACAAAACAAATATGCCAAAAAAACTACTTAAATTAGTAGTAGCGGGTGTATAAAAGTTAGCAGCAGCGCCGCGATAGCAGTAGCGCGTCCAGGCAAAGCGCGCTAGAGATACTAGCAGTAGCGAGCTTCCGCTAACAGCGCTGCTGCTACACTTGTGTAGAGGTAACGCCGGTGAGCACGCGCTACTGCTATGTGTTAGCTGTAGCGCCTTATTAGTAGCGCCTATCCCCGCGCTACTGATACATCTAAAACCCGCGCTGCTGCTAGCCTTTTCCCTAGTAGTGCTAGTGCATCCCTTGCATGACAATCCCTACTCCTTGCATTGAAACCAATTGGTGGGCATCTCCATAGCCCTTTGATTAGCCTCGTCAATGCGAGACTTTCTTTTTTTGTATTCTCCACACAACCTCCACCATCATATTCTATTCCACCTATAGTGCTATCCATGGAAATCAATTATTTTTTTCCTTGTTTTTGTCTTTTACAGAAAATCAATACCAAACGGAACAAAACTTTTTGACGATTTTTCTTAGACAAGAAGACACTTGTGAAGCTTCGGGAGAAGTCCAGAAGAGCCACGAGTGAGCCACAAGCTCACCAGGTGCACCCTAGGAGGCACCCTATGAGCTTGTGGCCCCCTGAGACTCCTCCAACCCTAATCTCAGCTCCATAAATACCCAAATATTCCTCGTATACCAGAGGGAACACCAAAAATACTTTTCCTCCGCCACAACCTTCTGTTCTCGTGAGATCCCATCTTGGGGCCTTTTCCAGTACTCTGCCGGAGGGGGATTCAATCACGGAGGGCCTCTACACCAACCTTGTTGCCCTTCCGATGATGTGTGAGTAGTTTACCATAGACCTACAGGTCCATAGGTAGTAGCTAGATGGCTTCTTCTCTCTCTTTTATCTTCAATACAATGTTCTCCTCAATGTTCTTGGAGTTCTATTCGATGTAATCTTCTATTGCGGTGCGTTTGTTGACACCCGATGAATAGTGGATTTATCATTAGATTAACTACGAATATTATTTGAGTCTTCTCTTAACTCTTTTATGCATGATTAAGATATCTTTGTATTTCTCTTTGATCTATTGATTTGGTTTGGCCAACTAGATTTATCTATCTTGCAATGGGAGAGGTGCTTTTCTTATCATGCTTCTAATAGCAAAATGCATCCATGACAACAAAATTGGGTACAGAACTATGCTTTTAGTTAGCAGCGTGCGCAGTGCATGCCACTAGGAGTGATCTTATTGACAACATTCGGGCACGCACACTACTGGTGTAGTACACATTAGCGGCATTTCGGCTGATCGCTGCTAGCCACATGTTACTAGAAGTGTGCCGTCTGAGCGCCGCTAGTGGCCCATATCGCACGCAACTAGTAAGGGGTTCCTATACTAGTGCGTTGTGAACATTTATTTTTTGAAGGTATGATACATCTCCAACGTATCTATAGTTTTTGATCGTTCCTAATTTTTTTTAAATATTTCAAAACAGAGTAAAATTGCCATTGGAAAAGTTTTGGGGTCGGTTTACTTACCGTACCACATACCTATTCCTTTTCGGAGTCTGAAACGTTCTGGTAGGTCTCCCTTATGTACTCCTCCGGTGTTATGGTATTAATAATATTGGTCCCAACATTTATGGGAGTACCTGAGATATAATGTTTGATTCTTTGCCCATTTACCACCTTCAGGTTAGTGCCTTCGGTGTTTTTGATTTTGATGGTACCGGAGCAATAGACTTCCTCGATAATGTAAGGGCCCTCCCATTTAGAGAGAAGCTTTCCTGCGAAAAATCTTAAACGAGAATTGTATAGCAAGTCATGGTTACCTACATTAAATTCATGCTTTTTATAACCTTTTATCATGCCATCTTTTAACTTTTTTCTTTAATTTGGCATTCTCATAAGCTTGAGTTCTCCATTCATCAAGTGAGCTAATGTCAAATAACCTCTTCTCACCGGCAAGTTTGAAATCATAGTTGAGCTTTTTAATTTCCCAAAAAAACTTTATGTTCTAGTTCAAGAGGTAAGTGGCATGCTTTTCCATAAACCATTTTATAAGGATACATACCCATAGGGTTTTTTATAAGCAGTTCTATAAGCCCATAATGCATCATCAAGTTTCTTAGACCAATTCTTTCTGGATCTATTAACAGTCTTTTGCAAAATCAACTTTATTTCTCGATTACTTAATTCTACTTGACCACTAGACCGAGGATGATATGGAGATGCAATTATATGGTTAACATCATACTTAGCAAGCAATTCACGAAAATCACCATGAATAAAGTGTGAACCACCATCAGTCAATAAATATCTAGGGACTCCAAACCTCGGGAAAATATTTTCTTTAAGCATTTTAATGGAGGTGTTATGATCAACACCACTAGTTGGAATAGCTTTTACCCACTTAGTAACATAATCAACAGCAACCAAAATATGTGTATACCCATTAGACGAAGTGAAAGGTCCCATGTAATCATATCCCCAAACATCAAATGGTTCAAGAACAAGTGAATAATTCATAGGCATTTCCTGACGTCTACTAATATTACCAATTCTTTGACATTCATCACAAGACAATACAAACTTACGAGCATCTTTGAAAAGAGTAGGCCAATAAAAACCGTAATACCTTGTGTGCAGTTCTATCTCCAACATGGTGTCCTCTGTAGGCCTCGGAGTGACACTTGCGTAGGATATGTTCTTGTTGATGCTCAGGTACACAACGTCTAATAACACCATCTACTCCTTCTTTATAAACGTGTGGGTCATCCCTGAAGTAATGTCTTAAATCATAGAATTTTTTTTCTTTTGTTGGTATGTGAAGCTAGGTGGTATAAATTTAGCAACAATATAATTGGCATAATCAACATACCATGGAGTACTACGAGAAGCATTTATGAAAGCTAATTGTTCATCAGGGAAGCTATCATCAATAGGTAGTGGGTTATAAAGAATATTTTCTAACCTAGACAAGTTATCTGCTACGGGGTTCTCAGCTCCCTTTCTATCAATAATACGCAAATCAAATTCTTGCAGCAAGAGAACCCGTCTAATAAGTCTAGGTTTAGCATCCTTATTTTCCCTAAGGTATTCAATAGAGCATGATCAGTTTGAACGGTTACTTTGGAATCAACAATTTAAGATATGAACTTATCAGAAGCAAAGACAACTGCTAAAAAATCTTTTTCAATAGTAGCATAATTTCTTTGATCATTGTCTAGAGTTTTACTAGAAAAATGGATAACATTTAATTTCTTATCAACTCTTTGTCCTAGAACAGCACCAACATCATAATCACCATCATCACAAAAAATTTCAAAGGGTAGGTTCCAATCAGGTGGTTGAACAATAGGTGTAGAAATCAAGGCTTTCTTAAGTATTTCAAATGCTTCTACACAATCATCATCAACAAATGGAATGTCTTTTTGCAAGAGATTAGTGAGAGGCCTACAAATTTTAGAGAGGCCTTTAGACCAAGGAAACTTCTTATACCTTTGATATCTTTAGGACACGACATCTTTTCAATAGCATCAACTTTAGCTTTATAAACTTCAATACCTCTTTCAGAAACTTTAAGCCCCAACACAATACCTTCATTAACCATAAAGTGGCACTTCTCCCAATTCAAGACAAGATTAGTTTCTTCATATCACTACAAAACTCGATCAAGGTTGCTTAGTGATAACCCACAAGTGTAGGGGATCGCAACAGTTTTCGATAAGTAAGAGTGTCGAACCTTCTATCGACCACCGATACAACTCTACACACGCTTGACGTTCGCTTTACCTAGAACAAGTATCAAACTAGAAGTAGTTTGTAGGAGTGATAAGAAAGGTTTGCAAGAAAATAAAGAGCACGTAAACATAAACTAGGGGCTGATTAGAAGCAATAAAGTAAATATAGCGAGTGTGGAAAAGTGGTGGTAGGAGTTGTGAAATTGTCCCTAAGCAATTGACTATGTTACTAGACCGATAATCACTATTGCAATTCTATTTGAGGGAGAGGCATAAGCTAACATACTTTCTCTTCTTGGATCATATGCACTTATGATTGGAACTCTAGCAAGCATCCGCAACTACTAAAGATTCATTAAGGTAAAACCCATCCATAGCATTAAAGCATCAAGTCCCCTTTATCCCATATGCAACAATCCCCTTACTCGGGTTTGTGTTTCAGTCACTCATGCAACCCACTATAAGCGAATCATGAACGCATTGCAACACCCTACAACGGGAATCCCTCACGCTTGCGTGACACGGAGAGCACCATAGGACAACACCAATAATAAAACATGCAACTCAAACCAATCATAGCAATTCATCAATCACCGATAGGACAATAGAAATCTACTCAGACATCATAGGATGGCAACACATCATTGGATAATAATATGAAGCATAAAGCACCATGTTCAAGTAGAGGGTACAGCGGGTTGAGGGAGAGTGGACCGCTGGATATAAAAGGGGGAAGGTGATGGAGATGTTGGTGAAGATGACGGCGGTGTTGGTGAAGATCGCGGTGATGATGATGGCCCCCGGCAGCGCTCCGGGGCCATCGGAAGCAAGGGGGAGAGAGGGCCCCTTCTTCTTCTTCTTCCTTGACCTCCTCCTTAGATGGGAGAAGGGTTCCCCCTCTGGTCCTTGGCTCCCATGGCTTGGGAGGGGCGAGAGCCCCTCCGAGATTGGATCTATCTCTCTGTTTCTACGTTCTCAGATTCTACCCCTTCACCGTTTCTTACATAACCGGAGATCCGTAACTCCGATTGGGGTGAATCTTTCGCCCAGATTTTTCTCATAAAATTAGCTTTCTTGCAGCGAAAGATGGGCATTAACCGCCTTACAGGTAGCCCAAGAGAGGCCAGGGCGTGCCTGCCACCCTGGGGCGTGCCCCCCTATCTCGTGGCCACCTCAGACACCGTTTCGCGTTGATTCTTCCTCCGGAAAATCCCAAATATTCCAAAATAATTCTCCGTCCATTTTTATCCCGTTTGGACTCTGTTTGACATTGGTTTTCTGTGAAACATAAAATATGCAACAAATAGAAACTGGCACTGGGCACTGGATCAATATGTTAGTCCCAAAAATAGTATAAAAAGTTACCAAAAGTATATGAAAGTTGAAGAATATTGGCATGGAACAATCAAAAATTATAGATACGATGGAGACGTATCAGCATCCCCAAGCTTAATTCCTGCTCGTCCTCGAGTAGGTAAATGATAAAAAAGATAATTTTTGATGTGGAATGCTACCTAGCATAATCTTGATCATATGTCTAATCATGGCATGAATATTAAGACACGAGTGATTCAAAGAAATAGTCTATCATTTGACATAAAAACGATAATACTTCGAGCGTACCAATAAAGCAATCATGTATTTTCAAAACAACAAGGCCAAAGCTAGCTTATCCCTACAAAAACATACAGTTTGGCCATGCTTCATTTTTGTCACACAACATGCTCCCATCATGCACAACCCCGATGACGAGCCGAGCAATTGGTTCATACTTTTTAACGCGCTTCAGCTTTTTCAACCCTCACGCAATACATGAGCGTAAGCCATGGATATAGCACTATAGGTGGAATAGAATATAATGATGGAGGTTACGTGGAGAAGACAAAAAGGGAGAAAGTCTCACATCGACGCGGCTAATCAACGGGCTATGGAGATGCCCATCAATTGATGTCAATGCGAGGAGTAGGGATTGCCATGCAACGGATGCACTAAGAGCTATAAGTGTATGAAAGCTCAAACTGAAAACTAAGTGGGTGTGCATCCAACTTGCTTGCTCATGAAGACCTAGGGCATTTGAGGAAGCCCATCGTTGGAATATACAAGCCAAGTTCTATAATGAAAATACCCACTAGTATATGAAAGTGACAACATAAGAGACTCTCTATATGAAGAACATGGTGCTACTTTGAAGCACAAGTGTGGAAAAAGGATAGTAGCATTGCCCCCTTTTTTTTCTTTTCGGTGGGCTTCTTTGGCCCCCTTTTTTATTTAGGCTTCTTTCGCCTTTCCTTTTTTTTCATTTTTTTCATGGGGCAATGCTCTATAATGATGATCATCACACTTTTATTTACTTACAACTCGGTATTACAACTCGATACTAGAACAAAGATACGACTCTATATGAATGCTTCCGGCGGTTACCGGGATGTGCAATGATCTAGCATAGCAATGACATCAAAAAACGGACAAGCCATGAAAACATCACGCTAGCTATCTTACGATCATGCAAAGCAATATGACAATGAATGCTCAAGTCATGTATATGATGATGATGGAAGTTGCATGGCAATATATCTCGGAATGGCTATGGAAATGCCATGATAGGTAGGTATGGTGGCTGTTTTGAGGAAGATATAATGAGGCTTATGTGTGATAGAGTGTATCGTATCACGGGGTTTCGATGCACCGGCGAAGTTTGCACCAACTCTCGTGGTGAAAAAGGGCAATGCACGGTACCGAAGAGGCTAGCAATGACGGAAAGGTAAAAGTGCGTATAATCCATGAACTCACATTAATCATAAAGAACTCATATACTTATTGCAAAAGTTTATTAGCCCTCGAAGCAAAGTACTACTACGCATGCCCCTAGGGGGATAGATTGGTAGGAAAAGACCATCGCTCGTCCCCGACTGCCACTCATAAGGAAGACAATCAAAGAAACACCCCATGCTTCAAATTTTTCACACAACGGTTACCATACGTGCATGCTACGGGACTTGCAAACCTCAACACAAGTGTCTCTACAATCCACAACCACCCGCTAGCAATGACTCTAATATCACCATCTTTATATCGCAAAACTATTGCAAGGAATCAAACATATCATATTCAGCGATCTACAAGTTTATGTAGGATTTTATGACTAACCATGTGAATGACCAATTCCTGTCATCTCTCTAAATTGATATAAGTGAAGCAAGAGAGTTTAATTCTTTCTAAAAAATATATGCCCACCCTCTAACAAATATAAGTGAAGCAAAAGAGCATTCTAAAATGGGCGGTTGTCTATATAAAGAGAAACAGGCAATCGAAACTTCAAATGATATAAGTGAAGCACATGAAGCATTCTATAAAGCCATACTCAAAAGATTTAAGTGAAGTGCAATGAGCATTCTATAAATAAACCAAGGACTATATCATACCAGCATGGTGCATAAAAGAAAAATGAAAACTAAATGCAAAAGACGCTCCAAGACTTGCACATAATGCATGAACAAACGAATTCGAAAACATACCGATACTTGTTGAAGAAAGAGGGGATGCCTTCCGGGGCATCCCCAAGCTTAGACGCTTGAGTCTCCTTGAATATTTACTTGGGGTGCCTCGGGCATCTCCAAGCTTAAGCTCTTGCCTCTCTTCCTTTTCCTCATATCGAAACCTCCTCGTTTAGACACTTCATCCACACAAAACTTCAACAGAAAACTCGGTAAGATCCGTTAGTATAATAAAGCAAATCACTACTCTAAGTACTGTAGTAAACAAATTCATATTTTGTTTCTGCCTTGTGTCTACTGTAATATAACTTTTCCATGGCTTAATCCACTGATATAAAGTGATATTTTCATCAAAACAGAATCTGTCAAAAACAGAACAGTCTGTAGAAATCTGAACATTCACCATACTTCTGGTACCCCAGAAATTCTACCAAAATTAGGAAACATAAAAAATTTGTACAGCAAGACAGTACAAAAGGAATCAGAACCAATTGATGTTCTAGTTAAAAATGTAAAATCGTGCACTACAGCCAAAGTTTCTGTCCAGCACCGTACAAACCAACAAGCATTGTAAACATCCTAAAGGCAAACCTTGGCACATTATTTTTATAATACAATGGAATTGTACAAGGGGATAATTATTTTTGATGAAAAGTTTATGTAATTAAGATTCACAAAGTTTCCGTGAGCATGAACAAAGTTCAAGGCTAGTTCCCACTTCAACAATGCTTGTCTCTCTCACTTTCACTTTCCTTATTGAAAAGTTTTTAGGTTCCCCTCTTTATTTTTTTTATTTTTTTTTAAACTATATGAAAGCACTCAACAGAAATAAATGACTCTCTAAAACTTCCAGGTTGTCTCCCTGGCAGCGCTTTCTTTAAAGCCATTAAGCTAGGCATTTAGTGCTCAAGTAATGAATCCACCCGGATCCCAAGGTATATCAAAACCAATTTTAATTAACAATGATTTGTAATTTAGTAGTGAGCACAAAGTAACATATATCATGCAACAACAAAGTCTAACTCTCTTCCTATGCATTGGCATGTCATAAAAGAACAATTCATGCACACCAAGTAAAGGCCAATGCATAGTATAAAGTGTTTCTTGCAATTTTATCGTATTAGAAACATAAAGAGGCGGAGATAGAGTTCCTCTCTCATAATAATTGAAAGTAGGAGCAGCAAGCACATGAATATTATGTTCATCAAAATAATCATGTGCAATGGTAAAAGGCAACCCATCAATATAATCCTTACTAAGCGCAAACTTCTCCGATATAGTGTAGTTTGGAGAATTAAAAAAGATAATAGGACTATCATGCGTGGGTGCAATAGCAACAATTTCATGTTTAACATAAGGAACTATATCAAGTTCATCTCCATAAGCATAATTCATATTGGCATCTTGGCCACAAGCATAGCAAGCATCGTCAAAAAGGGATATTTCAAACAAATTCAAGGGATCACAGCAATCATCATAGCAATCATCCTTCAGTAAGCACGAAGGGGAATTAAATAATGTATGAGTTGGAGGGTTACACTCATTAGAAGGTGGGCACGGGTAGCTAATCCGCTCTTCCTCCTTTTGTTCTTCGCTCTCCTCATCATCTTTTTCATCCAATGAGCTCACTATTTCATCAATTTCTTCTTCCATAGCTTCCTGCAAAATATTAGTCTCTTCTTGGACATCGTTGACTTTCTTCATAAAAGCATTAATATAGTAATTGTATTCATAATTTTCATAGCAATATCCAAGTATAGCAAGATTTTCTGGCCTATAACCATCATCATCAAAAGCTTCATACTTTTCAAACAAAGCTTCAATATCATAGGCAGTCTTAAAAGCAACAAATTCTTCTATTTGTTCCACATCATAGTAATCATATATACCATTAGCATAGGAAGCTAAGGTTTCATTATCATTAAATTTGCATGAAAAGGGGAGGTGTGGAGCCTCCATCCTAGAGCAACAAGTAATATCATATCTCAAGCATAGATTCCAGGCATACCAGCGCAACATAATAAATTGATCCCATAATAGTTTCCCTTTTTGTGTCGAGCGATAATTACTAAAGTATTCACGTTGATCCAACGTGTCTCCCATTATAAAGTTGAATGGGGCTTTCTCAGGATTATCAAAGTAGTACATAATATCTTTCGCATAATGAGAATCGAGGGTTTTAGGAGTTACCCCATCTTCATGAGTAGCAAGTACAACTAATTTTTTTGGTATCTTGCGTTCCATATCCATAACTAAAGATAGAGAACAACTTAGAACAACAAATAAAAATTACTTAGTGATAAAGAAAACAAGCACACACGAGAGTATTCACCCCACGCTATGACTCCCCGGCAACGGCGCCAGCAAGAGGTCTTGATAACCCACAAGTGTAGGGGATCGCAACAGTTTTCGATAAGTAAGAGTGTCGAACACAACAAGGAGCTAAAGGTAGAATAAATATTCCCTCAAGTTCTATCGACCACCGATACAACTCTACGCACTCTTGACGTTCGCTTTACCTAGAACAAGTATGAAACTAGAAGTACTTTGTAGGAGTGATAAGAAAGGTTTGCAAGAAAATAAAGAGCACGTAAATATAAACTAGGGGCTGATTACAAGCAATAAAGTAAATATAGAGAGTGTGGAAAAGTGGTGGTAGGAGTTGTGAAATTGTCCCTAAGCAATTGACTATGTTACTAGACCGATAATCACTATTGCAATTCTATTTGAGGGAGACGCATAAGCTAACATACTTTCTCTTCTTGGATCATATGCACTTAGGATTGGAACTCTAGAAAGCATCCGCAACTACTAAAGATTCATTAAGGTAAAACCCAACCATAGCATTAAAGCATCAAGTCCCCTTTATCCCATACGCAACAATCCCCTTACTCGGGTTTGTGTTCCAGTCACTCACGCAACCCACTATAAGCGAATCATGAACGCATTGCAACACCCTACAGCGGGAATCCCTCACGCTTGCGCGACACGGAGAGCATCATAGGACAGCACCAATAATAAAACATGCAACTCAAACCAATCATAGCAATTCATCAATCACCGATAGGACAATAGAAATCTACGCAGACATCATAGGATGGCAACACATCATTGGATAATAATATGAAGCATAAAGCACCATGTTCAAGTAGAGGGTACAGCGGGTTGCGGGAGAGTGGACCGCTGGATATAGAAGGGGGAAGGTGATGGAGATGTTGGTGAAGATGACGGTGGTGTTGGTGAAGATCGCGGTGATGATGATGGCCCCCGGCAGCGCTCTGGCGCCACCGGAAGCAAGGGGGAGAGAGGGCACCTTCTTCTTCTTCTTCCTTGACCTCCTCCCTAGATGGGAGAAGGGTTTCCCCTCTGGTCCTTGGCTCCCATGGCTTGGGAGGGGCGAGAGCCCCTCCGAGATTGGATCTATCTCTCTGTTTCTGCGTTCTCAGATTCTACCCCTTCACCGTTTATTAAATATCCGGAGATCCGTAACTCCGATTGGGGTGAATATTTCGCCCAGATTTTTCTCATAAAATTAGCTTTCTTGCAGCAAAAGAAGGGCATCAACCGCCTTACGGGTGGCCCATGAGAGGCCAGGGCGCGCCTGCCTCCCTGGGGCGCGCCCCCCTATCTCGTGGCCACCTCGGACACCGTTTCGCGTTGATTCTTCCTTCGGAAAATCCCAAATATTCCAAAATAATTCTCCTCCCATTTTTATCCCGTTTGGACTCCGTTTGATATTGGTTTTCTGCGAAACATAAAACATGCAACAAACAGGAACTGGCACTGGGCACTGGATCAATATGTTAGTCCCAAAAATAGTATAAAAAGTTGCCAAAAGTATAGGAAATTTGAAGAATATTGGCATGGAACAATAAAAAATTATAGATACGACGGAGACCTATCACTTAGCAATCATCAAAAGAAGATCCGTAAACGGAGAAATCATCCATGAAAACCTCAATAATCTTTTCACAAAAGTCAGAGAATATAGCAGTCATACATCTTTGAAAAGTAGGAGGTACATTGCATAAACCAAAAGGCATACGTCTATAAGCAAAGGTACCAAAAGGGCAAGTGAAATTAGTTTTTTCTTGATCCTCTTGTGACACAGGTGTTTGGAAAAAACCAGAATAACCATCTAGAAAGCAAAAGTGTGTATGTTTTGATAGTCTTCCTAGCATTTGATCAATTAAAGGTACAAGATAATGATCTTTCCAAGTAGCTTTGTTCAACTTTCTAAAATCAATAACTTCCTAGTAGCTTTGTTCAACTTTCTAAAATCAATAACCATCCTTTCTTTCATTCATGAACATATCATTTTCATGGTCTTGCAAATATTGTTCTAAAAGATCAGTAGGAGGCACAACAATAGAAGCAAGACCAGTAATTTCATCTTTAAAAGGAAATTCTTTATCATGGGGTTGTCTACAAAATTTCGAGAAATTAAACTCATGAGACACATCCCCAAAACTTACATTAATAATTTCTTTCTCACAATCTATTTTAGTATTGACAGCGTTCAAGGAAGTTCTACCAAATATAATGGGAAAAAATCATCTTGTGGGGATCCAAGAACTAGAAAATAAGTAGGGTATTTTATTTTCCGATACAACACTTCAACATCTCTAACAATCCCAATTTATGATATAGTATGTCTATTGGCAAGCATAAAAGTAGCATCAATATCTTCTATTTCAGCAGGTGCAATATCATTCATAATTTCTTGATATAAAGTAAAGGGAATTGCACTCACACTAGCACCCAAATGACATAATCCATGATAACAATGATTTCCTATTTTAAAAGAAACAACAGGCATGCCAACAATAGGTCTATGTTTATCTTTATCATCGGGTCTAGCAATTATAGCAACTTCATCACAGAAATAAATAACATGCCCATCAATATTATCGACCAAGAGATCTTTAACCATAGCATTACTAGATTCAACTTTAATCTGTTCAGGAGGTGTAGTTTTTCTAGTATAACTCTTACAAACCACAACTGAAGCTTTATCATGTTCCTTTATTCTAACAGGGAAAGATGGCTTCTCAATATAAGTAGTAGGAACAATAGGATCAACATTATAAGTAATAGTTTCCTCTTCAGCTTTAATAGGTTCTACTATTTTCACTTCAATGGGAGGATGATATTTAAACCACTTCTCCTTAGGGAGATCAACATGAGTAGCAAATGATTCACAAAAGGAGGCTACTATCTCAGAGTCAAGTCCATATTTAGTGCTAAATTCACGAAAAGCATGGGTATCCATAAAAGATTTAACATAATCAAACTTAAGGTTTATACCTGACTCCTTACCTTCGTCGAGTTCCCAATCTTCAGAGTTGTGTTTAATTATTTCCAATAAATCCCATTTTAATTCAATAGTCTTCTTCATAAAATAACCAGTACAAGAAGTATCGAACATGGATTGATCATTACGAAAAAGCCGAGCATAAAAACTCTGAATAGTAATTCCTCTTGAGAGATCATGATTGGGGCATGAATATAACATTGACTTAAGCCTCCCCCAAGCTTGAGCGATACTTTCTCCATCACGAGGCGAAAAATTATAAATATAATTCCGATCACAATGAACTAGATGCATAGGATAAAACTTCTGATGAAATTCCAATGTCAATCGGTTGTAATCCCAAGTCCCAATATCATCGCATAGCCTATACCCTGTCAATGCCTTCTCCTTCAAATATAAAGGGAAGACCTTCTTCTTGACTTCATCCTCGGGCAATGATGTCTGCTAGAACTACGTCGGTATTTCCCCAAAGAGGAAGGGATGATGCAGTATAGCGACGGTAGGTATTTCTCTCAGTAATGAGACCAAGGTTATCGAACCAGTAGGAGACCCTCCTCACACCACGTAAACATCACCTGCACACAAATAACAAATACTCGCAACCCGACGTGTAAAAGGGGTTGTCAATCCCTTTCGGGTACGACGCCTCAAGATAGGCAAATAACGTGAGGTAAAAGTGGTAGATAGGAAAAATAGATCGCGGAACAAATAAATGGCAGCAACGTATTTTTGAATTTTTGGTTTAATAGATCTGAAAATAAAAGCAAAGGAAAGCGCAAAGGCAAATATGATGAAAAGAGACCCGGGGGCCGTAGGATTCACTAGTGGCTTCTCTCAAAAAAAGCAAACGGTGGGAAAACAATTACTATTGGGAAATTGATAAAACTTCAAATACTCATGATGATATCCAGGCAATGATCAATGTATAGGCATCACCTACAAGATTAGTAGACCGACTCATGTTTGCATCTACTACTATTACTCCACACATCAACCGCTATCCAGCATGCATCTAGTGTATTAAGTTCATGGAAAACGAAGTAATGCAATGAGAACGATGACATGATGTAGACAAGATCTATTTATGTAGAAATAGGCCCCGTCTTGTTCCTTAATAGCAATGATACATAAGTCATTTCCCTTTCTGTCACTAGGATCAAACACCGTAAGATCGAACCCATCACAAAGCACCTCTTCCCATTGCAAGATAAATACATCAAGTTGGCCAAACAAAACCCAATTATCGGAGAAGAAATACGAGGCTATAATCAATCATGCATATAAGAGATCAAAGAAGATTCAAATAACTTTCATGGATAAAAACATAGATATGATCATAAGCGCAAAATTCATCAGATCCCTACAAACACACTTCAAAAATACTTACATCATATGGATCTCCGGGAGACCATTGTATTGATAATCAAGAGAGAGAGAGAGAGGAAGCCATCTAGCTACTAACTATGGACCCGAGGTCTACCAAGAACTACTCACGCATCATCGGAGAGGCACCAATGGACGTGATGCGCCCCTCCGTGATGGTGTCTAAATTCGATCTGGTGTTTTTGGACTCTGTGGCGGCTGGAATTGATTTCCGTCGACTGCCCAAGGGTTTCTAGAATATTGGGGTATTTATAGAGCAAAGAGGCGGTGCGGGAGGCCAATGAGGAGGGCACAACACAACGAGGCGCGCCTGGGCCGCCAAGCGCGATCTGGTGGGTTGTGCTCCCCTCGGAGCTCCCCTCAGGTGCGTTCTTGGCCCACTGGATGTCTTCTGGCCCAAAAAATCCACAAAAAGTTTCACTGCATTTGGACTCAGTTTGGTATTGATTTCCTGCGATGTAAAAAACATGCAGAAAACAGCAACTAGCACTGGGCACTATGTCAATACGTTAGTACCAAAAATGATATAAAATGATTGTAAAACATCCAATAATGATAATATAACAACATGGAAAAATCACAAATTATGGATATGTTGGAGACATATTAGCATCCCCAAGCTTAATTCATGCTCGTCCTCGAGTAGGTAAATGATAAAAAAAGAATTTTTGATGTGGAATGCTGCCTAACATGTTCATCACATTTATTTTCTTTATATCATGGACATTTGGACTTTTATATGATTCAAAGCAATAGTCTAGTTTTGACATGAAGACTTTAATACTCAAGCATACCAACAAGCAACCATGTCTTTCAAAATATCAACACTAAAGCAAGTTATCCCTAGCCCATTATGCTCAACCATTGATCCATTCATGAAACACACTCAAATATTAGGGACACCCAATGCTCAAATACGATCATAGTGCCATTTAGTTGGTGCTTTATAAGAGAAGGTGGAGACTCAAATTCAAAATAAAAATTGCATAAGTAAAAGAAAGGCCCTTCGCGGAGGGAAGTAGGGATTTGTAGAGGTGCCAGAGCTCAAAGCTTAAATTAAGAGATAAAAACATTTTGTGAGGCATACTTTTCCCACCAATGAAAACGACTTAGAGCTCCCAACACTTTCCATGCTAGATACATCATAGGCGGTTCCCAAATAGAAAATAAAGTTTATTCCTCTTTCCACCATTACTTTCACTTTCCATGGCTTGTCCGTATCCACGGGTGCCCTCCATACCAACACTTTCCAAGGAATTTATTCTTTGACAACATAAAGTAAATTCATTTTTCATTTAAGGACTGGGCATCCGTAATACCTTTGTCGTACTCTCGTGCAATTACAAGTGAATAAACACTCATCGTGAGAATAACACATCTAGCATGGAAAATATTGGCCACCCCTCACTGCCTCGCGAGCTGTAGAGCACACAAAAGAGAAATTTATTTTGAAAACTAGAGATGGCACATGCAAATTTGATTAGAACGGCATGGAAATACCGCATATAGGTAGGTATAGTGGACTCATATGGCAAAACTGGTTAAAAGGGTTTTGGATGCACAAGTAGTGATCATACTTAGTGCAAGATGAAGGCTAGCAAAAAGATTGAGAAGCGACCAACCAAGAAATGAAAAATCCCGTACCCAAGCATTAAGCATAAGTAACACCGAATAATGCACCACAAGTAGGATATAAATTTCATTGCATAACTATTGACTTCGTGCTTGCATAGGGAATCACAAACCTTAACATCTCAACATGACTCACATATCATATCGTCATATCTCAAAACTATTACTAAGAATCAAGTTTGTTTTGTCCAATGATCTTCGTGAAAGTTTTTATTATATCCTCCTTGGATATCTATCACCTTGGGACTATTTTATGTGTTTCTTTTGATAAGCTCAAACAAATTTAAGTGAAGAACATGAGCATAATATTTCTTTCTCTCAAAATAATCTAAGTGAAGCAAGAGAGAATTTCTTAAAATTTTACTAACTCCCAAATAAATCTAAGTGAAGCATGAGATCATTTCTTCAAAAATAACAAAGCACACTATGCTCAAAAATATATAAGTGAAGCACTAGAGCAAATCCATGGCTCTAATTTTTTTAGTGAAGCATAGGAGCAAGCATAGCATAATTTTTGGATCTCTCAAAAAGGTGTGTCCAGCAAGGATTCAAGACTTAAAACACAAAGCAAAACAAGCAAAGACTCATATCATACAAGACGCTCCAAGCAAAACTCATAATATGTGACGAATAAAAATATAGTTCCAAGTAAAATACCGATGGTTGTTAGAAGAAAGAGGGGATGCCACTCGGGGGCATCCCCAAGCTTAGTTGCTTGCTACTTCTTGAATATTATCTTGGGGTGCCTCGGGCATCCCCAAGCTTAGCCTTTTGCTAGTCCTTATTCCTTCATCCATCATAAGATCACCCAAAACTCAACAAAACCATCATGAGATCCGTTATTATAAGAAAGCAAACTACTACTATCAGTATTGTTTCAAACATATTCATATTTTATTTTTGCATTATATCTACTGTATTCCAACTTTTCCATGGCAAAAAATTGAAGGAAATATCCCCTAGAGGTAATAATAAAGTTATTCTTTATTTCATTAATTCATGATAAATGTTTATTATTCATGCTAGAATTGTATTAACCGGAAACTTAGTACATGTGTGAATACATAGACAAAAGTTATAGTCCCTAGTATGCCTCTACTTGCCTAGCTCGTTAATCAAAGATGGTTATGTTTCCTAATGATAGACATGTGTTGTCATTTGATGAATGGGATCACATCATTAGGAGAATGATGTGATGGACATGACCCATCCGTTAGCTTAGCATTATGATCGTGTTAGTTTCATTGCTACTGCTTTCTTCATGACTTATACAAGTTCCTCAGACTATGATATTATGCAACTCCCGGATACCAGAGGAACACTTTGTGTGCTACCAAACGTCACAATGTAAATGGGTGATTATAAAGGTGCTCTACAGGTGTCTTCGAAGGTGTTTGTTGGGTTGGCATATATCGAGATTAGGATTTGTCACTCCGTGTTTGGGAGAGGTATCTCTGGGCCCTCTCGGTAATACTCATCACTATAAGCCTTGCAAGCATTGTGACTAATGAGTTAGTTCTGGGATGAAGTATTACGAAACGAGTAAAGAGACTTGCCGGTAACGAGATTGAACTAGGTATTGAGATACCGATGATCGAATCTCGGGCAAGTAACATACCCGATATCAAAGGGAACAACGTATGTTATTATGCGGGTTGACCGATAAAGATCTTCATAGAATATGTAGGAACCAATATGAGCATCTAGGTTCTGCTGTTGGTTATTGACCGGAGACGTTTCTCGGTCATGTCTACATAGTTATCGAACCCGTAGAGTCTGCATGCTTAACGTTCGATGATGATTGGTATTATGAGTTTATGTGATATGATGTACTGAAGGTTGTTCGGAGTCCCGGATGTGATCACAGACATGCCGAGAAGTCTCGAAATGGTCGAGACATAAAGATTGATATATTGGACGACTATATTCAGACACCGCGAGTGTTCCGGAGAAGTTTCGGATAAAACAGGAGTGCCGGAGGGTTATCGGAACCCCCGCGGGAACTAATGGGCCTCAATAGGCCTTAGTGGAGAAAGAGAGGGGCGGCCAGGGCAGGCCACGTGCCCCCTCCCCCTTGAGTCCGAATAGGACAAGGAAGGGCGGCGGCGCCCCCCTCTCCCTCTCCTTCCTTCCCCCCTCTCCCTTTAGGTGGAAACCTACTAGGACTTGGAGTCCTGGTAGGATTCCCCTCTTGGGGGCGCGCCAAGGAGGGTTGGCCGTCCTCCACTCTCCTCCTTTATATACGGGGAGGGGGACATCCCATAGACACACAAGTTGACAATTGTTTTAGCCGTGTGCGGTGCCCCCCTCCACAGATTTCCACCTCGGTCATATCGTCATAGTGCTTAGGCGAAGCCCTGTGCCGGTAACTTCATCATCACCGTCACCACACCATCATACTAACAAAACTCTCCCTCGACCTCAGCTGGATCTAGAGTTCATGGGACTTCATCGAGCTGAACATGTGCTGATCGTGGAGGTGATGTACCTTCGGTGCTAGTATCGGTCGTATCGTGAAGACGTACGACTACATCAACCGCGTTGTCATAACGCTTCCGCTTTCGGTCTACGAGGGTACGTGGACACACTCCCCCCTCTCGTTGCTATGCATCTCCTAGATAGATCTTACGTGATCGTAGGATTTTTTTTGAAATTATCATGTTCCCCAACAGTGGCATCCGAGCCGCGTATATGTTATATGCACGAGTAGAACACAAAGAGTTGTGGTCGGTAATAGTCATACTGCTTACCAGCATGTCATACTTTTATTCGGTGGTATGATTGGATGAAGCAGCTCAGACCGACATTACGCATACGCTTACGCGAGACTGGTTCTACCGACGTGCTTCACACATAGGTGGCTGGTGATTGTATGATTCTCCAACTTTAGTTGAATCAAGTGTGTCTACCCCCGGTCCTTGTTGAAGGTAAAAACAGCACACTTGACGAAAAATCATTGTGGTTTTGATGCGTAGGTAAGAACGGTTCTTGCTAGAACCCCGTAGCAGCCATGTAAAACTTGCAACAACAAAGTAGAGGACGTCTAACTTGTTTTTGCAGGGCTTGTTGTGATGTGATATGGTCCAGGCATGATGTGATATAAATTGTTGTATGAGATGATCATGTTTTGTAACAAAACTATCAGCAAGTAGTAGGAGCCATATGGTTGTCGCTTTATTGTATGCAATGCAACCGCCATGTAATTGTTTTACTTTATCACTAAGTGGTAGCGATAGACGTAGTAACAATAGTTGGCGAGACGACAACGATGCTATGATGGAGACCGTGATGATGCTTCAGTAATGGAGATCATGAGCACAAGATGATGATGGCCATATCATGTCACATATTTTGATGGCATGTGATGTTTATCCTTTTATGCATCTTATTTTGCTTAGAACGTCGGTAGCATTATAAGATGATCCCTTACTAAATTTCAAGGTACAAATGTTCTCCCTGAGTATGCACCATTGCTACAGTTCGTCGTGTTGAGACACCACATGATGATCGGGTGTGATAAGCTCTACGTCCACATACAACTGGTGCAAGCCAGTTTTGCACACGCAGAATACTTGGGTTAAACATGACGAGCCTAGCATATGCAGATATGGCCTCGGAACACTGAGACCGGAAGGTCGAGCATGAATCATATAGTAGATATGATCAACATAGTGATGTTCACCATTGAAAAGTACTCCATCTCACATGATGATCAAACATGGTTTAGTTGATTTCGATCATGTGATCACTTAGATGATTAGAGGGATGTCTATCTAAGTGGGATTTCTTAAGTAATATGATTAATTGAACTTTAATTTATCATGAACTTAGTACCTGATAGTATTTTGCATGTCTATGTTGTTGTAGATCAATGGCCTGTGCTACAGTTCCTTTGAATTTTAATACATTCGTAGAGAAAGCTAACTTGAAAGATGATGGCAGCAACTACATGGATTGGGTCCGTAACTTCAGGATTATCCTCATTGCTGCACAAAAGAACGTCCTGGAAGCACCATTGGGTGCCAGGCCTGCTGCAAATGCTACTGATGACGTTAAGAACGTCTGGCAGAGCAAAGCTGATGACTACTAGATAGTTCAGTGTGCCATGCTTTACGGCTTAGAATAGGGACTTCAAAGACATTTTAAACGTCATGGAGCATATGAGATGTTCCAAGAGTTGAAGTTAATATTTCAAGAAAATGCCCGAGTTGAGAGATATGAAGTCTCCAACAAATTCTACAGCTGCAAAATGGAGGAGAATAGTTCTGTCAGTGAACACATACTCAGAATGTCTGGGTACCATAACCACTTGACTCAGCTGGGAGTTGATCTTCCAGTTGATTGTGTCATTGACAGAGTTCTTCAATCACTGCCACCAAGCTATAAAGGCTTTGTGATGAACTATAATATGCAAGGGATGAACAAGACTATTCCCGAGCTCTTCGCGATGCTAAAGGCTGCGGAGGTAGAAGTCGAAAAGGAGAATCAAGTGTTGATGGTCAATAAGACCACTAGTTTCAAGAAAAATGGAAAAGGGAAGAAGCGGAACTTCAAGAAGAACGGCAAAAAGGTTGCTGCTCAAGAGAAGAAACCCAAGTCTAGACCTAAGCCTGAAACTGAGTGCTTCTACTGCAAAGGGACTGGTCACTGGAAGCGGAACTGCCCCAAGTATTTGGCGGATAAGAAGGATGGCAAAGCGAAAGGTATATTTGATATACATGGTATTGATGTGTACTCAAGTAATGCTCGCAGTAGTGCTTGGGTATTTTATACTGGTTCTGTTGCTCATATTTGCAACTCGAAATAGGGGCTATGGATTAAGCGAAGATTGGCTAAGGACGAGGTGATGATGCGCGTGGGAAATGGTTCCAAAGTTGATGTGATCGCGGTCGGCACGCTACCTCTAAATTTACCATCGGGATTAGTTTTACACCTGAATAATTGTTATTTGGTGCCAGTGTTAAGCATGAACATTATATCTGGATCTTGTTTAATGCAAGACGATTATTCATTTAAATCAGAGAATAATGGTTGTTCTATTTATATGAGTAATATCTTTTATGGTCATGCACCCCTGTTGAGTGTTCTATTTTTGTCGAATCTCGATAGTAGTGATACACATATTCATACTGTTGAAGCCAAAAGATATAACTTTAATAATGATAGTGCAACTTATTTGTGGCACTGCTACTGGGTCATATCGGTGTAAAGCGCATGAAGAAATCCATGCTGATGGACTTTTGGAATCACTTGATTATGAATCAATTGGTGCTTGCGAACCATGCCTTATGGGCAAGATGACTAAAACTCCGTTCTCCGGAACAATGGAATGAGCTACTGACTTGTTGGAAATAATACATACTGATGTATGTGGTCCAATGAGTATTGAAGCTCGTGGCGGGTATCGTTATTTTCTTACCTTCACAGATGATTTAAGTAGATATGGTTATATCTACTTAATTAAGCATAAGTCTGAAACATTTGAAAAGTTCAAAGAATTTCAGAGTGAAGTGGAAAATCATCGTAACAAGAAAATAAAGTTTCTACGATCTGATCGTGGAGGAGAATATTTGAGTTACGAGTTTGTTCTTCATTTGAAACAACATGGGATAGTTTCACAATTAATGCCACCTAGAACACCACAACGAAATGGTGTGTCCGAACATCGTATCATACTTTATTAGATATGGTGCGATCTATGATGTCTCTTACTGATTTACCGCTATCATTTTGGGGTCATGCTTTAGAGACAGCTGCATCAACTTTAAATAGGCACCATCAAAATCCATTGAAACGACGCCTTATGAAATGTGGTTTGGCAAGAAACCAAAGTTGTTGTTTCTTAAAGTTTGGGGTTGTGATGCTTATGTGAAAAAGCTTCAACCTGATAAGCTCAAACCCAAATCGGAGAAGTGCGTCTTCATAGGATACCCAAAGGAAACTGTTGGGTCCACCTTCTATCACAGATCCGAAGACAAAATCTTTGTTGCTAAAAATGGATCCTTTCTAGAGAAGGAGTTTCTCTCGAAAGAAGTGAGTGGGAGGAAAGTAGAACTTGATGAGGTAACTGTACCTTCTCCCTTATTGGAAAGTAGTTCATCATGGAAATCAGTTCCAGTGATTCCTACACCAATTAGTGAGGAAGTTAATGATGATGATCATGAAACTTCAGATCAAATTACTACCGAACTTCGTAGGTCTTCCAGAGTAAGATCCTCACCAGAGTGGTACGGTAATCCCGTTCTAGAAGTCATGTTACTAGACCATGATGAACCTACGAACTATGAGGAAGCAATGATGAGCCCAGATTCCGTGAAATGGCTTGAAGCCATGAAATCTGAGATGGGATCCATGTATGAGAACAAAGTGTGGACTTTGGTGGACTTGCCCGATGATCAGCAAGCCATAGAAAATAAATGGATCTTTAAGAAGAAGACCGGCGCAGACGGTAATGTTACTGTTTACAAAGATCGACTTGTTGTGAAAAGTTTTCGACAAGTTCAAGGAGTTGACAATGATGAGACTTCCTCACCCATAGCAATGCTTAAGTCTATCCAAATCATGTTAGCAACTGCTACATTTTATGATTATGAAATTTGGCAAATGGATGTCAAAACTGCATTCCTGAATGGATTTCTGGAAGAAGAGTTGTATATGATGCAACCGGAAGGTTTTGTCGATCCAATGGGTGCTAACAACGTGTGCAAGCTCCAGCGATCCATTTATGGACTAGTGCAAGCCTCTAGGAGTTGGAATAAATGCTTTGATAGTGTGATCAAAGCATATAGTTTTATATAGACTTTTGGAGAAGCCTGTATTTACTAGAAAGTGAGTGGGAGCTCTGTAGCATTTCTAATCTTATATGTAGATGACATATTGTTGATTGGAAATGATATAGAATTTCTGGATAGCATAAAGGGATACCTGAATAAGAGTTTTTCTATGAAAGACCTCGGAGAAGCTTCTTACATATTGGGCATCAAGATCTATAGAGATAGATCAAGACACTTAATTGGACTTTCACAAAGCACATACCTTGATAAAGTTTTGAAGAAGTTCAAAATGGATCAGTCAAAGAAAGGGTTCTTGCCTATTTTACAAGGTGTGAAGTTGAGTCAGACTCGATGCCCGACCACTTCAGAAGATAGAGAGAAAGTGAAAGTCATTCCCTATGCTTCAGCCATAGGTTCTATCATGTATGCAATGATGTGTACCAGACCTTATGTATGTGTTGCTATAAGCATAGAAGGGAGGTACCAAAGTAATCCCGGAGTGGAGCACTGGACAGCGGTCAAGAACATCCTGAAATACCTGAAAAGGACTAAAGATATCTTTCTCGTTTATGGAGGTGAAAAAGAGCTCATTGTAAACGGTTACGTTGATGCAAGCTTTGACATTGATCCGGATGACTCTTGTTGTTTTCAATAAAATACACAATTATACCTCTGATTAGATGTGTTTTTGTGGTTTAAATTAGTGTTTGTGCCAAGCAATTCCTTTGGGATGATTTGGGTGAGAGTTGATTTGATCTTGCTGAAGAACATAATCTTTTGCGCTCCCGAAATTATTTTTTATTTTTAAGAAAAGAGAGCTTTTGAGTTGATTCTTTTTGCAGAAGATTAATAAACAAATTATTCACATCGTCCTAACTTTTCAGAATTTTTGGAGTTACAGAAGTATTTGAAGTAATCAGATTGCTACAGACTGTTCTGTTTTTGACGGATTCTGTTTTCTTTGCGTTGTGTGCAGGTTTTGATGATTCTATGGTTTTCTTTGATGAGTTTTGTTGGGGAACACGGTAATTTCGAAAAAGATTCCTATGATCATGCAATATCTATCTAGGAGATGCATAGCAATGAGAGGGGAGAGTGAGTCCACGTACCCTCATAGACCGAAAGCGGAAGCATTATGACAACGCGGTTGATGTAGTCGTACATCTTCACGATTCGACCAATCCTAGCGCCGAAGGTATGGCACCTCCACGATCTGCACATGTTCAGCTCGGTAACGTCCCATGAACTCTAGATCCAGCTAAGGTCGAGGGAGAGTTTCATTAGCACGACGGCGTGGTGACGGTGATGATGAAGTTACCAGCGCAGGGCTTCACCTAAGCACTACGACGATATGACCGAGGTGGAAAACTATGGAGGGGGCACCGCACATGGCTAAAACAATTGTCAACTTGTGTGTCTATGTGGTGCCCCCCTCCCCCATATATAAAGGAGGAGAGGAGGAGAGGGGAGGCCGGTCGGCCCTCCTTGGCGCGCCCCCAAGAGGGGAATCCTACTAGGACTCCAAGTCCTAGTAGGTTTCCACCTAAAGGGAGAGAGGGGGGAGGAAGGAGAGGGAGAGGGGGAAGGAAAGGGGGGCACCCCCCCTTCCTTGTCCTATTCGGACTCATGGGGGAGGGGCCGGGCGGCCTGCCCTGCCCGCCTCTCTCTCTCTCTCTCTCTCGACTAAGGCCCATCGAGGCCCATTAGTTCCCCCGGGGGTTCCGATAACCCTCCGACACTCCGGTTTTATCCGAAACTTCTCCGGAACACTCCTGATGTCCAAATATAGTCATCCAATGTATCAATCTTTCTGTCTCGACCATTTCGAGACTCCTCTTCATATCTGTGATCACATTCGGGACTCCGAACAACCTTCGGTACATCATATCACATAAACTCATAATACCAATCGTCATCCAACGTTAAATGTGCGGACCCTATGTATTCACACATGTACTAGGTTTCCGGTTAATACAATTCTAGCATGAATAATAACCATTTATCATGAATTAAGGAAATAAATAATAACTTTATTATTGCCTCTAGGGCATATTTCCTTCAGTCTCCCACTTGCACTAGAGTCAGTAATCTAGATTACATAGTAATGATTCTAACATCCATGGAGCTCTGGTGCTGATCATGTTTTGCTCGTGGAAGAGGCTTAGTCAACAGGTGTGCAACATTCAGATCCGTGTGTATCTTGCAAATCTCTATTTCCCCTTCCGACACTTAATGACGGATGAAATTGAAGCGTCTCTTGATGTGCTCGGTTCTCTTGTGAAATCTGGATTCCTTTGCTAAGGCAATTGCACCAGTATTGTCACAAAAGATTTTCATTGGACCCGATGCACTAGGTATGACACCTAGGTCAGATATGAACTCCTTCATCCAAACTCCTTCATTTGTTGCTTCCTGTCGGCGTTCTGGGAACGGGGGTCCCCAGACTTGCCTGCCTGCGGCATGCGGCGTGGCTCAAAGGGGGCCCAGCACAGCCCATCTTCATCAACACAAGCTCAAGACCCTCGCGAGGGGCCAAGCCTCGTGGGGCAAACGACAAGGAGCTTCCTCAGGCACGACCTCGTCAGGCTGGCTCACGAGGAGGCGGAGAGTTCAAGGCGGGGTACCTCGCGAGGTGCCCATGACGCAAGCCATGACGACCAAGGGCGCCAGCCGGGCGCCAGCCCGCGCAGTGTCCTTCTTTCCTCTTTGGTGCAAGGGGAGCAAGCGCAGGCGAGAGCATCAAGAAAAGGCATCCATTTTGGTGCAACAAGACCAAGACCAGTCCAACGGTAGGATGGAGGTCACCGTGGAGCCCAAGTCGGCGTCACCACCAGAGCCTTTGACAGGCGAGGACCAACTTTAGTCAGGATAAGTGTACTAGATGTTCCCCTTCAAAATGGCCAATTGTTGGCGCCCTTCCCGCTCAATATTTGGGAAGAGGCCCAGGGCCTTTGCCTATAAATAGGACTAGCCACCCGCAGGGTAGAGGCATCTGGATAGGAATCTGGAGATAAGATAGGCATCTAGAATCAACCCTTCCAAAGGGACAACGCCATTAAAAGAACAGACCCTCGCGAGGCTGTTCTTCCTTGTATTGTTCATCATCAGCCCAAGGGGCAATCCACCACGCCACACACTGGACTAGGGTATTACACCACAATGGTGACCTGAACCAGTATAAACCCTGTGTCTCTTGTGTTGTGCTTCTCGTAGTTTAGATTTTAGCGATACGGTGAGGAACATGTAGGTAGAAGGCGAAACCTCCACGCGCACCCCAGTGTTCGAACCTCAAGGGTCTGCCGGAACCCTAAATCCGACATTTGGCGTGCCAGGTAGGGGTGCTCCGGAATTCGTCTTCCGTCGCCCTGTTCTTTTCCGACCGTCGCGTCCATGTCTGACGCACGTCGGGTTCGCGCTGAGCGCCGAGCCGCCCTCGCTTCCCGCATCGCCCAGACGGCTCCCGTCGGCGGGCGCCCCCATCATTCCCCGTCACCTGCCGTCAACGCCGCCACCGGCCTGGCACGGAACGAGCAGCAAGCATCGTCCCAGCAACCATCCATGAGGCGAGACGGCCGCACCGCTACGCCCTCGCTCACCCCCGCTGGTTCTTCGTCCCGCGCGCAATGCGCGGCCATGGAGGCTCGAGCTGCGCTCATCGCGGAAAACGAGCTCCTGCGCTACCGCCCCGTCGACGACGTCTACGAAGAATGGCTCGACCGATTCGCCGAACTCGTCCGCGCCACTGGGCGCTCCCCCGCGCCATCCTTCTCGCTACACCGCGCCCCGCCATGCGCGGGCAATGAAGCTCCTGGGGCGCCTCAGCCGCCTCCCCCTCAAGAAGGCGCCTTGGCTCCGAGGAGCGTGGCCCCTGGGCGGAACCCGCCCCGTCAGGAACCAGCGCGGCAGGAGCAGAGCTGCCAAGAGGTCCCTCGCCCTCTAGAAGTTGCCCGAGCGCTCCCTGCTCCGGCTCGTCCCGACCACGCTCCTGCTCCAGCACGTCAAGACCCCGCGCTGCACCCAGCTGCGGCGCACGGGGACCCGCAGGACCGAGCCCTTTGTCCTCCAAGGCCTCCTGTGGCCACAGCGGGCTATCGCACCTTCACCACTGAGCTATGCACCGTTGCGTGGCCCGGCAAGTTCAAGCCAGACCTGCCTCCTCACTACGATGGCACGGCTGACCCTGCAGAGTTCCTCCAGCTCTACGAGCTGGGCATCGAGGCTTCCAACGGAGACGAGAAGGTCATGGTGAACTGGTTTCCCATGGCTCTCAAGGACGGGGCCCGCACCTGGCTTCTGAACCTGGCCCCAGTCACGATCTCCTCCTGGGACGAGATGCGCACCCGCTTCATCACCAACTTCCAGGGTACCCGCGACCGGCCACCCGCCGTGAGCGACATGCGCCGCATCAAGCAGCAACCAGGGGAAACCCTGCAAAAGTACATCCAGCGCTTCAACAACGCGCGCCTCAAGATTCCCAAGGTGACCGAGGAGGCCATCATCTCAGCCTTCTCTGATGGCGTGCGTGACGTCAAAATGAAGGAGGAGCTCGCAATGCATGAAGATCTGTTCACTTCCTTGGAGCTGTTCAACCTAGCGACCAAGTGCGCCAGGGCTAAGGAAGGGCGTCTATCCCTCCTCGAGTTGTCTGCCGCAGACCCTGAAGAGAAGAATCCCAAGGACAAGGACAGGAAGCGCAAAGGGGCTGCCGTGCTCGCGGCAGAACCAAACACAAAGCGGGGCAGAGATCGGCCCGAATCCTCCAAGGGCAGTCGGTACTGCGTGTACCACGACCTCCACACCCATAACACCAATGAATGCCAAGAGCTCCGGGCCGTGCGTGAAGGACGGACTGGCCGGCGTCCCGACCGCAACGACCGGGGCTACGGACGAGGAGGAGGAAGGAACGCAGGGCACTGGGACGACCGCGGCCCACGTCAAGGGTGGCGCGACCAACCTCGCAAGGATCGCTGGCAAGACACGCCTCGTGAGGGAGGCTGGAGAGATCAGCCTCGCGAGGATCGCCCGCAAGGTAACGTAGGCCTCCCTCCGCTACCGCCGCAGCCAAGGAGAAATGAGGACCGTCATCAGGACGAGGGGGCTGGGGGCTTCCAGGAACCACGTGCGATCGCCTGCATCCTAGGCGGAGCTCAAGCCCCAGCCTCTCAGCGCATCTTCAAGCAGTTTGCCCGAGAAGTGAATGCAGTCCTCCCCAAGATCGGGGCCACGCGCCCTCTCAGGTGGTCGGCGTGTGCCCTCACGTTCAGCTCAGCGGATCAGCTCAAGTGTGCGGCCACAACCGGAGTCCTCCCGATGCTTTGTTCCCCAATCATCAGCAACGTGCTAGTCACCAGGACCCTCATCGATGGCAGAGCAGGGCTCAACGTCCTGTCCGTGGAAACATTCAACAATCTCCAAGTACCCTACAGTCAGCTTCAGCCAACCAAGCCTTTCTCCGGAGTCACCGACGGCTCCACGGTCCCGATTGGGCAGGTCCACCTTCGGGGCACGCGACGACTACCGCACCGAGCTCATCGACTTCGATGTCGCCCACATTCGCCTGCCGTACAACGCCATCCTCGGGTACCCAGCGCTGGACAAGTTCATGGCCGTAACCCACCACGGCTACAAAGTCCTCAAGATGCCAGGAAGCGGCGGAGTCATCACAGTGCCCTGCGAAGAGAGAGACGCAGTTTGCTCCCTGGAGAGAGCTTTTCAGGCCGCATCACTGGAAGACCCGAATCGCGGAAGTAGGAGGCTTCCCGAGGCCGCCCCCAAGAAGAAGAAGACATCGGCCGGCCTGGCCCCTCAGGAGGCAGGTCCCTCAGGACCCGCGCCTGCTCAGGGGGAACCTCCTTCGATCGCATTGGGAAGTGCGCCCGGCGCCCTCCTCAGGCAGGGCTCGGGGGCTCTCCCCTGGAGGGCCGTCGACCTCGCCAAGGTCATGAGGGAGGCGCTTGGGCACCACGTGGAGGCGTGTTTCGAAGCACGTTTCCATCAAGAAGGAGCAAGGCAAGGAGGGCCAAACCCTCAAGAGTTCGTCAGCAAGGCCATTCAGGAGCTACAGGAGTCAAGGGTCATGAGAGGCAGCCACCGCTTACCCGCTGTGGCCCCCATCCAGGCGAGGATGGTGGGCTGCGCGTCTGCATCGACATACCAGGGCTCAACCAAGCCGCGTCTCAGGAGCCCCTCTGGCCTTCGCGAGTGGGACGCTGCGAGGTTCCACCTCACAGCTACGTTCGCATGCCTTACGGCTCGCCGAATGCAGCTGCTGCGTACCAGCGCATCATGAGGGCCATCCTGGAGGCTCAAGAGGTCAGGCGTTCCGCAGCCTTGGCGGAGATGGAGACGGTCCGCAAGGAGCCACCAGCGCCTCCGGAGCCTCCCGAGACCCCAGGGCCTGGGGGCTCGTGAGGATTTGCTCTCGCAGCCCACCGAGTCTGCTGCATCAACACCCCTTCGTCTTCAGTGTCATCAGGTGACATCTTTCTAGTTTCATTTCCAGCTGGGAGCGCCCTCAGGGCTGCATTATTCCCAGGCCGCGTGGGTCTGTCCCTGTGGCGTGTATCTCTTTTATTTCATGTTCTTAGCTTACTCTGCTGGGGGCGCCCCTCGGGCTGCATTATCCCCAAGCCGCTCGGGTCAGACCCAGTGGCATGTACCCCTCTTGCATTTATCTTAGGGCCATGTTTTCGACCCGTCATGCTTGTTGTTTGGTGCCTGTTCATGGTACTTTTTCTTCTTGGATGTCGCAAGCTTGCGTGTTAAAGGGGGTGCCTGAGCATCGCGACTCAGGGCTCCTACCGGCTCTCCGGCCCTCACCCTCTGGTCTGCCCACAGCATCGCGCCCCGGCATACCAGCGACGGCTGAGACCAGCCCGAGAGCCAGGACCCGAGGACATAGAGCATTGGCATCTAGCCAAATTTGCAGGAACACACTCCAAGATAAGGCCCGGAGCCAGGCGCAACCCGCCTTGGGGTAGGGCCTCGTGAGTCCTGAGCTGGATCGCGGGTGAACCAGTACACCCCACCAGGCCTTTCGTGCCTCGCCGCCTCTCTAAAGCAACTAACGGCTAACCGTCGATTGTCGCGACGAACTCTCATTTCTTCTGTGATGAGCCTGCATGGTCTCCCCAAGAGCGTCATCATGCGAGGCCCTCACGGTGTCTTCTTTACTCTCATCCATGCAAACCGCTTGCACGTTAAAGGGGGGTACCTGAGCATCGCGACTTAGGGCTCCTACTGGTTCTCCAGCCCTCAGCCTCTAGCCTTGTCCATGGCATCGCGACCTGGCATACCAGCGACGGTTGAGACTCGCTCGAGGGCCGGGACCCGAGGACGTAGAGCAGAAAGGGGAGCGAAGGAGAGAGGAGAGAAGCACGTGATGACCTCGCCAAGCAACCCCCCACCGGCCAAGGCACGGACCTAGCGCCTCACCAGGAAGCGTTCCTGACCCTCGAGATAAGTCACTCTCCGGGAACACTATCTATTAGAGGACCGTCCCCGCACTTAATGCAGTCCTGTCTTAGCAACGTCACTCTCCTTTCTCACCGAATGATGGCTGCTTGAGCGCTAAGGGGGACCTCTTGAGCATCGCGACTCAGGGGCTCTTACCGGGCCTCGGGTCGCTCACCTCCTAACCTTGACCACGGCATCGCGACCTGGCATACCAGCGACGGCTAAAGCCGCCTGGGGACTGGGACCTGTTGGCGCAGAGCATCAAGCCCTCATGAGGTCTGACAAGAAGAAACCAAGCTAAGACGGAACTACCACCTTGCACTGCCTCATAATGAGGATCATATTGACGAACGGAGCTGGAAACATCTTACAAGTTCCCACGGGGTAAATTCTCGATTCCTCGCAGGGACAAAAGACGCGGATCTTAAAGATTCCTAACTACGGGGACCATCACGGCGGACGCCATCATCAATAGTGGGCCGTCCAGCACCGGCGCCAACCCCATCCAGCTCAGGGGCGGCGACGGCTGGACGAGCCTGCCCTGCTCCGAGAGTGGCGCATGCTTGGGGGTTCGTAGCTGTCGTCGCTCGTCTCCGGAGTCACGAAGAGCTCGGCAGAGTCGCTGGATCCTCTGGCGCCTTCATCGCCTAAGGAGCCGCCAAGGGAGCGATTGGGCGGCCTCTGTCTCGCTGCAGCAGGGTCCCGACCGCCTCTCCCGGGGCAGCACTCCAGCCGACGCCCATCTTTGTCGAAGACCTTGAAGATTATCGTGGAAGCGCCATTGAACTCTAGGTGGATCACGAGGGCGCCCCTCGTCTTGCAAACCCGGGCGATCTCGCCCCAGCCCCGGTTCATGAAGACCTTACCTGGAGCGATGACCTCGACATCCGCATCGGTCGCAGGAGTCTGGCAATCAGCATGCTGCAGCCAGAGCCTGAAGGGCCCCCTCGGCGGAATCTCAGAGGCGAAGGAAAGGGGAGGCGAATCCACGATGGAGGAGGCATGGCAGCGTGGAGCACAAACTCTCGGGAGGAGCCCTCGGCGTGAACTACAGGTGGGACAACGCGCACCGCCGTGACTCGCCGGTGCCGACGGCGGCGGCGTCCATGGCGCTCGACATCAGCTCCTGCAAGGCCCTCAAGGTGGGCGTACAAGGGCAGCGGGAACCCTGGCGGCGGTCGCTCACACCAAGGCCTCGGCACCTCCTGCCGCGCGCCCTCTTCTCGACGGCAGGGGACCAGCCGCTTCTTCGGCGAAAGCGGGTCAGGACCCTCTCGGGGGGCCTTTCCCTTCTCTTCTGCGGAGAACCGGCGGATGGGCGCCATCAGCGTGAGACGGAGCGATGGCGAATATGAAGAAGAGGAGGAATAGCAGAGGAAGGGACTCGTCAGTTCGTGCAGTTGCCGAGGCGTCGTGGGGGAGCGGAGACGCCCACGTACAATCAATCGCCACGTGGCGCCCAAGGCCGCAGGCTGTTAGGGCCCGCGACGCTTCGCACTTGCCCTTTCGCCTCTCTGCTCGGCCAAGTCCGGGCGCGCCTTGGGCCCGGGGGCTACTGTCGGCGTTCTGGAAACGGGGGTCCCCAGACTTGCCTGCCTGCGGCCTGCGGCGTGGCTCAAAGGGGGCCCAGCACGGCCCATCTTCATCAACACAAGCTCAAGACCCTCGCGAGGGGCCAAGCCTTGCGGGATGGACGGCAAGGAGCTTCCTCAGGCACGGCCTCGTTAGGCTGGCTCACGAGGAGGCGGAGAGTTCAAGGCGGGGTACCTCGCGAGGTGCCCATGACGCAAGCCATGACGACCAAGGGCGCCAGCCCGCGCAGTGTCCTTCTTTCCTCTTTGGTGCAAGGGAAGCAAGCGCAGGCGAGAGCATCAAGCAAAGGCATCCATTTCGGTGCAACAATACCAAGACCAGTCCAACGGTAGGATGGAGGTCATCGTGGAGCCCAAGTCGGCATCACCACCAGAGCCTTTGATAGGCGAGGACCAACTTTAGTCAGGATAAGTGTACTAGATGTTCCCCTTCAAAATGGCCAATTGTTGGCGCCCTTCCCGCTCAATATTTGGGAAGAGGCCCAGGGCCTTTGCCTATAAATAGGACTAGCCACCCGCGGGGTAGAGGCATCTGGATAGGAATCTGGAGATAAGATAGGCATCTAGAATCAACCCCTCCAAAGGGACAACGCCATTACAAGAACAGACCCTCGCGAGGCTGTTCTTCCTTGTATTGTTCATCATCAGCCCAAGGGGCAATCCACCACGCCACACACTGGAGTAGGGTATTACACCACAATGGTGGCCTGAACTAGTATAAACCCTATGTCTCTTGCGTTGTGCTTCTCGTAGTTTAGATCTTAGCGATTCAATGAGGAACAGGTAGGTAGAAGGCGAAACCTCCGCGCGCACCCCAGTCTTCGAACCTCAAGGGTCTACCGGAACCCTAAATCTGACACTTCTGAAGCAGTAATGTACTCCGCTTCACACGTTGATCCCGCCACGATGCTCTGCTTGGAACTGCACCAACTGACAGCTCCTCCATTCAATAAAAATACGTATCCGGTTTGAGACTAAGGAAACCAAAAAGCAAAAAGATACAAGTTGGGTTGCCACCCAACAAGCGCTATCATTTTACGCCCCTAGCTAGGCATAATGCATAGGATCTAAGTTTTGTCATTCTTATCCTTGTTTTCCTTGGAGGTATCTGTGTCGGAAGGTTTTGTAAATAAAACATAAAACACATTATCCATGGAAACCTTTTATCATAACCCCTTTGATTTCCGGCGGTAATCCAAGAATACTGTTGATTAACATCCTTAAAAACTTGTTGGATCATATCTAAAATGGGGACTTGCATTTTAAGATTCTCATCAAAGATTTGGTTATCTCCAAGCAAATGTCTCAAGGCATAATCACTATTATAAAGAATTTCATCAATCATAGGTTTTTCATGGTTCATGCCATAAAAATCAAATATTCCCTAGCTTCACGTATTATGTAGTCAAATTCATTCATCAGAACAAGAGTGTGTAACTTTTTAGCTTGAGGATTCTTTATAATGGCAACTCATGGAACAATCTTTGCAAGGTAGGATGAGTACGGATAAATACAGTTTCAAAACAAGTGCCGAAATAGCTTCCGCATAAGATTTAGTCCTTTTAAGTATAGGAATATCATCAAGACTTAATTTTCCGACACAATTAAAAAATTCTTGGATATGTTCTTTACCCATAAAACTCCGTTACCCCAAGACAAAAGTTCTGGCATCTAGATTACCCGTACGCTCCCTTTTAGGAGTTAGGCCATCATCTGTTTCTTCCATACCAAAACCACTCATGGTGACTTCACAACAAGATTGCACTCAAAAACAGATCTGACGAAAAAACGACAAACAAAAAAGAGGACACATAAAATGGTAAATTTGTGTGAAGTGGGGGAGAGGAAAATGAGAGGCAAATGGCAAATAATGTAAATTGCGAGGAGATGAGATTTTTGATTAGGAACCTAGTTCAGGTTGAAGATCCTCCCCGGCAACGGCGCCAAAAATTCTTTTTGATGTCTACTAGAACTATGTCGGTATTTCCCCAAAGAGGAAGGGATGATGCAGTATAGCGACGGTAGGTATTTCCCTCAGTGATGATACCAAGGTTATCAAACCAGTAGGAGAACCTCCTGACACCACGTAAACAACATCTGCACAAAAATAACAAATACTCGTAACCCGACGTGTAAAAGGGGTTGTCAATCCTTTTCGGGTACGGTGCCTCAAAATAGGCAAATAACATGAGGTAAAAGTGGTAGATAGGAAAAATAGATTGCGGAATAAATAAATTACAGCAAGGTATTTTTGTATTTTTGGTTTAACAGTTCTGGAAAGAAAAGCAAAGGAAAATAGATTGCAAAGGCAAATACGATGAAAAGAGACTCGGGGGCGCAGGTTTCACTAGTGGCTTCTCTCGAGAAAAATAGGAAACGATGGGCAAACAATTACTGTTGGGAAATTGATAGAACTTCAAATAATCATGACGATATCCAGACAATGAACATTATATAGGCATCACGTCCAAGATTAGTAGACTGACTCCTGCCTGCATCTACTACTATTACTCCACACATCGACCGCTATCCAGCATGCATCTAGTGTATTAAGTTCGTGGAAAACGGAGTAATGCAATGAGAACGATGACATGATGTAGACAAGATCTATTTATGTAGAAATAGGCCCCGTCTTGTTATCCTTAATAGCAATGATACATAAGTCATTTCCCTTTCTGTCACTGGGATCAAGCACTGTAAGATCGAACCCATCACAAAGCACCTCTTCCCATTGCAAGATAAATAGATCAAGTTGGCCAAACAAAACACAAATGTCGGAGAAGAAATATGAGGCTATAATCAATCATGCATATAAGAGATCAAAGAATACTCAAATAACTTTCATGGATAAAAACATAGATCTGATCATAAACTCAAAGTTCACCGGATCGCAACGAACATACCGCAAAAAGACATGGATCTCCAAGAGACCATTGTATTGATAATCAAGAGAGAGAGAGAGAGAGAGGAATCCATCTAGCTACTAACTACGAACCCGTAGGTCTACAAAGAACTACTCACACATCCTCGGAGATGCACCAATGGACATGATGCACCCCTGCGTGATAGTGTTTAGATTGGATCTGGTGTTTCTGGACTCTGCGGTGGCTGGAATTGATTTTCGTCGACTCCCCTGGGGTTTCTAGAATATTGGGGTATTTATAAAGCAAAGAGGCGATGCAGGAGGCCAACGAGGAGGGCACAACCCGCCGGAGCGCGACTGGGCCCCTAGGCACACCCTGGTGGGTTGTGCTCCCCTCGGAGCTCCCCTCAGGTGTGTTCCTGGCCCACTGGATGTCTTCTGGCCAAAAAAATCCACAAAAAGTTTTGCTGCGTTGGACTCCGTTTGGTATTGATTTCATGTGATGTAAAAAACATGCAGAAAACAGCAATTGCATTGGGAACTATGTCAATAGGTTAGTACCAAAAAATGATATAAAATGATTATAAAACATCCAAGAATAATAATATAACAACATGGAACAATAAAAAATTATAGATACGTTGGAGGCAAACCTGCAATCTTAAATCATCCACAAACTTCATCCACATAGATTCGATGCATATGAGGATGTAATGTTCCATCTCCTGCATAAGGATTAGCTAGCAGTTTCTCTATCATACCTGAAGGAATTTCATAATAGATATTTTCAGTAGGTTTATTGGTTGAGGGGCAACTCTTTGCTCTTCCAGACGGGGTGAAGATACCCGGAACAAGCCCTCAAAGGATTATTTTCCATAGCAACAAGTGACAGTAAATTTCAGCACACTATATAAATTTTTCCTTACCAAATTCCACTTACCAAAGGCGCTTCACTCCCCTGCAACGTTGCTAGAAAAGAGTCTTGATGACCCACAAGTATAGGGGATCTATCATAGTCCTTTCTATAAGTAAGAGTGTCGATCCCAGCGAGCAGCGGAAAGAAATGACAAGCGGTTTTCAGCAAGGTATTCTCTGCAAGCACCGAAATTATCGGTAACAGATAGTTTTCTGATAAGATAATTCATAATGGGAAACAAGTAACAAGTGTAACTAAAGTGCGGTAAGGTGGCCCAATCCTTTTTGTTGCAAAGGACAAGCCTGGACAAACTCCTATATAAAGAAAAGCGCTCCCGAGGACACATGGGAATTATTGTGAAGCTAGTTTTCATCATGCTCATATCATTTGTGTTCGTTACTTTGATAATTTGATATGTAGGTGGACCGGTGCTTGGGTGTTGTCCTTACTTGGACAAGCCTCCCACTTATGATTAACCCCTCTTGCAAGCATCCGCAACTACGAAAGATGAATAAAGATAAATCTAACCATAGCATGAAACATATGGATCCATAGCAGCCCCTTACGAAGCAACGCATAAACTAGGGTTTAAGCTTCTATCACTCTACCAACCCATCATCTACTTATTACTTCCCAATGCCTTCACCTAGGCCCAAATCATGGTGAAGTGTCATGTAGTCAATGTTCACATAACACCACCAGAGGAAAGGCAACATACATCTGATCAAAATGTCGAATGAATACCAAATTCACATGATTACTTATGACAAGACTTCTCCCATGTCCATAGGAACAAACGTAACTACTCACAAAGCATATTCATGTTCATAATCAGAGGGGTAATGAATATCATTAAGGATCTAAACATATGATCTTCCACCGAATAAACCAACTAGCATCAACTACAAGGACTAATCAACACTACTAGCAACCCACAGGTACCAATCTGAGGTTTTGAGACAAAGAACGGATACAAGATATGAACTAGGGTTTGAGTGGAGATGGTTCTAGTGAAGATGTTGATGGAGATTGACCCCCTCTTGATGTGAGGATTGTTGGTGATGACGATGTCTTCGGTTTCCCCCTTTCGGAGGGAAGTTTCCCCAACAGAACAGCTCCACCAGAGCCCTAAATTGCTTCTGCCAAGGTTCCGCCTCGAGACGGCGGCGCTTCGTCTCGAAAGCTTGCTTCTGATTTTTTTTTCCAAGTCAAAACCCTCCATATAGTAGAAGATGGGCACCAGAGACCTGCCAAGGGGCCCACAAGCCCTAGGGGCGCGCCTAGGGAGTAGGGCGTGCCCCCTTGTGGACACCTGATGGGTCCCCTCTGGTATTTTCTTGGCCCAATATTTTTTATATATTCTAAAATATTTCTTTGTAAATTTTCAGGACTTTTGGAGTTGTGCAGAATAGGTCTCTTAGATTTGCTCCTTTCCGGTCTAGAATTCCAGCTGCCGGCATTCCCCCTCTTTATATAAACCATGTAAATTAAGAGATAAAATGCATAATTATTGTACCATAATGTGTAATAACAGCCTATAATGCAATAAATATCAATATAAAAGCATGATGCAAAATGGACGTATCACATAACTAGCAGGGACGCACGAATTTACCCAGGTTCGGGCAGCTGTCATGCATAAAACCCTACTTCTGCTTTGTGTATTGGATGTGTATATGTCTAGCTACAAGGTGCGCACGTCCCGGCAAGGTGCTCGAAGAGTGCAGCTACGTATGCAAATGGACGGGATTTTGACCCGTGTAAAGGTAGCCATGGAATAGTGGCTACAGTGCCAAATACCTCTCTGAAGGTGCATTAAATGCGTCGTGAGGTGTCACGCTGGTAAATCTCCCCGACAAGGATTGCCTCTCCTTATGTGTCATTCGCCCAGCTACCTCGTATTCCTACGACGCGCATCTGTGACGGGTATCATTAAAGTTGTGCCTTCGGCGGTGAGCTGACACGTGCCCAAACAAGACTCACCTAACTACCTGCTCGCTCGACACATATACGACAAGTGACAACCTGATCGATGAGGTGGAGCGGTGGCAGGATAGTGGGATTCTTGTCGGGCTCAGAGCTTGTTGAGTCTTCATTTGCTTGCCGGCAATCCTTCAACCTTGATCTCCTATACTCTTTTGTGGTACTATTTGATCACCTCAGTTGAAGTCTCCTTTGTATCTTGAGTTTATCTTTAGTTTCCTCCATCAAGCCTTGCCGTCGTGAAGGGTACACTGCCTATGCATAAGTCTGAGGTACTAAGGACCCAAACCTTACTACACCGACATAGTATGTTTTGGTTTTTTTAAAATGAAAATAAATATGCAAATTAGAGCAACCCCAACGCAGGTACCCATTTCGTCCGCCGCTATCCGTTTGGGTCAGCGCGGACAAAAGTGGACGCCCAATGTGCCGATCCATTAGCAAAACGCGTCTTTGCGGACCCATTTGCGGCCAAAATTTGCGCCAGAAATGTGTCGGCACGGACGCGAAGCAGACGCCTCGCGCACCTTCTCGGTGTCCGCCGCGTCCCCACCTGGCGGCCGTCTAACTACCGCGGTCAGCTTTATTAATGAAGACCGCCCACCTCGGGCCCACACATCAGCGATGGCGGTCGGCCTTTTTTAATTCAAGCATGCGCGGGGGGGGGGGTGAGGGAGTCCTGGACTAGGGGGTGTCCGGATAGCCGAACTATCATCATCGGCCGGACTCCAAGACTATGAAGATACAAGATTGAAGACTTTGTCCCGTGTCCGGATGGGACTTTCCTTGGCGTGGAAGGCAAGCTTGGCGATACGGATATGTAGATCTCCTACCATTGTAACCGACTCCGTGTAACCCTAGCCCTCTCCGGTGTCTATATAAACCGGATGGCTTTAGTCCGTAGGACGAACAACAATCATACCATAGGCTAGCTTCTAGGGTTTAGCCTCCTTGATCTCGTGGTTGATCTACTCTTGTAACACACATCATCAATATTAATCAAGCAGGACGTAGGGTTTTACCTCCATGAAGAGGGCCCGAACCTGCGTAAAACATCGTGTCCCTTGTCTCCTGTTACCATCCTCCTAGACGAACAGTTCGGGACCCCCTACCCGAGACCCGCCGGTTTTGATACCGACATTGGTGCTTTCATTGAGAGTTCCTCTGTGCCGTCGCGATCAGGAAGGATGCCTTTTCTCGTCTTTAAAGAAGGCGCGTCGTCAAGGGAGCCTTGGCCGCCGGCCGAACTATCCGGCTAGGTGGTTTTCTTATGACCGCCTTTTCGGACACCGCTCCGACGATGACCTCTCAGGTCATCAAAAGCGATCTTCACATCAGCTCAGAATTTGCCGAGCAGCTAGATCCGATGGAGCTCTCCTCCGTAAACGAGCTCTTGGATCGCATCGCCGCCCTGGGAGTCGCTACCGACTACGATCAGATTGGGCTTAAAACCAATCTGAGAGAAATTAACTCTCCCCAGGCTACCCACCTCGTTGTTGTGGTAGAGGAACAATGCGGCGACTCTTCTTCTATGTTGAAAACCAACTATGTCCGGATTCTCGATCCCTCCATGCCGGATTCCCGCGGAGGGACGGACACCAATCAAATACTGAACCTAAAGTCAGGCATCGGACCAGATTCGTTGGAAAGCATCCAGCAAACCAAGCTTCCAAATCCGAAAGCTTCTTGGCCTTTAAGCCTTAGATCGGGCGGGGTTCCGAACTTAATTCCACCCGCCCACCCAAACATAAGCGATCTATCTCAAATACGGCAAGAGCCCGATGAAACAGTACATCATTACTGGGCCAGATTCCTCCTGGTTATGAACAGGATAAAAGACTGCCGTGAAAAAAGCGCGATTTCAATTTTCTGCAACAATTGCACGGACAAGGGAATCATAAACGCCATCAGTCGTCGCGAAGTTACACGCTTCGCCGACCTAGCGACCATTGTACAAAAACACTGCGCGATGGAGAGTGCCTGGAAAACCGAAACTAGATTTTGGGACAATCCGGCCCTGAATACAACCCCAGTCCGAAATAAAAGAGTGCGTCATACTCAAGCACCTGGGTTAAAAACCAAAAAGCAAAACCCCCCTAAAGGGTACGGAACCGTACTCGAGGGATGGCTCAACGGACCCTCCAAATCCACAGTATGGAGGGCGCCACTCCAACACATAGCCTTCGAGCATGTTGTATACTACGGCAGGTGGCCAAAAGTGGTGAAGGCTTTTTAGCCCCGGGCAACCTGCCCAGCAGTACCAGTATGGTACTAACAGTCTTCGAGACTTTCGCATCAAATAACATGCGGAAACAAACAATCCGCAGCCTCGCCGAAGTCTACCAAGTAGCAACAGCAAATCCATGGAGCGACACGACTATCACCTTCAATGCCGGCGACGAACCTAAATTCCAAACAGCTAGAGCACCAGCCGCATTGGTCCTCAGTCCGATTGTGGACGGCTTTCGTCTTACCAAGGTACTCATGGATGGCGGCAGCGGATTAAACCTCATCTACGAAGAAACCCTTCAAAAAATGGAAATTGACTGGAGCCGCATTGAGCGAAGCAGCACAACCTTCAGGGGAATAATCCCTAGTCGAGTAGTACGCTGCACAGGAAAAATCACGCTAGATGTAGTGTTCGGCTCGCCGGACAATTACAGGTCCGAAGAGGTCACATTCCAAGTGGTCCCATTCGGCAGCGGATATCACGCCTTGTTAGGGCGAGAGGCATTCACAATCTTCCAAGCTATACCCCATTACGGGTACATGAAGCTCAAAATGCCCGGACCCAATGGAGTAATCACTCTCGCCAGTGATCCAGATACAGCACTCCGCGCTGAAAATAAGACAGCCGCACTGGCCCTAGAGGCATTATCCGAAGCCCTAGCGGCAGAGGAACTAACTGCGCTGCGCTCCACGGTGGATAGGGACGATGTGATACTCGATAAGAGGTCCAAGTCCACCTCTTTTAAACCAGTAGACGAAATAGTCAAATTCCAGGTCCATCCAACGGACCCCACAAAGACGGCCTCCATTGGGGCACAATTAAATCCTGATGTAGAAGCCGCACTACGAGAATTCCTTCGGGAAAATTGGGACATTTTTGCCTGGCACCCTTCAGACATGCCAGGAATCCCACGCAGGCTGGCAGAGCACAGCCTAAATATCCTAAAAGGATTCAAGCCAGTCAAACAAGCTCTTCGGCAATTTTCCGAACCCAAAAGACAGGCAATGGGAGAGGAGCTAGCCAAACTCTTAGAAGCCGGATTCATCAGAGATATAAAACATCCGGACTGGCTAGCCAACCTAGTAATGGTACCAAAAAAGGACAAATCCTGGCGCCTTTGCGTCGATTTCAAAGACCTTAACAAGGCCTGTCCAAAGGACCCTTTCCCTCTCCCTCGCATCGACCAAATCATCAATGCTACTGCAGGGCACGATTCATTGTGCGTCCTCGACGCATACTCCGGATACCATCAAATTAAGATGGCGGAAAAAGACCAGGCCGCAACGGCATTCATTACTCCATATGGGCCATTCTGCTTCAACACAATGCCCTTCGGACTCAAAAACACCGGCGCAACATATCAGCGCATGATTCAGACATGTCTGGCTACCCAGATAGGCAAAACAGTAGAGGCATACGTAGACGATGTGGTCGTCAAGACCAAACATGTCGAAACTCTAGTAGACGACTTGAGGGTGACATTCGACAACCTCCGAGCATATGACATTAAGCTCAACCCGGAAAAATGCGTTTTCGACGTACCAGCCGGAAAGCTCTTGGGCTTCATTGTATCTGGTAGAGGAATTGAAGCAAACCCAGCCAAGATCCGAGCTCTGTCACAATTGGATATCCCAAAAGACCTCAAGCAAATACAAAAACTAACTGGATGCGTGGCGGCTCTAAGCCGCTTCATCTCCCGTTTGGGAGAAAAGGCACTGCCCCTCTATCGCCTCCTCCGGCGCACCGAACATTTCGAATGGACGGATGCTGCCACGGCCGGACTCGAAGAAATAAAGGCCGTATTGGCAACAAATCCGGTCCTGGCCGCGCCCAACCTGGGCGAACCAATGCTGTTATATATCGCAGCAACACATCAAGTTGTCAGCGCGGTACTCGTCGTCGAACGAGAAACAGAAGGGCACAAATTCCCTCTTCAAAAACCAGTGTACTACGTATCCACTGTCTTAACTCCATGCAAGTCCCGGTACCCACACTATCAAAAGATAGCGTACGCGGTGTTCATGGCATCCCGGAAGCTGCGACACTACTTTCAAGAGTGTTCCATAACGGTGGCCTCCGAAGTACCTCTCAACGACATTATAAACAATCGTGATGCGACGGGCAGGATTGCAAAATGGGCCATTGAGCTCTTACCATTTGATATAACCTACAAACCACGGCGAGCTATCAAGTCGCAAGTTCTGGCTGACTTCATCGCCGAATGGACCGAAGCCGAACTCCCTAAAGAGTACGGCGCATACTCCAATTGGATCATGCATTTCGACGGCTCCAAAATGTTGGCTGGCTTGGGAGCTGGCGTCGTCTTGACGTCCCCAACCGGAGACACAGTCCAATACGTGCTTCAAATAATGTACACGGACTCCAACAACGCAGCCGAATACGAGGCCCTTCTACATGGCCTCCGGATGGCAATCTCCATGGGTATTCAACGCCTAGAGGTGCGCGGGGATTCAAACCTCGCAATATCCCAAGTAAATGGAGACTTTGACGCCAAGGATCCGAAAATGGCAGCCTACCGAAACGCTGTCCTAAAAATGTCAGCCCGGTTCGAAGGACTCGAATTCCACCATGTAGCCCGGGATAATAACCAGGCAGCAGACGTGTTGGCACGCATCGGCGCAAAACGCGACGCCGTCCCTCCAAACATCTTCCTGGAGCGGCTCTTTAAGCCATCCGTATTATGGGAAGAGGAGTCCGGAAATAACAATCCGGAACCAACTGCATCACCTAACGCAGAACATTCTGACACAATCGGTGGCTCAGCCAATGAAATAACAGATTCAGCCCACGAAATACTGGCAGTAATTGCCCCGTGGACGGAACCATTCCTAGCCTACCTAATCCGGCAGGAACTTCCCGAAGACCAAAATGAGGCCCGCTGCATAGTTCGGCGATCTAAAGCCTACAAGGTCCATGAGGGAGAACTTTATAAGAAAAGCACAACCGGAGTCCTTCAAAGGTGTATCTCCGAAGAGGAAGGGCGAAATCTCCTGGCTGAAATTCACGCCGGACTCGGCGGGCACCACGCCGCCGCCCGGGCCCTTGTAGGCAAGGCCTTCCGTACAGGATTTTATTGGCCGACCGCCCGGGCAGATGCTCAGGACTTAGTCCAACGATGCGTCGGTTGCCAGCTCTTTGCTAATCAGAGCCACATGCCACCCACCGCCCTCAAAACTATACCCATTACTTGGCCGTTCGCGGTCTGGGGGCTTGACATGGTTGGACCCCTTAAAGGGGGAACCCACAAGCACAAATACTTATTGGTCATGGTGGACAAATTCACCAAATGGATAGAGGCCAAGCCGGTTAAAACGGCAGAATCCGGACCTGTGATAGACTTCATATCCGGGGTAGTACACCGTTTTGGCGTCCCCCACAGCATCATCACTGATAACGGCACGAATTTCACGGCCGACGAGGTTAAACTCTGGTGCAAAAACATGGGCATCAAGCTCGACTACGCTTCAGTCTACCACCCTCAAACTAATGGTCAAGTGGAACGGGCAAATGGTCTCATCATGAGCGGCATTAAACCCAGATTAGTGCGGTCCCTCACGGAATCTAACACGCACTGGGTAGAGGAGCTCGACTCCGTACTCTGGGGGCTGCGGACCACGCCAAACCGCACAACCGGATTCACACCATTTTTTATGGTATACGGCGCTGAGGCAGTTTTGCCCTGCGATATAATTCATGACTCACCTCGCGTGCGCATGTACGAGGAAAGAGAAGCCGAGCTGGATCGGCAGGACAGTTTGGACGCTTTAGAGGAGGAGCGCGACGTGGCAAAATCCCGTTCTGCATTCTATCAACAGCAGGCTCGAAGATATCAAAGCAGAGAAGTACGGGCCAAAGCTTACAATGTTGGCGAGCTAGTTCTACGCCTGCCGGACAAGAAAAAGGACAAACTTAAGCCCAAATGGGAAGGTCCCTTCATCATCGACCAAGTCCTTACCGGCGGTGCATACCGTCTACGCAACGCATCTGACAACCGACTCGAGCCAAACCCATGGAACGCAGCCCGTCTCCGAAGATTTTACGCCTAGCGCCGGACTTAGGGTTCGTCTCCTTCCTCCGTCCACCTTTCATGTTTTTTCACTGTCTTCGTTTTCCCTCCCTTTTCCTCCCTCTTTCAGTACAAACCTCTTGAGGGCTAATCTGCGCTTCGTTCGCACTCGCTCGATGTGCTACTCGCACTCGTTATACCTGGGGGCTTCTTTAACAGAAGCTTATTTATATGGGCTTCATGCCCACCACATGTGTCACACTTCCGCATGTACCTTTTGATCACCATTATATGCATCGATATGACTTAAGTTTTGGCCAAGCCGGGTTGCCTGGCTCCTGTGCTTACCCCTACGTTCCCGATTGTTCGGCTAGGAGGTAAAGGGAGCACCTCTGCGATTGTTACTGCCGGGTCAGCCGGATGTGTACCTCAGACTGGGTGAAGCCGAAGGCTAGCGTTCTTAAGGGAATATTCGGTCGGTGACCTGAAAGATGATTTATTACTTACTTATTTATCTGCCCCCAGATGCTTTTTCTGCTATTTTCGCAGTCCGGACATGCACTTTAGGGCATGCCTCCCAGGGAAAGGAACCCTTAACGGAACTATTCTCCCTGGAAGATGTTTCTTACTAACCATGTAATATAACATAGCTAGTTGGGCACTTGTCTGATAAAGCAATTATGACCCCTACGCCTTGTCTCCATGCATGCCCCGGTTCTTTTATAACCGTCAGGGTATTCGGACACACTCCGGACTGTTGGGTCCCGAGGTTGAAGCGAAAAGGTCCGCAAAGGCAAACGATCTACAATCCGGCTAGAAGGCATTTTACATGTCATTTTAAAATTACATCGTCAAACTGACTGATTGTACTCCTCTTCAATCCCATCTAACAGGCTGTCTAATTTACAGTCCTGTTGGGAATATTTCGCGGCCAGCTCTACTTGGCCGTACATCAAGCTCACAGGGATCTCCTTCCCATCAGGCCCCACAGGTCCGACCTCGGCCATGTGGTTTGGGTCAGCCTTCGGGTACCGCGTCTTCACCATGGCCCAGGCCTCCCTGGCGCCTTGACGGCAGGCCGATATCTTCCACAGACGGAGACGTCGCCGTACTCCCTGAAGCTTCTCAGCAAGCCCTCCAAGGCCCTCAGGTAGGGAGACGGAAGGCCATAAGGCCTGAACGACGCCACTCATCGCCTGCCGAACACGTTCAAGCAGTTGCACCAGCTCGGGAAGTTGGTCACCCGTTGAACCGGGCATTTCCTCCATAGGGAGACCTGTGAGCACACCTACAGACATATTTCTGTCAACCGACTTCCTTGCCGAACTCTTCTTTTCAAAAGAGTTTGCTCAAGCACTTACTATAGATGCCGCGACGAAGCCGCTGATTCTCCTTCAAGGAGCCAGACAGCTGGGCCCGAACACCTTTTAGCTCTTCTCCAAGCTGGGTGTGGGCATCTTGGAGTTTGTTCCTCTCCTGCTGCACCTTCATAAGCACCCTCTCGCCGGCCTTCAACTGGCGCAGTAGCTGTTGCTTGTCCGGATCAAGTACGGCAACATCTGCAATATTATTGTCAGATTTATACGCACGCCGCACGCCATAAAACATTTTTGAAATATGTGTTACCGGAGGGGGTCTCTGTGTCTCCTCCTGCGGCGGTCAGTGCGGCCTCAAGTTGGGCCTTGCACTCTTGAAGCTCCTGGGACAGGTGGGTATTCTTCTCCGTAAGATCCTGCATAATAAATGATCCTTAAATCAGTTATTTTAACTATTTTAAGTCTCGGGGGCTACTGGCATATATAACTATTAAAATTACTTACCCGTATGTCCTTCACATACTGCTCCGTGGCTCTGGTTAAACCATCTTGAGCGGCACGGAGGTGCGCGTCTCCCGCATCAAAGGCATTCAACGCCTCCGGGGAGAAACACGCGTCACGAAGAACTGTCCGGCGACGCCTGTGATTCATGGCGCTCTCCACCTCAGAACGGGTGGCGGACAGCCTGTCGGCATCCTCCGTTGGAGGAGCATCCGGCTCATGCCTTGTGTTCGCCTCCCCTTCCGGACCACGCGTTGGAGCATGGCTGGCGGAGGCTTGATTGGCAACCTCTCCGGACATTGTCCGGCGAGCGCTCTTTCTCCTGGAAAAGTTATGGGCATTAATATACCTCCTAGGGATCCTTCCCTTAAAAACAGCGGTGCGCCGTACCGTTGCGGCGACGTTTCGATTCGCGTCGCACTCCTTTTCCGCCTGCTGGGCCGAACTGACCCTTGCTGGTCAGCCGCCGCGGGTTCGGCTTCTCGCCTTGAAGGCACCTCCTGCAAGACACCGTTGGTATACGGTGATCTGAAATACGCAAGGACGAAGTAATGGTGTCAGAACTCCGGTCATAATTACCTGAGAAGCCGGACATAAACCGGGGTAGTCAGCCGTAATGGCGACTAAAGCATTGTCCATGCTGAGTTGGTGGAACACCCCGTCAATTAGCTCCACCTTTATGTCCGGATCCTCTTCGGAGGCCGGATCAAGGGATCTTCCCGGATCCTCGGGTTGTGGAGCCGGACTGTGTATGCCCTCCACATCCCGACGCAGTTCCTGCGTCAAAATCATAAAGTAAGGCATTTAACTTCGAAAGCACGGGTCGGATGAATAAACGTTCGCTTACCCAGCTCCGAGGGTTATTCATGGAGAACCCATTCAATGGGCTCGTCTGGAGGAAGTCCTCCTTCTCCCCCTTGTACAAGCCGGACAGGATCTTCACCAGATCCGCGGCCGATCCCGGCCCCTTGCGGCCATGACGGGTGGCGTCGTTCTCCCCGTTGAAATCCCACATGGGGTGGCCCCTATATTGGAGCGGCTGCACCCCTCGCATAATGCACGTGGCCATGATTCCAATCATGGTCAATCCGGAGTGGGCCAGTAACCTAATCCGGCCCATCAGATAATGGACGCTCCCATCATCCTCCCGTTGAGGGCTCCGCGGGCGCCAACTCAGGCGTTTCTTCAAGGGAGCATTGCTGAACTCCGGGAGGCCGATCCGAACTGGATCCGGCAGAGGGGCGTCCTCCATGTAGAACCATTCCGAAGGCCAGTCTTCGGACGCCTTCTTCGGGGTGCCGGATAGATATCCGGTCCCGGCGATGCGCCATATTTCGGCTCCGCCCACTTGATATATCGACCCCTCGTGAGAACGGGGTACGAGGCAAAACAATCTCTTCCACAGCGCAAAATGGGGCTCGATGCCCAAGAACAGCTCGCAAAGAGCTACAAAGCCCGCGATGTGCAAAATGAAGGCAGGTGTAAGGTGGTGAAGCTGGAGTCCGTAGAACTCCAGGAGCCCCCGGAGAAACGGATGTATGGGAAATCCGAGTCCCCTTATTAGATAAGGGACAAAGCATACCCGCTCTCCTTTGGAGGGGTTGGGGACGCTCTCCGCCTGCTTTCCACCCCTGAAGGTGGCCAGTCCGGCTCGAACCGGAACCATGAAGGCTGGGGGAAGATATCCCTCGGTTTGGAGCGCCACTAGCTCGCTGTGTGGAACTGAGCATCTTCCCCAATCTCCTGGCTTAGGGCTGGGAGCGCGAGAGGAGGAGCCGCGTCGACTATCCATGATAGAGTGGATTTTTGTCAGAGGCGCTTCGATGAGTACTTGCGGAAGGAGAATGGTATGAGTTGGATCTAGATCCTCGCCTCTCTTATAGGCGGCTCGTTCGCACGGCTAGGGGGGAAATGTAAAAATACCCTAGCTTTTCGCATTCATACGACACGTGGAAGAAGGCCATTATTGGGCGTAGAAGCCAAGGAGCGCAACATTTATAAGGAAGCCGGACACTATTTAACAGGAACATGAAGTTTGAAGGAGAACCCGCCTTGCAACACCGAAGACAATATACGCGCCGGACTCGTCGTCATTGAAGCCTGGTTCGGGGGCTACTGAGGGAGTCCTGGACTAGGGGGTGTCCGGATAGCCGAACTATCATCATCGGCCGACTCCAAGACTACGAAGATACAAGATTGAAGACTTCGTCCCGTGTCCGGATGGGACTTTCCTTGGCGTGGAAGGCAAGCTTGGCGATACGGATATGTAGATCTCCTACCATTGTAACCGACTTTGTGTAACCCTAGCCCTCTCCGGTGTCTATATAAACCGGATGGCTTTAGTCCGTAGGACGAACAACAATCATACCATAGGCTAGCTTCTAGGGTTTAGCCTCCTTGATCTCATGGTAGATCTACTCTTGTAACACACATCATCAATATTAATCAAGCAGGACGTAGGGTTTTACCTCCATCAAGAGGGCCCGAACCTGGGTAAAACATCGTGTCCCTTGTCTCCTGTTACCATCCGCCTAGACGCACAGTTCGGGACCCCCTACCCGAGATCCGCCGGTTTTGACACCGACAGGGGGGTCCTCATCCGCTTCCGGAAGCTCCCTGTCGCGATCTCGCCACCCCTCTGCACCACCGTTGACGGCAACCCTAGCCACCGCAACAATGGGTTTCTTCTCCGACAACGGCAAGGCCCCCGCCACCCCTTTCCCCCGCCTCCCCCCACCTCCACTGGCGTCTTCCCTCCGGCCAAGGCAGCGGGTCGCTGTCCCAATGCACTAGGCGAAGTGGCATTGGGAGCACCGTGTCCCCCTCCCCTACCCCGACGTCACCCTGCCACACGACTGGCACTTGGATCGGAGAGGATCCCAGTGTCGGCGGCGCCGCGGTCGACGAGGGCGCATGCGGAGGAGCTGCGGCGCCTGCGGGCACTGCTAACGCCGGAGCAGCGCCGCGGTCGCGCCTATGACTTCGACTCGCCCGCTTGGGGCGTTGGTTCGCCTTCGAGCAAGAGGAGGCCAAGTGACGTGGCGTCCGTGACGTCTCGCATGGCTCCCCGCCGCCGCCTCTCACCGCTCGCGACGAGCACCATGTGGTCCTGGCAGCTGCCCTTTGGGAGAGCGGGGAGGAGGAGCGGTGCATGCAGGAGGAGGAGGAGGAGGAGCGCATGGAGGAGGAGGACGAGGACGAGGAGGAGGAGGAGGCTTACAAGGCTCGCATGGCGGAGGCCATGGCGCTATCCACAGCCGGCGACTGCATAGTGCCGCCGCTGGCTCCACCATCTCCAGCCAAGGCCGAGCCAGAGCCGACCCCCGTCGAGTGCTACTCCTGGATCGAGGTGGTGCGCAAGTGGGTCAGCGGACCGGCGATCTGGATGGGGGCGACAGAGGCGCAGGAGAGCGCCTACCTCGAGCAATGGCGCCAGTGAAGGCTAGCCGAGGAGCACCGCGAGGGTGAGTACCTCGAGCAGCTGGAGCGCGACGCCGAGGAGGAGCGCCGTGCCCAGCCGGCGGCGGCACAGCCCGCGGCGGACGACGTCACCACAGCCTGGAATACGGCATTCCCCTGGGCCGGGCCGGTGCCGACGCTGATCGATCTCACCGGCCCCAACGACGACGACAAGGACGTCTAGGGCAACGCGCCGCCTCGTAGTTTTAGTTTAATTAATGTTTTAGTTGATATTGATGTGGACGGGTGGACACTAGCCGGCCTTTGTGGCCGGCATAAATGTTTTTATTTTTAAAATATTTCCGTTCTACTTTTTTTCCAAGCGACCTAAAAAATGAATCGGGCGAGCGTTGGACGCATGTGCCAACCCAAACACTAAAGCAAATATGGGTGTCCATCGGGCCGATACAAACGAACGAAAAACTGATAAAATCGGTGTCTATTTAGGTCGGCGCGTTGGAGTTGCTCTTGGTAGCTGGTGGTACGCAAATTCGCAGAGGATGGTCTCCGTAACCGTTGATTAACGCAAAACTGAAGGTGGCTACCCACGGATGATGGAGGCGATCACAATCTCCAACGACATGATTGCTACAAAGAAATAAAATCCCACGAGTTGGTTGCCATCGGTTGTTAGGAAAACACAGAGATTAAGAACCGGTCGTGGCATCGTTGATTCACTGGATCATCTCTGAATGCAAACATGCATGGTTGGCTAAGATCATGCGCATCATTCTCTCATCTTTCGCGCCTGTCCCTGACGCTGATCATACAAGCCTCACCACCGCACCTTACCTGTCATGCACGCAATGCGACCCAGGCGTATACGATCATTCGTTCTCGTGCCAGCCAGGAGAATGTCCTCAGGCTGCTCCGTCTGCGGCTTTGCGCACGTAGTAGCGCAGCCGTTTTTATAATCGGGATTGCATAATTTGATCCTGCAGCATGTGGTTACGCGACCGACCACTTTATCGTCAAGACAAAGGGTAATGCAAAGCGTGTAATAAACCATATCGTGCAGTATGATTGAAGCTATGTAGCTTTCTCTGTGGTTAGAGATGAACTGTACGTGCATGTGTCCAATGCAAATGAGTAGTACAGTTCAGATGACAAGGTGTGCAGTGAGACGTTATTGCTTGAGGATTCTGCATATGCCCATCACACTCCTACTTTCCATTTCCCAGCGGATGTAGTTAGTTAGCAGCTCTGGTATTGCAACAATAGATACCTTCTTTTATGGATTCGCTACGCAATAAGAATTCAATAGTAATCATGCATGAACTTTCGAATTCTTGGTAGTTGGGGTGACCCCACAGCCACATGCATGTATACGTGCACACGATCTGTATCTGTCGTTGGATCAGATTCGATGGCCGGAATGTGAGTATCAAGCAAAGGCCGATACTCTGCGTGCTTTTGCCTTTCTAGCTGCTTAAGGTAATTTGAATCTAAAACTGCACGCTCAGCGTTATTTGGTTCAAGTAAATCGAACGGGGATTTCAAAGAGTTTGGCTTGTAGGATTAGAAACAAATTTTCTGGGGTCTATTTGCATGCAGTTCAAAAATATAAATTTCATTGACTCCAAACTCGTGGAGAATTTGTTTATTTCGTGGCGTTGCGTGGCAGCAATGGTGGTGATGCATGCCGGCAGTGCGGATGCCATGGACCGCTTTGGAAAACCTATCATCTTTATTTTTGAAACACCTATAGATCAATTACGGGCTAGGCGGCGTGCGTACAAATAACATACGTGGTGTCACACAGTTTCTTCTGTACAAGGTCCAAGCACCCCATGTTGCTTACCCCAGGGACCATTGGTTGAAAGTTGAAACAAAGGGACGAACACAAAGACGATGGCGGAGTATATATAAAACACAAGTGCAGTGGAGCTAAAGATCGAATCGGCCGTTGCTTGGTTGTGTACACAACATGCCCCGAATCCTGCGCCTTCTAGACGAGGGTTGTCGGCTGGTCTTCCATTCAGCATGTGCACCCCACGTAGGCTACTTGCTTCTCTGTAAATTTTACTCAAAGGATAAAACGGAAAGAGGATTTGTCGCAGCCCCGCGGCATGCATTTTATGGACCGTAAGAGCATTTACAGCCGAACCTCTCAAACACGCATTATATATCCGGACGGCCGTCCGGTTACTGATCAGACACATATTTTTATCTAGACGGGCGCCTTAAACGGGCCTCAAACGCCCTGGCTGACCGGCACACCCCATATTCCGCTCAAATAAGGGGCGGATATAGTCGCGCCCGCGTCCGAGTATGCCCGCCACGTAGGTCTGACGGCGGGGTCCCACGCGGAAATGCCTGGAAATTCGGCGATCCGACAGACGTCGCGTGGCGCCACTTCGGCTCGCCGCCCAAGACCAAATCCGGTTATTTAAGCCGGCCGACGTACCGCAACCCTAATCCATCCCCCTCTTTCCTCTCCGCGCTGCCAGCCCGAGCCCATCCACCTCCTCCATCTCCCGCTCCGGCGCTCTACCCACGGTCAGACACTCCACCCATGCTCCGGCACTCTGTCATGGTCCGGAGCAAGATCACCTACTACGCCATGTTGACGTCGTAGCGCCGCTACGAGATCCAGCAGGAGATCCAGGCGAGGCAAGCCGGGCGCGCCGCCCGCATCGCTGCAGGGCTGCCTCCGGACTCACCAGAGCCGGAGGAGGAAGAGGAGTAGCCGAGGGAAGAGGAGGAGGAGGAGGAGCTGGCTCCGATGAAGGTAGAGGAGCCGGACCAGCAGGTGCCGGCCTTCAACATGGAGCAGGTGGGGGCGGAGTATGCCCTCGCCTAGTCCGACGAGATGGCGGAGCAGCATGCCATCCTGGAGTCCATCCAGGATGAGGCCTATGTGGAGGCCAACCGGGCGTTCCTCCGGCGGGAGCAGGCGGAGTCTGACGCGCTCTTCATCGAGCTCGATGCAAAGATAGAGGTGGAGGAGGCCAGAGCGGAACAAGCGGAGGCGCAAGAGGAGGCGGAGCTGCAGGTACCGCCCATGCTGCCGGAGCCGGGCACGAAGATTGTCGACATCTCCGACGACTAGTAGCTAGTTGATCGACGTAGTACGTAGGTTTATTTCAGTTTGCATGTCTTTGTATGGATTTGAGAATTTAGTATGAGATATCTGGATGCAACAAGTGAAATTTGAGGCCTGCCCGATCACTACCTGCGAACGCGCTCGAACGCGTCCACGGGCGTTTGAGGGGTCGTATTTGTCATATGTGGTTGTAGATGCTCTAAGATTGAGTTGTGATTCAGAAAGTAAGTTGGTCCCATGTATGGCTTGGAAATAAATTTGGTGGTGTCAGCTCTTTTTTTTGAAATGGAGGTGTACCCCCGGCCTCTGCATTATGATGATGCATGCGGCCATCTTATTAACAATCCAGAATCGTCAAAAAAAGGTCTTACAGCTCACAAAACGGAGCAGAAAAGAGTATTAAAAAAGGAAAAGTACAATCGAACCATGTCAACCGGCACAATGAAGATAAAAAGGATAACCTCTCTAGACTCCTATCATGTTATGCGAGCGCCATCCGAACCGGTTGAAGATAACCCGAGCTACCATCTTCCATTGGTTGCACCCAGTAACCAAAGGCTCCCTGGAGTCCATAGGAGTGAGTAAGGACCACGTACGGATCCAAGTTGTAGCTCTGAAGATAACCTACAAAAAAGTTAAAGTGTGTTGTCTGTTAAAAATCATATCATTCCTGCAGTTCCATATAGCCCATAATAGCGCACATATTCCAATCCAAATACGAGCCGCAGTAATCTGCTCCACCCCAGCTAACCACGTCCCAAACAAAGACGCAATATCAACTGGAGGATTAATATTAAAAGCTATATAAATCGTTCTCTAAAGTAACTTGGCAAGTGGGCATTCAAGGAATAAGTGTTGTATTGTTTCGTCATGATCACAAAAACAGCACCACGAAGAACCTACCCATCGCCTCAGCTCTACTACACTGGGTTCAACTTTTACAAATGGGACTGACCACCAGCCAGTCGCTTGAATCTGTGATTTGTGTGTTACCAGTAGAGACGTAGACGATCACACATACACTCATCCTATAAACACACGTGCGCACACCCTACGTCTATGAGCATAAATATAGCAAATTTGACTTTGTACACAACAAAGTCAGTCTTCATATTTTCTGGCGATCATCTCCATGTCAAAGTTACTCTTAAATCTTAACACGAGTGTACAACATTGAAAGCAGAAATCAAGTCTAACAGGAAGGGCAACACTAAAATGGACCGCTAACATCCAGTCGCCTGGATTTCTAATTTGGTTCGGTCATTTTATTTCTGCCGTGTCCAACAAAGTTAGCTCAGCTGCACAGTGAGAAAACAACGAGGAATGACACGTACGCGTAGGTGCAACTCATCGGATGCGTACATGACAATTATTTCGTCACGTACCCGGCCTGTTCGTGGTACATATGTGTGAGTCTATGGGCTACGATGAGTTAATGTGGATTAAAAGCCAGAGGATTTGGTAACAGATGGTTAATGTGGATTAAAAGGCGAGAGTACGTCAGAATATTTGTAGACTCCATTTGGTAACAGAGGATTTGGTAACAGATGGTTAATGTGTGAGTAACATTTCAATCCACATTAATGAAGCTATCACAGGGTCCACCATGTAGGAAAACGCTCTCGCGACTTGCAAGGCGATCGCGAGGCAATTGGATGCGGGTGCTAGGGTTAGGGGTTTCCGATCGGGGGTGGCTTGATTCCGGTGGTGACTAGGGCGGCGACGGCGCAACCTTGGCCACTGACTGGTGTGGTGCTCAGCTATTAGCAGAAGGGCTGATGGCGGAGAGCGGATGACAGAAGACCGAAGCGGCGGTGAAGGACGGAAAGGTCCCGGTTGCGGCGGCGATGGCAACGCCGGCGTCCAAGCGATCGGAGGGATCGGCTAGCAGGGGAACCTCTAAGTCCCCAGCAAAGAGCAAGACGCCAGACCTAGCTTCAAGTCTGTCTGCTAGATTGGGAAACATGGTGCTTCTAGACAAGGAGGCGGAAGGTATTTTCTTTGAGGACCCAGAAGAGGAGAGGAGAAAACCCCGACAATGGGTAGCAATAGGAAAAGCTTGCACGGTCAGACCTCTTAATAGAACAGTTCTGGAAAGATCGATGCAGCGAGCTTGGGGGTTGCACAGAGAGGCAAAATTCAGAGATCTAGGAGGAAATATTTTTGAAGTGCAATTTGGAAGTGAAGGAGATTGGAAGCACGCCATGAACAATGGCCCGTGGCAATATGACTTCAATACTCTTATCCTCAAGGAATACGAAGCTAATGTCAGGCCATCGGATATGCTTCTCGACAAGATTGATGTTTGGGTCCAGGTTCGAGATTTACCACCTGGGAAGAGAACCAAGGCATTTGGAGAGGCACTCGGCAATTGTTAGGAGAGGTGATAAAGGTGGATGTTGATAAGGAGGGAAGATCTAGAGGACAGCACTTAAGGGTCAGAGCTAGAGTGTCGGTTTATGAACAGCTGGTCAGAGGGTTCTACTTGAAATCTTCACTAGAAGACAAAGTGGGAACTTGGTTTGATTTTTACTATGAGAAAATCCCCCGCTTCTGTTTTGAATGTGGCAGGTTAGTGCACGTGAATGGAGTGTGTGAACCATCGGTGCACTCAGTGGATCAGTGGGGAGGATGGATTAGGGCATCTCCAGGGAGGGGGAACTCAGCTAAAGAAGGATATATGGGGGCGGCGGTGAGCTCAAGTAACAGCTATGCTAGCGGCAGAACGGGGGAGAGTGAGAATCACGGTGCTGAACGGCCTATAGCCCGTGAAAATCCAACAAAAAGAAATCTGAATGCCCAGTTTACTCGTTCAGTTGACTCGCGCACTGGCGCCGATCACAAACCGAAAGAAGGTGAGGTGTCAAGTCCAAGCAAGTCGAGAGCAAAACATGAATATCTAGCGAAGGAGGATCTAAGGCATGGGCTAGAACAACGTAGAGAGAAGGACCTCCGAAGCAAGTTAGTTGATCAACAGAGACAAAGGGAAAGCCCTCAAGGCAATAATAGGGGTAGCACGGGGAGGGGCACTGGTCCTTCCTCGTACCCACAACGTCATGACCTTAGCAGGTGGGATGAAGCTACCTCTAGTGCACACACGTATGATGATGCTGCGAGGAGGAGGGAACTTTTAGAAGGAAACCAAGCCAGGAGTTTATACCAGCTAGCCATCCACAGTCATATGTAAGAGATGTCAATGAAAATAGGAAGAGGAGTACTAAACAGATGTGGGTGGCAAAGGAGGGGCAGGGTAAGCAAGGGGAACAGGAGGTGTATGTTCGCGACACCAGGCAGAAGATGGGCTCAGTGTTTGAACGCATCTCGGTAAATAAGTATACATCAGTGCTACGTCTTAAGCTTGCGCTGGTTTTCCTTGAAGAGGAAAGGGTGATGCAGCACAGTAGCGTAAGTATTTCCCTCAGTTTTTGAGATCCAAGGTATCAATCCAGTAGGAGGCTCCTCACAAGTCCCACGCACCTACACAAACAAACAAAGAACTCGCAACCAACGCAATAAAGGGGTTGTCAATCCCTTCACGACCACTTGCGAAAGTGAGATCTGATAGAGATAGTATGATATGATAAATATATTTTTGGTATTTTATGATATAGATTGGAAAAGTAAAGATGCAAATAAAAGTAGATTGAAAGCTTATATGATAAAAGATAGACCCAGGGGCCATAGGTTTCACTAGAGGCTTCTCTCAAGATAGCATAAGTATTACGGTGGGTGAACAAATTACTGTCGAGCAATTGATAGAAAAGCGAATAATTATGAGATTATCTAGGCATGATCATGTATATAGGCATCACGTCTGTGACAAGTAGACCGACTCCTGCCTACATCTACTATAATTACTCCACACATCGAACGCTATCCAACATGCATCTAGAGTATTAAGTTCATAAGAACAGAGTAACGCTTTAAGAATGATGACATGATGTAAAGGGATAAACTCATGCAATATGATATAAACCCCATCTTTTTATCCTTGATGGCAACAATACAATACGTGCCTTGCTGCCCCTGCTGTCACTGGGAAAGGACACCGCAAGATTGAACCCAAAGCTAAGCACTTCTCCCATGGCAAGAAAGATCAATCTAGTAGGCCAAACCAAACCGATAATTCGAAGAGACTTGCAAAGATAACTCAATCATACATAAAAGAATTCAGAGGACATTCAAATATTTCTCATAGATAAATTTGATCATAAACCCACAATTCATTGGATCTCGACAAACACACCGCAAAAAGAGTTACATCGAATAGATCTCCAAGAAGAGGAAGGAGAACATGGTATTGAGATCCAAAAAGAGAGAAGAAGCCATCTAGCTAATAACTATGGACCCGAAGGTTTTTGGTAAACTACTCACAACTCATCGGAGAGGCCTTGGAGTTGATGTAGAGGCCCTCCGTGGTGGATTCCCCCTCCGGGAGAGTGTCGGCGACGGGTCCAAGATGGGATCTCAAGGATACAAAAGGTTACGGTGGCGGAAATAGTTTTTCGGTGGCTCCCCTGATGGTTTCGGTGGACATGGGTATATATAGGAGGAAGAAGTACGTTGGTGGACGCCCGAGAGGCCACGAGATGGGGACGGGGCGCATAGTAGGGGGGCGCACCCTCCACCCTCGTGGCCGCCTTGGGAGCTTCTTGACTTGCACTCCAAGTCCTTTGGATCACATTTGTTCCAAAAATCATGCTCCCGAAGGTTTCATTTCGTTTGGACTCCGTTTGATATTCCTTTTCTTCGAAACACTGAAATAGGCAAAAAAACAGCAATACGGGCTGGGCCTCCGGTTAGTAGGTTAGTCCCAAAAATGATATAAAAGTGTAAAGTAAAGCCCATAAACATCCAAAACAGGTAATATAATAGCATGGAACAATCAAAAATTATAGATACGTTGGAGACGTATCATGCATCCCCAAGCTTAATTGCTACTTGTCCTCGAGTAGGTAAATGATAAAAACATAATTTTTGATGTGGAATGCTACCTAGCATAATTCTCAATGTATTTTTCTTTATTGTGGCATGAATGTTCAGATCCAAATGATTCAAAATAAAAGTTCATATTGACATAAGAAACAGTAATACTTCAAGCATACTAATCAAGGCAATCATGTCTTCTCAAAATAACATGGATAAAGAAAGTTCATCCCTACAAAATCATATAGTTAGGCTATGCTTCATTTTCTTCATTCAAAAATGCTCCCATCTTATACACCCCCAATGACAAGCCAAGCAATTGTTTCGTACTTAAATAATCTCAAACTTTTTCAACTTTCACACAATACATGAGCGTGAGCCATGGATATAGCACTATGGGTGGAATAGAATAATGATGGGGATTGTGTGGAGAAGACAAAAAAGGAGAAAGTCTCACATTGACGAGGATAATCAACGGGCTATGGAGATGCCCATCAATTGATTTCAACATGAGGAGTAGGGATTGCCATGCAACGGATGCACTAGAGCTATAAATGTATGAAAGCTCAACAAAAGAAACTAGTGGGTGTGCATCCAACTTGCTTGCTCACGAAGACCTAGGGCATTTGAGGAAGCCCATCGTAGGATTATGCAAGTCAAGTTCTATAATGAAAAATTCCCACTAGTATATGAAAGGGACAACATATGAGACTCGCTATATGAAGAACATGGTGCTACTTTAAAGCACAAGTGTGGAAAAGAGATAGTAACATTGCCCCCTTTTTTCTTTTCTTTTTCTTTTTTTTCTTTGGCCTTTCCTTTTTTTGGCCTTTTTTTTCTTTTTTTCTTTGGCCTTTTTTTGGCCTTTCTTTTTTAGGGACAATGCTCTAATAATGATGATCATCATACTTCTATATATTTAAAACTCATGAATTACAACTTGAAACTAGAACAAGATATGACTCTATATGAATGCCTCCGGCGGTGTACCGGGATGGGCAATGAATCAAGAGTGACATGTATGAAAATTTATGCATGGTGGCTTTGCCACAAATACAATGTCAACTACATGATGATGCAAGGCAACATGACAATAGTAATGCATGTCATGATGAAAAACGGAATAGTGGAAAGCTGCATGGCAATATATCTCGGAATGGCTATGGAAATGCCATAAATAGGTAGGTATTGTGGCTGTTTTGAGGAAGATATAAGGAGGTTTATATGTGATAGAGCGTATCATATCACGGGGTTTGGATGCACCGGCGAAGTTTGCACCAACTCTCAAGGTAAGAAAGGGCAATGCACGACACCGAAGAGGCTAGCAATGATGGAAGGATAAAAGTGCGTATAATCCATCAACTCAACATTAGTCAAAAAAAACTCATATACTTATTGCAAAAATCTATAAGTCATCAAAAACCAAGCACTACACGCATGCTCCTAGAGGGATAGATTGGTAGGAAAAGACCATCGCTCGTCCCTGACCGCCACTCATAAGGATGCACAATCTAGGAACACCTCATGTTTCAAATTTGTTACACAACTTTAACCATACATGCATGCTACGGGACTTGCTAACTTCAACACGAGCATTCTTTAAATTCATAATCACCCAACTAGCATGAATCTAATATCACTACCTCCATATCTCAAAACAATTATCAAGTATCAAATTGATCATAGCATCCAATTCACTTCTATGATAGTTTTTATTATACCCATCTTGGATGCCTACCATTCGAGGACCAATTTTATAACCATAGCAAATACCATGCTGTTATAAGAGACTCTCAAAATAATATAAGTGAAGCATGAGAAATTAACAATTTCTTCAAAATTAAACCACCGTCATGCTCTAAAAGATATAAGTGAAGCACTAGAGCAAAAATTATCTAGCTCAAAAGATATAAGTGAAGCACGTAGAGTATTCTAATAAATTCCAATCAAGTGGGCTTCTCCCAAAAGGTGTGTACAACAAGGATGATTATGGTAAACTAAAAATCAAAGACTAATATCATACACAACGCTTCAAGCAAAACACATATCATGTGGCGAATAAAAATATAGCTCCATGTAAAGTTACCAATGAACAAAGACGAAAGAGGGGATGCCTTCCTGGGGCATCCCCAAGCTTAGGCTTTTGAATATTCTTGAATATCTTGGGGTGCCATGACCATCCGCAAGCTTAGGCTCTTGCCACTCCTTATTCCATAGTCCATCAAATCTTTACCCAAAACTTGAAAACTTCACAACACAAAACTCAACAGGAAATCTCATAAACTCCGTTAGTGCAAGAAAGAAAAACCACCACATAAGGTACTGTAATTAACTCATTATTTGTTTGTATTGGTGTTAAACCTACTGTATTCCAAATTCTCTATGGTTCATACCCTTACATACTAGCCATAGATGCATCAAAATAAGCAAACAACACACGAAAGGCAGAATCTGTCAAAAATAGAACAGTCTGTAGCAATCTGTAACTTTCGGTTACTTATGGAACTCCAAAAATCCTAACAAAATAGGACGTCCTAGGAAATTTGTCTATTGATCTAAATCAAAAATAATCAACGCAAAATCACGTTTCTGTGATTTATTGATTTTTTTCTCGTGAGCACAAAGTTTTTGTTTTTCGGCAGAATCAAATTAACTTATACCATTGGTTATCCTATAGGTTCTACTTGGCACAAACACTAAATAAAACATGAAAACACATCTAAACAGAGAGTAGATGCAATTTTTTTACTAAACAGGAACAAAAACAAAAAACACAAAGAAAATTGGGTTACCTCCCAACTAGCGCTATCGTTTAACGCCCCTAGCTAGGCATAAAAGCGAATATAGATCTAAGTAGTGCCATCTTTAGTTTTCAATTTTTTAATGGAGTCTTGTTCAATCCGGGAGGTTCGTTATGTTTACCCTCATACTCAGAAATTTTTAGATCTAAATAATCCATCCGCTTATTACAAAGGGTAATCAACATGTTCATGCGGTGAAGATTTGCGCTAACACTTTTAAGAGGTTCAAGAGACTTTTGTAATATTTTTGTTACTTCGCAAATTTTTTCAAAAACTTGAGTTTCCTCCGGGGTATGATGTGATCCCCCCTTTTGAGGTAGTGTTCCCACTATTCCCTCTATGAATTCATGTGCAATACTGGAATCAATCTCGATAAAATTTCCTTTGGCAATACAATCCAAGAGTTGTCTATGGGACATATTTAGTCCAACGTAAAAATTGCAAAGAACAATTCTAAAATTCAGCTCTAAAGTGCCGTTTCGGTAAGATTTCATCATCCTAAACCAAGCATCTTTCAAGTTTTCTCCTTGCCTTTGCTTGAAGTGAAGAACTTCAAACTCGGGAGACAAAGGAGTGGATAGGGAACTAACCATTAAGACAAGGTAAACGATCTAACACACGAGCAAACAGAAAAAGGCAAGCAAAAGAGAGGAGAAGAAGATTGGGAAAGAGAGGGCGAATAAAACGGCAAGGGTGAAGTCGGGGAGAGGAAAATGAGAGGCAAATGTAAAATAATGTAAATGCGAGGGAGATGAGTTTATGATGGGTACTTGGTATGTCTTGACTTGAGCGAAGACCTCCCCGGCAACGGCGCCAGAAATCCTTCTTGCTACGTCTCGAGCTTCCGTTGGTTTTCCTTGAAGAGGAAAGGGTGAGGCAGCACAATAGCATAAGTATTTCCCTCAGTTTTAGAGAACCAAGGTATCAATCCAGTAGGAGGCTCCTCACAAGTCCCACGCACCTACATAAACAAACAAAGAACTAGCAACCAACGCGATAAAGGGGTTATCAATCCCTTCATGGCCACTTGCAAAAATGAGATCTGATAGAGATAATATGATAAGATAAATATATTTTTGGTATTTATGATATAGATTGGAAAAGTAAAGATGGAAATAAAAGTAGATTGAAAGCTTATACGATAAAAGATAGACCCGGGGGCCATAGGTTTCACTAGAGGCTTCTCTCAAGATAGCATTAGTATTACGATGGGTGAACAAATTACTGTCGAGCAACTGATAGAAAAGCGAATAATTATGAGATTATTTAGGCATGATCATGTATATAGGCATCACGTCCCTGAGAAGTAGACCGACTCCTGCCTGCATCTACTACTATTACTCCACACATCGACCGCTATCCAGCATGCATGTAGAGTATTAAGTTAATAAGAACAGAGTAACGCTTTAAGAAAGATGACATGATGTAGAGGGATAAACTTGTTGGAAATATGCCCTAGAGGCAATAATAAAAGTATTATTATATTTCAATGTTCATGATAAATGTCTTTTATTCATGCTATAACTGTATTATCCGGAAATTGTAATACACGTGTGAATACTTAGACCACAATATGTCCCTGGTGAGCCTCTAGTTGACTAGCTCGTTGTGATCAACAGATAGTCATGGTTTCCTGACTATGGACATTGGATGTCGTTGATAACGGGATCACATCATTAGGAGAATGATGTGATGGACAAGACCCAATCCTAAGCATAGCATAAAAGATCGTGTAGTTCGTTTTGCTAGAGCTTTGCCAATGTCAAGTATCTCTTCCTTCGACCATGAGATCGTGTAACTCCCGGATACCGTAAGAGTGCCTTGGGTGTATCAAACGTCACAACGTAACTGGGTGACTATAAAGGTGCATTACAGGTATCTCCGAAAGTATCTGTTGGGTTGACACGGATCGAGACTGGGATTTGTCACTCCGTATGACGGAGAGGTATCTCTGGGCCCACTCGGTAATGCATCATCATAATGAGCTCAATGTGACCAAGGTGTTGGACACGGGATCATGCATTACGGTACGAGTAAAGTGACTTGCCGGTAACGAGACTGAACAAGGTATTGGGATACCGACGATCGAGTCTCGGGCAAGTAACGTACCGATTGACAAAGGGAATTGCATACAGGGTTTGATCGAATCCTCGACATCGTGGTTCATCCGATGACAACATCGAGGAGCATGTGGGAGCCATCATGGGTATCCAGATCCCGCTGTTGGTTATTGACTGAGAGCGTCTCGGTCATGTCTGCATGTCTCCCGAACCCGTAGGGTCTACACACTTAAGGTTCGGTGACGCTAGGGTTATTAGGAAGACTAGTATGTGACTACCGAATGTTGTTCGGAGTCCCGGATGGGATCCTGGACGTCACGAGGAGCTCCGGAAGGGTCCGGAGGTAAAGATTTATATATGGGAAGTTGTCAAACGGACACCGGGAAGTTTCGGGGTCATACCGGTATTGTACCGGGGCCACCGGAAGGGTTCCGGGGGTCCACCGGGAGGGGCCACCCCTCCCGGGGGGCCACATGGGCTGCGTGGGGCAGGGAGCCAGCCCCTGGTGGGCTGGCCGCACCCCCTCCCTTGGGCCCATGCGCCTAGGGTTGAGGGGGGAACCCTAGAGGGGGCGCCCCCCTTGGCTTGGGGGGCAAGCCACCCTCTCCCCCTCTCCCCTTGGCCGCCGCACCCCCCCTAGATGGGTTCTAGGGGGCCGGCCCCCTTCTCCCTTCCCCCTATAAATAGAGGGGTGAGGGGAGGGCAGCCGCACCACCCTCCAAGGCGCAGCCCTCCCCTCCCCAACACCTCTCCTCCTCCGTTGTGTGCTTGGCGAAGCCCTGTCGGAGTACTGCCTCTCCACCATCACCACGCCGTCGTGCTGCCGGTGGAGCTGTCTTCCTCAACCTCTCCTTCCCCCTTGCTGGATCAAGAAGGAGGAGACGTCTCCCGTCCCGTACGTGTGTTGAACGCGGAGGTGCTGTCCGTTCAGCACTTGGTCATCGGTGATTCGAATCACGTCGAGTACGACTACATCATCACCTTGCAAGCTTCCGCACGCGATCTACAAGTGGTATGTAGATGCAAACTCTCTCCCTTGACTCGTTGCTTAGATGAACTCATAGATGGATCTTGGTGAAACCGTAGGAAAAATTTTAATTTTCTGCAACGTTCCCCAACAGTGGCATCATGAGCTAGGTCTATGCGTAGTTCTCTTTGCACGAGTAGAACACAATTTTGTTGTGGGCGTGGATTTTGTCATCTTACTTGCCTCTACTAGTCTTTTCTTGCTCAACGGTATTGTGGGATGAAGCGGCCCGGACCAACCTTACACGTACGCTTACGTGAGACCGGTTCCACCGACTGACATGCACTAGTTGCATAAGGTGGCTGGCGGGTGTCTGTCTCTCCCACTTTAGTTGGAGCGGAATCGATGAACAGGGCCCTTATGAAGGGTAAATAGAAGTTGACAAAATCACGTTGTGGTGATTCGTAGGTAAGAAAACGTTCTTGCTAGAACCCAATTGCAGCCACGTAAAAGATGCAACAACAATTAGAGGACGTCTAACTTGTTTTTGCAGCGATTGATCATGTGATGTGATATGGCCAGAAGTTGTGATGAATGATGAATTGTGATGTATGAGATCATGTTCTTTGTAATAGGATTCACGACTTGCATGTCGATGAGTATGACAACCGGCAGGAGCCATAGGAGTTGTCTTTATTTTTTGTATGACCTGCGTGTCATTGAATAACGCCATGTAAACTACTTTACTTTATTGCTAAACGTTAGTCATAGAAGTAGAAGTAGTCGTTGGCGTGACAACTTCATGAAGACACGATGATGGAGATCATGATGATGGAGATCATGGTGTCAAGCCGGTGACAAGATGATCATGGAGCCCCGAAGATGAAGATCAATGGAGCTATATGATATTGGCCATATCATGTCACAACTATATAATTGCATGTGATGTTTATTATGTATTATGCATCTTGTTTACTTAGGACGACGGTAGTAAATAAGATGATCCCTTATAAAATTTCAAGAAGTGTTCTCCCCTAACTGTGCACCGTTGCTACAGTTCGTCGCTTCTAAGCACCACGTGATGATCGGGTGTGATGGATTCTTACGTTCACATACAACGGGTGTAAGACAGTTTTACACAGCGAAAACACTTAGGGTTAACTTGACGAGCCTAGCATGTGCAGACATGGCCTCGGAACACGGAGACCGAAAGGTCGAACACGAATCGTATGGAAGATACGATCAACATGAGAATGTTCACCGACGATGACTAGTCCGTCTCACGTGATGATCGGACACGGGCTAGTCGACTCGGATCGTGTAACACTTAGATGACTAGAGGGATGTCTAATCTAAGTGGGAGTTCATAATTTGATTAGAACTTTATTATCATGAACTTAGTCTAAAACCTTTGCAAATATGTCTTGTAGATCAATGGCCAACGCTAATGTCAACATGAACTTCAACGCGTTCCTAGAGAAAACCAAGCTGAAAGATGATGGCAGCAACTATACGGACTGGGTCCGGAACCTGAGGATCATCCTCATAGCTGCCAGGAAACAATATGTCCTAGAAGGACCGCTAGGTGACGCTCCCGTCCCAGAGAACCAAGACATTATGAATGCTTGGCAGTCTCGTGCTGATGATTACTCCCTCGTTCAGTGCGGCATGCTTTACAGCTTAGAACCGGGGCTCCAAAAGCGTTTTGAGCACCACGGAGCATATGAGATGTTCGAAGAGCTGAAACTAGTTTTTCAAGCTCATGCCCGGGTCGAGAGATATGATGTCTCCGACAAGTTCTACAGTTGTAAGATGGAGGAAAACAGTTCTGTCAGTGAGCACATCCTGAAGATGTCTGGGTTGCACAACCGTATGACCCAGCTGAACATTAACCTCCCAGATGAGGCGGTCATTGACAGAATCCTCCAGTCGCTCCCACCAAGCTACAAGAGCTTTGTGATGAACTACAACATGCAGGGGATGGAAAAGACCATTCCTGAAGTGTTCTCGATGCTGAAGTCAGCAGAGGCTGAAATCAAGAAAGAACATCAAGTGTTGATGGTCAATAAGACCACTAAGTTCAAGAAGGGCAAGGGTAAGAAGAACTTCAAGAAGGACGGCAAGGAGGTTGCCGCGCCTGGTAAGCCAGTTACCGGGAAGAAGTCAAAGAATGGACCTAAGCCTGAGACTGAGTGCTTTTATTGCAAGGGGAAGGGTCACTGGAAGCGGAACTGCCCCAAATACTTAGCGGATAAGAAGGCCGGCAACACCAAAGGTATATTTGATATACATGTGATTGATGTGTACCTTACCAGTACTCGTAGTAACTCCTGGGTATTTGATACCGGTGCCGTTGCTCATATTTGTAACTCACAGCAGGAGCTGCGGAATAAACGGAGACTGGCGAAGGACGAGGTGACTATGCGCGTCGGGAATGGTTCCAGAGTCGATGTGATCGCCGTCGGCACGCTGCCTCTACATTTACCTACGGGATTAGTTTTGAACCTTAATAATTGTTATTTAGTGCCAAGTTTGAGCATGAACATTGTATCTGGATCTCGTTTAATACGAGATGGCTACTCATTTAAGTCAGAGAATAATGGTTGTTCGATTTATATGAGAGATATGTTTTATGGTCATGCTCCGATGGTCAATGGTTTATTCTTAATGAATCTCGAGCGTAATATTACACATGTTCATAGTGTAGATGCCAAAAGATTTAAAGTTGATAACGATAGTCCCACATACTTGTGGCACTGCCGCCTTGGTCACATTGGTGTCAAGCGCATGAAGAAGCTCCATGCCGATGGACTTTTAGAGTCTCTTGATTATGAATCGTTTGACACGTGCGAACCATGCCTTTTGGGCAAAATGACCAAGACTCCGTTCTCCGGAACAATGGAGCGAGCAACCAACTTGTTGGAAATCATACATACCGATGTGTGCGGTCCAATGAGCGTTGAGGCTCGCGGAGGATATCGTTATGTTCTCACTCTCACTGATGACTTGAGTAGATATGGGTATGTCTACTTAATGAAACACAAGTCTGAGACCTTTGAAAAGTTCAAGGAATTTCAGAATGAGGTAGAGAATCAACGTGACCGAAAGATAAAATTCTTACGATCAGATCGTGGAGGAGAATACTTAAGTCACGAATTTGGTACACACTTAAGGAAATGTGGAATCGTTTCACAACTCACGCCGCCTGGAACACCTCAGCGAAACGGTGTGTCCGAACGTCGTAATCGCACTCTATTGGATATGGTGCGGTCTATGATGTCTCTTACCGATTTACCGCTATCATTTTGGGGATACGCTCTAGAGACAGCTACATTCACTTTAAATAGGGCACCGTCTAAATCCGTTGAGACGACACCGTATGAATTATGGTTTGGAAAGAAACCTAAGCTGTCGTTTCTAAAAGTTTGGGGATGCGATGCTTATGTCAAGAAACTTCAACCTGAAAAGCTCGAACCCAAGTCGGAAAAATGCGTATTCATAGGATACCCTAAGGAAACTGTCGGGTATACCTTCTACTTAAGATCCGAAGGCAAGATCTTTGTTGCCAAGAACGGATGCTTTCTGGAAAAAGAGTTTCTCTCGAAAGAAGTAAGTGGGAGGAAAGTAGAACTCGATGAAGTACTACCTCTTGAGCGGGAAAGTGGCGCAGCGCAGGAAACCGTTCCTGTGATGCCCACACCAACTGAAGAGGAAAACAATGATGATGATCAAGGTACTTCGGATCAAGTTACTACTGAACTTCGTAGGTCCACAAGGACACGTTCCGCACCAGAGTGGTACGGCAACCCTGTCCTGGAAATCATGTTGTTAGACAACAATGAACCTTCGAACTATGAAGAAGCGATGGCGGGCCCGGATTCCAACAAATGGCTTGAAGCCATGAAATCCGAGATAGAATCCATGTATGAAAACAAAGTATGGACTTTGACAGACTTGCCCGATGATCGGCGAGCGATAGAAAACAAATGGATTTTTAAGAAGAAGACGGACGCGGATGGTAATGTTACCATCTATAAGGCTCGACTTGTCGCTAAGGGTTATCGACAAGTTCAAGGGATTGACTACGACGAGACTTTCTCTCCCGTAGCGAAGCTGAAGTCCGTCCGAATCATGTTAGCAATTGCCGCATACTATGATTATGAGATATGGCAGATGGACGTCAAAACAGCATTCCTTAACGGGCATCTTAAGGAAGAACTGTATATGATGCAGCCGGAAGGTTTTGTCGATCCTCGGAACGCTAACAAAGTATGCAAGCTCCAGCGATCCATTTATGGACTGGTGCAAGCATCTCGGAGTTGGAACATTCGCTTTGATGAGATGATCAAAGCGTTTGGGTTTATGCAGACTTATGGAGAAGCCTGCGTTTACAAGAAAGTGAGTGGGAGCTCTGTAGCATTTCTCATATTATATGTAGATGACATACTCTTGATGGGAAATAATATAGAATTTCTGGACAGCATTAAGGCCTACTTGAATAAGTGTTTTTCAATGAAGGACCTTGGAGAAGCTGCTTATATATTAGGCATCAAGATCTATAGAGATAGATCGAGACGCCTCATAGGTCTTTCACAAAGCACATACCTTGATAAGATTTTGAAGAGGTTCAAAATGGATCAGTCCAAGAAGGGGTTCTTGCCTATGTTACAAGGTGTGAGATTGAGCTCGGCTCAGTCACCGACCACGGCAAAAGATAAAGAAGAGATGAGTGTCATCCCCTATGCTTCAGCCATAGGATCTATTATGTATGCCATGCTGTGTACCAGACCCGATGTAAACCTTGCCGTAAGTTTGGTAGCAAGATACCAAAGTAATCCCGGCAAGGAACACTGGACAGCGGTCAAGAATATCCTGAAGTACCTGAAAAGGACGAAGGACATGTTTCTCGTTTATGGAAGAGACGAAGAGCTCGTCGTAAAGGGTTACGTCGACGCTAGCTTCGACTCAGATCTGGATGACTCTAAGTCACAAACCGGATACGTGTATATGTTGAATGGTGGAGCAGTAAGCTGGTGCAGCTGCAAGCAGAGCGTCGTGGCGGGATCTACGTGTGAAGCGGAGTACATGGCAGCCTCGGAGGCAGCGCATGAAGCGATTTGGGTGAAGGAGTTCATCACCGACCTAGGAGTCATACCCAATGCGTCGGGGCCGATCAAACTCTTCTGTGACAACACTGGAGCTATTGCCCTCGCCAAGGAGCCCAGGTTTCACAAGAAGACCAGGCACATCAAGCGTCGTTTCAACTCCATCCGTGAAAATGTTCAAGATGGAGACATAGAGATTTGCAAAGTGCACACGGATCTGAATGTCGCAGATCCGCTGACTAAACCTCTCTCGCGTGCAAAACATGATCAACACCAGAACTCTATGGGTGTTCGATTCATCACAATGTAACTAGATTGGTGACTCTAGTGCAAGTGGGAGACTGTTGGAAATATGCCCTAGAGGCAATAATAAAAGTATTATTATATTTCAATGTTCATGATAAATGTCTTTTATTCATGCTATAACTGTATTATCCGGAAATCGTAATACACGTGTGAATACTTAGACCACAATATGTCCCTGGTGAGCCTCTAGTTGACTAGCTCGTTGTGATCAACAGATAGTCATGGTTTCCTGACTATGGACATTGGATGTCGTTGATAACGGGATCACATCATTAGGAGAATGATGTGATGGACAAGACCCAATCCTAAGCATAGCATAAAAGATCGTGTAGTTCGTTTTGCTAGAGCTTTGCCAATGTCAAGTATCTCTTCCTTCGACCATGAGATCGTGTAACTCCCGGATACCGTAAGAGTGCCTTGGGTGTATCAAACGTCACAACGTAACTGGGTGACTATAAAGGTGCATTACAGGTATCTCCGAAAGTATCTGTTGGGTTGACACGGATCGAGACTGGGATTTGTCACTCCGTATGACGGAGAGGTATCTCTGGGCCCACTCGGTAATGCATCATCATAATGAGCTCAATGTGACCAAGGTGTTGGACACGGGATCATGCATTACGGTACGAGTAAAGTGACTTGCCGGTAACGAGACTGAACAAGGTATTGGGATACCGACGATCGAGTCTCGGGCAAGTAACGTACCGATTGACAAAGGGAATTGCATACAGGGTTTGATCGAATCCTCGACATCGTGGTTCATCCGATGACAACATCGAGGAGCATGTGGGAGCCATCATGGGTATCCAGATCCCGCTGTTGGTTATTGACTGAGAGCGTCTCGGTCATGTCTGCATGTCTCCCGAACCCGTAGGGTCTACACACTTAAGGTTCGGTGACGCTAGGGTTATTAGGAAGACTAGTATGTGACTACCGAATGTTGTTCGGAGTCCCGGATGGGATCCTGGACGTCACGAGGAGCTCCGGAAGGGTCCGGAGGTAAAGATTTATATATGGGAAGTTGTCAAACGGACACCGGGAAGTTTCGGGGTCATACCGGTATTGTACCGGGGCCACCGGAAGGGTTCCGGGGGTCCACCGGGAGGGGCCACCCCTCCCGGGGGGCCACATGGGCTGCGTGGGGCAGGGAGCCAGCCCCTGGTGGGCTGGCCGCACCCCCTCCCTTGGGCCCATGCGCCTAGGGTTGAGGGGGAACCCTAGAGGGGGCGCCCCCCTTGGCTTGGGGGGCAAGCCACCCTCTCCCCCTCTCCCCTTGGCCGCCGCACCCCCCCTAGATGGGTTCTAGGGGGCCGGCCCCCTTCTCCCTTCCCCCTATAAATAGAGGGGTGAGGGGAGGGCAGCCGCACCACCCTCCAAGGCGCAGCCCTCCCCTCCCCAACACCTCTCCTCCTCCGTTGTGTGCTTGGCGAAGCCCTGTCGGAGTACTGCCTCTTCACCATCACCACGTCGTCGTGCTGCCGGTGGAGCTTTCTTCCTCAACCTTTCCTTCCCCCTTGCTGGATCAAGAAGGAGGATACGTCTCCCGTCCCGTACGTGTGTTGAACGCGGAGGTGCTGTCCGTTCAGCACTTGGTCATCGGTGATTCGGATCACGTCGAGTACGACTACATCATCACCTTGCAAGCTTCCGCACGCGATCTACAAGTGGTATGTAGATGCAAACTCTCTCCCTTGACTCGTTGCTTAGATGAACTCATAGATGGATCTTGGTGAAACCGTAGGAAAAATTTTAATTTTCTGCAACGTTCCCCAACAAAACTCATGCAATATGATATAAACCCCATATTTTTATCCTCGATGGCAACAATACAATACGTGCCTTGCTGCCCCTGCTGTCATTGGGAAAGGACACCGCAAGATTGAAACCAAAGCTAAGCACTTCTCCATGGCAAGAAAGATCAATCTAGTAGGGCAAACCAAACCGATAATTCGAAGAGACTTGCAAAGATAACTCAATCATACATAAAAAAATTCAGAGGAGATTCAAATATTTCTCATAGATAAACTTGATCATATACCCACAATTCATCGGATCTCGACAAACACACCATAAAAAGAGTTACATCGAATAGATCTCCAAGAAGAGGAAGGAGAACATGGTATTGAGATCCAAAAAGAGAGAAGAAGCCATCTAGCTAATAACTATGGACCCGAAGGTCTGTGGTACACTACTCATAACTCATCGGAGAGGCCTTAGAGTTGATGTAGAGGCCCTCCATGGTGGATTCCCCCTCTGGCAGAGTGCCGGCGACGACTCCAAGATGGGATCTCACGGATACAGAATGTTACGATGGCGGAAATAGTTTTTCGGTGGCTCCCCTGATGGTTTCGGGGTACATGGGTATATATAGGAGGAAGAAGTACGTCGGTGGACGCCCGAGGGGCCCACAAGATAGGGGGGCGCCCTCCACCCTCGTGGCCGCCTCGGGAGCTTCTTGACTTGCACTCCAAGTCCTCTAGATCATGTTTGTTCCAAAAATAACGCTCCCGAAGGTTTCATTCCGTTTGGACTCCGTTTGATATTCCTTTCCTTCGAAACACTAAAATAGGCAAAAAAACAGCAATACAGGCTGGGCCTCCGGTTAGTAGGTTAGTCCCAAAAATATTATAAAAGTGTAAAGTAAAGCCCATAAACATCCAAAACAGGTAATATAATAGCATGGAGCAATCAAAAATTATAGATACGTTGGAGACGTATCAATCGGCGGACCCCGATAGGTGGGGCCGCCGGTCACCATGAATCTCTTGGCCTGGAACTGTCGAGGCTTGGGGTTGGACTCGACAGTTGGCGAACTACGGGACCTCATATAGTCATACAACCCAGTGGTGGTTTTTCTTTCAGAAACGTTGAAAAAATCTGAGCCAATGAATAAGCTTAAGTGGAGCTTGGGGTTCCGACAAGAAGTAGCAGTTAGTTGTGCAGGTAGGAGTGGTGGGCTTGCTTTATGGTGGAGGGATGATGTGGATGTCACAGTGAGACCGTGGAGTCAATACTTCATTGATGCGGGGGTGAAGTTCGAGGGTAAATCCTTTAGATTCGCTGGAATGTACGGGGAACCCCGGACAGACCACAGGAAGAAAACCTAGGATGCACTGGCATACCTTAGGAGGCAGGATAATTTACCTTGGCTATGCGTGGGTGATATCAACGAGGCTTTAACTCATGCAGAACAGCTAGGAGGACACCCCAGAAATTTGAAACAAATGGAGGACTTCAAAGATTGTCTAGACATGTGCGCACTGGCGGACATGGGCTACTCAGGATACCCTTTCACATGGGATAATAGACGAGATCCGCCGGATAATATACAAGTAAGACTAGATAGAGCCACATGCACAAACAATTTTATGCAAACGTTCTCGAGGTCGACGGTGCAGCACGTTATGACAGAGGAGTCGGACCATTTGGCCTTGGTTATCAGTGTATGAGAAGAAGCAGAATGCAGGCCAAATATACAACGGCAGTTCAGGTATGAGGAGATGTGGACAAGGCATGAAGATTATGAGGGCGTGGTGAAAGAGTTGTGGGAGGCGGACGGCCATAAGGCTAGCGACATGAGAGACATGATGCAGAAATTGGGACGGGTGTCTGGCAGCATGCATAAGTGGGGAAAGGAAGTGTTTAGCTCAGTACGCATGCAAATAAAACATCTGAAAGCCGACATGCAAAGAATTAAGGAACAGGAGCTCACACCAGGCCGCATGCAACAACTACGTGAGGTTAGTCAGCTATTGCATGAACCTTATCTACATGAAGAGATAATGCAAAGGCAACGATCTAGGGTAGACTGGCTGGTAGCGGGCGACCAAAATACCAAATACTTTCAGAACCGTTCCTCTCACCAGAGAAGGAAAAACATGGTCAAATATCTACTCCGCCCAAATGGATCCAGAGGTTCTGATGATGATGGTATGCGGGCGCTGGCTAGAGACTTCTACTCGGAACTATTTTCCTCTCAGGGTGTGGCTAACATGGACAGAATTCTGGAAAATATACCTGTGAGTGTATCTGATAACATGAACACCGAGCTTGGGGATCCCATCTCGGATGAGGAGATTGAGAGAGCACTCTTCCAGATGGGGCCAACTAAAGCTCGGGGGCTGGATGGATTACCGACACTCTTTTATCAACGACACTGGTCGTTGGTAAAGGAGGAGGTTTGTAAAGCAGTGAAGGATTTTTTGAGTGGAGGAGAGATTCCAGAAGGTTTCAATGATACTATACTAGTCTTGATACCAAAGACAAAATCACCAGACTCTCTTTCTCAATTCAGACTGATAAGTCTGTGCAACGTTTTTTACAAAATTGCAGCAAAGGTACTCACTAACAGATTGAAGAAGAGCTTACCAATTTTGATCTCTGAGGAGCAAAGCGCATTTGTGCCAGGGAGACTGATTACGGACAATGTTCTCGTGGCTTACGAACGCGTGCATGCAATAAGAAAAAGGAAGAGGAAGAAATCGTTGTGCACAGTAAAATTAGATATGATTAAAGCTTGCGATCGAGTTGAGTGGCCCTTCCTTGAAAAGATGTGTAACGCCCCGGATCCGATGCGCCAAGTGTCTTCCAGTTACTCGTCGTTGTTGCCATGTCATTGCTTGCGTGTTGCATTTTGCCATGTCATCATCTGCATTTCATCTGCATGTTTTTCAAAACTTGCATCTGTCCGAATCCTCTCGGTTCTCTCCGTTGTCCGTTCTGAGCCCAACCACACTCGCACGCGCCCGTCGCACCTCTCAGACCTTGTTTCGTGAGCAGGAGATAAATGTTCTCGGAATGGGCCGAGATTTGTCGAGTGGCCTTGGTATATCACCGGTAGACCGCCCGTCAAATTTTGTTCCATTTGGAGGTCGTTTGATGCCCTAACGGTTAACCACGTAGCACGAAACCCCTCTATCTTTGCAGCCCAGCCCATCTTCACCATAGCCCATGAGCCCATCCAAAACCCCTCCATGCTCTTGGTCGTTCGATCGTGATCGTGTGGGCAAAAACCACACCTCATTTGGACTCTCCTAGCTCTCTCTACCTATAAATATGCCCTCCCCTTCCATTTTCGCGGATGAATCCTACCCCAAACCCTAGCCTCCTCTTCTGCGTGCCGCGGGACGCGTTCGCCCACGCTGGACACATCCGCCGACCACGTCGCCTCGTCCAATCCCAGCCCGCCACGTCAGCACCGCCGCCTCCCTCCTCCACTCGCCCGCCGCCACGTGTCCCCGCCGCCGCCGTTCCCACCGCGTGCCACCGCGGGCCCTGCGAAGCCCATCGCGGGCCCTGCAAGCCCATCTAAGCCCGCCGCCACCCGCAGCGCTTGTTTCCTCGCCGAGCCACCCGGAGCTCCTCCCGCCGGCGTCGGAGTTCCCTCCGCCCCCAGGCCAGACCTCGTCCTTGCGCCCCGCTCCTTCCTCCTTCCCCGAGCTCTCTCCCTCACCTGACCTTCTCTCTCTCTCTCCCTCGCAGGGCGCCGCCGGCGCCATGGATGCCAGCACCGCCGCCGCGTGGAGTTCTTCCTCCGCCGCCCTGGAGCTCGCCGCCGACCTCCCGTGCGCTTCTCTGGCCAGATCCGGTGGCCAGGGGTCGGATCCGTCCATCCTCTCCCTCGTTCCGGCCCCACGTGCCTCGTCGGAGCCCCGTGCCGCCGTTCAGCGCCACCGGCCTCGTCTGGACGATGAGGCGCCCGATCACACGCCCGTGTGGGCCAGCGCGTCCCCATGTGGGCCACAGCCTCGCCCGCCGGCCCAGTTGCGACCTGCCCCGATCCAGCCTGCTACCCTGCCAACCTGGGCCAAGCCCATGGGTGAGCCGCCCCTATCCCACGCCCTGGGCGTCTTTTTGCAGTTTGGCGCCCGTCTGTTTTTTTCCAGAAAACTGCCAAGTCCCAAATTTTGCATACTATGTGTGCATGTTCAACTGTGTGTAACTTGATACTCGTTACTCTGAATTGTGCATATGATATATCAAAATGTTTGTTGTGAGATACTCTTCACTTTATTCCACTATGCCATGCTTGTTTGAGCTCATATTGATGCCATTATCATCGTTGCAAGATTGTTATATGATGTTAACTGCTGTCTGTTAACAGAACTTGGTGATTTGTCTTTTTCATTGCATTTTGTGTGTGCATCCTATGAGTTTGATGTCTACATGAGTTTTGAGATACATCACGCCATCTTTACAGTGGTGCAATCGATGTAGTTTTGTGAGTCTTGTAGTGAGTGCATAAAGCTCGTGAAGTGGGCTACTTGCTGTTACTGTTTTGATAGGCTGAATCTGTTATATCATGATGCTATGCAAACCTGCTGCTACAAGTCATTCTATGCATAATATGGAGATGTTAACTAAGGATGTTTTGTTATACATGTCATGATATATCCATTCATGCCCTTGGTTGCATTTATAGCATGCTGTAGCTTTTTGTAATCTTGCTCTCAAATTGCTAAATAATGTTGTTGTCAGCCTGTTAACATTAAGTTCAGTTTTGCCATGTGTTTTGCTAGTGGTCCATGCACCCTATGAACTTGTTCTTGCCATGCTTAGCTTCATAAATATGTCGTATTACTGTTGGTTGACATCACATGCCATGTATTGCTCTGTGGTGAGTTGGAAAAGTTCACCAACATGCGTACTTATCGTTTTTCCTGCCATGTACTGTTATTCTAAAACTGTCATATCATTTGCCATGTTTGCATGGATGCTACCATCTTTTCTGTTGATCTTTGGAATTAGTTCAGTAAGGAAGTTTTGTTATTTGTCTTTAGAAATAGCATGCAATGTCTTTGTTTGCCATGATAGCTTGTTGTAACATGTTGTTTGATAGCTCTAAACATTGCAACCTGATGTTATTTCTGCCATGTCCAGACATTTCTGCCAAGTCTGTGAAACTGTTATTATTTGCAATCTTGCCATGTCCTTTTAAGCATGTTCTACTGATTTCTGGAGATAGCTCAGTGTTCATGTTTTGTCATGCTTTATCTGTAAATCATGTCCATGCCTTTTGTTTTCATGTTAAGGTGTTGTAGCATATTGTTTTGATGTTTGTTAAAATGCCTAGTTGCTGTTTTGGACAGATTGTTGTGATATCTTGTTTGGAGTGTATGTGTTGCACTGTTGCTCCATTTTGAGTGTGCTCTATATGAAACTTGCTTAGTTTTGCATGTAACTTCATATTACCTTGTTGAATCCTTGTTTTGAGAGTGTTTGCTTGATGTTTGAATGCATTTTGCATCAATGCCATGTTTAACTTGTGTTGCTCATATCTTCTAGGCCGTAGCTCTGAACTAATTGAACTTTATATGTAACTTGACTAGAATTTCGTGTAGATCATCTTGGTGCATCTTAACTTGATGTTTAACAACTTGAACATAAGGTTTATTCAGATCTGGACCAATTTCTAAATTTGCATATGAGGACTTACCGGATTTGTTATATGTTGTTTCCGGCCTCATTTAAACTTGCTTTGATGTGTTGCTCTTGTATGCATCATCTCTTGCCATGAGTAGCCTCATCTAGCCTTGTCATGCATCATGCTTGGTTGTGCATCTTGCCATGTCTATGTGTTGTGTGTTTACCTTGTTGTTTGCTTCTTTCCGGTTGTGCTCCTTCTCGTTAGTTCCTGTTTCATTGCGATCGTGAGGATTCGTTCGGCTACGCTTGGTTCATCTTTGTGGCTTCATCTTCTTCATGGACTCGTTCTTCCTTGCGGAATTTCAGGCAAGATGACCGTTACCTTGGATCTCACTACTATCATTGCTATGCTTGTTGCTTCGTTCTATCGCTATTGCTGCGTTACCTATCATTTGCTCTTCAAGCCTTCCCAAATTGCCATGTCAGCCTCTAACCTTTTTCACCCTTCCTAGCAAACCGTTGCTTGGCTATGTTACCGCTTTGCTCAGCCCCTCTTATAGCGTTGTTAGTTGCAGGTGAAGTTGAAGATTGCTCCATGATGGACAGGATTATGTTGGGATATCACAATATCTCTTACTTAACTAATGCATCTATATACTTGGTAAAGGGTGGAAGGCTCGGCCTTATGCTTGGTGCTTTGTTCCACTCTTGCCGTCCTCGTTTCCGTCATACCGGTGTTATGTTCCTTGATTTGGTGTTCCTTACGTGGTTGGGTGATTTATGGGACCCCCTTGACAGTTCGCTTTGAATAAAACTCCTCCAGCAAGGCCCAACCTTTGTTTTACCATTTGCCTACCTAAGCCTTTTTCCCTTGGGTTTCCGGAGCCCGAGGGTCATCTTTATTTAACCCCCCCGGGCCAGTGCTCCTTCGAGTGTTGGTCCGAACTAGAGCCACTTGCAGCGCCACCTCGGGGAAACTTGAGATCTGGTTTTAGTTGTACGAGTGTTCATCTGGTGTGCCCTGAGAACGAGATACGTGCGACTCCTATCGGGATTTGTCGGCACATCCGGTGCTTTGCTGGTCTTGTTTTACCATTGTCGAAATGTCTTGTAACCGTGATTTCGAGTCTGATCGGGTCTTCCTGGGAGAAGGAATATCCTTCGTTGACCGCGAGAGCTTGTGATGGGCTAAGTTGGGACACCCCTGCAGGGTGTAAACTTTCGAAAGCCGTGCCCGCGGCTATGTGGCAGATGGGAATTTGTTAATGTCCGGTTGTAGATAATTTGACACTTGACTTAAATTAAAACACATCAACCGCGTGTGTAGCCATGATGGTCTCTTCTCGGCGGAGTCCGGGAAGTGAACACGGTCTTTGTGTTATGATTGTGCGTAAGTAGTTTCAGGATCACTTCTTGATCATTGCTAGCTTCACGACCGTTCCGTTGCTTCTCTTCTCGCTCTTGTTTGCGTATGTTAGCCACCATATATGCTTAGTCGCTGCTGCAACCTCACCACTTATCCTTTCCATACCCCTTTAAGCTTTGCTAGTCTTGATACCCATGGTAATGGGATTGTTGAGTCCTCGTGGCTCACAGGTTAGTACAACAACAGTTGCAGGTACAGGTTTTGTGATGATCATGACACGAGAGTGATGTTTACTTGTTTTGGAGTTCGTCTTCTGCTTCTTCTTCGATCAGGTGATAGGTTCCAGGTGGGCAGCCTGGGCTAGCAGGGTGGTTGTCGTTTGAGCTTTTGTTTGTGTTTCATCCGTAGTCGGATGTTGATCTTATGGATGATGTATTGATGTATTCATGTGGCATTGTTTGCCTCTTGTATGTATCCCCAATCTATATTGTAATGGTTTGATGTAATGATATCCACCTTGCAAAAGCGTCTTCAAGATGCGCTTCTATCCTTGGTGGGACCTTCGAGTTCCTTTAGGATAGGGTCGCATCTTGGGCGTGACAAGATGATGCTCAAATTTGGTTTTTCTCAAGCCTGGACAGCCATGGTGATGAGATGTGTAACACCGGCAAGGTTTGCGGTCAAGCTCAATGGAGACCTGTGCCAAGGTTTTCTACCATCTCGGGGGTTAAGGCAGGGGGGGCCCGCTATCTCCGTATCTATTCCTGTTTTGCGTGGAGGGGTTTTCCGCCTTACTCAAGAAAGCTCAACAGGAGAAGTATCTAAAGGGGGGGTCTTTTGGGTGCACTGGCCCCACTATTACACACCTATTATTTGCTGATGATAGTATTGTCTTCTTGGAAGCTTCAGTAGATAACTTATCTTGCTTGAGAAACATTTTGCAGGTTTATGAGAATGCATCAGGTCAGAAGGTTAATCTCCAAAATTCTTCCATATTTTTTGGCAAAGGATGCAGTGAGGAGGATAAGCTCAATCTTAAAAATGTGTTGGGAGTTCAGTCGGAGGCTCTCAATGAGAAATACTTAGGTCTCCCCACCACGGTTGGACGGTCTAAGGATGGATGCTTCAAACATGTCAGAGAGGCAGCAAGGTGGAAAGTGTCTGGGTGGAAAGGACAGGGCTTGTTGAAGGCATCAAGGGAAGTTCTTGTTAAGTCGAGGTTGCAGTCAACTCCAACTTACAGTATGAGTGTTTTCCAACTCTCCAAGAAGATGTGCCAGAAACTGAAACTATCTCTTCAAAATTCTAGTGGGGAGCGGCCAATGGCGAGCAAAAAGTCCATTGGGTTACATGGGACAAAATGTGCACTCGCAAAAGAGAGGGTGGAATGGGGTTTAGGTATTTTGAGTTGTTCAACCAAGCGCTCCTAGCAAAGCAAGTGTGGAGAATCCTCATGGTGCTCGGGTCTCTATGCGCGAGGGTGTTGAAGGCACGGTATTTTCAAGACATGGACATCATGTCAGCCACATGCCCGAAAGGAGCCTCATATACATGGCGAAGTTTGATTCATGGCAGGGATCTGTAAATGCATGGACTAGTCTGGAGAGTAGGAGATGGCACTAAAATTAATGTGTATCATGACAATTGGATTCCCCGCAGTGGCAGCTTAGCACCACTAGGTGCTGAGTTTGATCCCCAAGCGACTAAGGTAGCATACCTGTTAAATGAACATGACTCGGGATGGGATGAAAGGAAGATTGACAGGATCTTCTCGAACACGGACGCGGCAGATATCAAGCAAATTGTCATTGGTGGGATCGGTACAGAAGATTACAGGGCATGGAACTTCACTAAATCGGGCTTGTTCACTGTCAGGTCGGCGTACCATCTCGTAGTCTCAATCCAGAGAGAAAAACGGGGAATGGCGTCAAGCTCTAACCAGGTAGAAGATCACATGAGTTTTTTGCAGCTTTGGGATGTCGAGGTTCCTAACAAAGTGAAAATTCATACCTCAAGAATGGTCTTGAATGGATTGGCTGTCGGGATGGAACTGCAGCGTTGACGGATTAAACAGGGGTGTTTTGCATTGCTTGTGGGCATGAAAAATCCCTAGACCATCGCTTCTGGCGATGTCCTCATACGGCCCTCTTCTGGGAAGTGATGCGAGCGGAAACTGGCGTTCAACCACCAGGAGGGGCGCATGAGGTGGCAGCGGAGAGAAGCATATGTGCATGGATCCTCGAGTGGCTCGTGGGTGCACCGGCGGAGGAAAGGAACCTGGTGATGATGGCATGGTATGAGCTCTGGTTAGCATGGAATAATGCCAGAGAGATGAAGAAAATTGAGGAACCGATCATCATTGTTAGAAGGGTACTAAATTTGCTGGAGGAATGGAGATCAGTCCATGCAAAGGATGTGCAACAACCGAGCCAGTGAGCGATGCCAACTTGGAAGAAACCAGAGATTGGATGGGTTAAAGCAAATGCGACGGAGCAACGACAAAGAGCAAAAAGGCGGGAGCTGGAGGTGTAGTCCTAAGGGACTGCCATGGTGAGTTCCTTGCAGGAGCATGCCATTTTTTTACGGCTATCGCCGACCCTGAAGTGGCGGAGTTGCAGGCATGTCGCCGAGCTATCACGCTTGCTCAGGAGCTCAATGTGCAGAAGCTCATCCTTGAGACGGACTCCAAGGAGGCGGTCAGGAAGCTGGTGGATGTCAACAAAGACTTCTCTTGTACTGGGCATTTGGTCTAGGAAATCAAAGCATTACTTCGAGGGATTCAAGAACACTGTATTATATGGGCTCGTAGGAGTGCTTATAAAGTAGCACACATCCTAGCTAGGGAAGGTTGATGTAATTCGTTATGTAAGACTTGGCTTCATGTGCCCCTGGAGTGCATCCGCTCCGAGGTTACAGAAGAGATGAACAATGAATAAATAATCAATGTTTTCCCCTCAAAAAAATGAAGCTATCACATGACAATTTGAAAAAAAACAAAAAAAAGGTAAAAAAATTTAGTTGTAAGGGAAAATGAATCATGTGAGTGCATTAACCCTAACATAAACAAACATAAATTTAAAGGAATATAATATTATTCAACAATATAACATAATTGAACATAAAAACTTCTATTAGTTTTGCGAACACTTTCATTCCCCTGTATTAATATACTAAAAATAAAAATGAATCAAAATAAAAAATAAACTTCTCTAAGGAAGAATGAATTGGTGGCATTGGTATTACTCTAAAAGTGATTCTCAAAATTGTTCATACAAATCAATATGGATTTCTCAAAGCTAGATCAATCCAAGATTGTCTTGCATGGGCTTTTGAATTCATCCATTAGTGCACACAATCAAAGAAGGAGCTTATAGTCCTTAAACTGGATTTTGAGAAAGCATTTGATCTCATTGAGCACAAGGCAATTCTACAAATATTAAAAGCCAGAGGATTTGGTAACAGATGGTTAATCTGGATTAAAATGTTATTGGATTCAGGAACTTCAGCAGTTCTACTAAATGGTGTTCCTCGGAAGCAATTTATTTGCAAAAAGGGGTTAGACAAGGGGATCCAGTCTCCTCCTTACTGTTTTTCTTAGCTGCTGACCTCCTTGAAACTGTAATGAATAATGCCATGCATACCAATATCATTCAACATCCCATGGCAAGGGAAGCAAACCCAGATTTCCCAGTTATTCAATATGCAGATGATACAGTGATGATTTTTCCTGCAGTGCCTAGTCAAATTGGGGAAGTAAACAATCTACTGAAACACTATGCTACTCAAACTGGGTTGAAAATAAACTATGCAAAGTCTGTCCTCATCCCACTCAGTGTTAACCCTCATACCCTAAACATTATTCTTTCTGAACTGGGTTGAGTGATCACATATTAAGAGTAGAAGATTTCAATCCCATATGTCGAAAGGTTGAAAGAAGATTGAGTGGTTTCTCCAGCATGTTGTCATATGATGGTAAATTACTGCTTGCCAGGGCAGTTTTCTCTACCCTACCCATCTTTTTCATGAGCACTATGGCTCTCCCTATCAGCACTATAGAAAAATAAACAAGTATCTAAGGAACTTTTTTGGAGGAAATTTGGGCAAGATCAACAAGCACCAGCTCTTATCTCCTAGAAGAATGTTTAGAAATTCTGGATATTCCTTTACACAACAAAACTCTCCTTTTGAAAAATCTCCACAACTTTTTTAATAAAGAGGATTTTCCATGGGTTAAGCTTATCCGGGACACTTATTACACCTCACAATTCCCAGGACAAAAAATGGAGGGATCCAGTTGGTGGAAAAATCACTTAAAGCTACTACCGGTGTTCAAAGAGAATTATCAATGCACTATGGGAAATGGGCAATCCCTCACTTTTTGGCATGACAAATGGCTGGATACACCTCTATCCATAAAATTTCCCAGAATTATACTCTTTTATAAAGAAGGATTCCATATCTGCTACAAACTGGGTTGCAGAGTCAAACCCTCATGTGTTACTCCACACGCCACTTTCAGAGTTAGCTTATGCTCAACTGAATGAAATTCAGACCCTTGTGGCTGGGATCTGGAATGTGCAAAGAGATGATAAATGTAAAGGACCCGGGCAAGGTTCAAAATACTCATTTATCAGAATGTACAACACCATTTGGCCAAAGACTAAAAAGAATATGCTGTTCAAATGGATCTGGAAGACTTCAAATAGATTGAGGCATAAAAATTTCTTTTGGCTTCTTCTACATGATAGAATCAACATCAGAAATTATCTGAAGAGGAAAAACATGCAATTGGATGATTATAATTGTATACAATGTAGAGACAACACTGAAGAAACTTTAAGACAACTTTTTTGGGACTGTAACTTTGCGCAAGAATGCTGGAACTACATTGTACCTCATAGAAAACTGGGCATATCAAGTTTTGATGACATTCTGATTTTACACTCACACCTTCCAAAAGAATTTGATCTGGACATCATTATTCAAGGCTGTTGGAGAATTTGGACACTGCGAAATGGAAAGATTTTTAGAAAAGAGGTGCCAAGTATTAACTGTTGGAAGTTTTGGGTCAAGGAAGATTTGGGTCTTCTACAACACAGGATCAAAGGAAAATATTTTGACAAATTCAAAGCCTAGCTATCTACTCATCTATGATGATTGTAGAGATTGTCGTTATTGATATTTAACTTTATCATGTTTCCCAGACTAGGAATGGGATAAACTCCTCCTTTGGAGAGGTCTTTCTTTTCTTTTCTTTGTTTTGTACATATATGAGTTGATTAATGGAAAATTACCATAGAACAATTGTTCTACGGTTTCGGCTTCAAAAAAATTACTCTAAAAGAAGAATGGAAAATATAGAGAAATAAAAAATTTGCGCAGAATTTAGACATAAATTGCATCTTTTTTTAATATGCAAGAATAGACATATAAGAGTAAAGCAAGTTTCAAGATTTTTTTCTCTGACAAGGAATGAATAAGTTGCATTTGTATTACCCTCAAAGAAGAAATAAAATGAAATAAAACTAAATTAAAATCAAATTAATTAAGTTTTAACAAAAAGAATGATAGTGACTTTGGTTACCCTTTAAGAAAAAAGAAATAAAAACTAAAAAATTAAAGAAAAAAAATCTGAGAAGAAATGAATTAGTGGCATTGGTGGATTGGTATCACGATGTAAGAAGAACATGAAAATAGTAAAAAAACAAAATTTACACATAAATTGTGCCTTTTATAATATACAAGAATAACCATACAATAATGGAATTTGAAAAAAGAAGTTTTCTAACAAGGAAAGAATTAGTGACATTAGTATTTCTCTAAGTGCTTCGTGTGTCGGGCACCACTCTCGATGACCCTCCCATAGGACGTAGGTCACGCTCACAAGGCGGGTGAAGTTATCTAAACAATATCATGGTGCCACTTGGTCGAGTGTATGATGACCCTCAACATAAGGTTGTCGTATACACCCTCGCTAATTTCTAACCATGCTACTAAGAAGCTCCCCTAGTCCAAAGTTGCTTCGTGTACGTCAACAATTATCCATTCCTAATCTGCAATAAAACACACGGTGTGCAACGCGAGGCGGATTGCGAAGGAGGAGTAGTGTGGTTGTATCATTCATCTTATCAAACACCAATAGCATGGGGAAGAGAACCCATTATATGTTTGTATCAACTCTCCAACAGTAGCATGTTTTTTAGGTTTAAACATGGTTTACTTCATGTTGCATATATGCGCTAGAGGCAATAATAAATTGGTTATTATCATATTCCCTTGTTCATGATAAATGTTTCTTGTTCATGCTAGAATTGTATTGACCGGGAACTTAAATACATGTGTGGATAAATAAACAACAATGTGTCCTTAGTGAGCCTCTACTACACTAGCTCGTTGATCAAAGATGGTTAAGGTTTCTTACCCATAGACATGATTTGTCATTTGATAACGGGATCACATCATTAGGAGAACGATGTGATAGATAGACCTAACCATAAGCTTAGCATCAGATTGTATCACTTAGTTTATTTGCTACAACTTTCTTCATGCCAAGTATCTATTCCTTAGATGATGAGATCATGCGACTCCTGGATACCGGAGGAATACTCTGTGTGCTATCAAACGTCACATCATAACTAGGTGATCATGAAGATGCTCTATAGGTATCTTTGGAAGTATTTATTGGGTTGCATGGATCAAGACTGGGATTTGTCATGCCGTGTGACGGAGAGATATCTCTGGGCCCTCTCAATAATACAACATCACAAGAAGCTTGCAAGCATTTGACTAATGAGTTTAGCCTCGGGATCTTGTATTACATAACCAGTAAAGAGACTTGTCGGTAATGAGATTGAACTAGGTATGAAGATACCGACGATCGAATCTCGGGCCAGTAACATATCATCAGACAAAGGGAATTGTATACGGGATTAACTGAATCCCCGACATTGTGGTTAAACCAATAAAGATCTTCGTAAAATGTACGAATCAATATGGGCATCCAGGTCCCGCTATTTTGACTAGAGAGGTGTCTCAGTCATGTCTACATGATTCCGAACCTGTAGTGTCGCACGCTTAACATTTGATAGCGCTAGGGTAATGTTGAGATATTAATATTTGAAAGTCCAAGAGTAGTTCGGAGTCCCAGATGGGATCGGGGACATCACGAGGAGCTCCGAAATGGTCTAGAGTAAAGATTTATATATGGAAAGTCATATTCAGGGTTTCGGAAAATTTCAAGAATTTTCGGTAGAGTACCGGGAAGGTTATAGAAGATTCCGGTGGTTCCACTCTGGGGACCAACGAACCGGGAAGGGCCCACATGGACCGATGGTGAGGCTACAACCCACATGGGCTGGCCGCACCATTCCTAAGGCATATGTCATTTAAATATAGAGATAAGGTCTTATCTCTAAATTAAAGGGTTGAATCTAGAGATAAGATGTTATCTCCAAGTCCAAAGGGATTTCTCCCTTGTGGCTGGCCCGAGGAGGGTTTGGATGCCCTCCCCTACCCCCTAGCCTATATAAAGAGGGGGATGCGCATGGGGGTAACCACCCCTTGACCCTTGCCCATTGCGCCTCCCAACTCCTCTGACGTTTCTCTGGTAAAACACTTGGTGAAGCCCTGTCGGAATTCCGCTGCCACCACCACCACCTCGCCATTGAGCTGGTATCGATCTCATCTACCTCCTCTCTCTCTCGCTTGTTGGATGAAGAAGGAGAGGACGCCATCGATCTGAACGTGTGCTAATCTGAGAGGTGTCGTCTGTTTGGCACTAGATCGGATTGGATCATGAAGAGTACGACTACATCAACTGTGTTACATACACTAACGCTTTTGGTATACAAGGGTATGTAGACACACTCCCGTCTCATTGCTATGCATCTCCTATATTAGATCTTGAGTGTTTCGTAGGAATCTTTTGATTTGCATGCAACGTTCCCATCACTTTATTCAATAATCAAGTCTACAGAAATAATCAAAGGGTTGTGAGGGTTTACAAGCCAAAGATTCCAGCACTAGCATGGTAGAACTAAACTCTCCAGTATGTCATAAATCCTCAAATGGGCCTTTGAGTTTTTTCAGAAATTATTGTTTACTACCTTTGTCCTGGTTTACTGGTCCCCATTGTAATCTGTGCCAAATTTTTACCATAAGTTTAACTAACAAAATGTTTATGCATGTCATAAAAACTTATTTCATACAAAACTATGTTCAAATACGAATCCAACAATATAATTTTTGTTGACATGTAGTAACATTTTATCACTTAAATCTTTGGTCAAAATTTAGCAAAAATTACAAAGGGGACTAATAAACTAGGACAGAGGTGGTATATGGTCCTAAAGCCCATCAATAATTCACTACTCCCCAATTGATTGTGGTAGAGTCTGATTACCTAGTTGCAAGGAACATGGTTAATGCATTAGCTATGGATAAATATTTTTCCCGAAAAGGATCAAATCTATTATAAAGATTCACCAGAAGGACAAAACACCTCAAACACAATAAACATTACATCAAGATCCATGGACCACTGAATGACCATTGTCGCTGTCAGCATGAAATGCCGACGAGTTGATGTCACCTCTCCAGCACTGGAGCCAGCCTGACCTTGTCGATGACATCTGCAAGACTTCGTGCACGTGCCCCGGAGCCGCAGTAGCCACTGATACTTCCATTTTGCATCATGTTCTCCTATTGTTATTTATGATATTTTTATGCATAATAATGCTTTTTGGAGTAATTCTAATGTTTTCTCTCTCATAATATGCAAGGTTCACACAAAGAGGGAGAATACCGGCAGCTGGAATTCTGGACCTGAAAAAACTACGTCGGGCTACATATTCTACACAACTCCAAATGAGCTGAAACTTCATGGGGAATTTTATGGAGTAAATAAGAATTATTGGAGCAAATAACTACCAGAGGGTCACAACCCACCTAGGTGTGCCAGGAGCCCAGGCGCGCCCTGATGGGTTATGCCCTCGTCGGCCCACCTCCGGTGCCCATCTTATGGTATATAAGTCATTTTGACCTAGAAAAAAATCAGGAGCGGACTTTTGGGATGAAGCGTCGCCGTCTCATGGTGGAACTTGGGCAGGAGCACTTTTGCCCTCCGGCGGAGCGTTTCCGTGAGGGGAACTTCCCTCCTGAAGGGGGGAAAATCATCGCCGTCGTCATCACCAACAAATCTTCCATCTTGGGGAGGGCAATCTCCATCAACAACTTCAACATCACCATCTCTCTCAAACCGTTGTTCATCTCTTGTGCTCAATCTTTGTACCAGAACTATAGATTGGTACTTGTGGGTGACTAGTAGTGTTGATTACATCCTGTAGTTGATTACTATATGGTTTATTCGGTGGAAGATTATATGTTTAGATCCATTATGCTATTTAACACCCCTCTGATATTGAGCATGATTATCATTTGTGAGTAGTTAATTTTGTTCTTGAGGTCACGGGAGAAATTTTCTTGTAAGTAATCATGTGAACTTGATATGTGTTCGATATTTTTATGGTATGTATGTTCTGATTCCCTTAGTGGTGTTATCTGAACGTCGACTACATGAAACTTCACCATACACGGGCCTAAGGGAATGCATTGTGGAGTAGTTATTAGATGATGTGTTGCGAGAGTGACAGAAGCTTAAACCCTAGTTTATCCGCTATTCCGTAAGGGACTGATTTGGATCCAAAAGTTTAATGTTATGGTTAGATTTATTCTTAATACTTTTCTCATAGGTGTGCATGCTTGCGAGGGGGTTAATCATAAGTAGGAGGCTTGTTGAAGTAAGAACAACACCTAAGCACCGGTCCACCCACATATCAAATTATCAAAGTAGCGAACACAAATCAAACCAACATAATGAAAGTGACTAGATGAAATTCCCGTGTACCCACAAGAACACTTTGATTATCATAAGAGACCGTTTTGGCTTGTCCTTTGCCTCAAAAGGATTGGGCTACCTTGCTGCACTTTTTTTACCGTTACTGTTTCTTGCTCGTTACAAATTATCTTGCTATCAAACTACTCATTACTTATAATTTCAGTGCTTGCAGACATTACCTTGCTGAAAACTGCTTGTCATTTCCTTCTGCTCCTTGTTGAGTTTGACATTCTTACCTATCAAAAAGACTACGATTGATCCCCCATATAATTGTGGGTCATCAATGCTCTTTACTGGCACCGTTGCCAGGGAGTGAAGCGCTCTTGATAAGTGGAAATCGGTAAGGAAAAATTATTACTACGTGCTGAAATTTATTGTCACTTGTTACTATGGAGAATAATTCTTTGAGGGGTTTGTTCAGGGTATCTTCACCTCGACCGAAACCACAATTAGTTACCCCTCAACCTACTGCACCTACTGAAAATATTTGTTATGAAATTCCTTCGGGTATGATAGAACAACTGCTAGCTAATCCTTATGCAGGAGATGGAACCGAACATCCTGATATGCACTTGATATATGTGGATGAAATTTGTGGATTATTTAATCTTGCAAGTTTACCTGGAGATGAAGCTAAGAAGAAGGTTTTCCCTTTATCTTTGAAGGGAAAAACATTGGCATGGTATAGGCTATGCCATGATATTGGATCCTGGAGTTGGAATCCATTGAAATTGGAATTTCACCAAAAAATTTATCCTATGCATCTAGTTCATCATGATCGGAATTATATATATAATTTTTGGCCTCGTGAAGGAGAAAGTATCACTCTAGCTTGGGGGAGGCTTAAGTCAATGTTATATTCATGCCCCAATCATGAGCTCTCAAGAGATATTATTATTCAGAATTTTTATGCTCGGATTTCTCATGATGATCGATCCATGATTGATACCTCTTGTACTGGTTCCTTTATGAAGAATACTATTGACTTCTGGTGGGATCTTTTAGAATGAATTAAACATAGCTCTGAAGATTGGGAACTTGACGAAGGTGAAGAGTTGGGTTATTAAGCTTAACTATGATTGTGTTAAATCTTTTATGAATACTGATGCTTTTCAAAAGTTTAGCACTAAATGTGGACTTGATTCTGAGATAGTAGCCTCCTTTTGTGAATCATTTGCTACTCATGTTGACCTCCTTAAGGAGAAGTGGTTTAAATATCACCCACCTATTAAAGAAGAAATTAAAGAACCGGTAATAGAGATGAAACTATTATTTATAATGTTGATCCATTTGTTCCTACTGCTTATACAAAAAAACCACCTTTCCTTGTTAAGATTAAGGAACATGCTAGAGTTTGAACTACGGTGAATAAAAGCTATATTGAAACACCCAAGCCTGCTGAACAAATCAAGGTAGAACCTAGTGTTTCTATGGTTAAAGATCTCATGGTAGAAAATATAGATGGGCATGTTATTTAATCTGTGATGAAGCTGCTAGAATTGCGAAACCCAATGAAAAAGATAAACATAGACCCGTTGTTGGCATGCCTGTTGTCTCAGTTAAAATAGGAGGTCGATGTTATCATGATTTATGTGACATAGGTACTAGCGTGACTGTTATTCCTTTTACCATATATCAAGAAATTATGAATGATATAACACCCGCTGAAATAGAAGACATAGATGTTATTATTAAACTTGATAATAGAGACACCAGCACACCACTTGGGATTGTTAGATATGTCGAACTCTTGTGTGGGAAAATAAAATACCCTACTAATTTTCTTGTTCTTTGTTCCCCACAAGATGACTTTTTTCCCACTATCTTTGGTAGACCTTTCTGAACACTATTAATGCTAAAATAGATTGTGAGAAACAAATTATCGGTGTTAGTTTTGGTGATGAGTCTCATGAGTTTAATTTTTCCAAGTTTAGTAGAAAACATCATAAGAAAGAATTGTCTAGTAAGGATGAAATAATTGGTCTTGCTTCTATTGCCGTGCCTCCTACTGATCCTCTAGAACAATATTTGCTAGACCATGAAAATGATATGCATGTGCATGAAAGAAATGAGATAGATAAAATTTTCTTTGAACAACGTCCTCTACTTAAACACAATTTGCCTATTGAAACTCTAGGATGTCCTCCTCCACCTAAAGGTGATCATGTGTTTGAATTAAAACAATTACCAGGCACTTTGAAATATGCTTACCTTGATGAGAAAAAGATATATCCTATTATTATTAGTGCTAACCTTTAAGAACATGAAGAAGAAAGATTATTGAAGGTTCTGAAGAAGCACCGAGCTGCCATTGGATATAGTCTTGATGTTTTAAAGGGCATTAGTCCCACTCTCTGTCAGCAAAAAACTAATATGGAACCTGATGCCAAACCCGTTGTTGATCACCAACGACATTTAAATCCCAAAATGAAAGAAGTAGTAAAAACAGAAATATTGAAGCTTCCGGAAGCAGGTATAATCTATCCCATAGCTGATAGTAGATGGGTAAGTCCTGTTTATTGTGTCCCTAAAAAAGGAGGTATTATTGTTGTTCCTAATGATAAAAATAAACTTATTCCACAAAGAATTGTCACCGGTTATAGAATGGTAATTGATTTTAAAAATTAAATAAAGCAACTAGAAAAGATCATTACCCTTTACCTTTTATCGATCAAATGCTAGAAAGATTGTCAAAGTGCACACATTTTTGTTTCCTTGATGGATATTTTGGTTTTTCTCAAATACCTGTCTCACAACCTGATCAAGAGAAAACCACCTTTACTTGTCCTTTCGGAACTTATGCTCATAGACATATGCCTTTTGATTTATGCAATGCACCTGCTACCTTTCAAAGATGTATGACTGCTATATTCAGTGATTTTTGTGAAAAGATTGTTGAGGTTTTCATGGATGATTTTTCCGCCTACAGAACATCTTTTGATGATTTCTTGAGCAACCTTGATCGAGTTTTGCAGAGATGTGAGCAAACTAATCTTGTCTTGAATTGGGAGAAGTGCCACTTTATGGTTAATGAAGGTATTGTCTTGGGAAATAAAATTCCTGAACGGGGTATTGAAGTGTATAAAGCTAAGGTTGATGCGATTGAGAAAATGTCATGTCCTAAAGATATCAAAGGTACTCATAGTTTCCTCGGTCATGTTGGTTTCTATAGGAGGTTTATTAAAGACTTCTCTAAAATTTCTAGGCCTCTTACAAATCTTTTACAAAAGGATGTTCCATTTGTTTTTGATGATAATTGTGTAGAAGCCTTTGAAACACTTAAGAAAGCCTTAATTTCTGCACCTATTGTTCAACCACCTGATTGGAACTTGCCTTTTTAAATTATGTGTGATTCTAGTGATTATGTTGTTGGTGATATTCTAGGACAAATAGTTGATAAGAAATTAAATGTTATCCATTATGCTAGTAAAACTCTAGACAGTGCCCACAATTATGCTACTACTAAAAAAGCATTTTTAGCAGTGGTGTTTGCTTGTGATAAATTTAGATCTTATATTGTTGATGCTAAAGTGACTCTTCACACTGATCATGCTGCTATAAAATATCTTATGGAAAAGAAAGATGCTAAACCTAGACTCATTAGGTGGGTTCTTTTGCTACAAGAATTTGAGTTACGTATCACTGATAGAAAAGGAACTGAGAACCCTGTGGCTGATAACTTGTCTAGGTTAGAAAATATTCTTGATGACCCACAACCTATTAATGATAGTTTTCCTCATGAACAATTAGCTGCAATAAATATTTCCCATAATACTCCTTGGTATGCTGACTGTGCTAATTATATTGTTGCTAAATGTATACCACCTAGTTTCACATACCAACAAAAGAAAAAAATTATTTTATAATTGAAGACATTACTTTTGGGATGACCCACATCTTTATAATGAAGGAGTAGATGGTATTATTAGACGTTGTGTACCTGAGCATGAATAGGGACAAATCCTACGGAAATGTCACTCTGAAGCTTATGGGGGACATCATGCGGGAGATAGAACTGCTCACAAGGTATTGCAATATGGTTTTTATTGGCCTACTCTCTTCAAGGATGCCTGTAAGTTTGTTTTATCTTGTGATGAATGTCAAAGAATTGGAAATATTGGTAAGCATCAAGAAATGCCTATGAATTATTCACTTGCTGTTGAACCATTTGATGTTTGGGGATTTGATTACATGGGACCTTTTCCTTCCTCTAATGGGTATACTCATATTTTGGTTGTTGTTGATTATGTTACTAAGTGTGTAGAAGCTATTCCAACTAGTAGTGCTGATCACAACACCTCTATTAAAATGCTTAAGGAAGTCATTTTCCCAAGGTTTGGAGTCCCTGGATATTTAATGACTGATGGTGGTTCACACTTTATTCATGGTGCTTTCCGCAAAATGCTTGCTAAGTATGATGTTAACCATAGAGTTGTATCACCTTATCATCCTCAGTCTAGTGGTCAAGTTGAACTTAGCAATAGAGAAATAAAGTTAATATTACAAAAAATTGTCAATAGGTCCTGAAAGAATTGGTCTAAGAAACTAGATGATCAACTTTGGGCTTATAGAACAGCATATAAAAATCCTATGGGTATGTCTCCTTATAAAATGTTTTATGGAAAAGCTTGTCATTTGCCTCTTGAGTTAGAACATAAAGCTTATTGGGAAATTATAGAACTCGACTATGATTTCAAACTTGCTGGTGAAAAGAGGTTATTTGATATTAGCTCACTAGATGAATGGAGAACCCAAGCTTATGAAAATGCCAAGTTATTTAAAGAAGAAGTTCAAAGATGGCATGATAAGAGAATCCAAATGTGTGAGTATAAAGTCGGAGAATATGTTCTTTGTACAACTATCATTTCAGATTCTTTGTAGGAAAACTCCTCTCAGATGCGAAGGACCCTATGTTATCGAGGAGGTTTATCGATCTGGAGCCATCAAAATAAATAATGCCGAAGGTACTAACCCGAAGGTTGTTAATGGGCGACGAATAAACCAATATACCTCAAGTACGCCCATTAATGTTGAAAGCAATATTATCCTAACTATGACACCGGAAGAACACATAAGAGAAACCTTCCGGAACACTCCGGAATCGTGAAAAGGAGGAGGTACATGATACGGTAAGTAAAAGTACTCCAAAAAATCCACAAAAATATTTTATGTCTGTTTTGGAATATAACAAAATTAGGAAAATAAGAAACTACCGAGAAGGCAACCCTGGTGGGCACAAGACACCAGGGTGCGCCTGGCTTGTGAGGTGCACCCAGGTGGGTTGTGCCCACCTCGGGTACCTTTCGGACTCCGTTTTTCTTCCATTTGCTTGTTTTCCAAGATAAAAAATCTTTATATATCCCCCCGAACCCATTGACCATCGTATCATGGAGAAATCTTACGTTTTCTTTTCCTTGCTATTTTTTGGCAAATCTAGTTCACCATGGCCGCTTCGAGCTCCTCCAAGGACAAGTTCTTCGAGAACGTCATCAACCCATATTTGCGGGAGGTGATGCAGCACCCTCAAGCTATCCAGATGCGTGAGGGGGCACTCCACATCCGCGATGTGCAAGGCACCAAGGGGACGGAATACGTGGAGGCTAGGCTTGAAGCTATGGAGCAGGAAGTCTTCCAGTGCAAGGGGATGGTGGAACGTTGACTCGATGCCAATCACTTCAAGATCGCGAACTACACATGTGATCTCAAGGTGGATGTCAAGTCCATGAAGGACATCGTCTGCACCTTCAACGAGCAGGTCAACTTCCTCCAAAGCCAGATCTATGATCTCCAAAACCAAGTCTTTGAATATGAGGCGAGGTTTAAAGGTATGAGTTTGGCTGCCAGTTGCAGGACCCGTGAGACTCACTCCTCCTCTTATGATGGTGAGCCCCTGCCATGAAAATCCGAGGATAATATTGCTAGTACTTCATCACCACCACCTTCTTCTTCATCACCAAAGGAAAATTGAGTATCGGGTATGGGCACTCCCCTTGGCTTGTGCCAAGCTTGGGGGAGGTGCCCCGGTATCGTATCACCTCCATTATCTTTTACCTTTACTTATCTTAGTTTGATTCATAGTTATCTTTTGCTTTAGATGAATAAAAGTTTAGTTCGATCCTTTCTTTTCGAGTGTTTGCTTAGTGTTCCATCCTTGTAATCGTGTGCGAGATATATAATAAAGTTTAGTTTGAGTTTTGTTTTCTTTACTTTCATGTTTAATAAAAAGAAAAGAAATAAATGAAAATATCATATGCTAATCTTATGGTAAATACTGACATCACATAAGGAAGAGTATAAGTAGAAAATTTTATTGGAGATTGACAAACATAGCATTGGTCAATGATGCAATTCATGAAAGAATTAATAAGGAAAAAGAAGATTCACAAGCAGATACACTATCTGATATGGCCATGCCTGCTCCTATTACTATTGATGCTCAAGATGATGCACGAGCTGATGATCGATATGACATAGATGAGAACGCTAAATACCCACAAATGCATGCGGTTGGATCCATTGGGCATAGGCCCATTGAGTTTAACCATGGCTTAAGCCAAGCTACGTTTGTGACCCACAAGGAGGAAAGTATTAAACTACTTTTGTATTTCTTATCCAGATCAACAAGCGTGCAACATCAGGAGTCTCATGCAAGTTTGCTACTAGAAGATAAGAAGGAGATACGCTGGTTTAGAAGGCAGGGAATCAATATTTATTTCTTGTTTTACTTCTTACCATGCAAGGACTACGCCAAGATGGGTTCTAGAACATGTGCGTGGGATTTTCTCATGTTGAAGGAGTCCGGGTGGGGGCCACCAAGAAGGGCAAACCAAATATGTGGCACACAAATAAAAAGAGTTTTTATTGCTTAGATTTAATTAGATTCGGTTGATATTTCTTAGGAGAGTCATGTTTAGATTTCTTTCTTGTAGAGTACTCATGTTTGGGTCGGCTATACTGATATAAATAGCCATAGCATATGATAATTGTAGGGGAGGTTATTTTGAGATGAATTAGACATCGTGTGTGTTCCGGTCATCGACCATTATCGAGTTTTGAGAGATCTTGTCAAAAGTCTCTACTGGCGTGTGAGTTCCTACGGCGCATAGCGTAGGAGATTACAAGCTGAACCTATACGGTTCGTCCACGTTATTCCTTCGGAACGAGGGGTTGGCGTGTTGTTTCCGCAGGATTTGCGAGCATCTTCGTAAACCTGCGACGAGTTCTTGCTGCTATGGAGTTTTGTGTCGTGAAAGATTGGGCCAACAACGGATCGACCCTTGCATCGAGGTTCGTTGCACATCAAGTGGTATCAGAGACCGGCGTTTCTCACGGCACTTCGGAGGAGACGGCCGGCGCGCCGTCACCAAGGAGGTACTGGAGGCTCTCCGGCGATTTTTTGCTGGAGGAGAAAGGTTATGGTGCTTAACTTTTTCACACCTACTGTAAAGTGGGAGAGAAAGTTTGCGCCATGACGATTGACCAGGACAGCTCGGTCAACGCGGTCGGCATCGACATGGTGGAGAAGCTGGAGCTATCAGTTACACCACATCCACGACCGTACATGCTGAGGAGGTGCCACGACAAGCTCGACATCACGCACCAAATTATGGTACTATTTTTAGTCGGGAAATTTTCTTGTGAGGTTTTGTGCAACGTAATTCCAGTGCCCATGGTTTCGTGTCATATGCTACTGGAGAGCCATGGTACAAGAAAAATTATGCTACGCATGACTATCGCGCCCAAATGTATATTGTCAAACGGGGTACAAAATATGTCCTTGTGGCCATGGAGAAGAAGTTATTCAAGAAATGGAGGAAAGAACGACAACAGAAGATGAAGGAACAAGAAGAAGCAAAGAAGGAAGTCAAACCTACTGAAATTTTTTCGGCGCACATTCATTCCGCAGATTATGCCGTTGTTATAGAGACTGACATGAAATCGAGGACATTTTTTCTTGAAGGGAGGGAGGATGCTATGGCCATGCCTGCTCCTATTACTATTGATCCTCAAGATGATGCACGAGCTGATGATCGATATCACATAGATGAGAACGCTCAATAGCCACACATGCATGCGGTTGGATCCATTGGGCATAGGCCCGCTGAGTTTAACCATGGCTTAAGCCAAGCTACGTTTGTGACCCACAAGGAGGAAAGTATTAAACTACTTTTGTATTTCTTATCCAGATCAACAAGCGTGCAACATCAGGAGTCTCATGCAAGTTTGCTACTAGAAGATAAGAAGGAGATACGCTGGTTTAGAAGGAAGGGAATCAATATCTATTTCTTGTTTTACTTCTTACCATGCAAGGACTACGCCATGATGGGTTCCAGAACATGTGCGTGGGATTTGCTCACGTTGAAGGAGTCCGGGTGGGGGCCACCAAGAAGGGCAAACCAAATATGTGGCGCACAAATAAAAAGAGTTTTTATTGCTTAGATTTAATTAGATTCGGTTGATATTTCTTAGGAGAGTCCTGTTTAGATTTCTTTCTTGTGGCGTACTCATGTTTGGGTCGGCTATACTGATAGTTTTGAGAAATCTTGTGAAAAGTCTCTACTGGCGTGTGAGTTCCTACGGCGCATAGCGTAGGAGATTGCAAGCTGAACCTATACGGTTTGTCCACGTTATTCCTTAGGAATGAGGGGTTGGCGTGTTGTTTCCGCAGGATTTGCGAGCATCTTCGTAAACCTGCGACGAGTTCTTGCTGCGATGGATTTTTGTGCCGTGAAAGATCGGGCCAACAGCAGATCGATCCTCGCCTCGAGGTTCTCTCCACATCACTATCTTAGACATCTTTTTTGATTGTGAGCCCCCATCAAAATATTATATGCAAAAAATGTTGATGTTGGACAAGGAAGATAATGTAATGATTTATGTTTGTCCATATTCACATATAAGTTATATTGTCATAGATCCTTCAACATGTGGTGCTTTCCCCCATCTTTGCTAGCCAAAAATTCCGAACTAAATAGAGATACTCCTTGTGCATCCAAAAACCCCTAAACCCATATCTTGTTTTAAGAGTCCACCATACCTACCTAAGGATTGAGTAAGATCCTTCAAGTAAGTTTTCATCGATGCAAAAAGGCAATAAAAATTTCTTCTAAAAGTGTTGGATCATTTAGTGTAAGGAAAATTGAGCGTTGTAGGAACTTGTGAATAAAAGCGATAGACTACATAATAAAGGCTGCTATCATAAGGGGCAATATAACGTGACGTTCTTTTGCACTAAGAGACTGAGCATACAAATAAAAAGCTCATGGCAACCTCTGCTTCCCTCTATGAAGGGCCTATCTTTTACTTTTATGTATCTACTTTTATGCAAGAGTCAAAGTTTTTCTCTCTATTCTTTTTTATTTTCTCTTTTGGCAAGCATCATGTGGTGAGGAAAGATCTAGGCACATATATCCAGTTGGATATGGGTAGCATGAGTAATTATTGTTGACATCACCCTTGAGGTGAGTATGTTGGGAGGCGAAACTATAAGCGCATATCTTTCTATGTGTCCGGTTGAAACTTTTTGCTCATGTGTATGATGTGAGTGTTAGAAATCATATGAGACTATATGATGTTTGAGTATGTGGATTTTCTAAAAAGGCTCCAATACGTGACCCTTCCTGAAAAGATGATGAATTGCAGTTGGAGAGTTGACTGAGAACATAGTTTGTTGGTTTCCAATAGAGTTTATGCTTTATACTTCGATGTTGTGATGAATTGTTACTTGTTCATGAGAAGTCTATGATAGAAGTTATATGATTAAAAGTTCCATGAAAAAGTTTTATGTTAAAGTTTGTTGTTGTTATAATAATATACATGATGCTTCTATGTACGTATTTTGTTTTTATCGACACCTCTATCTCTAAGCATGTGGACATGTTTTTCGATTTTGGTTTTCGCTTGAGGACAAGCAAGGTCTAAGCTTGGGATAGTTGATACGTCCATTTTGCATCATGTTTTCCTACTGTTATTTATGATGTTTTTATGCACAATAATGCTTTTTGGAGTAATTCTAATGCCTTTTCTCCCATAATATGCAAGGTTCACACAAAGAGGGAGAATACCGTCAGCTGGAATTCTGGACCTAAAAAAGCTACGTCAGGCTACCTATTATGCACAACTCCAAATGATCTGAAACCTCACAGGGAATTTTTATGGTATAAATAGGAATTAGTGGATCAAATAACTACCAGAGGGGGCCCACCAAGTGGGCACAACCCACCTGGGCGCACCTGGGCTCCCTAGCGCTCCCAGGTGGGTTGTGCCCTCCCCAGCCCACCTCTGGTGCCCATATTTTGGTATATAAGTCATTTTTACCTAGAAAAAATAAGATATGACTTTCAGGACGAAGCGCCATCGTCTCGGGGCGGAACTTGGGAAGGAGCAGTTTTGCCCTCTGATGGAGCGATTTCGCTGGGGGGGACTTCCCTCTCGGTGGGGGAAATCATCATCATCATCATCACCAACAACTCTCCCATCTTGGGGAGGGCAATATCCATCAACATCTTCAACATAACCATCTCCTCTCAAACCCAAGTTCATCTATTGTGTTCAATCATTGTACCGGAACTATAGATTTGTACTTGTGGGTGACTAGTAGTGTTGATTACTTCCTATAGTTGATTACTATATGGTTTATTCGGTGGAAGATTATATGTTCAGATCCATTATGCTATTTAATAACCCTCTGATCTTGAGCATGATTATCATTTGTGAGTAGTTACTTTTGTTCTTGAGGTCATGGGAGAAATCTTGTTGCAAGTAATCATGTGAACTTGATATGTGTTCGATATTTTGATGGTATGTATGTTGTGATTCCCTTAGTGGTGTCATGTGAACGTCGACTACATGACACTTCACCATACTTGGGCCTAAGGGAATGCATAGTGGAGTAGTTATTAGATGATGGGTTGCAAGAGTGACAGAAGCTTAAATCCTAGTTTATGTGCTATTCCGTAAGGGACTGATTTGGATCCAAAAGTTTAATGCTATGGTTAGATTTTTCTTAATACTTTTCTCGTAGTTGCGGATGCTTGCGATGGGGTTAATCATAAGTGGGAGGCTTGTTCAAGTAAGAACATCACCTAAGCACCGGTCCACCCACATATCAAATTATCAAAGTAGTGAACACAAATCAAACCAACATGGTGAAAGTGACTAGATGAAATTCTCGTGTACCCTCAAGAACACTTTGCTTATCATAAGAGACCGTTTTGGCCTATCCTTTGCCTCAAAAGGATTGGGCTACCTTGCTGCACTTTGGTTACCATTACTGTTACTTGCTCGTTACAAATTGTCTTGCTATCAAACTACTTGTTACTTATAATTTCAGTGCTTACTGACATTACCTTGCTGAAAACCGCTTGCCATTTCCTTCTGCTCCTCTTTGGGTTCAACACTCTTACTTATCGACAGAACTTCGATTGACCCCTATACTTGTGGGTCATTAGCCAGCGCTGAATACTTTAATAGATCCGAAAAACTTGACACCAAATATTGCCGTTGCATGCGCACGACGAGAAACTGTAACCTCGTCGCCCTGAGGAGCTGGCATTAATCTATGCCAGATCTCCATTTAATCCATCTAAACGAACAAACTTGAGAAGGATTGGAGCTCAAAAGAATGACTCAAATAAGAAATGTTGCCATCCGTACAAAAGCAACCCTTGCGAGGACTAAAAGCCTACCCAACTATAAGCCGAATTCGATGGACACACATGAGGAATCCTTGGCCAAGACTATGCGGCATAAAGTAGCACACAACCTTGACAACCAAGGTAGTACGTCATCGCCCAAATCCTTTCTAGCTTTTTCCAATACTGCCATTATTTCTAAGTTAAATAATGTGGGTGTTAGTCTTGGAAAAAATGAGGACATTTCTATTTCGACTAACGCTTTGAAACATTTGGAATATGATCGATTAAAAGTTACCCATCGTGTTTCTAGCAAGTCTTATACCTCTCATACTGATGAGGAGGAGTTGCATGCCACATCAGATGGCCAGCCACTCTCTCATTTAATAGGAGCGGTTTCGGATGTAGGTCTAGATGAACCTAGGCTTAGTTCATTGATTGAGCTTACAACACCCGGACGTAAATCAAAGATTGCATGTTCCGAAAGAGATAGTAAGTCCGATAAAAGGGCGAACAGTTCTAAATATCATATTGTTTACTCATGAATGGAATGTTTTTAAAAGCAGAGTCTTCGCGACTTGGCTAAACATTTATTAATTGCGGAATGTAGCAGGGAATACAATTTAGAATTTTTGGCTATCTATGAAACGGGGAATGTGATTTCTGAGTGAGTCTACTTAACCGTCTTTCAGGCGAGATAGACTTTACTTGGGTTTCATGACCGCCATGAGGTCGTTTTGGGGGGATTTTACTTGGCGTAAATACATGGACTATGGATGTTTTGGCTACTTCGGATGGTGAGTTTCACGTTGAACTCCATATTCGCAACAAGGCCGGCAACTTCACATGGACCCTCGTCGTCGTGTATGAGGCAGCCCGGGATGAGTTCAAGGCCGATTTTCTCTGTGAATTGGTTAACCTGGCGAAAGATAATCCCTATCCCATTCTTATAGGTGGCGATTTCAATTTGCTTCGATTTTCGAATGAGAAAAGCCGCGGTAAGTTTGATAATAATTGACCTTTCCTTTTCAACACTGTCATCGGCAGTCTAGATCTCCGAGTGGTTTCCATGATTGGAAGACAACTCACTTGGGAGAACAGTCTTTTGGAACCGACATTTGAGAAACTAGATCTGTAACATCCCAAATTTTCAATTTGAAATGTTATACATAGGTCATCATATGCATATCATATTTTATTGCATTTTGGTTCATCCTTGAAATTCTAGGCAACACAAGGACCCACGGAGAGAGTCGGGGATTTCATTTATTTTCATATTCGAACTTTCGTCAAATATTGAAAACAGGATCATTTTGGTTTTAATCATTTTTGTCTCGAATATTTCAAATATTAAAATAAAAGAGAGGAGATAATATGACTTCTCCAAAATAAAAAAAATATTGGAGGAAAACTATTAAGATCAAATTTTATTTCTTTTTGGAGTTTTATTGCTATTTTATTAGAATTAGAAAAATGTGCATGTTTTCAAAATTGCACTTTAGGCCAGAAAAATGTTCACTTTGTTCTAAATATTCTATTTAGATTGTGAAAATTTGTTTTGGCATTTTTAGGATTTATTTCTATTTATTACGATTTTTTCTGTTCGGTGGAATTATTTAAAAAAAAGTTCCCGCCCGAATGGGCTGAAGCCCAGCCGAGCAGGCCGGCCCATTCCGCCGCCGCCTCCGTGCGCCGTGTCCGCACTGATCTCTGGCAGGAGTCCAGGACGCCGCCGCCGTCCGCTGCCCCCTCTCCCAAGTCGGAGACCACGGGGGGGGGGGGGGGGGGGGGCTTTATAAGCCGCCGCCCCGGGCCCCTCTCACCACTTCGAGCCGCCTCGCCGCATACCGCCGCAGCAGCCACCGCAGCCGCCGCGTGTTGCCGCCCCACGCCGCCGTCGCCCGCACCTCCCACCGCCGCCGCCCGGAGCCCCAGCGCCACCGCCTCACCTTGCCCCACCCCGCCGGAGGTAGCCGCCTCCGGTCATTCATTGTTTTTTTCAGAAAAACCGTTCGGTTTTTTTGAAAACCTAGATCTGTTTTTTAATAGATCGGTTCGGTTTTTTTGGTTTAGTTACTTAGCAGACGTTCGTCCGTACATTCGTTTTAACGAACGTTGTTCTTGGTTAGTCGTAGACAGCGAACATTCGTTCATTAGCCTATTCATCTCGTTTTGTTTTTCCAGGGTTTTCTGCGATTATTTTCGATCGTGATTTCAGCCCTGATCTCTGATCTAGTTTATCTTTTCGCTCGTTTATCCAAATTAGATGGAACAAGCGCCTAGATCTTCGCCTTGGAGCCCTCTTTCTGTTTAACCAACTTGAACAAGATTTTGGTACTGTAAAATTTGACTTTAGTCCAGATTAGTAAACAATTCTTGTTTCTTTCGTAGTTTGAGTTTCGTTGCTCCGTTTGATTTGATTCTTTTTGCAAACCAGAGTTCCTCAGTTGAATTTTATGGTTAGATCTCTTATTTGAGTTTTACCCATGCTTCTAGTTTGCGTGCTTATGTATGTTATTGGTTGTTTGCGATAGAATACCCGGAGTGCGAAGCGTGCTACTACGAGTCCCTAGGTTTTGCAGATCATCAGCAAGGCAAGTAACACTTTGATCATATCCCTTTATTACCTTGTTTTTATGCATTAGATACAACCCCCAAACGTTGCATGGTTAGGATCTGATTAACATGTGGGTTTGGGAAGTAGATGATGAGGTAGAACCTATTGCCCTTTTTATTATCAAACCTTTGGGAGTTACTTCTATGTTATGCTCAGGATTGCTATGCTATGCTCGTAGACGTGGATTGGGTGAGTGTATCCATGACAGATGAGAGTATTGTTAATTATTGGTTAACTTAAGGTGGCCACTTAAATGCACATCTGGATGGATTGGTTGAGGCACCCTGGAGTACCCAGTGGTTGTTAGGGCACCTAGAGAATCCAATGTTGTCCTAGGATATCCCGGAGTACCCGTGTGATCATCCTACGGTTCAACACCCAGGCTCAAAGGGATCATAAGATTATTCATGCTAGCAACTTCCATATGCGGCCACAAGCCATTATGGGCTCTGGCATAGTTGAATAAGTTGTGTGGGCTCTTTCAGTGGTAGACTAGCAGATGTAGGGGATGTAGGTGGTACTGTCTACCCAGAGTAAAGAGTTAATGCTTCTGAAAGACTGTGTCTCGGTCATCCATTTCTCAAATACCTTGTAGTGCGACAAATCTAACAGAGAAGATCGAGTTTTGTGGGGAAAAGTGTGCAAACCTCTACAGAGTGTACAAACTAATCATGCTTAGTTGTGTCCCCGGTTATGGACATCTTGAGTATCTAGTTCTTGGATTATCATGTTGATCTCATCACTCTAAATTAATTTTCTTGGGTTAATTGTTGATGCTTAATTGGGATTGAGTTGGAGGAACCGTCTCAATGTTTAACAACCACCATGATAGTTAAATAAACTATATTCCTTTGTTGTAGGGAAAAATTGGCTTTATGCAAAACTGTAACCATAGAGCTTTCCACCGGCCATATATGCATATAGTGATAGCATTTATCATGTTCATTACTCTATGTGTTACATTGCCAGCATATTCCATGTGCTGACCTGTTTCGGGCTGCAACATATCATGTTGCAGACTTTTCAGACGACGAGTAAGGTGCCATAGGTCGTTGTCATTCACTCAGCTATGTCATTGGAGTTGATGGACTCACTTTATCTTCCAAGCCTTCCGTTGTTATCGTATTTAGATGGCCTTAAGCCATATTATTGTAATAAGTTCTCTTTTGAGACATTCGATGTAATAAGTGTGTGATTGAAACTCTGTTATAAATCCTCAAGTATTGTGCTTGTCAGCATTACCGATCCAGGGATGACACTGATTCACAGAGACTAGACTGTTTGAGGTCTGGTCTCTACAAGATGGTACCAGAGCACATGCTGACTATAGGACACGACCACTAAGATAAACCATAGGTCACTCTTCTCTACTCATTTCTGACTCCTCTCCCTTTTCTACTCTATAGGATGGCAGACTCAAGGAACAAGTTTATGCAACCGGATGAAGACACTCCTTTTGGATGACACTTGAAGGAAGTTACTAGGTATCTGAACATCAGAATACCAAGTTTCACCGGGACCTACATCGCCACTTTACCAGAAGAGGAGTGTTGGATGATTCGAGTTCAAGTTCCAGGAAGGACGTTTATGCCAGTCACAGATCCCATAGAGTTTTCCTTTGATGCACCAACCTGGAGCCTAGGAAAGAGTATGTCAGCCCACATCGCTATGGAATGCATTGGAGAAGTTTATCACAAGGATCTTAAGGACACTATCTACCAGATATGTGGGCGTCGAGATGAGTAATGGGAGATGATAAACACTAGGAGAGACAGGTCCATTGCAGCTTTCATCCAGGAGTTAAACCAGCACATTCGTCGTCAGGAGAATCAGATGTGCGCAGGCATGATAGATCTGAAGAAGGCAATGACCAGGATCGCAGAGCTAGAAGAGGAACTCAAGTCTACACGTGATGGATATGAGGAGGAAATGACAATACTAGTGGAGAAGAATGACGATCTGACAAGGAAGCTAGGAGTATTCATGGGAGACCCCGCGCCAGGAGGAGATGATGATGATTCCAAGGACATTCGTTCAGAGGACTACATCATCATCAACGACACCGATTCAGACCCGGACGATAGAGATGATGACTATGTTGATGAAGCTGGAGCGGATATCATGGAGTCTTCCTCCGATCAAAACTTCTAGTCGACCGCCACATCAGTAGTAGTATTCCCCCCATGTATATAGTATAGTCTGAGCACTTTTGTAACGACAGTTAGACCGATTGTATGCCCTTGTTTGAATTGATCGAAGTGATATGATTGTGTTTGTCTCATGTGCATATGGGTAGTTTTTTCCCCTTAGACCTCATTCTATTCTGTTTTTTCACCTTTTCTAAACCCATCAGATGCCTCCGAGACGTGACAATGGATTTGCCTTCCCACAGGAGCTCACTCAGTTGATCCAGCAGTAGAATACCCTGATGCAGGGGTTAGTTCAGACTCAGAACCAAGGCAAAAACAACAACAACAACAACCCGCCCCCACCACCACCTATTGACCACTTAGCCCGTTTCCTAAGGCTGAATCCGCCAGTGTTCTCTAGTGGCACCGATTCGATTGTTGCAGATGATTGGCTCCGCAAGATTGGAAGGGAGCTGACAACTGCAGGATGCACAGATGCGAAGGGAGTGCGTTTTGCCGCACACTAGCTTGATGGACCCGCAACATCATGGTGGGCGAATTTCACAGCCACTTACCCCATTGACACTGTTACATGGGATCAGTTTCAGCGGGGTTTCCGCACTGCCCATGTTTCAGCAGGAGCTATGAACATGAAAAAGCACGAGTTTCGCGACTTGCGCCAAGGAGGACGCATAGTGGGCCAGTATGTGGATGAGTTTAGTAAGTTAGCCCGTTATGCCCCTAATGATGTAGCTACATATGCTGCTAAGCAGGAGAAGTTTCTGGAAGGACTGAATGATGAGCTAAGCATGCAGTTGATGGTGGCAACCTTCAACAACTACCAGGAGTTGGTAGATAGAGCAATCATGATCAAAGGGAGGCAGTAGTAGATAGACAGCCGCAAGAGGAAGTATGCACAAGGGAAGTACAATTCAGGAGCTCAGCAGAGACCCTGTTTTACCCCGAACTCGGGAGGACACATTCACCATAACCATGGAGGCCATAATTCCAATGGAGGAAGTTTGCATAACCATAGTGGCCCGAAGAATGGGAATGGGAATGGAGGAAGCAACGGCCAGAACCGTTCCAACCCAGCAACGCCCGCCAAGAAGGATCTAAGTCACATTACTTGTTTCAAGCGCGGGAAGAATGGACACAACACCATCGAGTGTTCTGAAGCAAAGAACGGAAATGGAAATGGAAGCTCTGGGAAGAAGCCCAACCCTTCCAACAGGGGACAAGTGAACCACGTTAGCGTGGAGGAGGTTGAAGCGCAACCAGATGCAGTTATAGGTAAGTTTTTGGTTAAGTCATTTACTGCAATCATTTTTTTTTTGATACTGGTGCATCACATTCATACATATCAAGGGGATTTGTGGATAAGTATTGCCTACCAACCCAAGCCCTTAGATCTCCCATGTTAGTAACCTCGCCAGGAGCAAAGTATATGGCTAGCCTATGGTGTGATCGGTTACCATTAAGGATTGGTAACTACGTGTTTTCCCTCAGACCTAATAATATTGGAGTCGCAAGGACTGGATGCAATATTAGGCATGGATTGGTTATCGAAGTATGAAGGGAACATTGACTGCGCCAGTAAGTCGATTATGCTCACCACCCCAGAAGGAAGAAGGATCAAGTATGTATCCCGGCATGTGCCGAAGAGGACTCAAGTGAATTCCTTATCAGGAGTTGTACAGGAGGAAGTATCAGTGGTGAAGAATTTCCCCAACGTATTTCCAGAGGAGTTCCCAAGCATGCCACCAGATAGAGACATTGAGTTTTTGATTGAACTTTTGCCAGGCACCGGGCCAATATCAAAGAGACTGTATCGGATGCCCGCAAAGGATTTGGAGGAAATTAAGAAGCAGATTAAGGAGTTATTGGATAAAGGTTACATATGACCAAGTTCATCACCCTAGGGATGTCCAGTACTTTTAGTAGAGAAGAAGGATGGATCATTAAGGATGTTTGTTGATTATCGTGCGTTGAATGAGGTGACGATCAAGAACAAGTACCCGATGCCGATGATCAATGATTTGTTTGACCAGTTCCAAGGAGCTAAGGTGTTTTCCAAGATCGATCTGCGATCAGGATACCATCAGTTGAAGATTCAAGAGCAGGATATACCTAAGACAGCTTTTACCACAAGGTACGGGCTATATGAGTATACTGCTATGTCATTTGGTCTAACTAACGCGCCTGCATATTTCATGAACATGATGAACCAAGTGTTTATGGAGTTTTTGGATAAGTTCGTCATGGTGTTCATTGATGATATATTGGTCTACTCGAAGAATGAAGAGGAGCATAAGGAGCATTTGCGTTTGGTTCTTGAGAAACTCAGAGAACATCAGTTATATGCCAAGTTCAGCAAATGTTAGTTTTGGTTGAAGGAAGTTGGATTTCTCGTACATGTTATATCCGGAGAAGGAATAGCAGTAGACCCCACCAAGGTTGTTTCTGTAACTAAATGGGTAGCACCCACGTGAGCTGGAGAGATCAGGAGTTTTCTTGGACTCGCAGGATATTACTGGAGGTTCATAGAGAATTTCTCCAAGATTGCAAAGCCCATGACAGAGTTGTTGAAGAAGGACACCAAGTTCAAATGGACTGAGAAATGTGAGGCCAGTTTTCAGGAGTTGAAGAAGCGTTTGGTTTCAGCACCAGTATTGATTCTTCCAGATCAACGCAAGGATTATCAAGTGTATTACGACGCTTCACGTCGAGGACTTGGAGCAGTGCTTATGTGGGAGGGAAAATTTGTTTCATATGCCTCACGACAGCTTAAACCTCATGAGCAAAATTATGGTACACATGATTTGGAGTTAGCAGCCATAGTGCATGCGTTGAAGACATGGAGACATTTTCTCATCAGAAACCACTGTGAGGTGTACACGGATCACAAGAGTTTGAAATACATCTTCACGTAGAAGGAGTTGAACCTCAGGCAAAGGAGATGGTTGGAGCTCATCAAGGATTATGATATGAAGTTGCACTATCATCCCAGAAAGGCTAATGTAGTAGCAGATGCGTTGAGTCGCAAGAGTTATGTTAATACGCTCATGACCGGAGGATTACCCAAGGAGTTAGCAGAGGATCTTCATGAGCTATGTTTGGAAATAGTTCCGAGAGGTTATGTAGCAGCATTGGAAATTCATTCCACTTTGATGGATAAGATCAGAGAAACTCAAAAGACTGACAAGGAGATTGCCGAGATAAAGGAAAGGATGAGCAAAGGAAAGGCTAAAGGATTCCGTGAGGATGAGCACGACACTTTATGGTTTGAGGATCGTGTTTATGTGCCTAATGACCCCGAGATCAGGAAGTAGATTCTCCAGGAGGCCCATGATTCGCCGTATTCGATTCACCCAGGAAACACCAAGATGTATCTGGATTTGAAGGAAAGTTTCTGGTGGACCAGTATGAAGAAGGATATTGCTGAGTATGTATCAGTATGTGATGTATGTCAGAGAGTTAAGGAAAAGCACCAGAAGCTAGCAGGATTGCTACAACCATTGCCAATATCCAAATGGAAATGGGACAAGCTTGGCATGGACTTTATCATGGGATTGCCCAGGACTCGTTCAGGCTATGACTCTATCTGGGTTGTAGTCGATCGGTTGATAAAAGTAGCTCATTTCATCCCAGTGAAGACCACTTATACAAGTGCAAAGTTGGCAAAGATATACATGACCAGGATCGTATTTCTGTATGGAGTTCCGAGGACCATCGTATCAGACAGAGGAAACCAGTTTACCTCAAAGGTCTGGAATCAGTTGCATGAGACTTTGGGTACTAGGCTAGAGTTCAGTACAGCCTTTCATCCACAGATAGATGGACAAACCGAGAGACTCAATCAGATTCTGGAGGACATGTTGAGAGCTTGTGCGCTAGATTATGGATCTAGTTGGGACGACAATTTGCCGTATGCAGAGTTTTCTTACAACAACAGTTATCAAGACAGTTTGAAGATGGACCCTTTCAAAGCTTTGTACGGAAGGAGATGCAGGACACCGTTATTGTGGGATGAAGTAGGAGATCGTCAGTTGTTTGGACCGGATGTGATTAAGGAGTCTGAAGAGAAGGTTAAGTTGATTCGCGACAGACTCAAGGTAGCCCAATCCAGGCAGAAGAGTTATGCGGATTCTAAACGCAAGGAGACAGTTTATGAAGTCGGAGACAGAGTATACCTTCGTGTGTCACCACTTCGAGGAGTTAAGCGTTTTGGAGTTAAGGGAAAGTTAGCACCACATTTTGTGGGACCATACAAAGTTTTGGAACGTATGGGAGAAGTTGCTTCCAAGCTGGAATTGCCTAAAGGATTGTCAGGAGTTCACGACGTGTTCCACGTTTCCCAGTTAAAGAAGTGCCACGCAGAGATGGCCGATATTCCTCTGAGAGATACAGTGCCGCTGGAAGCGATTCAGCTGGATAGTGATTTGACCTATGAGGAGAAACCAGTGAAGATTCTCGAGTTTGCCAGCCGAGTCACACGCAGCAAGGTTATCAAGTTTTGCAAAGTTCAGTGGAGCCACCATACCGAGGATGAAGCCACCTGGGAACGAGAGTAAGACCTAAGGAAGGACCACCCACACCTATTCTCTAGCCAACCGGAATCTCGAGGGCGAGATTCATCTTAAGGGGGTTAGGTTTGTAACATCCCAAATTTTCAATTTGGAATGTTATACATAGGTCATCATATGCATATCATATTTTATTGCATTTTGGTTGATCCTTGAAATTGTAAGCAACTCAAAGACCCACGGAAAGAGTTGGGGATTTTGTTTATTTTCAAATTTGAACTTTCGTCAAATATTGAAAAGAGGATCTTTTTGGTTTTAATCATTTTTGTCTCCGAATACTTCAAATATTAAAATAAAAGAGAGGAGATAATATGACTTCTCCAAAATAAAAGAAATATTGGAGGAAAATATTAAGATCAAATTTTATATCTTTTTGGAGTTTTATTGCTATTTTATTGGAATTAGAAAAATATGCATGTTTTCAAAATTGCACTTTAGGCCAGAAAAATGTTCACTTTGTTCTAAATATTCTATTTACACGGTGAACATTTGTGTTGACATTTTTAGGATTTTTTTTCTATTTATTAGGATTTTTTTTCCTGTTCAGCGGAATTATTTTAAAAAAAAAAGTTCCCGCCCTACTGGGTCGAAGCCCAGCCGAGCAGGCCAGCCCGTTTCGCCGCCGTCTCCGCGCGGGACTCCAGGGACGCCGCTGCCGTCCGCTGCCCCCTCTACCAAGTCGAAGACCACGGGGGGCCTTTATAAGACGCCGCCCTGGGCCCCTCTCGCCACCCCGAGTTGCCCCGCCGCCTGCGCCGCACACCGCCGCCGCACCCACCGCCTCTTGCGTTGTCCGCCGCCGCGTGTTGCCGCCCTCACCCATGCCTCCTGCCGCCGCCGCCTCGCCTCACCTTGCCCCGCCTGAGGTAGCCACCGCAGCTGCCGGTCGTTCGTTGTTTTTTTTTGAAAAACCGTCCATTTTTTTTGAAAACCTAGATCTGTTTTTTAATAGATCGGTTCGGTTTTTTCGGTTTAGTTAGTTAGCACACGTTCGTCCGTACGTTCGTTTTAACGAACATTGTTCGTCGGTTAGTCGCAGACAGCGAACGTTCGTTCGTTAGCCTATTCGTCTCGTTTTGTTTTCCAGGGTTTTTCGCGATTATTTTCGATCGTGATTTCTGCCCTTATCTCAGAGAGAGTTTATCTTTTCGCTCGTTTATCCTAATTAGATGAAACAAGCGCCTAGATCTTCGTCTCGAAGCCCTCTTTCTGTTTAACCAACTTGAACAAGATTTTGGTACTGTAAAATTTGACTTTAGTCCAGATTAGTAAACGATTCTTGTTTCTTTCGTAGTTTGAGTTTCGTTGCTCCGTTTGATTTGATTCTTTTTCCAAACCGGAGTTCTTTAGTTGAACTTTCTGGTTAGATCTCTTATTTGAGTTTTACCCGTGCTTCTAGTTTGAGTGCTTATGTATGTTATTGTTTGTTTGTGATAGAATACCCGGAGTGCGAAGCGTGCTACTACGAGTCCCTAGGTTTTGCAGATCATCAGCAAGGCAAGTAACACTTTGATAATATCCCTTTATTACCCAGTTTTTATGCATGAGATACAACCCTCAAACATTGCATGGTTAGGATCTGATTAACATGTGGGTTTGGGAAGTAGATGATGAGGTAGAACCTATTGCCCTTTTTATTATCAAACCTTTAGGAGTTACTTCTACGTTATGCTCAGGATTGCTATGCTATGCTCATAGATGTGGATTGGGTGAGTGTATCCATGACAGCCGTGAGTATTGTTAACTAATGGTTAACTTAAGGTGGCCACTTAAATACACATCTGGGTGGATTGGTTGAGGCACCCTGGAGTACCCAGTGGTTGTCAGGGCATCTGGAGAATCCAGTGTTATCCTAGGATATCCCGGAGTACCCGTGTGAGCATCCTACGGTTCGCAGCCAGGCTCAAAGGGATCATAAGATTATTCATGCTAGAAACTTCCATGTGTAGCCACAAGCCATTATGGGCTCTGGCATAGTTGAATAAGTTGTGTGACCTCTTTCAATGGTAGACTAGCAGATGTAGGGGATATAGGTGGTACTGTCTACCCAGAGTAAAGAGTTAATGCTTCTGAAAGACTGTGTCTCGGTCATCCGTTTCTCAGACACCCTCTAGTGCGAGAAATCTAACAGAGGAGATCGAGTCTTGTGGGGAAAAGTGCGCAAACCTCTGCAGAGTGTACAAACTAATCATGCTTAGCCGTGTCCCCGGTTATGGACATCTTGAGTATCTGGTTCTTGGATTATCATGTTGATCTCATCACTCTAAATTCATTTGATTGGGTTAATTATTGATGCTTAATTGGGATTGAGTTGGAGGAACCTTGTCAATGTTTAACAACCACCATGATATTTAAATAAAATGTATACCTTTGTTGTAGGAAAAAATTGGCTTTATGCAAAACTGTAACCATAGAGCTTTCCACCAGCCATATATGCATGTAGTGATAACATTTATCCTGTTCATTACTCTATGTGTTACATTGCCAGCATATTCCATGTGTTGGCCCATTTTGGGCTAAAACATATCATGTTGCAGACTTTTCAGATGACGAGTAAGGTGCCATAGGTCGTTGTCGTTCACTCAGCTGTCAGGACCCCGACTCAATGCCACATCGATCTAGCATGTAACACCTCATATCACTTTGCGGCCTCACGCACGGTATTCCCACGGGTGTCGCCTTACCTTTGCCCTGGACTGTTTGCGCCTTTTGGCACACGTATATGATAGTGTCGCTAGCATCCATATGATAAGGAGCCCGGGCTGACATGGCTAGTCGTAAACCCGAAGTGGCACAAACTTACAGGGACAGGCATCCATGACCCAACATCGAACGTGTCGGTCATCAGCGAGTGGATCTAGGCTGTAGCACTGGGCTAGTAGGACTCCGGTGAACCGGGCTGTAGCGGGCTAACAGGACTCCGGTATTCATCGCGTGACATTTCCCCGAAGGGACAGACACAGGAACGAAGAAGGACACATGCCGGCCAGCCTAAGTGTTCCGGAGCAGTAGCAAGCTACCATGGCTCAGTGGAAGCACTAGGAGACATTTCCCGGTAAGAGAGGCTACTAAGGATAAACAACTAGATAGTCAGATCCCACACATACCAAGCATTTCAATAACATACACACAATATGCTCGATATGTGCAAATACAACATGGAATCACAACATGACTCTACAACTCAAGTATTTATTCAATAGGCTCCGAGGAGAGAGATATTACAAACATGGGTCTCATGACCCAACATTCAGAGCAAACAAGTCAAGCACAAACGGAGGCTTAACATGTCTGAGTACAGACATCTACAAAAGAAAAAAAGCTGAGAAGCCTGACTGTCTATCAGATCCTGCCGAGGGCACAAGATCGTAGCTGAGGTAACAAGCTAAACGTCGAAGGCCGCGTGGAACTACTAGCGAGACTGAAGTCTCTCTGCAAAAACATAAATTAAGCAACGTGAGTACAAATGTACCCAGCAAGACTTACATCAGATCTAACTACATATGCATCATTATCGACAAGGGGATGGTGGGGTTTAACTGCAGCAAGCTAGCTTTGACTCAGTGGCTAACCTGAACTACGACTGCAAGTAACTCTTTTGAGGTGGCGCACACGAGTCCACATATTCACCATATCAATACACCACTATGGATCCGCTCCCGTCTCCCCACGAGAACGCCATCCATAGCACTCACGCTTATCTTGCGTATTTTAGAGTATCCAATTTCACTTGTCTATGAACTGTACAGGCAACCCAGAAGTCCTTTACCGCGGACACGGCTATTCGAATAGATAATGTTAACCCTGCAGGGGTGTACTTCTTCACACACGCTCTCACCACTTACCGTCGTTTACATGACATGTACTCGGCAACCTTCAAGCGGAAGCCCAGCGAGGGTGTCGGCCACGACCTGATTAACCACACAAGTCTCTCGTCCAGGTTTATCGCCTATTCGGGTTCCATCCGCAAGGAGATCCGGCCGGGGTGTCGCTCACGGCCCCAAACGATGTGAGCAGGGTTCCCAAGCCCACCATCCGGGTGCCACTTGGTACACCGTGCCACTATGCCTAGTCTGTCCCAAGCGCACCTGTACCGGGTGCCACTTGGTAGACTACTAACACTACCTACAAACACCAGAAACTAGTTGCAACTCTTGGACAAAGATCATGTTGATTAATAAGTCGAGAGGGGTCGAGTTACCGGAACCCAATGTGTGGTAGTAACTGTTCATGGATCACAAACACAGAGCTCAGTTCCTGAGGACGGCTGCAATGAGACAACCCACCATGTACTCCTACATGGCCTCTCACCGCTACCTTTACCAAAGCGTGTTCACACACTTAGCTCTCAATAGTAGGACATGTTCACACACCTCCGATTCATCCCCGATGAGTCAGACCTAACTCAACTCTAAGAAGTAGCAGGCATGACAAACAAGCATGAATGAGTAGGCACATCAGGGCTCAAACAACTCCTACTCATGCTAGTGGGTTTCATCTATTTACTGTGGCAATGACATGTCATGCAGAGGATAAAGGGGTTCAACTACCGCAACAAGTAACAGTTGTATCGTTGTTGTCCTAATGCAATAAAATAGAGCAGGAGCGAGAGAGTGGGATTGTATCGGAATGAACAAGGGGGGTTTGCTTGCCTGGCACTTCTGAAGATGATATAGTTCTTCATCAGTGTCATCGAACTCATCGTCGGAACCAAGTCTATCGAGAGGGGACAAATATCGGAAACACAGAGAAAACACAACCAATGCAATGCAACAATATGATGCATGAATATGACATGGCAAAATGAGTGTGTTTTGGCTAATGCAACTTAGAACAGATTAAATGAAGTTGGTTTGAACCAAGGGTTCAAATTCAAACTCCATATGTGGATATTTAAATGCCATTTATATGATTTGTGCTAAACAGAAGCTATAAGTTGTTCTAACATGCATGAAAATAGTACAGATGGATAGATTGGATTTTTCTGATCATTTTTCATATATAAATTATTTCATTCTGAGTTGCGGTTGAATTTATATGAATTTTTGAAGTTTAAGCTATTTTCTGGAATTTCTTGAATTAAATTAAATCCAGAAAATAACTAATTGCGTCAGCACTACCTCACTACGACGTCGCGGTCAACAGGCGTCGACCAGGTCAAACCTGACCAGTGGGGCCCACTGGTCAGTGACCCAGTCAACTAACTAAGTTAGTTAGCCCTAACTAACTGGGCAGGGCCCACTAGTCAGTGATTGTAGTAACTAACCTAACTAGTTAATTAGTGCTAACTAGAGTAATTAGTCGGGCGGGGCCCGCAAGTTAGTGAGAGAGAGGGGGAAGTCAAACCGGGCAGTGGGGTCAGACCACGCCGGTCAACGGGTCAGCGGTCGTCGGCGTTTAGCCGTCGGCAGGTCCACGCGCGGTGGTGCACTGCGGGATTCGCCTACAGAATGCTGTTTGGCGCGTGAATCTCAGCTACGGGATGCGGACGCTCGTCCGCACCCAACCGTGGTGGTGGCGGAGGCTGGGGTGGCGGAGTTGTCGCCGGAGCTCGGGTGAGCTCGGGATCGAGGCTACGGCGGACGAGTCGGCGCGTGCGAGGCATCTACGGGCCCTACGAGATGCGGCGGGGTCAGTGGACAGGACGACGGGGCCGTTGTGTAGCCGGAGCCACGTCGGCGGCGAGCTCAGGCGGCGGCGCGAGCGGGTGTGCTTGGTGCGGCGACTACGACGAGTGGCAGAGAGAACGGAGAGGGGGAGGATGGTCAATGGCTCACGGTGGATGCAGGGGTGGCTTCGGCGTGCTCGGGGAAGCACCGGAGCGTGCGCAGCGGCGAAGGGGATCTCCGGCGGCCGGCGACGAAGATGACGAAGATAGTGATGATGCAGGGCCTCCGGCACCGTGTAGCTCGGTGGAGAGGACGAGGAAGATGCGGCGGAGCTTCTGGGCTGCTCGAGGGGGCGAGGGAGAGGCGATGGCCGCGGTGGTGCTCGTCGGTGGCGGCGGGCGCATTCGGTGAGATGGGGAAACGGCGAGGGAGAGAGCAGGGGGCAGGAATGAGAGGCCGGATCGATCGGGACGGCACCGAGGAGGAAGACCCGCGGCGTTGCGCTGTCCCGGGGACGCAGGCAGGCAGGCAGGTGGCATGGCAGCACGGCCGTGCGCGCGCGTCAGGCACGCGCTCGGCGTCCGACTGGCGCGGTGGAGATGACGACTGGCAGTTGGGCCAGTGGGCCGCACTGTTGGGCTAGGTAAGTGGCCAGGTATCCTCTCTCTCTCTCTCTCTTTCTAATTCTTTCTGTTTTCTATTTTTTTTGTAAGTTTGTGGCTTTATTAAAAATAGTTAGACACCTTCAAAAATCCTGAAAATAATCATAGGATCTGTTTAGATTAATTCCAACAGCCCACACTTATTTCCAAAATTATTTGAGCATTTAAAATATTTACTAGCAAATGCCCAAATGCAAAGTACATATGATTTAATTCAGTGACCAAATATATCATGGAAAAATGTGCAACACCTCTCGTTATGGTTTCTAGCATTTTCCAGAAATGATGAACATTTTTGAAAGCCATTTGTATTTACTAAAAATATTTTTAGGTTGAACCTATTTGAATTCCATTTGGTACTAGGGTTTGGACATCCCCATTTCAGGTTTAAATGAAATTTTAAACATGTTGCGGCAACAAGCTAGTCCAAGTGCATAGCAAGGCTAGGGACGTGACAACTCACCCCCACTAAACAAGAATCTCGACCCGAGATTCAAGACATGAGGTAAGAAGACAGAGGGGACACGAAGCTAGCAACATCTTCACGATCCAGGTTGCACTTCATAAGAACCTTGATTCGATCATCATCTTGTCTCGACGTCTTGCTCTGAGAACTCCAACTAACATGACGAGAAGTGTCACACCCTAGCTAGTTCATGCATTAGAGTGTTGCATCATGTTTATTCCATTCAACAGAAACTTGAAATGGGGATGACAGAACCCCCAGCCCCTCTGAAACCAACTAGGGTTTACTAAAAATATTTTCAATGAACCTGAAATGCCCTTCTAAAATGTCCATCATTTTTGTCTTGGTTCAGAACCTCTGCCAAAAGTGGTGCACAATTTTCTAGGTCATCCTAAGGTCATTGAATTAAATCATAGATATTTGAGTTTGGGCATTTAAATTATATAAAATATTTCAAATGCTCAAATATTCCCAAACCAAAATGTTCCAAGCTAGATATATTCCAGTTAGTGGCCATAAACGGTTTGGTGATTTTTAGAGTTGCCTAGGTATTTTTAGAAAGTCCACAAACTTACAGAAAAATAGAAAAGGAAAAATCAAAGAGGAGCAGAGGCTTACCTGGCGCCCACCTGGCAAGCCCACCTGCCGGCCCAGCCCAGCACCCGCTCCAGCGAGCTGCTTGCCTTCGCCAGGCAGGCAGGCAGGTGCTCAACGGCGGCACCAGCATGCGCCACGCAGCTGCCATCGCCCTGCTTCCTCCCCTCGCCTCTCTACTGGCCTGGACGAACTCCACGTCGCACCCCGAACCTCGTGGACACACCCATTCGCCCTCAGCTCCTCTCCCTCACTCTCCCGCACCATGGCCGACGCCACCGCAGCCGCACCGTCGCCGTAGTCGCGCTCTCCGTCGTCCCCGCGCCGCGCCACCGTGTCTAGGAGCTCCGCCGCCCTCCTCTCCTTCGAGCTAGCCAAGCCCCGCGCGCTCGTGTGCCCCGAAGCCACTGCATCGACCTCGTCCGATCCGCCATCGCCGGAGATCCCCTTCGCCGTCGCCGCCGCACCAGCTCGTCCCCGACCGCGCTGTCTGCTTCTTCGAGACCTCCGTGAGACCAGCTACCTCCTCCCCCTTTCCTCTCTCGCTCTCGTGCACCACAGCGAGCGCACGAAGCTTCACCGCACGCACCGCCGCCGAGCTCGTCGCCGACGTGTCTCCGGCCAACCACCGGCCACACCACCATGTCCAACGCACTCACCGCACCCGCAGGAACCCGTAGCACCACTCCATGAGCCTCGCCGTGTCCTGTAGCCTCGAGTTCGACCTCACCCGAACTCCGGCGACCGCCAAGGTCATCGTCGGCAACGTTTCCGGCCACCCCGAGTTCAACCACCACCACCAAGAGCTGCGGCTTGCTCCGAGCTACCCGTAGATGCCCTCCGCCGCTCATTTAGTCGCCGGAACGCACAAAAGCACTCTCGCCGCCGCGTTCGGCCTCGCCAGCGGCTAAACACCGGCGAGTTGACCCCGCTGACCCCTTGTTTGACCATGGGTGGGCCCAGTTTGACCCCCTGGGTCAATGACAGGTGGGGCCTAGCCCTGTTAACTAATTAGGATTAGTATTAACCAGTAATTAGGTAAACTAATTACACTGACACACGGGACCCACTAGTCAGGTTTGACCTGGACTGTTCCGTTGACCACTGACGTCATCCTGATGCAATGCTGACGCAATAAGTTATTTACTGGAATTATTATTACACAGGAAATTCCAGAAAATACCACAAACTTCAAAAAATCATAGAAATTAATCTGTAGCTCCAAATGCAAAGTGTCATATATGAAAAATGATCAGAAAAATCCAATCTATCGATCTGTAATGGTTTCATGCATGTTTAAGAAAGCTAACCTACTGTTTAGTACAGAACAAGATAAAGCGCTTTAAAGGGCCATTTATGAGTTTGAAACTTGAATCTTTGGTTCAAAATAGTTCAAACCCATCTGGTGTTAGTTGCATTAGCCCAACACACTCATATTGCCATGTTTCATGCATGCATCATATTGTTGCATATTGTTTGGTGATGATTGTGTATCGGTGCTCTCTACGGCAGGTCCTGCCCCTGAGGAGTATCGTGATTACCCCAACGAAGAAACAATACCAGTGCACCGACCCATCAGGCAAGCAACCAACCATTTGATCATATCGATACAATCCCATGTTCTCGCTCCTACTCTCTTTTACTGCATTAAGACAACACGTTTCAAACTGCTGTGTGCTGCGGTAGTTGAACCCATTTCCTCTACATGACCTGTCATTGCCACCGTAACTAGATGAAACCCACTAGCATGTGTAGGAGTTGATTGAGCCTTGTGTGTGTGTTGTTCCTACCTTGCTATGCCTGCTATGCTTAGAGTCGTGTCAGGTCTGGTTCATCTGGGTGATGGGCTAGAGTGAAATGTTCGTGTCAGTACGGGAGTGATGCGTTGAACACGATTTGGTAAAGGTATCGATGAGAGGCCATGTAGGAGTACATGGTGGGTTGTTTCATTGAAGTCGTCCTTAAGCACTGAGATCTGTATGTGTGATTTAAGAATCAGCTACTACCATGCATTGGGCCCGAAACCAATGGACCCTCTCGGCTTCTTATTCACCCTAGTTCTCTGTCGAGGAGTTGCAAGTAGTTTCTGGTGTTTGTAGCTTACTGGAGGACGGGGACAGCGCTGACCGTAGGGGTGGGCTGTGATGCGGTAGGTACGTGGCCAGGTATACCGGGCACCCGTTAGGTGTCTCGGAACCCTGTTCACATCGTTTGGGGTTGTGAGCGAAACCACGGCCAGATCTCCTCACGGATGGAACCCAAATAGGCGATAAACCTGGACTAGAGACTTAGGTGTTTAGGTAGGTCGTGGCCGACACCCACGTTGGGCTTCCGCTTGAAGGTTGCCGAGTACATGTCGTGTAAACAGTGGTAAGTGGTGAGAGCGCGTATGAAGAAGTACACCCCTGCAGGGTTAACAAAATATATTCGGATAGCCGCGTCCGCGGTAAAGGACTACTTGGTTGCCTATATAGTTCATAGACAAGTAAACTGGAAACTACTAAAAGCCTCAAGATAAGCGTGAGTGCCGAGGATGGCTCTTCCGTGGGAAGACGGAGGTGGATCCTCGGTAGTGTATTGAAGTGGTGAGTAGTGGACTCGTGTGCGCAAAACTATTTCAAGTTGGAGTCTCGTAGGATAGTTTAGCCAAGAGTCAAAGCTGGCTTGCTGCAATAACTCCACCAACCCTTCTTGATAATGTGCATGTATGTAGGATCTGATGTAAGTCTTGCTGAGTACCTTTGTACTCATGTTGCTTTAATTTACATTTTCAGAAGATGCTACAAACCCTTCTGACGGGTTCTTCGTAGACGTTGACATCGATGAGTAGACTGAGGCCCAGGTGGTGACCCTGAGCTTGTGAAGGACCATGTAGTATAGCTAGGCTTATCCAAGCCTCTTTATTTACTAGTTGTCTGTACTCAGACAAGACACTTCCGCTGTTGGATTGTATGCTTGTATGACTTGAATGTGGGTCGTGTGACCCGTACTTGTGTGTATGCTATGTATGGATCTCCGAGCCTTTAAATAAAGTACTTGTGTTGTAGAGTCATGTTGTGATTCCTTGTTGTATTTGCACATATCGAGCATATTGTGTGTATGATTGAAATGCTTGGTATGTGTGGGATCTGACTATCTAGTTGTTTATCTTTAGTAGCCTCTCTTATCGGGAAATGTCTCCTAGTGCTTCCACTGAGCCATGGTAGCTTGCTACTGCTCCGGAACACTTAGGTTGGCCGGCATGTGTCCTTCTTCGTTCTTGTGTCTGTCCCTTCGGGGAAATGTCACGCAATGAATACCGGAGTCTTATTAGCCCGCTGCAGCCCGGTTTACCGGAGTCCTGCTAGCCCAGTGCTACAGCCCGGATTCACTTGCTGATGACCGACACGTCCGATGTTGGGTCATGGATGCTTGTCCCTGTAAGTCTGTGCCACTTTGGGTTTACGACTAGCCATGTTAGCCCGGGCTCCTTATCATGTGGATGCTAGCGACACTATCATATACGTGTGCCAAAAGGCGCAAATGGTCCCGGGAAAAGGTAAGGCGACACCCATGGGAATACCATGCATGAGGCCGCAAAGTGATATGAGGTGTTACAGGCTAGATCGATGTGACATTGAGTCGGGGTCCTGACAGCGTTGGCATCAGAGCCGGACTGCCTGTAGGTTCTCCAAGCCAAACTGGTCGATGTTGAGTCTAGAAATGCTTTAGTTATATGTAGGGGAATTGATTGTGGGATGGTACGTAAGGCTCTTTTTACTCCTTTACCTCATGGCATTCTGATCTGAGTCAGTCCATTCTTCCACCGGGGGTTAAGGATTAGGATCTTTCTCTCTATCAGGTTCACGTGTTACTAATCAGTAGTACCTTATAGGTTTGATGATTACAAGCCTAGTTCAGCTCTACTACCCTGTTATACTGTTAAGTTGGACCTAGAAACTGGATATGATATTGTTGATTGTCTATGCAATTCTTTGCTAAATGTCTCAAAATCCTTCTTGAGCATTTACAGCCGTTATGCTGTCCAAATTCTGCTAGAAATTCTAATGCTTTTGCATTATGGTTGTGCTTTCAGATGGCCACTCGTGATCAGAACCAAGTGGTTCGCCTGACTCGATCTATCGATGTGCCCAGTCATACGGCTATGTTAGTTCGGGTAATGATCGAGGCGGGTTACCGTTGGTATCCCGAATACACGGTCGAAGAGCAGTTTCGAGACTTTAATCAAAGCCAGTATCTCTACACTGTCAGGATATTTCCCTCTTATCCTAGTTCTACCGAGCCCCTCCACTGTTCCTATGGACTCGGGGTTACTATTGAGATGGCCGTGCAAGATGCTGCCTATTCTATGATGACCATCATGCGAGTCAGGACTAGCCTGCTTCGGAACACCGACTTCCGGTATATGCCAGCTTCACTCCCTGGAGCGCAGGGGTATCTCCGGGCTATCTATGCTGACTCCACTGAGGAGGACTCACTAACCCGCACCACTACTGAGATGCTCGAGGATAAGGACTGAGAGAATCGGGCCTTGAGACTGGAGCTTTTCAACACCCGTGCCGATCATTGGGCCACCTTGACTCGGTTTGCACCGGCTGTGCAAGCTAGATATATGGATATGAGAGATCTGTATCCTGTTAGATCTGCCCTGCCAGACATGATGGATTGGCGTGATGTGGGAGGCATCACCCCACCCTGTGGTCCCCGCAGGCCACCGTTTGTTGGTCCAAGACCTCACCCTAGCCCCTATGGTCCACAGGCTCCTCAGGACCGTCTGTTTCCGGATGCTCACGTTGAACTTCCAGGCTATGGAGGAGACTTCTATGAGAACTACTACGGAGATGTCTGAGTTAGTAGTAGTTTCACTAGTATTGTAATAGTTGTATTTCCACCGTCCTGTGTGACCTGTGGAATATGACTTAGTGTGTATCTATTCCGGAGGTGTAGGAAAAATAATGTATAGGAGCTTGGGATGCCTCCGATGAGATGAAATCTTCCTTTCACCGTAGTAGTACTTTGTTTGGTCTTGTACTAAACCTTGTATAGTGTGTATGACGATGGAATAAAAGAAGTAGTTTCTGTATCTACCATGTCATACGGATGATCATCTTGCATTCTGAGTTATCCATTACATTCTACATTTCTATGTCAGAACCTTATCATCCTGAACTAAACCATTGTCTTGTTTTCCTAGGATGGTCAACACCCGCAACAACCCTGCTGCCCCAGAGCAGGCCGAAGGCAGCAGAGTTGGGGAAACAAACCTGCCTCACCCTCCTTCTCTGGCCGAAGTTATGCTGGAAGCCGAGAGAAACAAGCGGGAGACCAACCGTTTGTTGGAGCGCATCGAACAGAACACAGCACACCATCAGAGGAATAACTTGGTGTCACTCAGTGATTTCATCAAGTTACATCCACCCACCTTCCACCACTCCGTCGAGCCTCTCGACGCTGATGACTGGCTTCGCAATATTACTCACAAACTGCGTTCTGCGCTAGTAGCTGAGGCTGATAAGGTCACTTTTGCTGCATATCATCTCGAAGGCCCCGCCAGTCTCTGGTGGGAGAACTATGAAGCTATGCGCCCAGCGGGCCATGTCACTACTTGGGATGAATTCAGCGAGGCTTTCCGTGAACATCACATTCCGGAGGGTCTCATGGACCGTAAACGTGAGGAGTTCTGCAGTTTCACTCAAGGTCGACACTCTGTTGACGCTTACAGCAAGGAGTTCGGTAACCTTGCACGATATGCAACTGAGGAAGTCTCTACCGATGCCAAGAAGCAGGCAAGGTTCCGTAAGGGACTTAGCCCTGAGCTTCGCCATGACCTCCGTCTGCATGAGTGCACCTATTTTCAGAAGCTTGTCAACAAAGCCATCAGTGCTTAGTCTGGTCAGACTGATTTCGAAGCAACACGCAAGCATGGCCGTGACTTGGGTTCCTCATCCGGTGCTGGACCACAGAAGCGCCGGGTGTGGGTGCCTAACACTGCCCTGCCACCCAGGTTCACACCGAGGCCATCCTATCAGGCGCCTCGCCCAGCTCAACAGTATGCACCAGCCAAGCCCTATGGTGGTCCAACCAACAATGCTCCTCCACGCACCAGTTCCGTGACGTGCTTCAAGTGTGGGGAATCATGCCACTATATGCGCGAGTGTCCCCAGACCAACCCCAGCCAGTCTGCAAAAGTTGTTGGCCGTGGCAAGCCGACAGGGAAAGTGTTCTACGCCAAGCCGACCACCACTGCACGTGGCCATGTGAATTGTGTCTTTGCGGAAGAGGCTCAGGAGGATCCCAACATCGTACTCGGTATGCTCCTTGTTAATTTCCACCCGGCATCTGTTCTTTTCGATACTGGAGCATCTCATTCATTCATATCCGAAAATTATGCTCGTTTGCATAACACCGCATTCTGTGACATGCCTTTCACCATGGAAATTTCTACTCCTGGTTCTAGATGGCAAACCTCTAGCGTAAGCCATGGGAATGAAATTCAAGTCGACAGACTTGTTTTTCTTGCATCTTTGATAGCTCTCAAATCTTTGGATATTAATATCATCTTGGGTATGGACTGGATGTCAGCCCATCATGCCAAGATTGATTGTTTCTCTAGGACTGTTCAACTCACACATCCTTCGGGAAAGATAGTCAATGTCTTGACCTGAGTAGCCAAGCGACAACTATATTCTCTTAACGCCAGGCCTTTGCCAGACCTCGAAGACGTCCCGGTAGTCCGTGACTTCCCAGATGTCTTTCCAGAAGAATTGCCAGGTGTCCCACCTGACAGAGATGTCGAGTTCGTGATAGATCTCATTCCAGGAACTGTCCCAATTTCTAGAAGACCCTATAAGATGGCACCTTTTGAACTAGTCGAACTTAAGAAACAACTCGATGAGTCCTTGAAAAAGGGTTTCATCCAACCTAGTTCATCTCCATGGGCTTGCCCCGTCCTCTTCGTCAAGAATAAGGATGGTACGGACCGGATGGTTGTAGATTATCGACCCGTCAACTTGGTCACAATTAAGAACAAGTATCCGCTCCCCAGGATCAGTGACCTGTATGATCAGCTCGTTGGATCCTCAATCTTCTCTAAAATGGATTTCAGGTTGGGCTACCATCAAATCAAAATCAGGAACGAGGACATTCCTAAAACGGCCTTTGTTACTCGTTATGGCCAATACGAGTACACCGTCATGTCCTTCGGTTTAACCAACGCCCCAGCCACCTTTTCTCGGTTAATGAACTCAATCTTCATGGAGTATTTGGATAAATTCGTCGTGGTTTACCTCGATGATATACTCATCTACTCCAAGAACGAGGAAGAACATGCTGAACATCTAAGGCTAGTGTTGATGAAACTTCGAGAGCATCGCCTTTATGCCAAATTTTCTAAATGCGAATTTTGGCTGCCAGAAGTGACCTATCTAGGACATGTAATTTATGGTAAAGGTATTGCTGTTAACCCTGAGCGAGTTCAAGCCGTCCTTAATTGGACTCCACCTGAATCGGTCAAGCAAGTTCGGAGTTTCCTTGGATTCGCGAGCTATTGTCGCCGCTTTGTCGAGAACTTCTCCAAGGTTGCTAAACCTCTAACTGAACTCCTCAAGAAAGATAAAAAGTTCGAGTGGACTCCACAATGTGAGCACAGTTTTCAGGAACTGAAAAGACGCCTGACTTCTGCTCCCGTATTGGTACCACCAGACTTCTCCAAGGCCTTTGTTATCTATTGCGACGCCTCGCGACAAGGACTAGGTTGCATTCTCATGCAAGATCAACACGTAATTGCTTATGCTTCACGGCAATTGCACCCACATGAGAAAACTACCCTACTCATGATCTAGAGCTTGCAGTTGTAGTCCATGCACTCAAAACCTGGCGACATTACCTCCTCGGTAATCATTGCGAAATCTTCACTGATCACCAAAGTCTGAAGTACATATTCACCCAACCGGATTTGAATCTCAGGCAAAGACGTTGGGTCGAGTTGATCACATATTTCGACTTAGGGATAACTTACACCCCAGGAAAAGCCAACGTCATGGCTGATGCGCTAAGTCGTAAATCTTATTGCAACAATCTAATGTTGCAACAAAGTCAACCACTTCTCTATGGGGAATTTCGGAAACTTAACCTTCACATTGTTCCTCAAGGATTCCTTTCCACCTTGGTGGCGAAACCTACCCTTACGGATCAGATCATCAAAGCGCAGAAGGTAGATCCGGGGATTTCCCACATCAAAAGAAACATCAAGAAAGGAGTTGCGAACTGTTTCTCCATTGATGATCAAGGAGTCGTATACTTCGGGAACCGTCTAGTGGTTCCCAAAGTGCGAAACCTGAGGCGATTGATCCTGAAGGAAGCTCATGAATCTCCTCTCACCATTCATCCCGGTAGCACTAAGATATATCAGGACCTACGCCAGAGGTTCTGGTGGACTAGGATGAAGAGAGAAATTGCTCAGTATATTGCTAGTTGCGACGTCTGTCGTCGTGTAAAAGCAGAGCATCAACGGCCTGCTGGCACCCTTCAACCCTTAGCTATTCCTGAATGGAAATGGGACAAAATTGGTATGGATTTAATTACCGGTTTTCCCAGGACCAAGAGAGGGAATAATGCTATCTTCGTCGTTATCGATCGTCTTTCCAAAGTGGCCCATTTCTTACCTGTTCGCGAGAGTATAACCGCTAGTCAATTAGCAGACTTGTACATCTCCTGAATAGTGTCTCTCCATGGTGTTCCACTGGAAATTAACTCGGATCGAGGAAGTCTCTTCACCTCTCGATTTTGGGAAAGTTTCCAAAATGCTATGGGAACCCGCCTTTCCTTTAGCACTGCCTTTCACCCTCAATCAAGTGGTCAAGTAGAACGCGTCAATCAGATTCTAGAAGACATGCTTCGAGCTTCTGTTATCTCATTCGGAATGGATTGGGAGAAATGCCTTCCATTTGCCGAATTTGCTTATAACAACAGCTATCAATCTAGCTTGGGTAAAGCCCCTTTTGAAGTTCTCTATGGACGAAGGTGTCGAACGCCTCTTAACTGGTCAGAAACCGGGGAAAGACAATTCTTTGGCCCGGATATGATCCAGGAAGCAGAAGAGCAAGTTCGCATCGTTCGTGAAAAGTTGAAAACAGCCCAATCTCGTCAAAAGAGTCAATATGACCGAAAACATAAGGCTATGACTTTTGAGGTTGACGAGAAGGCTTACCTTCGGGTTACTCCTCTGAAGGGAACCCATCGTTTCGGTATCAAAGGCAAATTGGCTCCTCGTTACATTGGACCCTTTTCGCATTCTCGCTAAACGAGGAGAAGTTGCCTACCAATTGGAACTACCTCCGCATCTCTCCAGAGTCCACGATGTCTTCCACGTTTCTCAACTCAGGCATTGCTTCTCGGATCCTATCCGTGGAGTGGACCACGAAACGCTTGATCTTCAAGATAATCTCACGTATCGAGAGTACCCCGTTCGTATCCTCGATCAAGCCGAGCGTACCACTCGACGTCATAATATCAAGTTTCTCAAGGTTCAATGGTCGCACCATTCTGAGAAAGAAGCAACTTGGGAAAGGGAGGATCGCCTTCGACTTGAGTATCCTGCCTCTTCCCGGAGGAACCTAAATCTCGGGACGAGATTCTTTTGAGTGGGGGTGAGTTGTCACACCCTAGCTAGTTCATGCATTAGAGTGTTGCATCATGTTTATTCCATTCAACAGAAACTTGAAATGGGGATGACAGAACCCCCAGCCCCTCTGAAACCAACTAGGGTTTACTAAAAATATTTTCAATGAACCTGAAATGCCCTTCTAAAATGTCCATCATTTTTGTCTTGGTTCAGAACCTCTGCCAAAAGTGGTGCACAATTTTCTAGGTCATCCTAAGGTCATTGAATTAAATCATAGATATTTGAGTTTGGGCATTTAAATTATATAAAATATTTCAAATGCTCAAATATTCCCAAACCAAAATGTTCCAAGCTGGATATATTCCAGTTAGTGGCCATAAGCGGTTTGGTGATTTTTAGAGTTGCCTAGGTATTTTTAGAAATTCCACAAACTTACAGAAAAATAGAAAAGGAAAAATCAAAGAGGAGCAGAGGCTTACCTGGCGCCCACCTGGCAAGCCCACCTGCCGGCCCAGCCCAGCAGCCGCTCCAGCGAGCTGCTTGCCTTCGCCAGGCAGGCAGGCAGGTGCTCGACGGCGGCACCAGCGCGCGCCACGCAGCTGCCCGTCGCCCTGCTTCCTCCCCTCGCCTCTCTGCTGGCCAGGACGAACTCCACGTTGCACCCCGAACCCCGTGGACACACCCATTCGCCCTCAGCTCCTCTCCCTCGCTCTCCCGCACCATGGCCGACGCCACCGCAGCCGCACCGTCGCCGTAGTCGCGCTCTCCGTCGTCCCCACGCCGCGCCACCGTGTCCAGGAGCTCCGCCGCCCTCCTCTCCTTCGAGCTAGCCGAGCCCCGAGTGCTCGCGTGCCCCGAAGCCACTGCACCGACCTCGTCCGATCCGCCATCGCCGGAGATCCCCTTCGTTGTCGCCGCCGCACCAGCTTGTCCCTGACCGCGCCGTCTGCTTCTTCGAGACCTCCGTGAGCCCAGCTACCTCCTCCCCCTTTCCTCTCTCGCTCTCATGCACCACAGTGAGCGCACGAAGCTTCACCGCACACACCGCCGCCGAGCTCGTCGCTGACGTGTCTCCGGCCAAGCACCGGCCACACCATCGTGTCCAACGCACTCACCGCACCTGCAGGAACCCGTAGCACCACTCCACGAGCCTCGCCGTGTCCCGTAGCCTCGAGCTCGACCTCACCTGAACTCCAGCGAGCCCGGCGACGTTTCCGGCCACCCCGAGCTCAACCACCACCACCAAGAGCTGCGGCTTGCTCCCAGCTACCCGTAGATGCCCTCCGCCGCTCATTTAGTTGCCAGAATGCACAAAAGCACTCTCGCCGCCGCATTCGGCCTCGCCAGCGGCTAAATGCCGGCGAGTTGACCCCGCTGACCCCTCGTTTGACCACGGGTGGGCCCAGTTTGACCCCCTGGGTCAATGACAGGTGGGGCCTAGCCCTGTTAACTAATTAGGATTAGTATTAACTAATAATTAGTTAAACTAATTACACTGACACACGGGACCCACTAGTCAGGTTTGACCTGGACTGTTCGGTTGACCACTGACGTCATCCTGACGCAATGCTGACGCAGTAAGTTATTTACTGGAATTATTATTACACAGGAAATTCCAGAAAATACCACAAACTTCAAAAAATCATAGAAATTAATCTGTAGCTCCAAATGCAAAGTGTTATATATGTAAGATGATCAGAAAAATCCAATCTATCCATCTGTACTGGTTTCATGCATGTTTAAGCAAGCTAACCTACTGTTTACTACAGAACAAGATAAAGCACTTTAAAGGGCCATTTATGAGTTTGAAACTTGAATCTTTGGTTCAAAATAGTTCAAACCCATCTGGTCTTAGTTGCATTAGCCCAACACACTCATATTGCCATGTTTCATGCATGCATCATATTGTTGCATATTGTTTGGTGATGATTGTGTATCGGTGCTCTCTGCGGCAGGTCCTGCCCCTGAGGAGTATCGTGATTACCCCAACAAAGAACAATACCAGTGCACCGACCCATCAGGCAAGCAACCAACCATTTGATCATATCGATACAATCCCATGTTCTCACTCCTGCTCTCTTTTACTGCATTAAGACAACGCGTTTCAAACTGCTGTGTGCTGCGGTAGTTGAACCCATTTCCTCTGCATGACCTGTCATTGCCACAGTAACTAGATGAAACCCACTAGCATGTGTAGGAGTGATTGAGCCATGTGTGTGTGTTGTTCCTACCTTGCTATGCCTGCTATGCTTAGAGTCGTGTCAGGTCTGGTTCATCTGGGTGATGGGCTAGAGTGAAATGTTCGTGTCAGTATGGGAGTGATGCGTTGAACACGATTTGGTAAAGGTATCGATGAAAGGCCATGTAGGAGTACATGGTGGGTTGTTTCATTGAAGCCGTCCTTAAGCACTGAGATCTGTATGTGTGATTTAAGAATCAGCTACTACCATGCATTGGGCCCGAAACCAATGGACCCTCTCAGCTTCTTATTCACCCTAGTTCTCTGTCCAGGACTTGCAAGTAGTTTTCGGTGTTTGTAGCTTACTGGAGGCCGTGGACAGCGCTGACCGTAGGGGTGGGCTGTGATGCGGTAGGTATGTGGCCGGGTATACCGGGCACCCGTTAGGTGTCTCGGAACCCTGTTCACATCGTTTGGGGCTGTGAGCGAAACCCCGGCCAGATCTCCTCACGAATGGAACCCGAATAGGCGATAAACCTGGACTAGAGACTTAGGTGTTTAGGTAGGTCATGGCCGACACCCACTTTGGGCTTCCACTTGAAGGTTGCCGAGTACATGTCGTGTAAACGGCGGTAAGTGGTGAGAGCGTGTATGAAGAAGTACACCCCTGCAGGGTTAACATAATCTATTCGAATAGCCGCGTCCGCGGTAAAGGACTACTTGGTTGCCTATACAGTTCATAGACAAGTAAACTGGAAACTACTAAAAGCCTCAAGATAAGCGTTAGTGCCGAGGATGGCTCTTTCGTGGGAAGACGGAGGTGGATCCTCGGTAGTGTATTGAAGTGGTGAGTAGTGGACTCGTGTGCGTAAAACTATTTCAAGTTGGAGTCTCGTAGGATAGTTTAGCCAAGAGTCAAAGCTGGCTTGCTGCAATAACTCCACCAACCCTTCTTGATAATGTGCATGTATGTAGGATCTGATGTAAGTCTTGCTGAGTACCTTTGTACTCATGTTGCTTCAATTTACATTTTCAGAAGATGCCACAAACCCTTCTGACGGGTTCTTCGTAGACGTTGACATCGATGAGTAGACTGAGGCCCAGGTGGTGACCCTGAGCTTGTGAAGGACCATGTAGTATAGCTAGGCTTATCCAAGCCTCTTTTATTTTACTAGTTGTCTGTACTCAGACAAGACACTTTCGCTGTTGGCTTGTATGCTTGTATGACTTGAATGTGGGTCGTGTGACCCGTACTTGTGTGTATGCTATGTATGGCTCTCCGAGCCTTTAAATAAAGTACTTGTGTTGTAGAGTCATGTTGTGATGCCTTGTTGTATTTGCACATATCGAGCATATTGTGTGTATGATTGAAATTCTTGGTATGTGTGGGATCTGACTATCTAGTTGTTTATCTTTAGTAGCCTCTCTTACCGGGAAATGTCTCCTAGTGCTTCCACTGAGCCATGGTAGCTTGCTACTGCTCCGGAACACTTAGGCTGGCCGGCATGTGTCCTTCTTCGTTCCTGTGTCTGTCCCTTCGGGGAAATGTCACGCAATGAATACCGGAGTCCTGTTAGCCCGCTGCAGCCCAGTTTACCGGAGTCCTGCTAGCCCAGTGCTACAGCTCGGATTCACTTGCTGATGACCGACACGTCCGATGCTGGGTCATGGATGCCTGTCCCTGTAAGTCTGTGCCACATTGGGTTTACGACTAGCCATGTCAGCCCGGGCTCCTTATCATATGGATGCTAGCGACACTATCATATACGTGTGCCAAAAGGCGCAAACGGTCCCAGGCAAAGGTAAGGCGACACCCATGGGAATACCGTGCGTGAGGCCGCAAAGTGATATGAGGTGTTACAGGCTAGATCGATGTGACATTGAGTCAGGGTCCTGACAAGAAGAGGAAAGGAAAACTCTAGAAGAATCTATCTTCTCGAAGACCGAACAACTCAGGATCAACTCATGGGATGAGACATTGTCACATCTCTCGAGCTGAGACACGAAGCATACATCTGAGGAAATGGAGTGAGATAGATGACGAGGGCTCGCTAGGTAGACAATAATTCCAGACTTAAGAATGTGGTGAACGGTTGTCAACGTAGCGAGGAGTTGAGTTGCCATGATACCATAACGCGGCATCTTAGGGAAGGTGGCTCGTAGGAATATCCCTTAAGTGGCAAAAAGAATTACCTTTGATTCAGAGATCATCGAAACTCTTTATACCAGCCTAAGGCAATTCTCGAGCGATCGTTAGTAGGGGTTTGGTAGAACGGCATACCCAGATTAGGATGGATGATGTGGATTACCTTGTTGAAAGCAACACAAGGGATGATTATTCTTGCGCGTGCTCTCAAGAACTTGAGCATTTCCATATCCATCAAGGTTTTACCAATATCCGTGTCAAGGATCCTGGCAACACAACTTACTACCATGATGAATGGTGATGGAGGATGCAGATGCAATGGAAGATAACACCTTCTCAGATTTCACCTTAGCGAGACCAAGGGGACAAAATCTGGATGATCGACCGAGAGACATTTAGCACTCTGCTTCTAATGTTCTCCTTGATGTGCTAGTGTATACCATTCATATGGTTTGATATCTAGAACATCAAGTAAAGGACGGACTTCGGGAACACAAAAATCCATAAGGGACAACTAGGAAGTAAATCCTACGAAATCCTTATGGGGAGGTGGACAACTTTCTCAATCAAGATACTACAATAATAGGTCTTCCGGCTGGGTGTGTCGGCCACGACGTCCACTTACCGGTTATGGAGAGGCCAATATTATAGTTCTTGGGAAAAGGTCCAACCATCATATCTGCCTGAGATTCAGATCTGGTTGGTGTCAGAATAATCCATACTCATCGAGTCTAGAAAGAAAAATGAAAGTTTGCAACACAAATCGACGAGATGACATTGCGAGATTCTCGGGGGATGAACTACGATAGTAAACTCCAAAACATGAGCTGGTTCTGCTACAAACCTGTGAACACGCTGTCCAAGACAAGCATGACCACGTAGTAGTCTTATAATAAAACACTACCGAGTTCAGGTTGGGAAACATCATTGTGGTTAACGAAGTCCTTGCATAAGTCATATGATTAGCTCTTATGAAGGAACTTCTTCTCCTTGAACAAGTCAATCAGTGGCTTGGTGTGCTAGGGACACATATAGAATGGAGGTAGCGAGCCTGTCAAACCATAGCATACTTCACACATGCATGACTGACCTGGGATGATTCCAGGGAAAACAAAACAATCTGTCTCGAACTCACGGCGGCAACTTGCACCAAATGCACATGAATTCGAGGAAGTCACTTCTTCCATCCAAGCATAAGCTTCATGAACGGAACACGAAGGTATTGCTTACAAAATTTTCAACACTAGGTTGATGTTCAACATGAATCATGGGGGAGACAAAATGTTGCTGATGGACTCAACAGCAACTCATCGGAATTTCCATATCACTAGACTTCCACCATCATGTGAACACGGAAATAGCATTGGTCAGACCAACAAAAATATAATGTTGTATGCTCGAGGGATCAACCACGAGTAAGACAACATTATGAACATTGTTGGTTCTGATTTGATTTGATGATAGCCCATACTCAAATCAAAGATGGGGTAGGACAATAGGTCCAACAACTGATCACAGGGACCAATTGATGAAGATATCATCTTTCTTCAACACACACACACACACACACACACAGAAAGATATCCCTTAACATGAACTAAGTCGGACAAGCTTTTATCTTCCAACTCTCCAAGTTGTTGTTTAGCTTGACCAACTAGCTCAGGGGTATCACACACAGATTCTTGGAGAAGGGGTGGTTTACAAGAAACCATCTTGATCACGAACTCAACATAGCGGTCAGGTGACAACCTGGTAATACTTCCAAGAAGATATTCGGAAAATCACAAACCACCAATATGTTATTTAGTTCGAGAACAATCTTGCTTTTCAGGGCAAGACGAGATGATCAAATAAGCAAGGGATTGGCATAGCCCTAACTCATTGATTGAAAGGTGCACCAAAAATAAGGACTAGGTAGCACAATCTATCTTAGAATGATGATTCAAGAACCAACACGCTAAGAATGGAATTATTGTCCTTTAACTACCAAGCAACAAGGTTGCTAGGAGTATTGATTTCACATGCCACGATTCACTTGTCGGCATTCTGGTTACAAGAACACGGGGACCGAGAAACGAATAATGAGTGCGAGAAGTATCACTGTATCAAGAGTTCATAGGATGGTGTGAAATTCCCATGATATTCTTAATATAAAGAAGGTAATACTTCAAGGTAGAACAGACCAGAAGCTGGATTGCATTTGATCTGCGGGATACAACTGCTTTGACCCAATCCTGGATATGGATTAGGTACTGGAGTTTGTTTCTCCTAGTCATTCCAAAATAGAATGGCTTGACGGACCTCAAGAGTAACAGGCATCGATAAACACGATTGCACCACTACTCCAGACTATCAATTGATAGACGAAGGTCAGAAGACAACTAAAGAGGGACAACTCAAAAGAACATACAATTTTCTGACTTGTGGATGCATGGATCAGCATGTCGAACGAGTTCAACATATTTCTTCCGGGTAACTCATACGAAGAAGGTAGGACTGGCAGAGTCACATCTTAGAATCGAGAACTCGTCAAGAGCACACTGATTGTGATCTTTCGGTTCAGCCAGGAACTTCTGCCATAAGCAGTACATGGTATTTGGAAGAAGGAAATACAACGGACATCGAGGACTAATGCAAAGGTTACCAATACCCTAAAGGAACTAGCAAACACTAACAACATGACGTAAGTAGGGAAATCTCGGGTTCAGAAACCCAGGAGTAGAATACCTACTACTAAGTGGCATCACGAGATGCTATCGAGAATGATGGCCAGAATCATCACACTGGGAACACAAAGCATGACTGGATTACTAGGTGATACTCTAGACACCTAGGGTCATAATAATAACTCCAACATATATGTCGAGGCAATAGAGTACCTCAACTCAGCAATTAGTGTGATTAACCTGGCCTAAAAGAACATCAAAACCAGAGGGAAAGGATTTTGCAAATGCATCAGACTATTTAGAAACCTGGGATGACTCGGACAGCATAACGGCTGTAAATGCTCGAGAAGGATTTGAGACATCCTACAGAATGGTGGCATAACCACTTGATCATCATAATATCAAGGTTCTGAAATCAACAGTTAACATACAGAGGTAGTAGAAATTGAGCAGAGGCTTAAATCCAACAATCTTACAAGTCTACAGAGTAGTAACATGTGATCCTGATAGAAAGAGGAGATAGCCTAGTTCCTTAACCCCGTAGGAAAGGTAAGATGACTCAGATCAGAGGGCATAAGGTATAAGGAGTAAAAAGAGCCTTATGTTCCATCCCACAATCAATTCCCTTATATAACTAAAGAATTTATAGACTCAACTTCGACCAGTTTGGCTTGGTAATCCTACAGGCAGTCAAGCTCTGATACCAAAGTTGTCAGGACCCCGACTCAATGCCACATCGATCTAGCATGTAACACCTCATATCACTTTGCGGCCTCACGCACGGTATTCCCACGGGTGTCGCCTTACCTTTGCTCGGGACCGTTTGCGCCTTTTGGCACACGTATATGATAGTGTCACTAGCATCCATATGATAAGGAGCCCGGGCTGACATGGCTAGTCGTAAACCCGAAGTGGCACAAACTTACAGGGACAGGCATCCATGACCCAGCATCGAACGTGTCGGTCATCAGCGAGTAGATCCAGGATGTAGCACTGGGCTAGCAGGACTCCGGTGAACCGGGCTGTAGCGGGCTAACAGGACTCCGGTATTCATCGCGTGACATTTCCCCGAAGGGACAGACACAGGAACGAAGGACACATGTCAGCTAGCCTAAGTGTTCCGGAGCAGTAGCAAGGTACCATGGCTCAGTGGAAGCACTAGGAGACATTTCCCGGTAAGAGAGGCTACTAAGGATAAACAACTAGATAGTCAGATCCCACACATACCAAGCATTTCAATAACATACACACAATATGCTCGATATGTGCAAATACAACATGGAATCACAACATGACTCTATAACTCAAGTATTTAATCAATAGGCTCCGAGGAGCGAGATATTACAAACATGGGTCTCATGACCCAACATTCAGAGCAAACAAGTCAAGCACAAACGGAAGCTTAACATGTCAAAGTATAGACATCTACAAAAGAAAAAAAGCTGAGAAGCCTGACTGTTTATCAGATCCTGCCGAGGGCACAAGATCGTAGTTGAGGTAACAAGCTAAAGGTGGAAGTCCACGTGGAACTACTAGCGAGACTGAAGTCTCTCTGCAAAAACATAAATTAAGCAACGTGAGTACAAATGTACCCAGCAAGAGTTACATCAGATCTAACTACATATGCATCATTATCGACAACGGGATGGTGGGGTTTAACTGCAGCAAGCCAGCTTTGACTCAGTGGCTAACCTGAACTACGACTGCAAGTAACTTTTTTGAGGTGGCGCACACGAGTCCACATATTCACCATATCAATACACCACTATGGATCCGCTCCCGTCTCCCCATGAGAACGCCATCCATAGCACTCACGCTTATCTTGCGTATTTTAGAGTATCCAATTTCACTTGTCTATGAACTGTACAGGCAACCCAGAAGTCCTTTACCGCGGACACGGCTATTCGAATAGATAATGTTAACCCTGCAGGGGTGTACTTCTTCACACATGCTCTCACCACTTACCGTCGTTTACATGACATGTACTCGGCAACCTTCAAGCGGAAGCCCAGCGAGGGTGTCGTCCACGACCTGATTAACCACACAATTCTCTCGTCCAGGTTTATCGCCTATTCGGGTTCCATCCGCAAGGAGATCCGGCCGGGGTGTCGCTCACGGCCCCAAACGATGTGAGCAGGGTTCCCAAGCCCACCATCCGGGTGCCACTTGGTACACCGTGCCACTGTGCCTAGTCTGTCCCAAGCCCACCTGTACCGGGTGCCACTTGGTAGACTACTAACACTACCTACAAACACCAGAAACTAGTTGCAACTCCTGGACAGAGATCATGTTGATTAATAAGTCGAGAGGGGTCGAGTTACCGGAACCCAATGTGTGGTAGTAACTGTTCATGGATCACAAACACAGAACTCAGTTCCTGAGGACGGCTGCAATGAGACAACCCACCATGTACTCCTACATGGCCTCTCACCTCTACCTTTACCAAATCGTGTTCACACACTTAGCTCTCAATAGTAGGACATGTTCACACACCTTTGATTCATCCCCGATGAATCAGACCTGACTCAACTTTAAGCAGTAGCAGGCATGACAAACAAGCATGAATGAGTAGGCACATCAAGGCTCAAACAACTCCTACTCATGCTAGTGGGTTTCATCTATTTACTGTGGCAATGACAGGTCATGCAGAGGATAAAGGGGTTCAACTACCGCAACAAGTAACAGTTGTATCGTTGTTGTCCTAATGCAATAAAATAGAGCAGGAGCGAGAGAGTGGGATTTTATCGGAATGAACAAGGGGGGTTTGCTTGCCTGGCACTTCTGAAGATAATATAGTTCTTCATCGGTGTCATCGAACTCATCGTCGGAACCAAGTCTATCGAGAGGGGACAAATACCGGCAACACAGAGAAAACACAATCAATGCAATGCAACAATATGATGCATGAATATGACATGGCAAAATGAGTGTGTTTTGGCTAATGCAACTTAGAACAGATTAAATGAAGTTGGTTTGAACCAAGGGTTCAAATTCAAACTCCATATGTGGATATTTAAATGACATTTATATGATTTGTGCTAAACAGCAGCTACAAGTTGTTCTAACATGCATGAAAACAGTACAGATGGATAGATTGGATTTTTCTGATCATTTTTCATATATAAATTATTTCATTCTGAGTTACGGATGAATTTATATGAATTTTTGAAGTTTAAGCTATTTTCTGGAATTTCTTGAATTAAATTAAATCCAGAAAATAACTAATTGCGTCAGCACTACGTCACTATGATGTCAGCGGTCAACAGGCATCGACCAGGTCAAACCTGACCAGTGGGGCCCACTAGTCAGTGACCCAGTCAACTAACTAACTTAGTTAGCCCTAACTAACTGGGCAGGGCCCACTAGTCAGTGACTGTAGTAACTAACCTAACTAGTTAATTAGTGCTAACTAGAGTAATTAGTCGGGCGGGGCCCGCAAGTCAGTGAGAGAGAGGGGGAAGTCAAACCCGGCAGTGGGGTCAAACCACGCCGGTCAACGGGTCAGCGGTCGCCGGTGTTTAGCCGCCAGCGGGTCCAGGCGCGGTGGTGCACTGCGGGATTCACCTACAGAGCGCTGTTTGGCGCGCGAAGCTCAGCTACGGGATGCGGACGCTCGTCCGCACCCAACCGTGGTGGTGGCGGGGGCTGGGGTGGCCGGAGTTGTCGCTGGCGACGACCTTGGCGGTCGCCAGAGCTCGGGTGAGCTCGGGATCGAGGCTACGGCGGACGAGTCGGCGCGTGCGAGGCATCTACGGGCCCTACGAGATGCAGCGAGGTCAGTGGATAGGACGACGGGGCCATTGCGTAGCCGGAGCCACGTCGGCGGCGAGCTCAGGCGGCGGCGCGAGCGGGTGTCCTTGGTGCGGCGACTACGGCGAGTGGCAGAGAGAACGGAGAGGGGGAGGATGGTTAGTGGCTCACGGCGGATGCAGGGGTGGCTTCGGCGTGCTCGGGGAAGCACCGGAGCGTGCGCAGCGGCGAAGGGAATCTTCGGCGGCCGGCGACGAAGATGACGAAGATGGTGATGATGCAGGGCCTCCGGTGCCGTGTAGCTCGATGGAGAGGACGAGGAAGATGCGGTGGAGCTTCTGGGCTGCTCGAGGGGGCGAGGGAGAGGCGATGGCCGCGGTGGTGCTCGTTGGTGGCGGCGGGCGCATTCGGTGAGATGGGGAAACGGCGAGGGAGAGAGCAGGGGGAGGAATGAGAGGCCGGATCGATCGGGACGGCACCGAGGATGAAGACCCGCGGCGTTGCGCTGTCCCGGGGACGCAGGCAGGCAGGTAGGTGGTGTGGCAGCACAACCGTGCGCGCGCGTCGGGCACGCGCTCGGCATCTGACTGGCGCGGTGGAGATGACGACTGGCAGTTGGGCCAGTGGGCCGCACTGCTGGGCTGGGTAAGTGGCCAGGTATCCTCTCTCTCTCTCTCTTTCTAATTCTTTCTGTTTTCTATTTTTTATGTAAGTTTGTGGCTTCATTAAAAATAGTTAGACACCTTCAAAAATCCTGAAAATAATCATAGGATCTATTTAGATTAATTCCAACAACCCACACTTATTTCCAGAATTATTTGAGCATTTAAAATATTTACTAGCATTTAAATGCCCAAATGCAAAGTACATATGATTTAATTCAGTGACCAAATATATCATGGAAAAATGTGCAACACCTCTGGTTATGGTTTCTAGCATTTTCCAGAAATGATGAACATTTTTGAAAGCCATTTGGATTTACTAAAGAACCTATTTGAATTCCATTTGGTACTAGGGTTTGGACATCCCCATTTCAGGTTTAAATGAAATTTTAAACATAATGCAGCAACAAGCTAGTCCAAGTGCATAGCAAGGCTAGGGACGTGACATCAGCTATGCCGTTGGAGTTGATGGACTCACTTTATCTTCCAAGCCTTCCGTTGTTATCATATTTAGATGGCCTTAAGCCATATTACTGTAATAACTTCTCTTTTGAGACATTCAATGTAATAATTGTGTGATTGAAACTCTGTTATAAATCCTCAAGTATTGTGCGTGTCAGCATTACCGATCCAGGGATGATGCTGATGCACAGGGACTAGACTGTTTGAGGTCTGGTCGCTACAAGATCACTTTTTAATGGATATCGACTGGGAATCTAAATTTCATATGGTGTTTGTTCGTGCTCTACTTAGTATCGGGGCTATATCAGACCACATACCGATTCTCCTAACTACTGTTTCGCCACGACCACAACATATGACGCAAGTTCAAGTTTGAACTTGGGTGGTTGCTTCAGGGTGGCTTTCATGACATGATCAAGGAGATGTTGGAGAAACCGGTGGCCAGGCCTACCTCAATCCACTGATGGAATAACAAAATGCATGCATTACATAAAATCCTTGGTGGTTGGGCTAGGCATACGGTGGGTATCCTCAAAAAGGAGAAGGTTTGTCTTTCATCTATCATTGATGAATTAGAAGTGTTAGCAGAGCTTAGACCTCTATCTGAGCATGAAATCGAGATCAAGAGTCATTCAAATGCACAGATAGGTAGCATGCTGCATGAAGAGGAACTCAAATGGTACCAACATTCTAACTCTCAGTTTATCCTGAAAGGTGATTCAAATACTAGGTATTTCCATGGAGTCGCCAATGGCAGACACCGAAAGAAAATTATTCATTCCCTACGATTGAGGGGCATGAGCAACTTAAATCTTACTCCCTCCATTCCACAATGTAGTGCGTTCGCACTTCCCGAGATTCAAGTTTGACCACAAATTTAATCAACGAGACCGATTGTGGCGGGAGTAAAAATTATACCATTGAATTCGTATTTTTGATATGAATTCAGTGATATAATTTTTGATCCCACCGCAATCGGTCTTGTTGGTTCAATTTACAGTTAAACTTGGATCTCGAGAAGCGCGGGTGCACTACATTGTGGAATGGAGGGAGTATATCACTAATTATTATTAAAATATGTTTGGAGCCTCAGATAAAGGGAACTTCTCGATGGATGAGTCTCGTGCAGATGACATCCCCCATGTCTCTGTGGAGGAAAACAGTCTCCTAACAGCCCCTTAATCAGAGGAGGAAGCTAGAAAGGCGGTTTTCCTAATGGACCATAACAAAGCACCGGGTCCAGATGGTTTTCCCGCAGAGTTCCTTCAAAACTTCAGGGAAGTCATCAAACTGAATCTCCTACTTTTGTTTAGCGATATACATGCTAGCCAACTAGAATTATTTCCTTTAAGCTTCGGTGAGATTATTTTATTACCTAAGGTTAATGACGCTGAAAGGATACAACAATATAGACCTATTTGTCTCCTTAATGTTAATTTTAAAATATTCACGAAGGTTGCGACTACTAGGCTAAATTCGGTTGCTGGACATGGTGTTCGTCCTTCACAGACCGCTTTTATGCAAGGTAGACACATCCTAGATGGAGTTGTTATCCTTCATGAAACATTCCATGAATTACTACCTCTTTCCTGGTTTATTGGTCCCCTTAGTATTTTGTGCCAAACTTTGACCATAGATTTAACTAAGAAAATATTAATGCATGTCACTAAAAATTATATCGTTAGATTCATATTTGAACATAGTTTCCAGTGATATAATTTTTGGTTATAAGTATTAAAATTTTGTTAGTTAAATCTAAGGTCAAAATTTAGCACAAAGTGCGAAGGGGACCAATTAACCAGGACGAAGGTAGTACAACGGAAAAGGTTGAAGGGGTGGTTCTTAAAATAGACTTTGAAAAGGCTTATGACAAAGTCATGTGGCCCTTTCATCAACAAACTCTTAGAATGAAAGGATTTTCTGCAGGGTGGCGCACTATGATTCATAGCTTCGTTTCTGGGGGTAGTGTTGTCATTAAGATCAATGATGATGTTGGACACTATTTCCAAACGAAGAAGGGATTGCGAGAAGGCGACTCGTTATCGCCCATGCTATTCGATATTGTGGCGGATATGCTAGCGGTCATGATTGAGCGTGCCAAGGTTGATGGCCAAATTGATGAGGTAGTAAATCATCTGGTTGATGGTGGTCTCTCTATACTTCAATATGTCGATGATACGAATCTCTTCATGGATCATGACCTCGATAAAGCGAGAAATATGAAACTGATTTATCAGGATTCGAGCAACTCTCGGGTCTTAAGATCAATTTTCATAAAAGTGATTTTTTTTTCTTTGGCGACGCTCAAGATGAGGCCCGCCTGTATGCTGAATTGTTCGGATGCGGGTTCAGTCAGTTTCTGATCACATATTTGGGGATACCAATACATTATCGGAGACTCACAAATCCTGAATAGAAGCACGTCGAGGAGAGACTGCAAAAAAAGACTTAGTAGTTGGAAAGGTAAACAGTTGTGTCTGGGTGGAAGATTGGTCCTCATAAATTTAGTACTAAGTAATATGGTACTATATATGATTTCCTTATTCCAGTTGCCGAAAGGAGTTTTACATAGATTGGATTATTTACGATCGATTCTTTTGTCAAGGAGATAGCTAGAGAGAAAAATATCGACTAGCTAAATGGAGTGTGGTTTGCTGTCCCAAAGACCAAGGCGGGTTGGGCATCCATGACCTTGAGGTTAAGAATAGGGTGCTCCTCGGCAAATGGTTGGTTAAATTATTCATGGAAGATGGTGTATGGAAAACCCTCCTAAGTAGGAAATATGTGGGTTACAAGGCGGTATCCCAAAAATATTTGAAGCCTGGGGATTCTCACTTTTGGGCGGGTATAATAGCTACGAAGAAACACTTCTTCTGCTATGAATCCTTCTCGATTAAGGACGGCTCGAAATTTTAGATTCTAGGAAGACACATGGCTAGGAAATGCCACACTACGAGAACAATATCCGGCTCTATACAATATTGTGTGCCACAAGGGTGATACTATCGCCACGGTAATGGAATCATTTCCGCAAAATGTGACATTCAGAAAGATTTAATTGGACCTAGACTCCAACCTTGGAACATCCTGCTCCAGCGGTTGTCCACGGTGCAATTCTCACATGGGTCTGATTATTTATTCCAATGGAACCTCCATGGGAATGGACAATTCTCAGTGGAATCCATGTATATAGCGTTAATCCAGTCTGATACGCCAATTGATAATAACAAGAAGGTCTGGAAGATGAAGATGCCTCTAAAGAGTAAAATCTTTGCATGGTATCTTCGTCGTGGAGTCATTCTTACTAAAGATAACCTTATTAAAAGTAATTGGCATCGAAGTTTGCAATCTGTCTTTTGTCACCATGATGAGACAATAACACATTTATTCTCTCAATGCAAATTGACTCGTTCTATATGGTCAGTCATCCAAATAACTTCTGGCTTGTATCCTCCTTCTAGTATTGATAATGTATTTGGCAACTGGTTACATGGGATTGATCATATGTTTAGAATTCTTCTTAGGGTGGGAGCGCTTGTCGTTATTTAATCGCTTTGGCTATGTAGAAATAATAAGGTTTTCAAGGATAGAAGTACTTCTCTGATGCAGGTCTACAGATGTACCGGGACTCTTCATTTATGGTCCTCTCTACAACACGTGGAGAATCGAGACCAATTTACGAAGGTGTGTACACGACTGGAGGTTACGGCGAGGGATACTTTTACCCAACATGGGTGGCGGCATGATCTTAGGATTGCCCCCCTCCGATTTAAGCGTTATATAGACTCTACATGTCTCTTTATATTTCACCTTTTTTTGTTTATGTGAGAGAACCTTGTTGGCTGTGTGCATCTTAGTTATGCAGAGGCCATATGTAATGCTTAAATCTTTTAAGTGATAAAGCGCCCCCTTTCAAAAAAATAAGCCGGATTCGAGGCACCAAAAATCGGCTCCCGCCCACTGGCAGTGGAGCTGCATGCGAAGGGGAGACAAATCCACGGACTCACCGGTGGAGATAGAGGGGAGGAAAGCTTTCCGCAATTGACTTGTGGGAGGGCAAAGAAAAGTTGTTCCTTTGAGCTTTTTTTTAGATATGGATAAATCCATGTTATGCCTGTTCAGGAAATCAAGAGTCCTTCTCTAGATGATAGGGAGGTTTTGTTTACTCATGGTAGGCACCAATAAAATTGTGTGAATCATTTTCTAGCAAATTTTCATAGGATGGAAGGCACTACGATGTGGCCTAGATCAGGCCGGGGCGATGTGCCTAAGGGCATCTCTAACACATACCCCTAAACCAGACACAATATGACGTGTCCGTGAAAAGTGATATGGAGCCGGTCATCCAACTATATGCATCAAACACCAGACACATGTCAAAAGGAATTTGAACAAACCTGGTAAGTTTCATGCAAACCGGATGATGTTTATTTAAACCAGACTAAATTCGTTATATATTCGACATATTTCAACTAAATAGTAGCGGACGACACTTTTTAACCTAGTCTAATTGCTCAGCGGCAGTGTCCCAATTCCTATCTTCGTCATGTCCAGTAAGCTCACTAGTCGTGAGCCCTGCGGAGTGAAGCTGCGAGAGGGGAAGAATAAGACGTGGGGTACGTCCTACATGCGACACCAAGCGTACCCATGTACCATGTCCTACTCTTCCTCACCATGGCCCGGCGTGTCCATGGCGGCGGACGTGGACGGGCCGACTTCGTGCTCATTGCGTCGGGGCGCTAATCGCGGGGGCGGCGCGGCCGTCGCGAAGTTGGCAACATCTGCGGTTGCCTACGCCTCCTCTTCGTCTTCCTTCATGTCGAGTTTCGCAAACATGGCATCTTTTTCCGCCAGTAGGATGCGCAGCCACCATCGCTTACGGCAGATGTCGTGCGCGCTGCACATAGATTGCTACAATGCACGTACCTCATCTGGGAAGCCCTGGTCCTCCATTACCGTGGCCGCGAGAACATCGTCCTTCCTATGCTCACGGGCGTTTTGCCCCTACACGAGTCGAGCTCATCAAGGAGCCTGAGGTTGTAGCTCTGGTCCTCCTACGCCTACCAAAACGTTGACACAGGTGGCGATGGCTGCTCTTCCGCCATGACGGCGTTGCGCCTACATGGTCAGGGGCACCGGCTCGTTGTTGGACGCCTCTTCTATCGTCTTATTGCTGACCTTCGGCAAGCTCGCCGACAAACTAGCCTCAGTCAGTCACGCATGATGGCCTGCCAGTCGGCTGGAATGTCGACCAACTCGTACTTCTGCTACGTCGATAGGTTCTCCTACAATGCTCTAGAGCTCACGGTCATGGCTGGTATGGTGCGTTGTGGGTCATGTCGGGCGAGAAGACAACGAATAATGGATGTCGACCAGGCCAAGCAACAGGTGCCGGAGTGGGTTTTTTGCTCGTTGCGCCTGTTTAATGCCGGCAGGCAGAAAATAGGAGCCAATTTGAAGGGGTACACAGCCATCAAGTCCCGTTCGGTCACGCGTCTTTGGCATTGGAACAGACACGGAAACTGGTCAGCAGTGCCTACTTAGATTGGAGGTCGCGTGCGGTCTGAGCCGGCATGAATGTGGCATTGACGCTCTGGAGCGGCGCTAACCAGCATGAATGTACGGCAACTGCTTCGCTTAGGAGAGAGCACGGCACAGACTTTTGGATGGATCCGGGGTGTCGGGCGTAAGTGGAAGCAATCCGGATGGCCGCAAAGCCTCCCATGGTCGACGCCCAGTTTGCAAGATTTCATACATCCAGACTGATCCGTAGACCGATGGGTACTGCCTTATACGACAAACTGCGTCCTGACCGTTCCAATTGAATTGTATGTGGCCTATGTATGCAAGGACCACGTTACCGCAGTGTCAGGCAGCGCTAGGACAAGCTAAGCGTAGTAATCAGCACAGTGCACAGCAGCACTGTTTAGCGCGGCCCGGCAGGTTTTCTGTAATTAAGCCGTGATTCAAGGAATCAGGGCACTCCAAATCTCGGCACTGTCGCCGGGACGTCAACCACGTGGAGACAAGCCCCACCGACGGCATCGGATCTCCGCCCTAAACTCAGGCCGAAACTTCTCCCCGACCTTCGTGGTTTCACGCCTTGCGGCCGAACCACCGAGCAAGCATGCTTGGTGTACTTGTTTCGTTTTTCACGCGGCGTCGCCCAAGCCGGAGCCTTCTTCGCCGCGGACAAGGGACCTCCGTCCTGCTGACTTCCTGCTGCTGGGTGCTGGCGCCCACGCTCGCCACGATGCTTCCCTTATTTCGATCGATAATATAAAGAACGGGTGATCCAGATGAAACTGTACAGTACGCCGTACATATTCTGCATTTTTAGCACGGTTTTGTTTCATGGAATTTGGTATTATTGGGTATTGACCCTGCGCTGCCAGAGGCGAGCTGATATGACTCACGCATTCTGATTCGTGGCCAGTGCTTTGGTTGTTGAAGGATAATCATGGAGACTGGAATTGTGGTCGATAGTACGATCGGAGTTGTTGTTTTTTTTTTTTTTTTTTGAGGGGATAGTACGATAGGAGTTGAGGAGATGAGGTATCTAGGAACCGATTCCAGACGGGCACGCGCGAGATATATTGGTTCAAACTTATATTCCCCTAAGCAATTCCAATATGGTACTACTCGTATATCGTTGGATCAGAGTGCGAGTATATGGCATCTTTTGGTGTAGGAAATGAAGGGTTTCGTGACCAGCAAATAAAGTACTCCCTCCGTCCAGAAATACTGTTCTAGATACATCTTTTTTTATCCATTTTGATGACAAGTATTTCCAGACGGAGGGAGTACTTGCATGCTAGAGATATCATCCTCGCCGCGATTTTTCGTGTATGCTTCTCTTCTGCGTTTGCTAGCGTCTGAATCTGATCCAACGATAATATTCAGAGGGTATGCACTGCACGTACGCATGTCCATGTGGCTGTGGGGTTGCCTCAACTACCAAAAATTCGAATTTCGAAAAGTATGAATGATGGGATCTCTTGGATGATTATAGTAACGATTCTTCTTCTTTAATCATGGTCTATACCCGTTGTTGCCCTGCACTCCCATCCACAAATGTAAAAGGGAAATTTGTATGTGCATATGCAGGATTCAGAACAAACAATCGATTTCCCGGCATATCTTCTTCTCTGGACTGTACTTCCCCTGCTAGTACATTACAAGTCAAATGCATGCAGGTTCATCGAGAAAGTTGTGCTCAATTATAGCACGATGATCATATACGCTCTAGTTTCCCTTTGCTAAGATAAAGATGTCGGTTACATTGGTCGGTCACATGGTACAGGAGTCAAATTATTCAGCCCCGATTATACAAACTGCGGGAGCACCGCAAAGTCGCAAACACAGCAAGCTGAAGACCTTCTCCCGGCTGGCACAAGAACGAATTGCATTATCGAATGCGTTTGGGCCGTTCCTCTCGTGCATGACAGGTAAAGTGTGGTGGTAAGGCCTGCATGATGATGATGGTGCATCAGCCAACCAAAGATGGCCATGATGTGCAATGTGCATATGATGATATGAGAAAGGAGTGGCCGGTTCTTAATCCCCGTGTTATCGTAACGACCGATGGCAACTACCTGGCCTGATTTTGTTTATCTTTTCGGATCATGCATGGCATTGGAGGATAAGATGTGATCGCCTCCATAATCCAAGGGTTGTCCTCCGTCGGTTTTGCGTTGATTAGCGGCAATCTTGCGATCCTCCTCCTCAAAATCCGTCACTCAAATCGCGTGTGAGATGTGACCTACTGCCTACTGCTATTATGGTTTTCCCTATGTTTACTGCTTTTGGAAAGTGAAACGAGATACTTTGTAATTTACCTTCTTAGGGCATCTTCAACGGCGACACGCAAATTTTTTTCTAAACCTGTCCACGGACAAGGGGCTAGTTTCCGAACACGAATGCGAGAGCCGGTCATCCAACACTACCCGCATACATTTCAACCACTTTTTGAATTAACTGGACGAAATTCATGCAAATACGACGGATTTCATTAAAATTCGGACATCATTTACATAAAAAGACGATAATTCGACCGTTTAACTAAACACTTAAAGATACTAAACTCTATACCGGACGACAACCTAGTACACGCGACCGCCCTGTCCTGCTGCACCGTCGCTGTCATCATCCCTCTAACATCGCAAGGCTTACGAAGGGCCGCAGCAGCCTTGTCCGGCTGCTGGCTGCCGCTCCGCCTCCTGGTGTGCGGTGCGGAGTGCCGCCACGGCCAGTGCAGGCGGAGGCCTTGCCCTTGCTGGCATCAGAACTCTCCTAAGAAACCACTGCTCGTCGTACTTGGTGATCTGGTTGTCGAGGCGGCGGCGGCGGCTTCTGGCGTCCGTCTCACTGGTGGTGATGGACGGTCGAGGCCCCATGCGGCGGCGGGGTCTGGGTCATTTCGGACACATTACGGCGCCTCGTCGGTCTTGGCGAACGAGGAGCGACGGGCGGCGTTGAGCCGGTCATACCGCGCCCGCTGACGCGTCGCCCGCTCCTCCTTTGAGACGACGATCCTTGACCCCGAGGGGCCACCGACACTGTCGCCTCCAAGGTAATGGAGGATGCAGCCGTGCACCTTCCATATGGTCAGCGGAAGCTCCTCGACAACTTGGCGGCGGATGCGGCAGGGCGGCAAGTCGAACCTGCTAATGAGCGTGTATCGGTTGTGTACCAGTGGCGACGTGGGCTCGTCCTTCACGCGGTGTCAAATCTGGCCGCCGCGGCCACGGCAGCGCACCGGGGGGAGGGGTGTGGGTGCTCCTCCTTGACCCGCCGGGGTGGGGACATTGGCTCCAGCTTGACGCGGTAGCACGACGGGGATGGTGGCTCCTCCTTGACCCGCGCCGGCGACAGTGGTGTCGGTCCCATATGACGGAGTCAGTGCTCCTTCATTATCTCCATCTGGCGAATGAATTCTTAATCCGTTAGATCCGCCTCCGCGTGGAGGCGCTGTCGCTGCTCCGACTGCTATTGTGGCTGCTAGTCCTCCTCGTCACCAATGGAGAGGACAATCTCCTCCATGCCGGAAGAGCCGGCCGTTGTGGATGCCGAGGGGCCAGAGAGAGTGACGCTGGCGCCAAGATCTACCTGAGGATGAACTACCACCATGACTTAGGCATCACCGTTGTAGGTGGAGGGGCTCGGAGAGGAGGAAGTGATCAAAGAGAAGAAGATGCAGTTGTGCATCGCAGGAGCACGGCTTATATAGCCGCAGCCAGGCTAGACGAAAACGGGCGGTCAGTCCACTTCAATGTGATGCAGCGGCCGAAGTTGGTTCCTCGGAAAGTTGCATTCGCATTAAAGTGGCGGTTGCCGAGAGGTCACGTCGGTCAGCGCCGCCCTCCCGCTGGTCACATCGCACGACATCAATATCGGCCGTTGCATGCTCTAGGATGGCATGAATGCGGCGCGGTAAGCGGCAGGTGCATCAGAAGCAAAGCACGGGAGGGGAGGGTGGGGGTTGGATGGGCCAGGGCGGTCAGAAGCGGACGTGGGTAGTGTTCGGACGCCTGCAAAGCCCCTCACATTTGTCTCCGATTTTCGAGAGAAAATATGTCCGGACCACGCTGCGGACCGATATAGGACCGCGTTAGATGAATTCACGGTCAAGACAGTGCGGTCCAGACATATGCGGGCGGTTCGAGGGTCGTCGTTGGAGATGCCCTTAGGACCCAATTCATTTTTGTTACTGCATTTCAGATATGCATGACAAAGTATTTGGCCAATCGCTGGTTAAAGAAACATTTGGCTAAAAGGCTTTTCTCTCTTTCCTACTTTGTCCAAAAAATACGGCAAACTGGCCCTTAATTATATTTTTTTAAATGCATTTTTGTAGAAATTTTTTCAGTATATTCATCAACTGTCAAGGTAGTGCAAATAATAGTAGAAGTAAAAATACATCCATGTTCATAGACTATGTAGCGACGACTACAAGCACTGGAGTGAATCGAAGGCGTCGTAGCTATCGCCCCTCCCTTATCGGGTCCGGGCAAAATTAATGTAGTAGAAAGCTAGGAAGTCGTCGTGCTAAGACCTCATAGGACCAGTGCACCAAAACAGCAACAGTCACTGATGAAAAGAAGCACAGAACGAAATGATCCAACCTGTAGACACACGAACACGGACGAACGAAGACCGGATCCATGTGGATCCACCGAAGACAAACATCGACTGAATCCCATGAGATCTGACGGAGACCTCCCCCCCCCCCCCCCCCCCAACGATGCTAGAAACACCACCAGAACGAGGGCTAGGCGGAGAGGACCTTATTCCATCAATAGAGAGTCGTTGCAGCCTCACATCTCTGAGCATGACACAAACCTTACAGAACTATTAAAAATGGAGCTCTCCCTCCTGTAAGGGCCGGGATCCACCGTGCCTCCATGGTCCTAAAACCATAGGAGACATCGTAAACTGACGCTGGCGCCGACGGAGGCAGTAAAAACCCTAGCACGCTCGGTGGTGGGAACAAGCCCCGCTGTCCGTGGTGGCCTACACCAAATCATCTTTTATACTCAAAAAAATCATGTTGTTTTTCGAGAAGTTCTTTTTCAGAAGTCAATCCTTTATATTTTTGACAAAACTTACTAAAGTATCAAAATCTACAATACTAGATTAATATATTTCATATTATTCATTTTATAGGTAGATGTTGATAGTATTTCTATGAGCTTACTCTAAGTTTATGTTCTGAAAAAAACTAATACGCATTGTAAAAGAGAATGGAGTGAGTACAAATAAGTCAAAATAGACAAACGACCAACTACAGAGGGGCTCTAAACAATAAATGTGCTCACGAGACACACCAAGAAAACATAGAGGTTAAGAATCAATAGCGATGATCTTTCTTCAAAGGAAGGATCACCTCCCGGCATCTCCATCCTTATACACACATCCAGAATACTATTAAGGTAATGAATCTAAGGACATCAACATGTGGAGTACATGGATAACAACGGCATAAGATGTGAGCTAGGCACCTTCGAATAAGTCATCTTCTTTTGTGGCAACGCCTTCAAGAAGGGATGATGCAATAGCGCCATTGTAACCACATCTGGTTGGAGACAACTAGGACAAGGGCTTTCATCATCTGGCCGAGACAAACCTATCAAAACCAACACATACCAGTATGGAGACAATGCCTTGAATAAAGGTAACGACGCAATTCTGTCGCTGCTGAGCCTGACCAATAAAGGTCAAAACAATAATTTTCACATTGGACATGAAGTGGTGTTTCAATCACCATCTTGGTGACGCCGGATCCTATCATCCCCGACGTACTCAGGTGTCATTGAGTCTCTGAAACCCAATGGTGGAGCTTGAAGCCCATTGTTGGGCGGACTGGGCGGGCCAAATAGACGTAAACAACATGTGGACCGGTGTTCCAAGGCCTAGAAGTAAAAAATTGTGTACAAACTACAAAAAACTGCACGGGCCACGGCCCATTTGCCCTTCTCATGGCTCCGCTAGTGCTGGAACCCCTGCACCGCACAACCAACACTCCGACAAAAGGGTGTGATAGGCCCATGTTGCCATTGGTGACCATCGTCGTCCCAAAAGAAGTCGAATCCGCCTCAAGGGGCTCCATGTTGGCAAGAGCCACCAACCATATCCTCGGGGCGTTGCACAGGTGTCCTCCATGTGAACGAGCTTGACAAAGAGTAACACCGCAAATCATGCATGGCCCCGACGTCCACCGCAAGGATCATGCATTGGGTCTAGGTGACAATGAGGAAACTAGGATACACAATAGAAAAATGAACAAATTTGAATTTGCAGCAGTATTTTGCCACTATTGCATGTATCATAGGATAGCACCACATAGATGTTGGAAATATGCCCTAGAGGCAATAATAAATTAGTTATTATTATTATATTTCCTTGTTCATGATAATCGTTTATTATCCATGCTATAATTGTATTGAAAGGAAACTCAGTTACATGTGTGGATACATAGACAACACCATGTCCCTAGTAAGCCTCTAGTTGACTAGCTCGTTGATCAATAGATGGTTACGGTTTCCTGACCATGGACATTGGATGTTGTTGATAACGGGATCACATTATTAGGAGAATGATGTGATGGACAAGACCCAATCCTAAGCCTAGCACAAAGATCGTAGTTCGTATGCTAAAGCTTTTCTAATGTCAAGTATCATTTCCTTAGACCATGAGATTGTGCAACTCCCGGATACCGTAGGAATGCTTTGGGTGTACCAAACGTCACAACATAACTGGGTGGCTATAAAGGTGCACTACAGGTATCTCCGAAAGTGTTTGTTGGGTTGGCACGAATCGAGACTCGGATTTGTCACTCCGGTTAACGGAGAGGTATCTCTGGGCCCACTCGGTAGGACATCATCATAATGTGCACAATGTGACCAAGGGGTTGATCACGGGATGATGTGTTACGGAACGAGTAAAGAGACTTGCCGGTAACGAGATTGAACAAGGTATCGGCATACCGACGATCGAATCTCGGGAAAGTACAATACCGCTAGACAAAGGGAATTGTATACGGGATCGATTGAGTCCTTGACATCGTGGTTCATCCGATGAGATCATTGTGGAATATGTGGGAGCCAACATGGGTATCCAGATCCCGCTATTCGTTATTGACCGGAGAACGTCTCGGTCATGTCTGCATGATTCCCAAACCCGTAGGGTCTACACACTTAAGGTTCGATGACGCTAGGGTTATAAAGGAAGTTTGTATGTGGTTACCGAATGTTGTTCGGAGTCCCGGATGAGATCCCGGTCGTCACGGGGAGTTCCGGAATGGTCCGGAGGTAAATATTTATATATGGGAATTCCTGTTTTGGTCACCGGAAAAGTTTCGGGTTTTATTGGTAACGTATCGGGACCACCGGGAGGGTCCCGGGGGTCCACCAAGTGGGGCCACCATCCTCGGAGGGCTGCATGGGCCAAGTGTGGGAGGGGACCATCCCTAGTAGGGCTGGTGCGCCCTCCCCCCCCCCCACAAGGGCCAAGGCGCCTAGGGTTTGGGGGAGGGGGTGCACCCACCTAACTTGGGGGGCAAGTTTCCCCTCTCCCCCCCTTGGCCGCAACCTAGATGGGTTTGGGCTGGCCGCCGCCCCTAGGGGTGGAACCCTAGGTGGGGGCACAGCCCTCCCTCTCCCCCTATATATACTTGAGGGTTTTGGGGCTGCCAACAGATGAGTTTGACCTCTCCCTGGCGCAGCCCTACCTCTCTCCCTTCTCCTCTCCCGCAGTGCTTGGCGAAGCCCTGCAGGATTGCCACGCTCCTCCATCACCACCACATTGTTGTGCTGCTGCTGGACGGAGTCTTCCTCAACCTCTCCCTCTCTCCTTGCTGGATCAACGCATGGGAGATGTCACCGAGTTGTACGTGTGTTGAACGCGGAGGTGCCGTCCGTTCGGCACTAGGATCTCCGGTGATTTGGATCACGACGAGTACGACTCCTTCAACCCCGTTCTCTTGAACGCTTCCGCTTAGCGATCTACAAGGGTATGTAGATGCACTCTCCTTCCCCTCGTTGCTGGTTTCTCCATAGATAGATCTTGGTGACACATAGGAAAATTTTGAATTTCTGCTACGTTCCCCAACAGTGGCATCATGAGCTAGGTCTATTGCGTAGATTCTTTGCACGAGTAGAACACAAAGTAGTTGTTGGCGTTGATTTTGTTCAATATGCTTACCGTTACTAGTCCAATCTTGTTTCGACGGTATTGTAGGATGAAGCGGCCCGGACCGACCTTACACGTACTCTTACGTGAGACAGGTTCCACCGACTGACATGCACTTGTTGCATAAGGTGGCTAGCGGGTGCCAGTCTCTCCCACTTTAGTCGGAACGGATTCGATGAAAAGGGTCCTTATGAAGGGTAAATAGCAATTGGCATATCACGTTGTGGTTTTGCGTAGGTAAGAAACGTTCTTGCTAGAAACCCATAGCAGCCACGTAAAACATGCAAACAACAATTAGAGGACGTCTAACTTGTTTTTGCAGGGTATGCTATGTGATGTGATATGGCCAAGAAGAATGTGATGAATGCTATGTGATGTATGAGATTGATCATGTCCTTGTAATAGGAATCACGACTTGCATGTCGATGAGTATGACAACCGACAAGAGCCATAGGAGTTGTCTTTATTTATTGTATGACCTGCGTGTCATTGAACAACGCCATGTAATTACTTTACTTTATTGCTAACCGGTAGCCATAGTAGTAGAAGTAATAAGTTGGCGAGACAACTTCATGGATACACGATGATGGAGATCATGATGATGGAGATCATGGTGTCATGCCGGTGACGATGATGATCATGGAGCCCTGAAGATGGAGATCAAAAGGAGCAAAATGGTATTGGCCATATCATGTCACTATTTTGATTGCATGTGATGTTTATCATGTTTCTACATCCTATTTGCTTAGAACGACGGTACTAAATAAGATGATCCCTCATTAAAATTTCAAGAAAGTGTTCCCCCTAACTGTGCACCATTGCGAAAGTTCATCGTTTCGAAGCACCACGTGATGATTGGGTGTGATAGATTCTTACGTTCACATACAACGGGTGTAAGCCAGATTTACACACGCGAAACACTTAGGTTAACTTGACGAGCCTAGCATGTACAGACATGGCCTCGGAACACAAGAGACCGAAAGGTCGAGCATGAGTCGTATGGTGGATACGATCAACATGAAGATGTTCACCGATGATGACTAGTCCATCTCACGTGATGATCGGACACGGCCTAGTTGACTCGGATCATGTAATCACTTGGATGACTAGAGGGATGTCTATCTGAGTGGGAGTTCATTAGATGAACTTAATTATCCTGAACATAGTCAAAAGCCCTTTGCAAATTATGTCATAGCTCGCGCTTTAATTCTACTGTTTTAGATATGTTCCTAGAGAAAATATAGTTGAAAGTTGACAGTAGAGATTATGCGGACAGTAGAAAGCTTATGTCCTTAATGCACCACTCAGTGTGCTGAACCCCAAACGTTGTCTGTGGATGTTGCGAACATCGGACATACACGTTTTGATAACTACGTGATAGTTTAGTTAAACGGTTTAGAGTTGAGGCACCAAAGACGTTTTTGAAATGTCACGGAACATATGAGATGTTTCGAGGGCTGAAATTGGGATTTCAGGCTCGTGCCCACGTCAAGAGGTATAAGACCTCCGACGATTTTCTTAGCCTGCAAACTAAGGGAGAAAATCTCAATCGTTGAGCTTGTGCTCAGATTGTCTGAGTGCAACAATCACTTGAATCGAGTGGGAGTTGATCTTCTAGAGATAGTGATGTTTCTCCAAAGTCATTGCCACCAAGCTGCTAGAGCTTCGTGATGAACTATAACAAATCAGGGATAGATATGATGATCCTTGAGATATTCGCGATGTTTGACACCGCGAAAGTAGGAATCAAGAAGGAGCATCAATTGTTGATGGTTGGTGAAACCACTAGTTTCAAGAAGGGCAAGGGCAAGAAGGGATACTTCATGAAACAGCAAATCAGCTGTTGCTCTAATGAAGAAACCCAAGGTTGAACCCAAACCCGAGACTAAGTGCTTCTGTAATAAGGGGAATAACCATTGGAGCAGAATTACCCTAGATACTTGGTAGATGAGAAGGCTGGCAAAGTCGATAGAAGTATATTGGATATACATTAAGTTAATGTGTACTTTACTAGTACTCCTAGTAGCACCAGGGTATTAGATACCGGTTCGGTTGCTAAGTGTTAGTAACTCGAAATAAAAGAGCTACGGAATAAACGGAGACTAGCTAAAGGTGAGATGACGATGTGTGTTGGAAGTGTTTCCAAGGTTGCTGTGATCAAGCATCGCCTGCTCCGTCTACCATCGAGATTGGTGTTAAACCTAAATAATTGTTATTTGGTGTTTGCGTTGAGCATAGACATGATTGGATTATGTCTATCACAATACGGTTATTCATGTAAGGAAAATAATGGTTACTCTATTTATTTGAATAATACCTTCAATGGTCTTGCACCTAAAAGAATGGTTTATTAAATCTCGATCATAGTGATACACATTTTCATGCCAAAAGATATAAGATAGTAATGATAGTACCACTTACTTGTGGCACTGCCATGTAAGTCATATTGGTATAAAACGCATGAAGAAGCTCCATGTTGATGGATCTTTGGACTCACTCGTTTTTGAAAAGTTTGAGACATGCGAACCATGTCTATTGGTGTATACGCATGAAGAAACTCCATGCAGATGGATCGTTTGGACTCACTTGATTTTGAATCACTTGAGAAATGCAAATCATACCACATGGGCAAGATGACTGAAAAGCCTCGTTTTCAGTAAAATGGAACAAGATAGCAACTTGTTGGAAGTAACACATTTTGATGTGTGCAGTCCAATGAGTGCTGAGGCATGCAGTGAATATCGTTATGTTCTTACTTCACGGATGATTTAAGTAGATACTGAGTATATTTACTTGATGAAACACAAGTCTGAATTATTGAATGGTTCAAGTAATTTCAGAGTGAAGTTGAAGATCATCGTGACAAGAGGATAAAATGTCTATGATATGATCATAGAGATGAGTATCTGAGTTACGAGCTTTGGCACGCAATTAAGACATTGTGGAAATTGTTTCACAATTAATACCGCCTGGAACACCATAATGTGATGGTGTGTCCGAACATCATATTTGCACCCTATTGGATATAGTGCGTACCATGATGTATCTTATCGAATTACCACTACCGTTCATGGGTTAGGCATTAGAGACAACCGCACTCACTTTAATAGGGCACCACGTAATTCCGTTGAGACGACACCGTTTGAACTATGGTTTGGAGAAACCTAAGTTGTCGTTTCTTAAAAGTTTGGGGCTGCGACGCTTATGTGAAAAAGTTTCATCGTGATAAGCTCGAACCCAAAACGGATAAATACATCTTCATAGGATACCCAAAATGGTTGGGTATACCTCCTATCTCAGATCCGGAAGCAAAAGTAATTGTTTCTAGAAACGGGTCCTTTCTTGAGGAAAAGTTTCTCTCGAAAGAATTGAGTGGGAGGATGATGGAGACTTGATGAGGTTATTGAACCGTCACTTCAACTAGTGTGTAGCAGGGCACAGGAAGTTGTTCCTGTGGCGCCTACACCAATTGAAGTAGAAGCTTATGATAGTGATCATGAAGTTTCGGATCAAGTCACTACCGTACCTCGTAGGGTGACAAGGATGCGTACTACTTCAGAGTGGTACGCAACCCTGTCTTAGAGGTCATGTTGCTAGACAACAATGAACCTACGAGCTATGGAGAAGCGATGGTGGGCCCGAATTCCGATGAATGGCTCGAGGCCATAAAATCCGAGAAAGGATCCATGACTTTGGAAGAAATACTTGATGGTCGTAAGGCCGTTGGGTACAGATGGATTTTAAAGGGAAGACAGACAATGATGGTAAGAATCACCATTAAGAAAGCTTGACTTGTCGTTAAGATGTTTTCTGACAAGTTCAAGGAGTTGACTATGGTGAGGCTTTCTCACTCGTAGCGATGCTAAGAGTCTGTTGGAAATGGATTAGCAGTTACTGCATTATTTATGAAATCTTGCAGATAAAATGTCAAAACATTGTCTCCTCGATAGTTTTCTTGAGGAAAGGTTGTATGTGATACAACCAGAAGGTTTTGACAATCCTGAAGAACGCTAACAAATATGCCAAACTCCAGCAATCCTTCTAAGGACTGGAGTAAGCATCTCGGAGTTGGAATGTACGCTTTGATGAGATGATCAAAGATTTTGGGTTTATACAAAAGTTTATGAGAAACTTGTATTTCCAAAGAAGTGAGTGGGAGCACTATAGATGTTCTGATAAGTATATGTTGTTGACATATTGTTGATCAGAAATGATGTAGAATTTCTGGAAAGCATATAGGGTTATTTGAAAGGTGTTTTTAAATAGAAAACCTGGAATAAGCTGCTTGAACATTGAGCATCAAGATCTATGAGGATAGATCAAAAATGCTAAATGGTACTTTCAAATGAGCACATACCTTGACATGATCTTGAAGGTGTTCAAGATGGATCAGTCAAAGAAGGAGTTCTTGCCTCAGTTGTAAGGTATGAAGTTAAGAGTTAAAGCTCGACCACGGCAGAAGAGAGAGAAAGGACGAAGGTCGTCCCCTATGCTTCAGACGTACGCTCTATAGTATGCTATGCTGTGTATCGCACCGGAAGTGTGCCTTGCATGAGTTAGTCAAGGGGTACAAGAATGATCCAGGAATAGATCATTGGACAGCGGTGAAAATTGTCCTTGGAGTAAATAAAGGACATGTTTCTCGAATATGGAGGTGATAAAGAGTTTGGCGTAAAGGGTTACGTCGATGCAAGCTTTAACACCTATCCGAATGACTCTGAGTAGCAAACCGGATACGTATAGTGGAGCAACCATTTGGAATTGCTTCAAGTAGAGCGTGGAAGCAGCATTTACAATATGACATAGAGAATTGCGAAGTACATACGGATCTGAATGTTACAGACCCGTTGACTAAAACCTCTCTCACAAGCAAAACATGATCAAATCCCAGAACTCATTGAGACTTAATCACATGGTGATGTGAACTAGTTTAAGACACTAGTAAACTCTTTGGATGTTGGTCACATGGCGATGTGACCTATCAGTGTTAATCACATGGCGATGTGAACTAGATTATTGACTCTAGTGCAAGTGGGAGACTGTTGGAACTATGCCCTAGAGGCAATAATAAATTAGTTATTATCATTATATTTCCTTGTTCATGATAATCGTTTATTATCCATGATATAATTGTATTGAAAGGAAACTCAGTTACATGTGTGGATACATAGACAACACCATGTCCCTAGTAAGCCTCTAGTTGACTAGCTCGTTGATCAATAGATGGTTACGGTTTCCTGACCATGGACATTGGATGTTGTTGATAACGGGATCACATCATTAGGAGAATGATGTGATGGACAAGACCCAATCCTAAGCCTAGCACAAAGATCGTAGTTCGTATGCTAAAGCTTTTCTAATGTCAAGTATCATTTCCTTAGACCATGAGATTGTGCAACTCCCGGATACCATAGGAATGCTTTGGGTGTACCAAACATCACAACGTAACTGGGTGGCTATAAAGGTGCACTACAGGTATCTCCGAAAGTGTCTGTTGGGTTGGCACGAATCGAGACTGGGATTTGTCACTCCGGTTAACGGAGAGGTATCTCTGGGCCCACTCGGTAGGACATCATCATAATGTGCACAATGTGACCAAGGGGTTGATCACGGGATGATGTGTTACGGAACGAGTAAAGAGACTTGCCGGTAACGATATTGAACAAGGTATCGGCATACTGACGATCGAATCTCGGGCAAGTACAATACCGCTAGACAAAGGGAATTGTATACGGGATCGATTGAGTCCTTGACATCGTGGTTCATCTGATGAGATCATCATGGAACATGTGGGAGCCAACATGGGTATCTAGATCCCGCTGTTGGTTATTGACCGGAGAACGTCTCGGTCATGTCTGCATGATTCCCGAACCCGTAGGGTCTACACACTTAAGATTCGATTACGCTAGGGTTATAAAGGAAGTTTGTATGTGGTTACCGAATGTTGTTCGAAGTCTCGGATGAGATCCCGGTTGTCACGAGGATTTCCGGAATGGTCCGGAGGTAAAGATTTATATATGGGAAGTCCTGTTTTGGTCACCGGAAAAGTTTCGGGTTTTATCGGTAACGTATCGGGACCACCGGGAGGGTCCCGGGGGTCCACCAAGTGGGGCCACCATCCCCGGAGGGCTGCATGGGCCAAGTGTGGGAGGGGACCAGCCCCAAGAGGGTTGGTGCGCACCCCCCCCCCCACAAGGGCCCAAGGCGCCTAGGGTTTGGGGGAGGGGCGCACCCACCTAACTTGGGGGGCAAGTTTCCCCTCTCCCCCCTTGGCCGCACCCTAGATGGGTTTGGGCTGGCCGCCGCCCCTAGGGGTGGAACCCTAGGTGGGGGCGCAGCCCTCCCTCTCCCCCTATATATACTTGAGGGTTTGGGGGCTGCCAACAGATGAGTTTGACCTCTCCCTAGCGCAGCCCTACCTCTCTCCCTTCTCCTCTCCCGCGGTGCTTGGCGAAGCCCTGCAGGATTGCCATGCTCCTCCATCACCACCATGCCGTTGTGCTACTGCTGGATGGAGTCTTCCTCAACCTCTCCCTCTCTCCTTGCTGGATGAAGGCATGGGAGACGTTACCGAGCTGTACGTGTGTTGAACGCGGAGGTGCCGTCCGTTCGGCACTAGGATCTCCGGTGATTTGGATCACGACGAGTACGACTCCTTCAACCTCGTTCTCTTGAACGCTTCCGCTTAGCGATCTACAAGGGTATGTAGATGCACTCTCCTTCCCCTCGTTGCTGGTTTCTCCATAGATAGATCTTGGTGACACGTAGAAAAATTTTGAATTTCTGCTACATTCCGCAACAATAGAAGTGTTCAATTTGAGATAACTAGTACTTACCAAAACCCAAGGCAGCCAGGAGTTAGGCCCTGTTTGTTTGGGTTGCGGCTGAATGAGAAGCAGCTGGAGCTGGTAGAAGCTAAAAAGCGGGCTGGAGCTGGTAGAAGCTGAGAAGTCCAAAAAGCATGTTTGGTTACTTTTTTAGGACGACTGGTGATGCTGTAGCTGGTGGTGAAAGCCTGTAATGCCCTTGAATGCTGAAGATGTTATTTAAACACTAATTTGACATGATTTATCTGCTTATGTTGTATATTTTCTCAAATGATATGTTTTGCTTCCAATTTAGCCCAAAAATATTATTTTTGTTGCAAATTAATTATAGATAATAAATTTTTATAGATTTAGGTATTTTAAATATTTCTTCCATGGCCATTGGTATAGGCAGTGTGTTTCAATGAATTTGACATATTTGACAAATGACAATACCTTTGAACACATCATAACAATATAATACCAACTATATATTGCATCAAACTATCTTTTCGATTGCAAAATGCATGGTTATGGTGAAATACAATCCTACTCTCTCGCCACAAACACATAGTTCAACAATTAAACAAGCAAATGCATAGTTTAAATAGTTCAACAATTAAGCCAGGAGATACATAGTTAAACAATATGTATAAAATTGTCTCTTGAGCCCATTGAGTCTCTCTTTATTTGACTTCATTGCATAAAAGAAACAGTGGTTTGATGGTTTCGCTTGCTTTCTCATGCTTGGGCTTCGATTGTATAGTGTTCGAGAGTACATCAACATTTGTTTCCCCAACCATCATAAGATCCTTTATGTCCGAAGGAGGTCCTTTGCGGAAAGCTCAACTTGCCATGTGAATCTACACATAAGATAAAACTTCCGTACTTGTCATACACATAATAGAACATGCTATTAGTAAATCGGTTTTCTGCATTTGAAAGCAACCATCCATGTCAAGTAATTGTTTAGCCTATGTCCATGTTGTACTTGATCAGTTGCGCACTTGGAAAAAACTTCGATGGGCTCTCGATCCCACATCTGAACTAACATCTACATGTCAGACATCAAGCAATCATCAAACTCTCACCTAATAGTTGAGATCTATATGAGCATACACACACAACCCATGACAACAAGCAACCATGACCAGCAAACATATATTATACTAGCAAAAGCAAGCATTTCTGTCAATCAACAAGCAACCATGTTGTCCAACAAGTAACAATTTTTTCACAGGAATCATGAAGAAATGGCTCACCTTGAGCTTCCTCGAGGTAGCAGTGGAGGGAGACCGAGGAGGCGTTGTCGAGGCAGCAACCAAGGTCATGGGATGGGTGGTCAGATCCAGTACACGTTGTGGCAGGTGATGGTTCAGAAGGCCGGATCTGGTCGGTGTCGCTGCTGCTGATGATAGCGGCGCTGGGTCCTAGAGAAGGCAGCAGAGCGAGCTCCCGGATCGGGAGGAGGCGGGGAGAGATCTGGTTGAGGGAGGTGCGAGCTCCGGCTGCCAGGGTGGCCGGAGATGGCGGCGGTGGAGCAAACCCTAGCGCCTCCTCTATGTTGTCTCTTTCTACCATATCGGGGGGAGGGGAATGGGGTGACAGGGTGGGAGAACGAAAAATCTAAAGGGGTGGTGGCGGTGGCATTTTCTATGTAATTTCAGCGAAGTGAAAGGGCGGGCTTTTGCGGGAGGGATGAGAAGTCGGTGGAGCTGCGGGAAGCTACTCTGGATGTGATTTTCCTTCATAGTGTAATTTCAAGACGTGCTTCTCCGAAGCTCCATCGCAGGAAATAGCTGTTTGGCTGGGCTTCAACTTTTAGGGGGCTAGAAGCAGCAAAAGCTGAAGCCGAAGCCTAAACAAATAGGGCCTTAGAATTAGCAGAACGGGTTTTTGTTCTAGGGAGGTTGTTTTCAAGGCACAAATTGCTAGTTAAGAAACTAGTGGTCATCCATGGAACTACATGCATCACTCACTTAAGAGTGCATAAAATGCAAGTGCTAGGGTAAAAGTTTAGCAAACTAAATACATATGTTCACATGGAGCAACTTTAAAACTGCACACACCCGTCATTTCACCCAAAAGTTCAAGTTGGTGGAGAAAGGTGAGCTATGCATTTATACGTCAACACTCCCCCTCACATGTGGCTCCCCTGGGCCTAAACTTTGACTGAAAGTGGGATGCAATTTCTATTTTTCAATTGCGCCAGCCGGGTCTTGGACTCAAAACTTCTTGACTCAGGTACCATATAGAATTGCACGATGTTGACGTATAAATGCATAGCCCACCTTCCTGCACAAGGTTGAGCTTTTGAGTGAACTGGCTTGCGCTTGTAGTTCTACGACAACATTGTAGTGAACAAAATGAATCTAGATTATGTGTCTATACATGTAACCGCACTAACAATTATTAAATAACAAATAATATAAGCATATTAGTATAGAAGTACTATAGTAGATGAAGTTTATATGTCAGTGCTTAATGTTCTAGCTACTTGCATCATTTATGCGAGTTGAGACACTCAGAATGCAAAAATGGCATAGGCTTTTCTCCGAGGAAACAAACTCGGAGTCCATGTTGCTCACATATGCAACATGGCCATGAAAAGCACACTTGTCGGCTACTCTACAACAAAGTAGAAACATCCAAGAAATCAGAAAAGGCTTACCAAATTGAATCTTGTAACCTGCGGTTGAGAAGAATCGGAGAGAAATGAACGCCTACCGTGTTGCCTCGCTGCTTTGCCCTCACTAACTGCTAGCCCTGCAGCCGCCCCTTGCAATTTCTCTAACCCAATCCAGTCTGGTCATCTTCTCCATTGTCGGTGACATCACAAATCTTCATTATCTTCTGATGCGGAGCATCCCTCGCTCATCCCCATGGACGTACCTACATCTCCCTCAACACCAATTGGACCCATGACAAGATCTAGAGCGAAGGCTATCGAAGATAAGGTGAACTCGCTCCTCTCCGAACTCCCTATTCCTCCTCATGAGACATGGCTACTACCTCATTCCGAAACTCTGTGTGTGCTCAGGTACTTGGAGGAGAGCCACAAGGCAGCTACACCCAATGGCCAAGGAGGCAAGGACACCAAGCGTGATGGACAAGAAAAAGAGCTGCTTTGGAAGCTACAGGCATCGGACGACCGACCCAGTCCGAACGTCCGACGACTCCCAGGACACGGACGATCGAGCCCTCCAGACGTCCGGTACTTCACCACCCGAGCCAAATCTACGGATGTCCGAGGAGGACCGGACGACCGGGCGACCAGCGACCAAGCTAAATCTACGGAAGACCGATGGTCACCGGACGTCCGGACCGTCCCGAAGCTCTGGACGACCGGCCCCCTCCGGATGTCCGACGCATCCCCGATAGAGCCAAATCTACGGAAGTCCGAGCCCTATCAGACGTCCAGACCGTCCCGAGCCTCCAGACGTCCGACGTCTTCCGGACGTCCGGCACCTGAGTGACCGCACCCGCGGGCTGGAGCCCTTGTACCCCTTCACTTTGACTTCCATTTGCACTACGACTATAAATAGGTCTCTCCCACCTCCTAGCTAGGGTTAGCATTGGTTTAGCTCATATTTTGTTTGAGAGCCTTGCTCATCCACTTGGTTACTTCTCCTCGGAGCTCACGACCTCTTCGGAGAAGACCCCCCAAGCGGATTCAAGACCCCTTCAAGGGAAGACCCCCAAGACCTCCTCACGGAGAAGAACGGTTACTCTTGTATCTTCCCTTTGTTGATTTTGAATCTTGTGCTACCTTATGTGTTCGGTGATCTAGCCCTCGTGTGATCAATTACTTGTCGGTTGAGTGTTTCTCTTGTTCCTCCCCGTGATTTCCCTTGTGTTCTTCCGCGCGTTCTTCGTGTTTCTCCGTAGGATCCACTCCAAACGTGAAAGATCGTCCCCATAGGGTTCCGCCCCACATCATCTTGGTATCATGAGCCACGTTGATCACGTTTTTGGAGCCCCTACCCCGTGTTTTCTAGCTTGATTTTGTTGTTTTCATCCTAAATCCTAAAATTCCCCATCAAAAATAGCCCCAAATTTTCTTTTGTGATTTGTTGGTGAGTTGAGATTTTGTTGGATTTGGTCCATGGATTTGAGTTGCTACCTGTGGATCTAGCTTTCCCCACCCTCCCCAACCTTTTCCATCCATCAATCCGCTCAATTTCGACCTCACCATCTTCTTCCTCCCTGAAATCTCACAGTTCATCCCGTGCCCGAGTTTCGCCCAGGCACCGGATGACCGGAACCCGCCGGATGACCGTAAAAACCGGACGTCTGTGAAACTCTGACGAAACTGAATATTGTTCAGTTCGGCCACCACCACAGCTCCACCTGCCACCACATCCTCCAAACCCACATACACCACCATCATTCCCGATACCTCCTACGACGATTTTGACACGTTTTGGTCTTTGAGATTTTGAGTTGTGGATCCCGTGTCCTATTGTGTTTCGACTATCTAGGTACGATTCGACTTCATCATCACCATGACTCATCTTCGCAAGGGTATCATCATCGCCAAGGACGGTAACATCGACGACATCTTTGTCATACCTTGCAATTGCATTGATACCCTTATTGCCTCATTTTGCGTAGCTTAGCCATCGAGGCTAGCCATTGAGTATTGCCGGCAACATGACTTGTGCACATTAGTGATCATACTCCATAACATACATACCATACCATAGTGGTGCATATCTTGAGATCGACTTGTGTGTCACAAAGTTGTCATCGCATACACAATTGCTATCTTGGTTCGTGAAGTTTTGCATGAGAAAAGAGCTCGAAAGTGAAAGAGCCACCCAAGCTTTTAAGCAAAAAGGAAAGATAAGCAAATAGTTTATAAGCAAGAACCATACCATCATACTACATTAAGATTGTCATATCCGATCATCTTGGATCATAGCACCGAAACACCAAACATATAGCATACTTGGGATAGAGATAGTTGCATTTTTGCCTAGTAGGTTGTGCACAAGTTTCGTATCCGCCTATTGTGAAATCGTGCTAGCGTCTCTCTAGTATTGTGCAACAAGAGCATTTTCGTGGTCTCCACATTTTGGCTCACTTCTGGTTTGCACAATCCCACTTATCTATTTGCGTGTGTGTCTCTGTCTACCATTACTTGCTTGGTCTACTTGTTACATTTGCAAATTTGTGAATCTTTTCCAACATTATCGAAGCTCACTTACAATTGCATCAAATTTTGTGCCACCATCTTAACCAAGCTTCACCATAAGCTTTTACTTGTGTTGGTGTGAGAACCAACAAGAATTGGTACCAAAAGTGCTATTTCATTGTCCGCATTTGAGTGAACTTGATTCATCTTCAACATCGGTCAAGGTACATTTGGTATACGTTCTTCTCCGTCTACCACTTACATTTTGTTTGGAATGATGGATAGGCCAAGTTCTTCTACCAATCCACCCCTCATCGAGAACGGCGACGACATGTCATCATTCATCACCAAGAGCCACCTCTTTGGTGCTCAAAGGGCGTTACACCAAGAGAAACAAGCAATGAGAGACCGCATCGACAACCTCACCACCGACTTGCGACTCTCCGAGCAACATACAAGAGACTACTCCGACAACAGGTTCGACGCTCACAAGCAAGAGAATGATGCAAGAATGGACGAGATCTGCGCCTTGATGAGGAACCTCCATCCTTCCACTTCTTCATCCTCAAGATGGAGCTGCTCGAGTCGACACTCCGACGACACCTTCTCTGACTCAAGTACACCGTCATCAAACACTCTTCGATGAGCCACGCGTCAAGACCGCCATGCAGCTCGCAATCCGCTACATGACAAGCATTCACAAGAGCAAGTCGACGAGCATCTACCTCATCCTCCACCACACCAAGTTGCTTTTGCACAAGCTCAAGAGCGACAACGTCTACATCGCCAAGAGGAGGAACGAGCGCGTCTACACCAAGAGGAACAAGACGCCGAGGCTCAACGTCTTCAACAACAACAATGTGAAGCACAAGCTCTTGCGGCGCAACGTGCCCTTCAAGAATCAAGTCGAGCCATCGCCAACCGCAATCGCGGACGGCGCAATCAAGAGGAAGCCCTTCGAGAAGAAATCCAAGAGAGGAACTACCAACCGCGTGTGCAACGTCAAGTTCCCCAAGCTCGGCAAGCTCCACCTCAAACTCAAGTCCAACAAGAGCAAGTTGATCATGGACTTCCTCCACGCCAAGAGCAACATGAGGATGATTACCCTCCATGTCAAGGGCGTCATCATCAACATCGCCAACAACACAATGAAGAGCAACGCTATGGCGAGCTCAAATTCACAATGCCCAAGTCCAATGGAAGCAATGATCCCGAAGAATACCTCTCATGGGCATTGAAGGTCGACAAAATCTTTCGTTTGCACAACTATGAGGAAGAGAAGAAGATCGCTATGGCATCACTTGAGTTCCAAGACTATGTGCTCATATGGTGGGAACAAGTCCTTGAGCGCCGTGAAGCAAGAGGTGAACCTCCAATAACCACTTGGGCTCAAATGAAGGATGTCATGCAAGCACGTTTTGTGCCAACCTACTACAACCGTGATCTCTCCAAGAAGCTACAACTCCTCAAGCAAGGAACAAAGAGTGTTGAATAATACTACAAGGAAATGGAGATAGCCATGATTCGAGCCAATGTCACGGAAGATGATGAGCAAACTATGGCAGGTTTCTTGAATGGACTCAATCATCCCATCAAGAAGATTGCCGACTTCCAACCATACTCCAACCTCATTAAGCTCGTGCATCAAACTACCAAGGTGGAACGTCAAGTGCAAGATGACTTGAAGTACGCCAAGTACTCATCCAAGACCTACGGCTTCTCCAACAATCAAGCTTCAACAACTCCTCCAACATCTACATCAACCAAGCCTTCTACAAGCAACGACGACAAGTCAAGTTAGAAGAAAACTTCGACAAACTCAAGTCGTCTTCCTCCTACTACAAGCAACTTCAAGCCGCGTGCTTCTTCATCTACTCCGACCGATGAGACCGTCAAGACAAGCTCCTTCAAGTGTTTCACTTGCGGCGGCCGAGGCCATAAGTCCTATGAATGCACAAACAAGTGCACCATGATCCTCAACGACGATGGCACCTGACTCCATGAGTGATGAGGAGATGGAAGCTCTTGAGCAAGTGGCCATGCATTGGCGCATGAACAAGGATGAAGATGATCATGTATTTTGTAATGAGGATTCGAGCCCTGCTCTCGTTGTCTCCAAGGTCTTGACTCTTCAACATCAACAAGAAGAAGACCAAAGATTCCACATCTTCCACACTAAAGCCGGCATCAATGGAAGGTCCGTCAAGGTCATCATCGATGGAGGTAGTTGCCACAACTTGGAAAGTGAAGAACTATGCTCCAAGCTTCAATTGGTCAAGAGGAAGAACCCGCACCCCTACAAGGTTCAATGGCTAAGTGACTCCAGCACTATACGAGTTGAGCATACGGTCCAAGTCTCCTTCAAAATTGGTGCATATGAGGACACTTTGGAGTGTGATGTGGTCCCAATGACCGTTTTCCACCTCCTTCTTGGTCGATCATGGCAATTCGACCGTGGTGTCATCCACAACAGGCGCACCAATCACTATAGCTTCAAGATGAAAGGGAAGGAATATGTGTTACGACCTATGTCTCCTAGTCAAGTGATAGCTGACAAGCAAGCCACCCATCATGGAGAGAAAAGTGAGAAAGTGAACCACCCAAAAGTGAGTGAGAGCCACAAGCCAAACTTGAGCGCCTCTTCGCCTAGAGAGAAAAACCTAGTCCTATTTGCCACAAAAAGTGAGATGAGAGAAGTGTGTGAGTACCCATCGAGTGTTATGCACTTTGTCCTTGTGTGCAAGGATGGAGAACCAAAAACTAACACCTCTCACGAGCTACCTTTAGTGTTTCAATCTCTTTTGCAGGAATTCCAAGATGTTTTCCCCGATGAGCTACCTCCGGGTCTACCTCCTCTTCGAGGCATTGAGCATCGAATCGACCTCATCTCCGGAGCGCCTCTCCCAAACAAAGCTCCATATTGCGTCAACCCCGAAGAAACTAAGGAGATTCAACGGCAAGTACAATAACTCATCGACAACGGTCATGTACGTGAAAGCCTAAGCCCTTGTGCCGTTCCCGTTATACTTATGCCTAAGCCAGATGGAAGCTTCCGCTTGTGTTCCGATTGTAGACCTATAAATGCTATTACCGTTCGATATAGGCACCCCATTCCTCTCTTAGATGATATGCTTGATGAGCTTAGCGGAGCCAACTTTTTCTCAAAAATTGATCTTAAAAGTGGCTATTATCAAATCCGCATACAATAGGGTGATGAATGGAAAACTGCTTTCAAAACCAAATTAGGCTTATATAAGTGGTTAGTTATGCCTATGGGTTTATCGGAGGCTCCCGGTACTTTCGTGCGTCTTATGCATTATGTGCTTCGACCTTACATTGGAGTCTTTGTTGTGGTTTACTTCGATGATATTCTTGTGTTTAGCAAAACCATGAAAGAGCATATAAATCATGTTACGGCTGTTTTGCAAACCCTTCACAAGGAACGTCTTTATGCAAACTTGAAAAAAATGCATGTTTGGTGTTGACAAAGTGGTTTTCTTGGGTTTTGTTGTATCTTCCAAAGGTGTCCATGTTGATGAATCTAAGATTGAGGAAATTAAAACTTGGCCCCAACCCACCAATTTGCAACAAGTGCGTAGTTTTCTTGGTCTTGCAGGATTTTATCGCCGCTTTGTGAAATTTTTAACACTATCGCTGCTCCTTTGCATGCCTTGAGTAAGAAGAATTCTCCTTTTGTTTGGGGATCTTTGCAATCAACCGCTTTTGATGAGCTCAAGTCTTTGCTTACTCATGCTCCGATTCTTGCTTTGCCCAACTTTAACAAAACTTTTGAGGTTCATTGTGATGCAAGTGGTACCCGAATTGGCGGAGTTTTAATGCAAGGAAAGCGAACCATTGCTTATTTTAGTGAAAAACTCTCCGGTGCTCAACTTAACTATCCCATCTAGGACAAAGAACTGTATGCTTTAGTGCGTGTGCTACATGTTTGGGAACATTACCTTCGACCTCATGAGTTTGTCATACACACCGATCATGAAACGCTTAAGTACTTAAAAGGTCAAACTAAGTTAAACAAGCGTCATGACAAATGGAGTGAATTTATTGAATCTCTCCCCTATGTGATCAAGTACATTAAGGGTAAGGAAAATGTAGTTGTGGATGCACTTTCACGCATATGCACACTTGTCACTAAACTTGAGTTGAATGTTATTGGCTTTGAGCACATAAAAGACTTGTATGCTAATGATCCATCTTTTGCTTGTCCTTATGCTAAGTGTTTGACGCACACGTCTTGGGAATGATACTACATAAAGGATGATTATCTTATGAGAGCTAACAAACTTTGCATTCCTGAGTCTTCTCTTCGTTTGCTCCTTTTGCAAGAGGCTCATGGAGGCGGACTCATGGGACACTTTGGACGCGACAAGACTTTCTCCACGCTCTCCAAGAACTAATTTTGGCCCAAGATGTTCCGCAACGTCTCACGCTTCACCAACCGTTGCTCTATATGTCGCAAAGCTAAGTCTAAAGCTCAATCCCATGGTCTTTACATGCCCCTTCCTATTCCTTATCAACCTTGGGAAGACATTAGCATGGATTTTGTACTTGGTTTGCCTAGAACTCAAAATTGCAAGGATTCCGTCTTTGTTGTTGTGGACCGATTTTCTAAAATGGCACATTTCATTCCTTGCAACAAGATAGACGATGCTTCACATATTGCCAATCTCTTTTGTAGGGAAATCTGGTGACTCCATGGAGTGCCAAAGATGATTGTCTCGGACCGCGATGTCAAGTACTTGAGTTATGTTTGGAAGACCCTATGCGCCAAGCTCGGAATCAAGCTCTTGTTCTCATCCACATACCATCCTCAAACCGACGGCCAAACGTAGGTGACGAACCGGACTCTCTCCACTCTACTTTGCGTGTTGATCAAGAAGAACATCAAGGAGTGGGAAGCATGTCTACCCATCGCCGAGTATGCCCACAACCGTGCAAGACATTAGACTATCGGCAAGTCCCCCTTCGAGGCCGTCTACGGATTCAACCCGTTGTCACCATTGGACATTCTACCTCTTTCTCTACAAGAGCGCACCAACTTGGATACGAGTGCATGGGCAAGCTACATCAAGAAGATGCATGAGGATACAAGGTACACCATCGAGCGCCAAGTACAACGACTAGCGACCAAGATCAAAGTCAACAAGCAACACATGATCTACAACATTGGTGATCTCGTGTGGCTACAACTTCGCAAGGACCGCTTCCCCAACGAACACAAGTCCAAGCTTCTCCCTCGAGCCGATGGACCCTTCAAGGTGCTAGCACGCTACAACGACAACGCCTACAAGATCGACCTACCATGAGGCAAGTACAATGTGAGCGACATCTTCAACGTCAAGGACATCGCGCCATACCATGGAGATGAAGCTTTTGATCCGAGGTCGGATCTCTCCCAAGGGGGGGAGATGATGCGGAGCATCCCTTGCTCATCCCCATGGACGTGCCTACATCTCCCTCAACACCACTTGGACCCATGACAAGAGCTACAGCGAAGGCTATCTAAGATAAGGTGAACTCGCTCCACTCTGAACACCCTATTCCTCCTCACGAGACATGGCTACTACCTCATTCAGAAACTTTGTGTGTGATCAGGTACTTGGAGGAGAGCCACGAGGCAGCTACACCCAATGGCCAAGGAGGCAAGGACACCAAGCGTGATGGACAAGAAGAAGAGCTGCTTTGGAAGCTACAGGCATCGGACGACCAACCCAGTCCGAACGTCCGACGACTCCCAGGACACGGACGGCCGAGCCCTCCGGACGTCCGGTACTTCACCACCCGAGCCCAATCTACGGATGTCCGAGGAGGACCGGACGACCGGGCGACCAGCGACCGAGCCGAATCTATGAAAGACCGACGGTCATCGGACGTCCGGACCGTCCCGAAGCTCCGGACGACCGGCCCCTCCGGACGTCCGACGCATCCCCGACATAGCCGAACCTACGGAAGTCCAAGCCCTATCGGACGTCCGGACCGTCCCGAGCCTTCGGACGTCCGATGTCTTCCGGACGTCCGGCACCTGAGTGACCGCACCCGCGGGCTGGAGCCCTTGTACCCCTTCACTTTGACTTCCATTTGCACTACGACTATGAATAGGTCTCTCCCACCTCCTAGCTAGGGTTAGCATTGGTTTAGCTCATATTTTGTGTGAGAGCCTTGCTCATCCACTTGGTTACTTCTCCTCGGAGCTCACGACCTCTTCGGAGAAGATCCCCCCAAGCGGATTCAAGACCCCTTCAAGGGAAGACCCCCAAGACCTCCTCACGGAGAAGAACGGTTACTCTTGTATCTTCCCTTTGTTGATTTTGAATCTTGTGTTGCCTTATGTGTTCGGTGATCTAGCCCTCGTGTGATCAATTACTTGTCGGTTGAGTGTTTCTCTCGTTCCTCCCCGTGATTTCCCTTGTGTTTTTCCGCACGTTCTTCATGTTTCTCCGTAGGATCCACTCCAAACGTGAAAGATCGTCCCCATAGGGTTCCGCCCCACATCATCTTCTCCCCTTCGTCACTGTTTCTGACTCAGTATGCACAAATCATGAAGAAATCATACAACTGAGAAATAGATTATGAGTTGGAGAAATTGTAGTCGCCCAAGCTTTGAAATCCATTTTTTGTAAGAACCATTGAGTTGCAATAAAAAAAATTAACAACTCTCGTTTCTTCTGTCAATGTGACGAGCATTAATGAAACTGCCTATTGGCAAAGTGGGGTATTCTATGTGGGTCAAAAGATCAAAGTGTTTGGGGGATGGAAGACCTCACTATTAAGAGCAAGTTCTTGCTTTAGTCAATGGATGTTCAATGCAAGACAAGACACGGCTAGATAAGTCAAATAGAAGATATTGCTTTTACACGAGCAACTCTTTTCTTCATGTGGGTACAGCCCACTTTTCCTTTGATGAAATGCGAACACAAACTTCAGGCATCCAAGAAAGAAGTCAAGATCGAAATCGAAGCATTGTCATTGGGTTGAAGATCAATTCATATCGACAAGACTTTCCATTCATCTTTTTGTTGATATTTGGATTCCGTTTTCAAATAAAGTCTTTCAGAGGGGGTATAGCACAAGCTGTTGCAAACAAATACCTTCAAGCTAAGACCCTACCCCCAAGTTCTGTTATGCCTCCTTGCTGGAAATGTTTTATGAGAGTTAAAGTCGAGTTCTTCAACAGAGGATCTTTCTTAGTAGACAATGAGCCCACGACTAGGTTTTGGGAACATACATGGTTGGGGCACGCACCACTTGATCCCCAATACCCGAGTCTATAACATTGTATAGCGAAAGGTTGTGTTTGTTGCCCCCATGCTAGTTACGAGACCCTTGAATGATTAGCTTCACTGATTTTCTCAGCAGGGATAAGTGTACCGTGTTGTTTCACTTGCTTCATAGGTTGATATTTATTAACTTATCCATATGAAGAAGGTTGATATGTGTTATATTTGGAAATAACACCAGCCCTATTTTTGACAAGTGTTATATTTAGAGTATTAAAGTTCCACTAAAATTAATATGTTTATGTGGTATGGATAGATGGGTGGTATCAACAAATGATAGCTTGGCAAAGCATAGATACCATGCGAGCACAAAAATTGTTGTTTATGTGATCAAGATAAAAACATAAATCATTATTCATATCTTGTATGTTTGCCACCCACTTTGGTTTTCTACTCATAAAGCATATTACTTACCTCCGGCAACTAGTATCTTGAATTTGTTTGGGAATTACTTCGCTCGGTTGATCAAAACCATAAAGCTCAAATCCAGGTGAGAGTTTGTGTTTTTCCTTCTCTCGGCAATCTAAAACTGCCAAAGTGATTGTGTTTTTAATAGAATGACACTTTCAAAAAAATTAGGAATTGCCTTTAATGCTACATGATGGATTTGTGTGTGATCTTCTCTTTAGCATGCGGAGGTACGACCAATGACGGAGCATGATGAGGCTTTTCATGTACTTGATACTTTAATAAAGATGGTCTTATGCATCACTTGATGCAAAGGCCGGTGGTATACTCTCCTTTGGGAACAAAAATCAAGACTTATTTTGGTACTACTTCTGTATTGAGTGTCATAGCGACTATCTTTTTCTCAGAACGGAGGCAAATAGTTGTCCTCATCTCATTAATAGAGAGGGATTACAACAAGGTTATATGGATATTATCGGATATGGGGTTCCGGCAAAACCCTTAAGGTTCGAACTCTGGGGTGCGCGCGAACATCTTCCCCCTACCGATCCACGTCCTAACGCCTCACTGAGAATCTAAGCTACCAGATGAACAACACAAGGGACACGAGGTTTATACTGGTTCAGGCCACCATTGTGGTGTAATACCCTACTCCAGTGTGTGATGTGTGAATTGCCTCAGGGGCTGATGATGAACAGTACAGAGGAAGAACAGCCTCGCGAGGGATGTTCTTGTGGTGGTGTGGCATTTTGCTTGGGAAGGATTGGATCCCAGATTGCCCCTATTTGACTTGGTGGTGGCTAACCCTGTTTATAGAGGCCCTCGTCCTCTTCCCGAATATTGAGCGGGAAGAGTGCCAACAACGGCCATTTTAAAGGGTAACATCTAGTACAACTTATCCTGACTAAAGTTGGTCTTCGGCTGCCAAAGGCACTGGCGATGACGCCGTCTTGGGCTCCACGGTAACCTTCGTCCTGCCGCTCTACTGGTCTTGGTCTCGTTGCACTAAAATGGTAACCTTTACTTGATGCCTTGGTACTCCACGCCTGTGCTTGCCCCCTTTGCACCTAAGAGGAAACAAGGACACTACACAGGCTGGCGCCCGCCTGGCGCCCGCCTGGTCTCGGTCGTCATGGTTTGCGTCACGAGCACCTCGCGAGGTACCCTTGCCTTGATCTCTCTGCCTCCTCACGAGCTTTCCTGGTGAGGCCACCCCTGAGAAAGCCTTCCGTCGTCCGCCTCGCAAGGCTTGGCCCCTCGCAAGGGTCTTGAGCTTGAGTAGACAAAGATGGGCCACATTGGGCCACCACTTGAGCCACGCCGCAGGCCGCAGGTAGGCAAGCCTGGGGACCCCCGTTCCCAGAACACCGATGGTAGCCCCCGGGCCCAAGGCGCGCTCGGACTTGGCTTAGCAGGGTAGAGAAGGGGCAAGTGCGGAGCGCCGCGGGCCCCAACATCCTGCGGCCTTGGGCGCCGTATGGCGGTTGATTGAACGTGGGCGTCTCCGCTTCCCCACGCTGCCTCGGCAACTGCCCGACTTGACAGGTCCCTGCATGCAAAACGAGTCATGATTACCTGCGATCGTGGAGGCCGACGGTTGGCCTCCTCCGGACTATAAGTACGGAACGGCGTGAGCCCTTCCAGTCCATCTCTCCTTGCTCCGTCTCTTCTTCCTTTCTCCTCCTCCACCTTGACGCCAATGGCGCCGATCCGCCGGTTCTCAGCCGAGGAGAAGGGGAAGGCCCCCCGAGAGGGGCCCGTCCCGCTCCCGCCGAAGAAGCGGCCAATCCCCGGCCGCCGTGACGAGGTTGCCCGGCAGGGGACATCGAGGCCATGGTACGAGCGGCCTCCTCCTGGGTTTCCGTTGCCCTTGTATGCCCGGGATGAGGGCCCTAGGGAAGAAGACACCGAGCGGTGCCGCTCACGCCGCCGGCGACGCCGACAAATCACGGCGACGCGCGTTGTCGCCCCTAGAGTCCATGCCGCAGACTCCCCTCGCGAGCTCGCGCTTCACGCCGCCATGCCTCCAAGCTCTTGGGTTCTCCTTCCTCCTTCCTTCGCCTTCGAGATGCCGCCGAGGGGGCCTCTTGAGCTCTGGTTACAGCACGCCGACTGCGGCACCCCCGCGACCGGAGCGGAGGTTGAGGTTGTCGCTCCGGGCAAGGTCTACATGACCCGAGGCTGGGGCGAGATCGCTCGGGTCTGCCGAACGGAGGGCGCCCTCATGATTCATCTTGAATACGATGGCACCTCCTTGATACTCTTCAAGGTCTTCGACGCGGAAGGACGCCGGCTGGAGTGCTGCTCCAGGGACAGCGGCCGAAGCACTGCTGTGGCGAGGGCCAAGCCTGCCACCCGCTTCTCCAGCAGCTCTTCTAGCAGCAGCGGAGATGCCGGGGGGTCCAGCAACTCCCTCGAGCTTCTCGTGACTCCGGAGACGAGCGACGACAGCTATGAGCCCCCGAGCTCACGTCGCGCCTGGAGCAGGGTGGCTGCGTCAGGCAGTCGATGCGGCTGATTTGGATGGGGCTGGCGCCTGCCTCACATGGCCCATTGTTGATGATGGTGTCTGCCGCAGAGGCACCTGTAGTTAGGGCTCCTTAGGATTTGCATCTTTTGTTCCCTGCGAGGAATCAAGGAAATACCCCGTGGGGGCATGTAAAGCGTCTACAATGTCTTTTGTTAATATAATCTTTATCGTGAAGCGGTGCACGATGCTTGTCCTGTCTCGGCTCGGTTCCCCCTTTCTAATCTCACGAGAGCTTAGCGCTCTACGCTGACAGGCCCCGATCCCCAGGCAGGTTTCAGTCGTCGCTGGTATGCCAGGTCGCGATGTCGTGGTCAAGGCCAGGAGGTGAGCGGCCCAAGGTCCAGTAAGAGCCCCCGAGGCGCGATGCTCGGGAGGTCCCCTTTAGCACTCAAGCAGCCTTCGCTGGACGAGAAAGGAAGGCAACGTCACCGCCATAGAGCCGCATTAGGTGAATATTGGGAGTTGCGTTAACTAGCCGTTCCAGGGGCGTGACTTATCTCGGGAGCTTGGAGTCGTTCCTTAGCGAGGTGCCGGACCTGCGCGTCGGCAGCTGGGAAGTTGCTGGTCAGGCCCTTGTGAGCTTCTCCTCTCTCCCCCGCGCTCTGCTTCATGCTCTACGTCCTCAGGTCCCGGCCCTCGAGCAAGCTCAGCCGCCGCTGGTATGACAGGTCGCGATGCCGTGGACAAGGCCAGGGGGTGAGGGCTGGAGAGCCAGTAAGAGCCCTTGAGTCGTGATGCTCACGCGCCCCCTTTTAACGTGCAAGCGGTTCGCACAGGTGAGAGAGAGCGAGCTCACGAAGGCCTCCCCCAATGTCAATCTTTAGAGGGGCCCTGTAAACCAACACAAGGAAAACAGGGGTTGCCATTACGATGGCCGACCAGCCATTGGTTACTCCGAGGAGTGATGAGGGCACTGAGGGCCTGGTGAGGTGGCGCCTTGCGGGGCTGACGCGGCCAGAGCTCGACCACTCAGATTTGTCGACATTGCAGGGACGGACCCATGCACAAGCGTCGTGCCAGAGCGAGCGGCTCCAAAGGTTGGTGTCAATCGAGCAGGCGATTATCACGGGCAGGTTAGGCATGAAAGAGCAAACCAACTTAGATAGATGCGAGAAAGATACATGCCACTGGGTCAGGCCCGAGCGTCTTGGGGATGATGCAGCCCGAGGGGCGTTCCCAGCAAGGTAAACTAAAGGCATAAGCAAAAGAGATAGATGCCGCAGGGATGGACCCACGTGGCATGGGAATGATGCAGCGCTGGGGGCGCTCTCAGCTAAAATGGAACTCGAGAAGATGTCACCTGATACCATTCCAGACGAAGGAATGTTGGAGTAGCAGACGACGCGCGGTGAAGAAGCCAATCCTCACGAGCTCTTGGGGCCCTGAGCCTCGGGAGGCTCTAGGGGTCCGGGCGGCTCCTCGAGGACCATCTCCATCTCTGCCAGGACCGCGTGGTGCCTGGCCTCCTGGGCTTCCAGAATGCTCCGCATCAGGCGCTGGTGAGCAGCGGCCGTGTTCGGCAGGCCGAGAGGCATGCGAACGTAGCTGTGAGGTGGACCCTCGCAACGTCCCACGCGCGAAGGCCAGAGGCGCTCCTTGGACGTGGCTCGGTTGAGCCCTGGTACGTTGATGCAGACGCGCAGCCCACCATCCTCGCCTGGATGGGGAGCTACGCTGGGTAGGCGGCGGCTACCGCGCATGACTCTCGATTCCTGCAGCTCCTGAGTGACCTTGGTGATGAACTCCTGAGGGTGGGGCCCTCCTTGCCTCGTGCCTTCCTAAGGGAAACTTGCCGTGAAGCACACCTCGAAGTGGTGCCCGAGCGCCTCCCTCGTGATCTTGGCAAAGTCAGTGGCCCTCCAGGAGAGAGCCCCCGAGCCTTGCCCGAGGAGGGCGCCGGGCGTGCCTTCCTATGCGACGGAGGGAGGCGCCCCTTGGACGGGCGCGGTTCCTGGCGCAGTGCCACCGGAGGTGCCTGCCTCTTGAGGCCTTGGGCCAGGTGATGTCTTCTTCTTCTTGGGAGCTGCCTCGGGAAGGTTCCCACTTTTGCCTTTCTGGGTCCTCGACTGAAGTGGCTTGGAAGGCACGCTCGACAGAGCACACTCCATCCTTCTCTTCACAGGGGACTGTGATGACTCCGCCGCTTCCCGGCATTTTGAGGACATTGTAACCATGGTGAGTTACGGCCATGAACTTGGCCAGGGCCGGATACCTGAGGATGGCATTGTACGACAGGCGAATGTGGGCAACGTCGAAGTCGATGAGCTCGGTACGGTAGTTCTTGGGCTGCCCGAAGGTGACAGGGAGGCAGACCTACCCTATCAGGGTGGTGGAACCATTAGTGACTCCTGAGAAAGGCTTGGTTGGCTGAAGCTGATCATATGGCACTTGGAGATCGTTGAACGTCTCGACGACAAAATGTTGAGTCTTGTGCCGCCATCGATGAGGGTCCTGGTGACCTGCACGTTGCTGATGACTGGGGAACATAGCATTGGGAGGGCACCAGCTGTCGCTGCACACTTGAGTTGATCCGTTGAGCTGGACGTGATGGCACACGTGGACCACCTGAGAGGGCGCGTGGCCTCGAGCTTTGGGAGGACTGCATTCACCTCACGAGTGAACTGCTTGAAGATGCGCTGAGAAGCCGGGTCCTGGGCACCGCCCAAGATACAAGCGATAGCACGCGGCTCCTAGAAACCCCCAGCCCCCTCGTCCTGATGAGGGTCCTCATTCCTTCTTGGCGGTGGTGGCAGAGGAGGAAGGCATGTGTTGCCTTGCGGGCGATCCTCATGAGGCGGATCCCTCCAAGCCCCCTCGCAAGGCTGGTCCTGCCAGCGGTCCTCGCGAGGCCGGTCATGCCACCCTTGGCGAGGGCCACGGTCTTCCCATTATCCTCCACCTCTTCCTCCTCCTCGGCCATAGCCCCGATCGTTGCGCTCGGGGCGCCGGCCGACACGTCCTTCTCGCACGGCCCTGAGCTCTTGGCATTCGTTGGTGTTGTGGATGTGGAGGTCGTGGTACATGCAGTACCGGCTGCCCTTGGACGACTCCGGCTGGTCCCTACCATGCTTCGTGTCCGGCTCTGCTGCGAGCACAACTGCTCCTTTGCGTTTACGTCCTTGGCCTTGGCTTTCTTCTCTTCACGATCAGCGGCTGGGAGCTCGAGAAGGAAGAGGCGTCCCTCCTTAGCCCTTGCACACTTGGTCGCCAAGTTGAACAGCTCCAGAGACGTGCACAGATCTTCGTGGATCGCTAGTTCCTCCTTCATCTTGATGTCACGGACGCCATCAAAGAAGGCTGAGATGATGGCTTCCTCAGTCACCTTGGGAATCTTGAGGCGAGCGATGTTCAAGCGCTGGATGTACTTCTGCAGGGTCTCTCCTGGTTGCTGCTTGATGCGGCGCAAGTCACTCATGACTAGGGGACGATCGCGAGTGCCCTGGAAGTTGGTGATGAAGCGGGTGCGCATCTCGTCCCAAGAGGAGATCATGCTGGGAGGCAGGTTCAGGAGCCAGGTGCGGGCACCGTCCTTGAGAGCCATGGGGAACCAGTTCGCCATGACTTTTTCGTCTCTGTTAGCCGCTTCGATGCCCAGCTCATAGAGCTGCAGGAACTCCGCGGGGTCGGCGGTGCTGTCGTAGCGAGGAGGCAGATCCGGCTTGAACTTGCCCGGTCAGGCGATGTTGCGTAGCTCGGCAGTGAAGGCACGGCAGCCCGCGGTGGCCACCAGAGGCCTTTGCTGACGTGGGGCCTGATCCTGGGGGTCCCCGCGCGCCGCTGCCAGGGGCAGCGCAGGGTCTTGACGCGCTGGCGCAGGAATGAGGTCATGGCGCACCGGTGCAGGGAGCACGCGAGCGCCTTCTTGGGGGCGAGGGATTTCTTGGCAGCTCCTTTCTTGTCGCGCGGGCGCCAGAAGCGGTGGGTCTCATCCAGGGGCCGCGCGCCTTGGAGCCATGGCGCCTTCTTGGGGAGGAGGTGGCGGAGGCACCTCTGGAGCTGCATTACCCGCGCAGGACGGAGGGTGAGGCAGCGAGAGGGACAGCGTAGGAGAGCCCCCTGCGGCGATGACGAGCTCGGTGATGCGAGCGAGCCATTCCTCGTAGAGGTCGCCGACGGGACGGTAGTGCAGGAGCTCGCGTGCTAGGAGCAGCGCGGCGTGCGCGTCCATGGGAGCGCGGCGGGCGTGCAACGACGAAGCAGCTGGAGTCAGCGACGGGGTGGCAGTGCGGCCTTCCCGCCGCACCGTGGGATGCAGCGACGACGCCTGCTACTCGTTCCCCGCCGGGCCTGTGGCGGCGTGGGCGGCAGGCGACGGGGAACGACGGGGAGGCCCACCGACGGGAGCCGTCTGGGCGACGTGGGCGGCGAGAGCAGCCCGACGCTCGACACGAGCTCGGCTAGCGTCAGCCATGGACGCGACGAACGATGGAACGCGGGATGGCGGAAGAAAGATTCCGGCGCACCCCTACCTGGCGCGCCAAATGTCGGATATGGGGTTCTGGCAAAACCCTTAAGGTTCAAACTCTGGGGTGCGCGCGAAGATCTTCCCCCTACCGATCCACGTCCTAACGCCTCACTGAGAATCTAAGCTACTAGATGAACAACACAAGGGACACGAGGTTTATACTAGTTCAGGCCACCATTGTGGTATAATACCCTACTTCAGTGTGTGGTGTGTGTATTGCCTTAGGGGCTGATGATGAACAGTACAGAGGAAGAACAGCCTCGCGAGGGATGTTCTTGTGGTGGTGTGGCGTTCTGCTTGGGAAGGATTCGATCCTAGATTGCCCCTCCTTGACTTGGTGGTGGCTAACCCTATTTATAGAGGTCCTGGTCCTCTTCCCAAATATTGAGCGGGAAAAGCGCCAACAACGGTCATTTTTAAGGGGAACATCTAGTACAACTTATCCTGACTAAAGTTGGTCTTCGGCTGTCAAAGGCACTGGCGATGACGCCGTCTTGGGCTCCACGGTGACCTTCGTCCTACCGCTCTGCTGGTCTTGGTCTCGTTGCACTGAAATTGTAACATTTACTTCATGCCTCGATACTCCACGCATGTGCTTGCCCCCTTTGCACCAAAGAGGAAACAAGGACACTGCACAGGTCGGCGCCCGCCTGGTCTCGATCGTCATGACTTGCCTCACGAGCACTTCGCGAGGTACCTTGCATTGATCTCTCCGCCTCCTCGCGAGCTTGCCTGATGAGGCCCCCCCTAGGAAGCCTTCTGTCGTCCGCCCCGCGAGGCTTGGCCCCTCGCGAAGGTCTTGAGTTTGAGTAGACGAAGATGGGTCGCATTGGACCACCACTTGAGCCACGCCGTAGGCCACAGACAGACAAGTCCAGAGACCCCATTTCCAGAACACCGACAGATGTGTATTAGCATCATAGCTACTTGTAGTAGTACAGGCAGTAAGTTTGACCTTACAACAAAGTGCGCTTATAACAGGTCCAAGTATATGTCCAGATTGAACTTCTGAGCATGTGCGTTTTCCTATTGTACAATCTAAATAAAACTATTTTTTAGACGACTTTGGCTCGCATTTTTTGTAGGTACTACTGCAGATTAGTAATAGTTCGGTTAGCTTTTTCCTTCCACACCAACTCGTCACGTTCTCCCCAATAATTCGCCACGTACGTCTGAACCCCGGTTCCAAGTGTTCACTATAAATACTGGCCTCGTGACCAGTCCTTCAACTCACCCAACGAACATTCGAGCTAAGCTTATCTAGCTCGCAGCCTCTAAATTTTCAAGCTCCTAGTCCCAGTGCTTGCTAGCAAGCTACAAGCAGCAGCAGCAGCAGCAATGGCGAAAACTTGCACCCTAGCGCTACTTGGCGCACTGCTGGTGCTCTCGCTTCTTGTGAGCCCAATTGCTTGCTCCCGCAAGCTCGCCAAGGTGGGCGGGCACGACAAGTCTGCTCCGGTCAAGGGCCACAAAAACCAGACCACCACTAACCCCTCCTCGTCCGCCGCATACGGCGGCGGCTGGTTGCCCGCCGGCGCCACGTATTACGGCAACCCCAACGGCGACGGGAGCGACGGTTAGTGCCTTGCTTACTTTACTGTCGGCCTTATGTCCATAATCCATGGGACTTACGTCGCACCCACATTCATCGAGCTGAAAGATACTGACGACAAGAAAACAAATTTGCAGGCGGAGCGTGTGGCTACCAAACCGCTGTTGGGCACCGGCCGTTCTCGTCGATGATCGCCGCCGGGAGCTCGCCTCTGTTCATGGCGGGCAAGGGCTGCGGCGCGTGCTATGATGTAAGCATAACTCACCAAGCCCCTTCCATTAATGGTGCAAAGTGGTCGGCTCGGCTGGTCCTGACAAAATGTGTTGATGTGGCGTACGCAGGTTAAATGCACGAGCAACTCGGCCTGCTCCGGGAAGCCTGTGACCATCGTCATCACCGACCTGAGCCCCGGCAACCTCTACCCCGGCGAGCCGTGCCATTTCGACATGAGCGGCACCGCCCTGGGCGCCATGGCGAAGCCTGGCATGGCCGACAAGCTCCGCGCCGGCGGTGTCATCAGGATGCAGTACAAGAGGTACGCACTACCACCTAGGATCCTCTTCAGTCTTCAGTCTACAGTTGCACAGAAAATAATGGAGTAAATATGTGCTGATCTTGGCGTTCCTGTTAATCATGGCAGGGTGCCATGCAAGTACCCTGGCGTCAACATTGCCTTCAGGGTGGACCAGGGCTCCAACCCCTTCTACTTCAAGACCCTGATCGAGTTTGAGGACGACGACGGCGACCTCAAGGCCGTGGCCCTCAAGGAGGCCGGCAGCGGCGCCTGGACGCCCATGGCACAGGACTGGGGCGCATTGTGGCGCCTCAACGAGGGCAGGCAGCTGCGCGCCCCCTTCTCGCTCCGGCTCACGTCCGACTCCGGCAGGAAGCTCGTCGTCAGCAACGTCATCCCCGCCAACTGGAAGGCCGGGGCCACGTACCGCTCCCTGGTGAACTACCCCTGAGTCACAGCCATATTTACCTGCTCCGTGTGTGAATTTTATACCGCGAAAAGAAAGAATGTGCGTCCGGGTGCTGCGAGAGGCGGTGTCAGATGAGGAGGAGGAGCTTACGAAACTGTGATGTTCCCTCCCTGGTCTCTGCATTCCCCTAGTGATGTATCATCATGTGTGTAGTCCGTCCGCCTGTAACTTTTTTCCTTTTTTTTTTGCCTTCCTCTGCTTTGTCGTCGAGGAGACGATTGAACTGCAGCTAATGCTGCATGACGATGTACCAAGTTGTGTGTTTTTTTACCACGCAATCCTTGAGAGAAATGAAATTTCACGATTACTTGCTTAGGGAAATTACTGAAGGTGCAAATTACTGATACTGTGTACTAACACCGTTACCCACCTGGACACTGGGAACCACCGGTAGCTGCGCTATTGATTCTGCTCGCCTGTCATGTCGGCTGCTTGCCGAGGATGACACATGCGATTCTCCCGGAAACGTAGACAAAGAAGCAGAGCCTTGAATGTTGCCATACTGATTGCCCTACTCAATTATTAACACAAACCGTTTGTTGAAAGTACTTTTAGTTAAGGAGCTTCTCAGTTGTACGTCCATGTAGGCACTACTCTATAAATCTGGGTACAAAATCTTCGGTTGTGTCTTTTCGATAAACAGGGCTTGGTTGTACTACACTACCGCTCGGCATTATGAACTGGATAGTGACCAACCGGTTTGGCATGTGGCTCTCAAAAATTAAGACGATCCACTTGTAGAAATTAACATCCATACCCAATTTTCTACACGAGTGTGCATTATGCTCATAATAATTGAAGGTCGTCCGTATGATATTTAGCCGGGTTTGCAATTTCTATCATGTTTTTGTCCAAGGCGGTATAGTTTGTTTTCCCAACATTTTTCCAAAACTATTACCGGGAGAGAGGTCCCCACCTGAATATGATCTCATTTTAAAAAACAAGACATGTTGATTCAATTTATAAGGGAAAGCTAATCAAAAATTGACCGCTCCGCTTATGTGAAAAAGCAAACCAAAAATTGCACACGCAAGAGGCCTTGTCGACCACACGACACTAGACCATAGTCATAAAACACGGGCAGACGCCACGATCCGGAGCCACCGCTCAACTTCCCTCTGCATGCGAGCCACAACGTCGCTTCGCTCGTACATATTGTAGCCCTTGCTACGTGAGACGATCACCCGCAAACCACAAAAGTTACGCAAAAACATCTAAGGTCCTTGTTGTCCCAACATACTAGCCGGACGGACCCATTAGAGTGTGTCTACCGGGCCGACAAACTCACTATCCTCGTTGCATCAGGTCACAACTCATGTAGCATTGAGTGGCTAGCCTACACCCTAGAGTTGCAATCGCGCCTCCATTGAGATCACTGCCTTGGCGCACATCCATTGTTCAGAGTCGCCGCTCCAGCATCCACGGACCCATGCCACAAAGCACGATCCAAATTGCCATGACCAACCAAACCAAAAAGCAATACTAAAAGAAGAGTAGATGGTGGCAGGACAGCGTCCAAAGGCAGCATTAGTGGATAGTAGGGCCATTGCCAAACCGAGCACGACCACCCGCCCAGAGAAAAGACAAGTGTTGAATGCGACACCAGAAGGGAAACAACGCCCACAGACACCATCGTCGTAGAGCTTTTGCTCAAAACCACATACACCACAACAAAGATACCCAAGAGTAGCATAGAACTCGAAGGCAACGCCAGAGCGGGCTGAAATCGATTGGCTGCAAGATGCGCAACCCGGGCAGAGGCACATAGCACTGCTGAGGTGGACTTCCACACCACGAGCTAGACCCTGTCGAGGCGCCAGACAGAGCCCTCGACGACAGGAACATGGGCAACCAACACCGTCATGACTAACGCATAGGGATGCGATGCAAGCTCCAACAAGAGCATGGGATCCTTTTGAGGTCTCCCGAAGCTTCGTGTGTTTCTTGTCGTCCCCAAAAAAAATCTTTTAAATTGCCAACTTATTTTGACGTCCATAGATATTGATTTCCAGTGAAAACAGAAACAAGCAGAAAACAGGAACCAACGGTGAGCACTAAATTAATAGGTTAGTACAAATAATAATATAAATTAATATAAGAAGTATAAAAAATGATAATATAATAGCATGAAACAATCAAAAATCATAGATACGTTTGAGACGTATTAACAGCTTGCATGATTATCCTTGCGTCCTCGTCTAAATCCCTCATCTTCCAGGTGACCACCTTCATGTCCTCTGAAGCGCTGCGATCTCCACCTTCTTCTTCTCGAGCATGGCCTTCTTCTCTTCGAACTTGAGCTTGTTCTCGGTCGCTGCCATCAACATGTTAAACCTCTTGGCCTTGCATGCCTCCTTGACGTCGGAATGCTTGATGTATGCCTCCTCTTCCTCTCCAAGATGTCTTCGAACCTCTCTGTCATCTTGGCAGCTGCAACTTCTTGTTGCGCCCTCTCCTCCTTCCCTTCTTTCCCTGGCCCACTCTTCTAACCTTCTTGGGCGGTTCTTTTGTTGGGTTACTTAGATCACCAGTTTCTTCCTCGATGCCATGGGCGATGGTGTTGGCAATGTATAGATTCCACTTAGGTCGTCCATTCAACTTCAAACAACAACGCATGGCGATCAAGTTTTTCTTCTCCAACTTTAGGAACACACTACACGCACGGGAAGACTATGAAATAAAACATTGTTAACAATGCATATCCGGCTACAAATGATCAACAAAATAATGCATATTCAGCAACAAATTATCGACAAAAGAATGTATATCCGGCTACAAATGATCAACAAAACAGTATATCCAGCAAAATTCTTGGCTCAAGAGATTTATACAAGGCTTTTATCTGCTCAAGTATAGATCATCCGCTGGGCTTGAAGGCTACACTAACACCTTCCTACAAAACTTAGTATAGTACCTGCCTTTGATTGTTTTTTAAGCCCTTCTCCCCCTTCTTATCAATTTAGTTGCTTTAGGCAACCCCCATGGGAGTGCTAGTGTGTGTGTGTTTTGTAAAAACATGTAACTCCTACACATTTATTATAGGAAAATGTCCTGCAGTCATTTAAAGGCAAAAAAAATAATGCGTATCCGGCTACAGATGGTCAACAAAATAATGCATATCCGACAACAAATGATCCAACCATGCATATTCGGCTATAAATGATCTATACAACAATGCGTATCCGGCTACAAATGATCTACATAACAATGCATATCTAGCTGCAAATGATCTACAATCCCTTGTAATGCACCGTCGACGACGGCGACGGGGCCCCGCGGCCAGGCCCCGACCTCTACCACATCCACCACCAGCACGCCACCGCCACGACCACCACCTATGCCTCCACCGGCCTGCTCTTCTTTAGGGTTGCCGCCTTTGTTGTTTTTGCTTTGACGCGACGGTTTTGCCGTGTCGCCGAGTTGATCTTCTAAACGAGCGTGATCACTGGATGCTCCACCACCTTCGTCTCAGGTAGTTTCTCCTGTGAGTCTGCGCGTCAGCAACGGGAAGAAAGATGAGAGTGGCGAAAATGGATGAGAATTGGGTGAAGAGCGGCGGGATAGAAGAAGAGTGTGGGGGATTTCGCCGCGAAAACAGTGCGGCCAGCTACAAAAATGTTGGCTCTGCCATAGTTTTGGGTGGGCATGGGATGTAGGAGTCTTACTTGACTCGTGTCCGGACTCCCGTAAAGTATCCTAGTTTGGTTTCGTTTTACGGGAGAATTACGGTCTGAACTGCTTCACAGACCGATGAAAGTCAGCGTTGGATGGCTTGCGTGATCCGAACAGCTATGTTCGGACGGATACGAGAGGTTTAAGGGTCGGCATCGAAGATGCCCTGAGTTCGGTTAAGCAAAGAGTGGTGAAAATATATTCATCGTATGACCATGAATATCCAGTGCGAAATGACTATAAATTTACGTCGCACATATCATCATGCGACTGCTATTTTATGCCTTGGGTTTTCACCGTGTCACTAAAACTGCTAAACAAGTCCAAAAAAAAAAAAAGAACTGCTAAACGGACGGCTATGAAAGAGCCAGCCTTTCTTTCTCGTGGTGCTGCTGATCCACGCCGATTGATATGGATGGCCGCTACCATGTCGCTGTCCACATGGGCTGATGGCGACCCTCCATGTGGCGCGCACACGAGCACGGGCTAATCATTCTACAACGTCAGTCGAAGATTGAGCCCCCCGCCCTTGATGAGCGCTCATGTGCTGCGCTCTCTTTGTCCCGGATCGGATCCCTTCGGAGAGCGAGAGGAGCAGCGTTGAGGTCCTCTGCAGTACGTGTCATCAACCGATCGATCGAGCAGCAGCGGCAGCCGGCGTGCGCATGGCCCCGCCCGGCACTGTGCCAGCCGTCCGTTCCCGCGGTCTCTCCCCGCCCCCACGGCGCATGTGGTGGGATTCCCGCGCGCGGATGCGAAGCTGAAAGGAGCTCGCACATGGCGGCCGTGCGTGCTGATTGGCACATCGTCTACTCTATGCTTCCAATCCATCCATCCGTCCCCGTCGAGTTCCTGAGTTTTCGCACGTAGACTATATATACACAACTATAATACTATAGAGCCGTATTGCCGGCGTCGCGATCCCACAGGACAATGGTGTTCTTGACGAGCGGCAGCATGTCGGAGCGATTTGCGCATCGTATTCTGCACTGCACGAAAAAGAAACAGCGGACATGGCGCGGTCAGTGTACACGCATGGCACCAGTGATCCGTGCCGAAATTTCCAAGCTCCACATGCCGGAGCGTGCACTGTGTCCTGCTCACGCTTCAGAGTGTCGGCGACGGCGAGTCGGTACATACACGTGGGCCGTCGCCGGCGGTTGCAAAGCTAGGGCTGTAGGGGTGGTGAGTCAGCTTCCAGATGGGGCCGACCGTAACTGTCGCTGCCTTTCGGTTTTGGCCCCTGGCCCTGCCATTGCGGTGCCCCATGTGAGGCGAGTAATAAACAACGGGGACAGGTGGGAAGATTTCGTTGGGGCAAGACCTGCATTCGGTTGCAAGGGCGACCGGAGGAGAGCTGCACGGCCTGCACCACTGCTCCACACTAATTCGGGACCAATAATTCTACACCTACGTGAAGTTACGAAAGTTCTACGTAAATCCTTCTCGCTAATTATCTCTGCCCCCCTGATTTTCGGGGGTGGGCCCCATCCCCCCTTAAGTCCAATAGCAATCCTCCACATATGCCTGCCCGTTAGCTTACGTAGAATATCTTCGTAAGTCTAGCATTGCTCAATTCGGGACACTGTGAAATTAGGCCAACTCCACCGCGCGACTCTATTCTGTCCGGCCCCGTCCGTTTGAGGTAAAAGGAACAAAAGAGGCGGCCCAGCGCGCGGCCTCAAACGGACAAATGTCTGGATTCCGTCCGTTTTCGACCCATCCCCGACCCTAACTTGCGCTCGGTTTGGGGTGAAACGGACGCGCGCGGACGGCCGCGACGCACGCCCTTGTCCCCCCCGTGGCCCGCCTGTCAGGGACACTAGCAGTCCCTCCGCTCCCAACGGTTCACCCTCTATCCCCGCCCCGCCCCGCCGCCGGCGCCGCCCCTATTCTCCGGCCGCCTCCTCACCGCGCAGCCCCCCGCCGTCCATACCAAACCACGTCTCGACATGGCCGCCATCACGCCCGCGCTTTCGCCGTAGTTTTGGTCGTCTATCGGGGGAGGTTTGGCCGTCGCCGTCCTTGCCGGTGGCGGAGGGGACACGACTGCCGGCGACAGACCACGACCGAGGCAGATTCCGACGAGAGCTCCAGAGCGGCCAGTAGCCGGCCGGCAACCACCCCTGTTGCATCGAGGTGATCATCGCGGTCTCTTCGCCACCACGACCGCAAGGTGTTCGACCTTTTGCCATCAAAGGTATGGACAGTGGAGACGAGTTTTTCTTTCATTACTTCCTTTGTTCGTCGGACGATTCGTCGTCGGATGATGAAGATCTTGTGGTGGCTGCACTGGTCATTCACGACCATATTCAACGGCAGCTTCCTCGGTACAGGGGGTCACTCCCTGGCCGTGCTCCTAGCCTGAACCGCAACAGGGAGAGAGGCCACGCCCTGCTTTATGCCGATTACTTTGCCAACACCCCGCTCTTCAAGCAGGATAAATTTCGTCGCCGTTTTCATATGGCAAGGCATGTGTTCAATCGTATCCGAGAGGGAGTGGTTGCTCATGACCCATACTTCGAGTGCAAGTCGGATGCCCTTGGCAAGCTTGGATTCTCCTCTTACCAGAAATGCACCGTGGCCATCCGCATGCTTGCATATGGTATTCCAGGCGATCTGGTGGACGCGTATGTGCGTATGAGTGAGACAACATGTCTGATGTTAATGTACAAGTTTTGCCAGGCTGTGATCGAGGTGTTTGTGAAGGAAATACGCCCTGGAGGCAATATTAAAGTTATTATTTATTTCCTTATATCATGATAAATGTTTATTATTCATGCTAGAATTGTATTAACCGGAAACATAATACATGTGTGAATACATAGACAAACATAGTGTCACTAGTATGCCTCTACTAGACTAGCTCGTTTATCAAAGATGGTTATGTTTCCTAGCCATGGACAAAAGAGTTGTCATTTGATTAACGGGATCACATCATTAGGAGAATGATGTGATTGACTTGACCCATTCCGTTAGCCTAGCACTTGATCGTTTAGTATGTTGCTATTGCTTTATTCATGACTTATACAAAGTTCCTACAACTATAAGATTATGCAACTCCCGTTTACCGGAGGAACACTTTGTACCAAACCTCACAACGTAACTGGGTGATTATAAAGGAGCTCTACAGGTGTCTCCAAAGATAGATGTTGAATTGGCGTATTTCGAGATTAGGTTTTGTCACTCCGATTGTCGGAGAGGTATCTCTAGGCCCTCTCGGTAATGCACATCACTATAAGCCATGCAAGCAATGTGGCCAATGAGTTGGTTACGGAATGATGCATTACGTAACGAGTAAAGAGACTTGCCGATAATGAGATTGAACTAGGCAAGTAACATATCGATGACAAAGGGAACAACATATGTTGTTATGCGGTTTGACCGATAAAGATCTTCGTAGAATATGTAGGAGCCAATATGAGCATCCAGGTTCCGCTTTTGGTTATTGACCAGAAATAGTTCTAGGTCATGTCTACATAGTTCTCGAACCCGTAGGGTCCGCAAGCTTAAAGTTACAATGACAGTTTCATTATGAGTTTGTATGTTTTGATGTACCGAAGGTTGTTCGGAGTCCCAGATATGATCACGGACATGACGAGGAGTCTCGAAATGATCGAGACATAAAGATTGATATATTGGAAGCCTATATTTGGATATCGGAATTGTTCCGGGAGAAATCAGGATTTTTCCGGAGTACCGGGGGGTTACCGGACCCCCCCCCCGGGGGGTTAATGGGCCTACATGGGCCCTAAGGGAGAAGAGGAGGGCCGGCCAGGGCAGGCCGCGCGCCCCCTCCCCCTCTAGTCCGAATAGGACAAGGAAGAAGGGGGGCGGCGCCCCCCTTTCCTCTTTCCCTTCCCCCTTTCCTTCTCCTACAAGGCAAGAGGGGGGAGTCCTACTCCTGGTGGGAGTAGGACTCCTCCAGGCGCACCCCTAGGGGCCGGCCGCACCTCCCCCCTCCCTCCTTTATATACGGGGGCAGGGGGGCACCCCATAACACACAAGTTGATCTTCGTGATCGTTCCTTAGCCGTGTGCGGTGCCCCCTCCACCATATTCCACCTCGGTCATATGGTTGCGGTGCTTAGGCGAAGCCCTGTGTCGGTAGAACATCAAGATCTTCACCACGCCATCGTGCTAAAGGAACTCTCCCTCGACACTCGACTGGATCGGAGTTCGAGGGACGTCATCGAGCTGAACGTGTGCTAGAACTTGGAGGTGTCGTAGTTTCGGTGCTTGATCGGTCGGGCCGTGAAGACGTACGACTACATCAACCGCGTTGTGCTAATGCTTCCGCTTTCGGTCTACGAGGGTACGTGGACAATACTCTCCCCTCTCGTTGCTATGCATCACCATGATCTTGCGTGTGCGTAGGAATTTTTTTGAAATTACTACGTTACCCAACAGTGGCATCCAAGCCAGATTTTATGCGTAGATGTCATATGCACGAGTTGAACACAAGTGAGTTGTGGGCGATATAAGTCATACTGCTTACCAACATGTCATGCTTTGGTTCAGCGGTATTGTGAGATGAAGCGGCCCGGACCGACATTACGCGTACGCTTACGCGAGACTAGTTTCACCGTTACGAGCACTCGTGCTTAAAGGTGACTGGCGGGTGTCTGTCTCTCTCACTTTAGTTGAACCGAGTGTGGCTACGCCCGGTCCTTGCGAAGGTTAAAACAGCACCAACTTGACAAACTATCGTTGTGGTTTTGATGCGTAGGTAAGAACGGTTCTTGCTAAGCCCGTAGCAGCCATGTAAAACTTGCAACAACAAAGTATAGGACGTCTAACTTGTTTTTGCAGGGCATGTTGTGATGTGATATGGTCAAGACGTGATGCTATATTTTATTGTATGAGATGATCATGTTTTGTAACCGAAGTTATCGGCAACTGGCAGGAGCCATATGGTTGTCGTTTTATTGTATGAAATGCAAACGCCCTGTAATTGCTTTACTTTATCACTAAGTGGTAGTGATAGTTGTAGAAGCAATAGACGGCATAAACGACAATGATGCTACGATGGAGATCAAGGTGTCGTGCCGGTGACAATGGTGATCATGACGGTGCTTCGAAGATGGAGATCACAAGCACAAGATGATGATGGCCATATCATATCACTTATATTGATTGCATGTGATGTTTATCTTTTATGCATCTTATCTTGCTTTGATTGACGGTAGCATTATAAGATGATCCCTCACTAAATTATCATAGTAAAAGTGTTCTCCCTGAGTATGCACCGTTGCGAAAGTTCTTCGTGCTGAGGCACCACGTGATGATCGAGTGTGATAGGCTCTACGTTCAAATACAACGGGTGCAAAACAGAATACTCAGGTTAAAACTTGACGAGCCTAGCATATAACAGATATGGCCTCGGAACACGGAGACTGAAAGGTCGAGCGTGAATTATATAGTAGATATGATCAACATATTGATGTTCACCGTTGAAACTACACCATCTCACGTGATGATCGGACATGGTGTAGTTGATATGGATCACGTAATCACTTAGAGGATTAGAGGGATGTCTATCTAAGTGGGAGTTCTTAAGTAATATAATTAATTGAACTTAAATTTATCATGAACTTAGTCCTGGTAGTATTATGCAAATTATGTTGTAGATCAATAGCTTGCGTTGTTGCTTTCATATGTTTATTTTGATATGTTCCTAGAGAAAATTGTGTTGAAAGATGTTAGTAGCAATGATGCGGATTGGATCCGTGATCTGAAGTTTATCCTCATTGCTGCACAGAAGAATTATGGCCTTAATGCACTGCTAGGCGACAGACCTATTGCAGGAGCAGATGCAGACGTTATGAACGTTTGGCTGGCTCAATATGATGACTACTTGATAGTTTAGTGCACCATGCTTAACGGCTTAGAATCGGGACTTCAAAGACGTTTTGAACGTCATGGACCATATGAGATGTTCCAGGAGTTGAAGTTAATATTTCAAGCAAATACCCGAGTTGAGAGATATAAAGTCTCCAACAAGTTCTATGGCTAAAAGATGGAGGAGAATCGCCCAACTAGTGAGCATGTGCTCAGATTGTCCGGATACTACAATCGCTTGAATTAAGTGGGAGTTAATCTTCCAGATAAGATAGTGATTGACAGAGTTCTCTAGTCACCATCACCAAGTTAGTAAAACTTTGTGATGAACTATAGTATGCAAGGGATGACGAAAACGATTCCCGAGCTCTTCGTGATGTTGAAATCAACGAAGGTAGAAATCAAGAAAGAGTATCAAGTGTTGATGGTTGACAAGATCACTAGTTTCAAGAAAAAGGGCAAAGGGAAAGAAAGGGGAACTTCAAGTAGAATGACAAGCAAGTTGTCACTCCCACGAAGAAGCCCAAAGTTGAACCAAAGCCTGAAACTGAGTGCTTACACTACAAAAGAAATGGTCACTGAAAACGGAAATGCCCTGAATATTTGATGGATAAGAAGGATGGCAAAGTGAACAAGGGTATATTTGATATACAAGTTATTGATGTGTGCCTTACTAGTGTTTATAGTAGCCCCTGAGTATTTGATACTTGTTCAGTTGCTAAGTTTAGTAACTCGAAACAGGAGTTACAGAATAAACAAAGACTAGTTGAGGGTGAAGTGATGATGTGTGTTGGAAGTGGTTCCAAGATTGATATGATCATCATCGCACATTCCCTATACTTTCGGGATTAGTATTGAACCTAAATAAATGTTATTTGGCGTTTGCGTTGAGCATGAATATGATTTGATCATGTTTATTGCAATACGATTATTCATTTAAAGTCAGAGAATAATTGTTATTCTGTTTACATGAATAAAACCTTCAATGGTCATACACCCAATGAAAATAGTTTGTTGGATCTTGATCGTAGTGATACACATATTCATAATATTGATGCCAAAAGATGCAAAGTTGATAATGATAGTGCAACATATTTGTGGCACTGCCGTTTAGGTCATATCGGTGTAAAGCGCATGAAGAAACTCCATAAAATGGACTTTTGGAATCACTTGATTATGAATCATTTGATGTTTGTGAACCGTGCCTTTTGGCCAAGATGACTAAAACTCCGTTCTCCGGAACAATGGAACGAGCTAGTGACTTATTGGAAATAATACATACCGATGTATGCGGTCCAATGAGTGTTGATGCTCGTGGCAGGTATCGTTATTTTTCTGACCTTCACAAGATGATTTGAGCAGATATGAGTATATCTACTTAATGAAACACAAGTCTGAAATATTTGAAAAGTTCAAAGAATTTCAGAGTGAAGTGGAGAATCATCGTAACAAGAAAATAAAGTTTCTACGATATGATCGTGGAGAAGAATATTTGAGTTACGAGTTTGGCCTTCATATAAAACAATGTGGAATAGTTTCACAGCTCACGCCACATGGAACACCACAGCGTTATGGTGTGTCTGAACGTCATAACCGTACTTTATTGGATATAGTGCAATCTATGATGTCTCTTACCGATTTACCACTATCATTTTGGGGTTATGCATTAGAGACAGCTGCATTCACGTTAAATAGGGCACCATCAAAATCCGTTGAGACGACGCCTTATGAACTGTGGTTTGGCAAGAAACCAAAGTTGTCATTTCTTAAAGTTTGGGTCTACGATGCTTATGTGAAAAAGTTTCAACCTGATAAGCTCGAACCTAAATCGGAGAAGTGCGTCTTCATAGAATACCCAAAGGAAATTGTTGGGTACACCTCCTATCACAGATCCAAAGGCAAAATATTTGTTGCTAAGATGGATCCTTTCTAGAGAAGGAGTTTCTCTCGAAAGAAGTGAGTGAGAGGAAAGTAGAACTTGATAAGGTAATTGTACCTTCTCCTTTATTGGAAAGTAGTTCATCACAGAAATCAGTTCCAGTGATTCCTACACCAATTAGTAAGGAAGTTAATGATGATGATCATGAAACTTCAGATCAAGTTGCTACCGAACCTCGTAGGTCTTCCAGAGCAAGATCCGGACCAGAGTGGTACGGTAATCCTGTTCTGGAAGTCATGTTACTAGACCATGATGAACCTACGAACTATGAGGAAGCGATGATGAGCCTAGATTCCGCGAAATGGCTTGAGGCCATGAAATCTGAGATGGGATCCATGTATGAGAACAAAGTGTGGACTTTGGTGGAGTTGCCCGATGATCGGCAAGCCATAGAAAATAAATGGATCTTCAAGAGGAAGACGGACACTAATAGTGGTGTTACTATCTACAAAGCTCGACTTGTTGTGAAAGGTTTTCCGACAAGTTCAAGGTGTTGACTACAATGAGATTTTCTCAACTGTAGCGATGCTTAAGTCTGTCCGAATCATGTTAGCAATTGCCACATTTTATGAAATCTGGCAAATGGATGTCAAAACTGCATTCCTTAATGGTTTTCTTAAAGAAGAGTTATATATGATGCAACCAGAAGGTTTTGTTAATCCTAAAGGTGCTAACAAAATGTGCAAGCTCCAGCGATCCATCTATGGACTGGTGCAAGCATCTCAGAGTTGGAATATACGCTTTGATAAGTTGATCAAAGCATATAGTTCTATACAGACTTATGGTGAAGCCTGTATTTACAATAAAGTGAGTGGGAGCACTACCGCCTTTCTGATAAATATATGTGAGTAACATATTGTTGATCAGAAATGATGTATAATTTTTCTTGAAAGCATAAAGGAGTATTTGAAAGGAGTTCTTTAAAAGAAAGACATCAGTAAAGCTACTTACATATTGAGCATCAAAATCTATTGAGATAGATCAAGACGCTTGATAAGTGTTTCAATAAGTACATACCTTGTCAAGATTTTGAAATAGTTCAAAATGGAATAGTCAAAGAAAGAGTTCTTGCCTATGTTGCAAAGGTGTGAAATTGAGTAAGACTCAAATCCCGACCACGGCAGAAAATAGAAAAGAGAATGAAAGTCATTCCCTATGCCTTAGTCATAGGTTCTATAAAGTATGCTATGTATCAGACCTATTGTATACCTTGCTCTGAATTTGGCAAGGGAGTACAATAGTGATCTAGAAGTAGATCACTGGACATTGGTCAAAATTATCCTTAGAGAAATAAGGAGATTTTTCTCGATTATGGAGGTGATAAAAGATCCCGTTGTAAAAGTTACATCGGTGCAAACTTTTACACTGATCCAGATGACTCTAAGTCGCAATCTGGATACATATTGAAAGTGGGAGCAATTAGCTAGAGTAGCTCCGTGTAGAGCATTGTAGACATAAAATATTTGCAAAATACATACGGCTCTGAATCTAACAGACCCGTTGACTAAACTTCTCTCACGAGCAAAACATGATCATACCTTAATGCTCTTTGGGTATTAATCACATAGCGATGTGAACTAAATTATTGACTCTAGTAAATCCTTTGGGTGTTGATCACATGACGATGTAAACTATGGGTATTAATCACATACAGATGTGAATATTGGTGTTAAATCACATGGTGATGTGAACTAGATTATTGACTCTAGTGCAAGTGGGAGACTGAAGGAAATATGCCCTAGAGGCAATAATAAAGTTATTATTTATTTCCTTATATCATGATAAATGTTTATTATTCATGCTAGAATTGTATTAATCGGAAACATAATACATGTGTGAATACATAGACAAACATAGTGTCACTAGTATGCCTCTACTAGACTAGCTCGTTTATCAAAGATGGTTATGTTTCCTAGCCATGGACAAAAGAGTTGTCATTTGATTAACGAGATCACATCATTAGGAGAATGATGTGATTGACTTGACCCATTCCATTAGCCTAGCACTTGATCGTTTAGTATGTTGCTATTGCTTTCTTCATGACTTATACAAAGTTCCTACAACTATGAGATTATGCAACTCCCGTTTACCGGTGGATCACTTTGTGTGCTACCAAACGTCACAACATAACTGGGTGATTATAAAGGAGCTCTACAGGTGTCTCCAAAGATAGATGTTGAGTTGGCGTATTTCGAGATTAGGTTTTGTCACTCCGATTGTCAGAGAGGTATCTCTGGGCCCTCTCGGTAATGCACATCACTATAAGCCTTGCAAGCAATGTGGCCAATGAGTTGGTTACGGAATGATGCATTACGTGACGAGTAAAGAGACTTGCCGGTAACGAGATTGAACTAGGTATTGGATACCGACGATCGTATCTCGGGCAAGTAACATACCGATGACAAAGGGAACAACGTATGTTGTTATGCGGTTTGATCGACAAAGATCTTCGTAGAATATGTAGGAGCCAATATGAGCATCCAGGTTCCGCTTTTGGTTATTGATCAGAAACAGTTCTATGTCATGTCTACATAGTTCTCGAACCCGTAGGGTCCGCACGCTTAAAGTTACGATGACAGTTTCATTATGAGTTTGTATGTTTTGATGTACCGAAGGTTGTTCGGAGTCCCGGATGTGATCACGGACATGACGAGGAGTCTCGAAATGATCGAGACATAAAGATTGATATATTGGAAGCCTATATTTGGATATCGGAATTGTTCCGGGAGAAATCGGGATTTTTCCGAAGTACCGGGGGGTTACCGGAACCCCCCCCCGGGGGGTTAATGGGCCTACATGGGCCCTAAGGGAGAAGAGGAGGGCCGGCCAGGGCGGGCCGCGCGCCCCTCCCCCTCTAGTCCGAATAGGACAAGGAGGGGGGGGGCGCCCCCTTTCCTCTTTCCCCTTCCCCCTTTCCTTCTCCTACAAGGCAAGAGGGGGGAGTCCTACTCCCGGTGGGAGTAGGACTCCTCCAGGCGCACCCCTAGGGGCCGGCCGCACCTCCCCCCTCCCTCCTTTATATACGGGGGCAGGGGGGCACCCCATAACACACAAGTTGATCTTCGTGATCGTTCCTTAGCCGTGTGCGGTGCCCCCCTCCACCATATTCCACCTCGGTCATATCGTTGCGGTGCTTAGGCGAAGCCCTGCGTCGATAGAACATCAAGATCATCACCACGCCGTCGTGCTGGCGGAACTCTCCCTCGACACTCGGCTGGATCGGAGTTCGAGAGACGTCATCGAGCTGAACGTGTGCTAGAACTCGGAGATGCCGTAGTTTCGGTGCTGGATCAGTCGGGCCGTGAAGACGTACGACTACATCAACCGCGTTGTGCTAACGCTTCCGCGTGGATAGTACTCTCCCCTCTGGTTGCTATGCATCACCATGATCTTGCGTGTGCGTAGAATTTTTTTTGAAATTACTATGTTACCCAACAGTTTGGCCCAGAGTACTTGAGGCAACCAACTGCCGCTGATACAGAGAGATTGTTGGCGACCAATGCAGCTAGAGGCTTTCCAGGCATGCTTGGCAGCATAGATTATATGCACTGGGAGTGGTAGAACTGTGCATTTGCTTGGCAGGGTCAGTACAAGGGGCATGTTAACGGGTGCACTGTCATATTAGAAGCGGTGACATCGCAAGATCTTTGGATATGGCATTCTTTTTTCGGCATGGCAGGTTCTCACAATGATATCAACGCGCTGCAGCGCTCTCCAGTCTTCGCAAGGCTTGCAGAAGGCCACTCCCCACCTGTCAACTTTGAGATCAACGGCCACCAATACAACAAGGGATACTATCTAGCAGATGGTATATATCCTCAGTGGTCAACTTTTGTGAAGACAATCTCGAAACCCCAAGGTGAGAAAAGAAAGAGATTTGCCCAAATGCAAGAGAGTGCTAGAAAGGATGTGGAACGTGCTTTTGGTGTACTTCAATCCCGGTGGGGTATCGTTCGAAACCCTGCACTGTCATGGGATGAAAGGAAGCTTTGGGAGGTGATGACTGCTTGTGTGATTATGCACAACATGATCGTCGAGGACGAGCGTGATGAAAGTATCTTCGACCAAGGATTTGATTATCAAGGTGAAAATATTGAGCCCCTGCACCAAGACCCGGACACATTTGAACAGTTTGTCCAATTCCACCGTGAGATGCGGGATTGGCACACTCATTTGAATCTTCAAAATGACTTGATTGAGCACGTTTGGGATCACATTGGCAACCAATAGATGTATTGGTCCAATTTATGTTGAGTCAAGACAATTTCGATTTGCTTGTAAAACTATTTTATTAAAGAAAATTTTAATTGAGTTGTAAAACTATTTTAATTTTCAGACAAATATTTAGGTTGAAAACTAGTTTTGATGCAAATATAGGCATTTTTAGCCCTGACGGACAGGATGGGGCAAATGGATGCAGCCACGCACTGAACGCACGGCCATCGCATCTCAGGACAGGCCCGAACAGGACTCCAAATCCCTACCCAAACGGACAGAAACCAAACAAAACGGACGTCCGTTTGGGATCGTGCGGTGGAGTTGGCCTTGCAGACTCATCGCGATCGAAGGCTAGCTATTTCAGTGTGGACCGTGGAGTCTTCACTTCACCGTCCTGATGGTGATGGATATCCGTTTGTTTCACACCGTTCCAAATCAGCCTCACGTTCCGCTGGTTTCCTGCTGGTGGCTGTGGCGCGGCGCCCACGCACGCTGCCTGGTTTCGCCGGTGAAGAACGTACTCCCTCTGTAAACAAATATAAAAACGTTTAGAATACTGTTTTAGTGATCTAAACGCTCTTATATTTCTTTACGGAGAGAGTAGTATACTACCACTACGCATGCGTGCGTGTGTATGCATGGGTTTGCTCCGCCGACGTTTTCGCCCCGCGTGTAATTCGTTGGGAGAAATTATTGAGTGTTAAACCTGCAACTTGACACTAGTATATACTCCAGCTTCTGCGTTCTGATTCTCGTGGTGCTTTGATTAATTATTAATAATCGTGGAGATTGGAACTGGGTAGGAAAGTACCGAAGGAGTGGACGTACAACTATCTTGGAGTAGATTTCCGGACAGAAGTGCGTAGATTGTACTTGTCCCAGTTGGTTTTCGTCTTGGCAGGAACTTGTCAAAAATTTCAAGTGCTTGTGCTTTAGGTGCAAAACGTTTAGACTACACGTTTTTTTTTTTTGCAGGAAATCAAGACCATTTGCTTTCTTGAATGCTGATAGTATATTTGACACCTCGAAATGATAAGAGAAATTAATGATTTTGGCAAAGGTATGTCACGTCCTGTTTCTCTTAGGTATGATCTTGACAGCCCCAAATGATAAGAGAAATTATCTTGACTAGTCACGTCACCATATTCTGAATAGGGTATGTTTGCCATATGTGGTACAACTTATACATTACTGCCCAAAACATGTAAACGGGAGTGAGTTTTGCATGGTAAATATGGTATTGGGTTTTAATTATCAGATGGATACATAACCTTAATCTCACGAGACACACAAACATCTGGAAAAGGAATCTTTTCCAAATGTACGCCTTGTCAATATCTTCCGAGTCTCCCCTCCCTCCTGCATTGACGTATTTCAAGCGATATCCTCATTCTAAGAGGGGATGATTAGTGAATGGCATGTTCTTTTTTAGGGAAATTTGTGAATGATATGTGATCAAGTTGAAATTCTTAGAGTGGAGAAATGCCTTCGAAAACTCAAAACGATCGAAATGGGTCCATAATGTGCTTTATTCAGCAATAAAGAGTAAGCATGTGTTAGCCTAAAAAAAATCTGAACACTTTTTTTTGGAGTAAAAAAAAATCTGAACACATGCGAAGAGTGTTTTCTTCTTTTGGGCCAGCTCTGGTTGGCCCGAAAGGCCGAATGGGTTTTATTAGGGAGAGTGGATTTAACTGGGCTAGGCTTTCCCAGGAAAGAAAAAGAACACTGGGCTAGGCACGGCTCTAAAAGAAAAGCTCCCCCGTTTACCGTGACGGCTATATGTCGATCGTCTGAGCTGCTTCCGCCTGATTTTCTTTCTTTCTTTCTTTCGTTCCTCTGTGCTGTTTGTAACGGGGTTTTCACTGGTTTTCTTTGGTTTTTCTGTTTCCTCCGGTTTTTTCATGGTTTTATTTGTTTTTTGGTTTTCATGTGTTTCTTCACCATTTTCTTTGGTTTTATTTAGTTTATTCTTTTTTTCAACATAGATCTACTTTTTCAGTACACATTGTACATTTTTAGTATACATGTGAAACCTTATTTTGATATATGTTGAACATTTTTTAAATACATGATGTACATTTTTTTGAATACACGTTGAATATTACTTTTATGAAAAATTTATGTTTTTGATCCGTCAAGTTCAACAAAAGTATACACTTATACACTTAGCCTCTCGAAAAAAATTGGGAGACATTTGGTCCTTGAAACCTCAAAACCGGGTAAGTTTAACTATAATCAATATTTGTGTGGAAATCGGACACGTGGAAGCGGTTTTATCTCTCCTTCTCTAGTCTCTCTTTCATACCGCGGTAAATTATTATCAAGCACCTTGTGTGCATTCACCCTGGACACTGACGGCGATGTTGAGCTCAAAGCCAGCATCACACGCAGGTGGTAGCTACACCACAACTATGTGTTGTCGTCGTCCCTCGACACCTCCACGTCGCCCCCTTCTATGCCATGGCGTGCGCGACGAGGGGCTAGTCGTGCACGAACGATATCGTGTACGAGCAGCTGCACAGGTCGACATTGCGGAAGTTCAACAGTCTTGGGTGGCCGGAGTAGCACAAGATGGTTGCGTATGTCGCGACAACTGGATGGGGACATGAGGGAGAAGGCGGTGGCGTTTCCAGACGGGACGTTGGCACGAGAGGAGTGGTAGAAGGAGGAGGCGATGCAAGTGTTGCGGGTGGTGCTGTCGTGCAGGAGTTGCATGCCACCCATTCCGCCATTCATACGGTCCATGGTGCACATGTTGTGAGAGTGCAGCGAGTATGCCCGTGTACTCGTCCATGTGTTGGGAAACGTTGCATGGAAAACAAAAAAAATTCTACGACACGCAAGATCTATCCATGGAGATGCATAGCAACGAAGGGGAGAGTGTATCTACATACCCTCGTAGACCGTAAGCGGAAGCGTTTAGTAACGCGGTTGATGTAGTCGAACTTCTTCGCGACCTAACCGAGTCAAGTACCGAACGTACGACACCTCCGCGTTCAGCACACATTCATCTCGATGACGTCCCTGCCTTCTTGATCCAGCAAGACGACGAAGTAGTGGATGAGTTCCGGCAGCACAACGGCGTGGTGATGGTGGTGGTGATGCTATCTCCGCAGGGCTTCACCTAAGCACTACGAAAATATGACCGAGGGATGAAACTGTGGAGAGGGGCACCACACACGGCTAAGAGGTTGTCGTGTCTTTGTGTGGCGCCCCTCCCACATATATAGGTGGGGGGAGGGAGGAGGCAGCCCGGAGGTGCCCCAAGTGGGGCCAGAATCCTACTTGGGCTCCTGCCCCTAGCCACGCCCCCTTGCCTTTTTAGGCGCGCAGGGAAAGGCATGGGAGGGTGGCGCCCCCCTTCCTTTCTTCCATGAGGAGTGGAAGGCAGGAGGGGCTAGCCCTCCCCCCTTTCCTTCCCTAGAGCCGGCGGCCAGGTAGAGGGGCACGCCAGCCCCCTTGTGGGCTGGTATGTCTCTTCCCTTGGCCCATAAGGCTCATAGACCTCCCGGGGGTGTCCGGAACCCCTTCTGGCGATCCAATGACTACCCAGGGTACTCCGAAACTCTTCTGGTGTCCGAATATCATCGTCCTATATATCAATCTTTATCCCCGGATCATTCCGGAGCTACTCTTCATGTCCGTAATATCATGCGGCACTCTGAACAAAGTTCGATCAACAAATCATATAACTCATATAACACTATATCGTCAATGAACGTTAAGCGTTGATACATCTCCATCGTATCTAGTTTTCCAAACTCTTTTGCCCTTGTTTTGGACTCTAATTTGCATGATTTGAATGGAACTAACCCGGCTGACATTGTTTTCAGCAGAATTGCCATGGTGTTATTTTTGTGCAGAAATAAAAGTTCTCGGATTGACCTGAAAATTTACGGAGAATATTTTTGGAATATATAAAAAATATTGGCGCAAGAATTAACCAGAGGGGAGCCACCCAGAGGCCACAAGCCCTGGGGGGTGCCCTGCAGGTTTGTGGGCCCCCTGGAGCCCCTCCGACCTCAACTCCAACTCCATATAACCCTATTCGGGGAGAAAAAAATCAGGGAGAAGAGTTCATCGCGTTTTACGATATGGAGCCGCTGCCGCCTCCCGTTCTTCATCGGGAGGGCAGATCTAGAGTCCGTTCAGGGCTCCGGAGAGGGAGATTCATCGCCATCATCATCATGAAACTTCCTCCATCACCAATTTCATGATGCTCACCACCGGGAGTGAGTAATTCCTTCATAGGCTTGTTGGACAGTGATGGGTTGGATGATATTTATCATGTAATCGAGTTAGTTTTGTTAGGGTTTGATCCTTAGTATCCACTATGTTCTGAGACTGATGTTGCTATGACTTTGCCATGCTTAATGCTTGTCACTTTGGGCCCGGGTGCCATGATTTCAGATCTGAACCGTTTATGTTATCACCTTTATATCCATGTTCTATATCCGATCTTGCAAGTTATAGTCACCTACTACGTGTTATGATCCGGCAACCCCGGAGTGACAGAAATCGGGACCACTCCCGGTGATGACCATAGTTTGAGGAGTTCATGTATTCACTAAGTGCTAATGCTTTGGTCCGGTTCTCTATTAAAAGGAGGCCTTAATATCCCTTAGTTTCCATTAGGACCCCGCTGCCATGAGAGGGTAGGACAAAAGATGTCATGCAAGTTCTTTTCCATAAGCACGTACGACTATATACGGAATACATGCCTACATTATATTGATAAATTGGAGTAAGTTTTGTGTCACCCTATGTTATGACTGTTGCATGATGAATGCCATCTGACACAATTATCATTGCCGATCCATTGCCTACGAGCTTTTCACATATTGATCTTTGCTAAGTTACTTTGCCGTTGCTGTTGTTCTAATCACTACAAAACTACTGCTGTTACTTTTGCCACCATTATTGTTACTTCCATACTACTTTGCTACTAAAAACTTTGCTGCAGATATTAAGTCTTTCAGGTGTGGTTGAATTGACAACTCAGCTGCTAATACTTGAGAATATTCTTTAGCTCCCCTTGTGTCGAATCAATAAATTTGGGTTGAATACTCTACCCATGAAAACTGTTGCGATCCCCTATACTTGTGGGTTATCAAGACCTTTTTCTGGTGCCGTTGCCGGGGAGCATAGTTCTATTCTCTAAGTCACTTGGGATTTATATCTGTTGGTCACTATGAGAAATTTGAAAGATAACAAAACGAAGATTGTTTCCTCTACTACGAGGGGAGGTAAGGAACTGCCATCAAGCTCTACACTTGATTCACCTTCTGTTATGAGTAAGCTTGCAACACCTACACCTGCTATTCATTCTGATATGTCGCAAGTAATTGATGATGCTACTTATGCTATGCATGATGCTTATGATGATACTACTGCTTTGCGTGATAATACTATGCCACTAGGTGAATTTCTTGATGAACAAATTGCTAGAGTTAATGTTGAAACTGATGATATTTCTGAAACTGATGAAATCATTGAAACTAAACACTTTGAAACACCTGTTAGACCTAGCTCTCCTAGATATGAATTGCCTGTTATGCCTGAGGGTTATGTTGTGGATGGATAAGTAGCTAGGGACTTTCTTGCTTGTAAGGATAGAGATGATCTTAAGAAATTATTATGCCAGTGGAAAGAAAAATCTTTGAATGCTAGAATGCAATATGATCCTAAGTTTGCTACTTCACCTATCTTTGTTACTGATAAGGATTATGAATTCTCTGTTGATCCTGAGTTAATTACTTTGGTTGAATATGATCCTTTCCATGGTTACGAATCTGAAACTGTTGTGGCACATCTTATTAAACCGTCAGGCATTTGTATGCTTTGCTATTAATTGATGTTGAGTATGGGTGTGACTGGATCTCTTTTTCCATGAATTATAGTGTCGAGTCAGTCCTTGGTCTTCAGAGGTTTTCTGCATTTATGTTTTGCGGTCTCAGAAAGGGCTAGCAAGATATCATTATATCATATTATGTCATAATTGCTTTGAAAAAAGTGTTGTCATTCGAGACTTATTATTATTGCTTGCTAGTTGATTATGCCATTGATATGAGTAATGTGAGTCCTAAATGTTATTGTGAATATGGTCAGTTCATAATCTTGGTTGAAAACCATAATTAAAACAACAAGATCAAACATAGTTTGTATAAGTTTTTCTTTGTCACTTTCAGTTTGTCAACTGAATTGCTTGAGGACAAGCAATGGGTTAAGCTTGGGGGAGTTGATACGCCTCCGTCGTATCTACTTTTCCAAACTCTTTTGCCCTTGTTTTTGCTCTAATTTGCATGATTTGAATGGAACTCCCGGACAGACGCTGTTTCCAGCAGAATTGCCATGGTGTTATTTTTGTGCAGAAATAGAAGTTCTCGGATTGACCTGAAAATTTACGGAGAATATTTTCGGAATATATAAAAATATTGGCGCAAGAATTAATCAGAGGGGGGCCACCCAGTGCCCACAAGCCCTGTTAGGGGAGAAAAATACAGGGGGAAGAAGTCATCGTGTTTTACGATATGGAGCCGCCTTTGCCTCCTGTTCTTCATTGGGAAGGCCAATCTGGAGTCCGTTCGGGGCTCCGTAGAGGTGATTCATCGCCATCATCATCACCAACCTTCCTCCATCACCAATTTCATGATGCTCACCACCGGGAGTTAGTAACTCCTTTGTAGGCTTGCTGGACAGTGATGGGTTGGATGAGATTTATCATGTAATTGAGTTAGTTTTGTTAGAGTTTGATCCCTAATGTGTGCCTTGCTATAAGTATAGCAGTGAGGTACCAAAGTAATCCCGGAGTGGAGCACTGGACATTGGTCAAGAACATCCTGAAAAACCTGAAAAGGACTAAGGATATGTTTCTCGTTTATGGAGGTGACAAAGAGCTCGCCATAAAAGATTACGTCGATGCAAGCTTTGCACTGATCCAGATGACTCTAAGTCGCAATCTAGATACGTATTTTTATCGAATGGTGGAGCTGTCAGTTGCTGCAGTTCCAAAAAAAGCGTCGTGGCGGGATCTATGTGTGAAGCGGAGTACATAGCTGCTTCGGAAGCAGCAAATGAAGGAGTCTGGATGAAGGAGTTCATATCCGATCTAGGTGTCATACCTAGTGCATCGGGTCCAATGAAAATCTTTTACGATAATACTAGTGCAATTGCCTTGGCGAAGGAATCCAAATTTCACAAGAGAACCAAACACATCAAGAGACGCTTCAATTCCATCCGTCATCAAGTGTTGGAGGGAGACATAGAGATTTGCAAGATACATACGGATCTGAATGATGCAGACCCTTGACTAAGCCTCTTCCACGAGCAAAACATGATCAACACCAAAACTCCATGGGTGTTAGAATCATTACTTTGTAATTTAGATTATTGACTCCAGTGCAAGTGGGAGACTGAAGGAAATATGCCCTAGAGGCAATAATAAAGTTATTATTTATTTCCTTATTTCATGATAAATGTTTATTATTCATGCTAGAATTGTATTAACCGGAAACTTAGTACATGTATAAATACATAGACAAAACATAGTGAACCTAGTATGCCTCTACTTGACTAGCCCGTTAGTCAAAGATGCTTATGTTTCCTAACCATAGACATGTGTTGTAATTTGATGAACGGGATCACATCATTAGGAGAATGATGTGATGGATTTGACCCATCCGTTAACTTAGCATTATGATTGTTACAGTTTCATTGCTACTGCTTTCTTCATGACTTATACATGTTCCTCTGACTATGAGATTATGCAACTTCCGAATATCGAAGGAACACTTTGTGTGCTATCAAACGTCACAACGTAAATGGGTGATTATAAAGATGCTCTACAGGTGTCTCCGAAGGTGTTTGTTGGGTTGGCATAGATCAAGATTAGGATTTGTCACTCCGTGTTTCGGAGAGGTATCTCTGGGCCCTCTCGATAAAGCTCATCACTATAAGCCTTGCAAGCAATGTGACTAAGGAGTTAGTTATGGGATGAGGTATTACGAAACGAGTAAAGAGACTTGCCAGTAACGAGATTGAACTAGGTATGATGATACCGACGACCGAATCTCGGGCAAGTAACATACCAATGACAAAGGGAACAACGTATGTTGTTATGCGGTTTGACCGATAAAGATCTTCGTAGAATATGTAGGAGCCAATATCAGCATCCAGGTTCCGCTATTAGTTATTGATTGGAGATGTGTCTCGGTCATGTCTACATAGATCTCGAACCCGTAGGGTCCGCACGCGTAACGTTCGATGACGATTTGTATTATGAGTTATGTGTTTTGATGACTGAAGTTTGTTCGGAGTCCCGGATGAGATCTCGGACGTGACGAGGAGTCTCGAAATGGTCTAGCCATAAAGGAAGGTTATATTCGGACACTGGAATGGTTCCAGAGTGTTTTGGGTATTTTCCGGTGTACCGAGAGGTTACCAGAATCCCCCGGAAGAAGTAATGGGCCTTATTGGGCCATACGGGAAAGGAGGAGGCAGGACAAGGTGAGGTGGCACACGCAGGAGCTCCTATGTGCCGCATTTTGCGGCTAATTGCCAGCTTGACGCACAGGAGCCGTGCGACTGGGCCGGCCCATTGAGAGGCAACGGCGAACTGTGTTTTTGTAAAAATCACGAAAACAAAAGGTGATGATGTGAGGTATCGAACTTGTGACGTCCATCTCCTCAGCGAGTGGTACTAGCCACTTGACCTAACTGTTATTTCTGATTAAAAGGCATCGCGAGCTTATTTAAGCTTTAAGTTGCGGGATATGCCATGTTGCATTTTATTTTCTGTATGTGTATACATTTTTGAAAATTGAACACATTTCAGAAAACACGAGACGAAGTTTTGAATAAATGTGAACACAATTTTAAATTCAAAAAAAGATTTTAGAAAACACGAATTTGTTTTGGGACTTCAAACAGATTATAAAAAAGTTGTGAACATTTTCTAAAAACAAGAACTAATATTTGTGAAGGTGATTTTTTAAGTTTCGAAATTTTTTAAATTACTTGATTTTTTTTGAAATTTTAATTTTTCACAATAAATAAATAAATATTGGAATCCTGAATGTTTTTCCAAATAATGAACCAAAATTGAAGTTCCACATATTTTTCGTCAGTTGGGAACAAAATATGAAGATTTCAACATTTTTCAGAAAAGTGAAGAATTTTTTGAAATGCCAACATTTGCAAATTTGTGAACCAAATTGAGAAACTCAAATATTTTGTCGAAACATGTTCAATTTTGAGTAATCTCAAACATTTTTTGTGAACAAAATATAAAATGAGAAGATATATTGAAATTATGAACAATTTTTTGAAAACAGGGTCAAAAATTACAATTCTCCGAATGTTGTTGAAACAATTTTTAAAATCACGAACATATTTAGAATTTTTAGACCAAATTTCAAAATCCGAAACAAAATTTTCAAATTTGAAACGGGAACACATTTTGAGTATGGGAACAAATTTTGAGTACGTGGAACAAAAATTTGAAACAGGAACAAATTTTGAGTACGGGAACAAATTTTGAGTATGTGGAACAAAAAATTGAAGCGGGAATAAATTTGAAACAGGAACAAATATTGAGTATGTGCAACAAACAATTGAAAAGGAGAATATGTTTTCAAAATCACGAACATATTTTGAATATTTAGAACAAATTTAGGAATGGAGATTTTTTTTGAAAATCCCAAACAAATTTGAAACGGGAACAAATTTTGAATACGTGAACAAGAATTTGAAAAAGAGAACAATTTTAAATAATTGAGAACAATTTTTGGAAACAGAAACTATTTTTTAAATCCTGGTCATTATTTAAAAAGTACTAAAAAAATGAAAAGAAACATTCCAAACAATTTTCGAAAAACAGAAATATTTTTTGAAATTCCAGATTTTTCTTTTAGAAATGTGAACATTTTTGGAATTTATGAACAATTTTCGTAAACATAGACATTTAAAAAAATGAATACTTTTTAAAAGCATGAACAATTTTTTGAGTTTCTGATTTTTTTTGAAATATGAACCTTTGTAAATAAAGAAATTAAAATTGAAAAATAAAAAAGAAACGGATAAAAGAAGAAATAGGAAAGAAAAAAGAAAAGAACAAAGAAAAAAGAAAAAAACCCGGTTTATGCAACCTTCTAGAAGGTTCCCAAAACCAAAAAAAACCGGTTGGGTAACTTTAGAAGGTTCCCAAAACCGGAATCACGGGAACACGTTAAATGGGTCGGCCCAAGGTTAGCGCTCGATAGCTGGCTCTATGCAAGCGCCGAATCTTTGACGCAGAATGCGGTAAATAGGATATTCCGGCACGCCCCCCCCCATGGGTCTGAATTGGACTAGGGGAAGGGGGCGGCGCCCCCCTTACCCGTTCCTACTCCATCTCTCTTTCCCTCTTTCCTTCTCCCTTACTCCAAAAAGGAAAATGATTCCTACTAGGACTTGGAAGTCCTAGTCGGACTCCATACTCTTGGCACGCCCCCTAGGACCAGCCTCCTCCTCCTCTCTGCTTTATATAGGGGGGCAGGGGGCACCCTAGGACACACCAAGTCTTCTCTTAGCCGTGTGCGGTGCCCCCCTCCATAGTTACACACCTCGATCATATCGCCATAGTGCTTAGGCGAAGCCCTGCGCCGGTAACATCATCATCACCGTCGCCACATCGTCGTGCTAACGGAACTCACCCTCGTCCTCAATTGGATCAAGAGCACGGGGGACATCGTCGATCTGAACATGTTTTGAATGCGGAGGTGTCGTACATTCGGTACTTGGATCGGTTGGATCGCGAAGACGTTCGACTACATCAACCGCGTTACTTAATGCTCCCACTTTCGGTCTACGAGGGTACGTGGACACACTCTCCCCTCTCGTTGCTATGCATCTCCTAGATAGATCATGCGTGATCGTAGGAAAATTTTGAAATTACTACATTCCCCAACAGTGGCATCCGAGCCAGGTCTATGCGTAGATGTTTTATGCACGAGTAGAACACAGAGAGTTGTGGGCGATAATAGTCATACTGCTTACCACCAACGTCTTACTTTGATTCGGCGGTATTGTTGGATGAAGCGGCCCGGACCGACATTACATGACCGCGTTCATGAGACTGGTTCTACCGACGTGCTTTTGCACATAGGTGGCTGGCGGGTGTCTGTTTCTCCAACTTTAGTTGAGTCGAGTTTAACTAACGGGCGATCCTTGTTGAAGGTTAAAACAGCACACTTGACGAAAAATTGTTGTGGTTTTGATGCGTAGGTAAGAACAGTTCTTGCTAGAACCCGTAGCAGCCACGTAAAACTTGCAACAACAAAGTAGAGGACGTCTAACTTGTTTTTGCAGGGCTTGCTATGATGTGATATGGTCAAGACATGATGTGATATAAATTGTTGTATGAGATGATCATGTTTTATAACGGAGTTATCGGCAAGTGGCAGGAGCCATATGGTTGTCGCTTTATTGTATGCAATGCAATCGCCATGCATTTTTTTACTTTATCACTAAGCGGTAGCTATAGTCGTAGAAGCAATAGTTGGCAAGGTGTCGCGCCGGTGATGATTGATACGTCTCCAACGTATCTATAATTTTTGATTGCTCCATGCTACTTTATCTACTGTTTTGGACTATATTGGGCTTTATTTTCCACTTTTATATTATTTTTGGGACTAACCTATTAACCGGAGGCCCAACCCAGAATTGCTGTTTTTTCCCTATTTCAGTATTTCGAAGAAATGGAATATCAAACGGAGTCGAAACGGAATAAAACCTTCGGGAACGTGATTTTCTCACCGAACGTGATCCAGGAGGCTTGGACCCTACTCCAAGAAGTGCCAGAGGCGGTCACGAGGGTGGAGGGCGCCCCCCTAGGCACGCCCCCTACCTCGTGGGCCCCCTGTTGCTCCATCGATGTACTCCTTCCTCCTATATATACCCACGTACCCCCGACAGATCAGAAGAGGAGCCAAAAACCTAATTCCACTGTCACAGCTTTTTGTATCCACGAGATCCCATCTTGGGGCCTGTTCCGGAGCTCCACCGGAGGGGGCATCTACCACGGAGGGCTTCTACATCAACACCATAGCCCCTCCGATGAAGTGTGAGTAGTTTACTTCAGACCTTCGGGTCCATAGCCAGTAGCTAGATGGCTTCTTCTCTCTTTTTGGATCTCAATACAATGTTCTCCCCCTCTCTTGTGGAGACCTATTCGATGTAATCTTCTGTTTGCGGTGTGTTTGTTGAGACCGATGAATTGTGGGTTTATGATCCAGTATTATCTATGGAAAATATTTGAATCTTCTCTGAATTCTTTTATGTATGATTGAGTTATCTTTGCAAGTCTCTTCGAATTATCCATTTGGTTTGGCCAACTAGATTGGTAGTTCTTGCAATGGGAGAAGTGCTTAGCTTTGGGTTCGATCTTGCAGTGTCCTTACCCAGTGACAGAAAGGGTTGCAAGGCACGTATTGTATTGTTGCCATCGAGGATAACAAGATGGGGTTTTTATCATATTGCATGAATTTATCCCTCTACATCATGTCATCTTGCTTAAGGCGTTACTCTGTTTTTAACTTAATACTCTAGATGCATGCTGGATAGCGGTCGATGAGTGGAGTAATAGTAGTAGATGCAGAATTGTTTCGATCTACTTGTCTCGGACGTGATGCCTATATGCATGATCATTGCCTAGATATACTCATAACTATGCTCAATTCTGTCAATTGCTCAACAGTAATTTGTTCACCCACCGTAGAATATAGAATATTTATGCTCTCTATCGCTTTATTACTTGCTTTGTTTTTACTTTGCCTTTTACTTTTTACTTTGCATCTATCTATCAAAAATACCAAAAATATTATTTATCATCTCTATCAGATCTCACCCTCGTAAGTGACCGTGAAGGGATTGACAACCCCTAATCGCGTTGGTTGTGAGTAGCTATCGTTTTGTGTAGGTACGAGGGACTTGTGCGTGGTCTCCTACTGGATTGATACCTTGGTTCTCAAAAACTGAGGGAAATACTTACGCTACTTTACTGCATCATCCTCTCCTCTTCGGGGAAAACCAACACAATGCTCAAGAGGTAGCAAGAAGAATTTCTGGCGCCGTTGCCGGGTAGGCTCACGCAAGCAACTCAACAATACTAAGTACCCATGACAATCCCTATCTCTCGCATTACATTATTTGCCTCTCATTTTCCTCTCCCCCACTTCACCCTTGCCGTTTTATTCGCCGTCTCTTTCCCAATCTCCTCATCTCTTTCCCGTTTGCCTTTTTCCCGTTGCCTTTATGTTTGCTTGTGTGCTGGATTACTTGTTTCCATGGCGCAAGATAATACCAAATTGTGTGACTTCTCGAGTACCAATAATAATGATTTCCTTAGTACTCCGACTGATCCTCTTAATAATGATGAGTCTTGTGAAATCAATACCGCTTTGCTGAATCTTGTTATGAAAGATCAATTCGCCGACCTTCCTAGTGAAGATGCCGCTACTCATCTAAACAATTCTATTGATCTGTGTGATATGCAAAAGAAGAAAGATACGAATAATAATATTGTCAAATTGAAGTTATTTCCGTTTTCGCTTAGAGATCGTGCTAAAGTTTGGTTTTCGTCTTTGCCTAAAAATAGTATTGATTCTTGGAACAAGTGCAAAGATGCTTTTATCTCTAAGTATTTTCCTCCCGCTAAGATCATCACTCTTAGGAACGATATCATGAATTTTAAACAACTTGATCATGAGCATGATGCCCAATCTTGGGAAAGAATGAAATTGATGCTTCACAATTGCCCTACTCATGGTTTGAATTTATGGATGATCATACAAAATTTTTATGTCGGATTGAATTTTGCTTCTAGAAATCTTTTAGATTCGGCCGCGGGAGGCACGTTTATGGAAATTACGTTAGGAGATGCTACCAAATTGCTTGATAATATTATGGTTAATTATTCTCAAGGGCACACCGAAAGATCTTCTAGTAAAAAAGTGCATGCTATAGAAGAAATCAATGTTTTGAGTGAAAAGATGGATGAACTTATGAAGATGTTTGCTCCTAAAAATACTCCTCTTGATCCCAATGATATGCCTTTGTCTACCTTGCTTGAGAATAATAATGAATCTATGGATGTGAATTTTGTTGGTAGGAATTGTTTTGGAAACAACGTGTACAGAGGGAATTTTAATCCTAGGCCTTATCCTAGTAATCCTTCTAATATTTATGGAAACTCCTACAACAACTCTTATGGAAATTTTAATAAGATGCCCTCTGAATTTGAGAGTAGTGTTAAAGAGTTTATGAATTCACAAAAGAATTTTAATGCTTTGCTTGAAAAGAAATTGCTTAAAGTTGATGATTTGGCTAGGAACGTTCATAGAATTTCTCTTGAGATTGATTCTTTAAAGCTTAGATCTATTCCTCCTAAACATGATATCAATGAGTCTCTCAAAGCCATGAGAATTTCCATTGGTGAGTGCAAGGAAAGAACCGCTAGGATGCGTGCTTCCAAAGATGCCTTTATTAAAGCGTGTTCTTCCAATTCCCATGAAAGTCAAGATGAAGATCTAAAAGTTATTGATGTGTCCCCCATTAAATCTTTGTTTTGCAATATGAATCTTGATGAAACTGAATATGATCTTCCTTTACCTAGAAGGCGTTCTAAGAATTCGGAGTTTCTAGATCTTGATGATGAATTTGATGAAAGTGGGGTTGAAAGAAATAAAAACCGAGATGTTGCTAAACCCACTATTTTGGATCTCAAGGAATTTAATTATGAAAATTGCTCTTTGATTGGTTGTATTTCCTTGTTCCAATCCGTGCTAGATTCTCCTCATGCTTATAGTCAAAATAAGGCCTTTACCGAACACATTGTTGATGCCTTGATGCAATCTTATGAAGAAAAACTTGAGTTGAAAGTTTCTATCCCTAGAAAACTCTATGATGAGTGGGAAACTACTATTAAAATTAAAATCAAAGATTATGAGTTTCATGCTTTGTGTGATTTGGGTGCTAGTGTCTCTACTATCCCCAAAACTTTATGTGATTTGCTAGATTTCCGTGACTTTGATGATTGCTCTCTAAACTTGCATATTGCATATTCCACTATTAAAAAGCCTGTGGGAAGAATTAATGATGTTCTTATTGTTGCAAATAGGAATTATGTGCCCGTAGATTTTAGTTATTGATATAGATTGCAATCCTTCATGTCCTATTATTCTTGGTAGACCCTTCCTTAGAACGATTGGTGCAATTATTGATATGAAGGAAGGGAATATTTGATTCCAATTTCCCTTAAAGAAGGGCATGTAACACTTCCCTAGAAAGAAAATAAAATTACCATATGAATCTATCATGAGAGCCACTTATGGATTGCCTACCAAAGATGGCAATACCTAGATCTATCCTTGCTTTTATGCCTAGCTAGGGGCGTTAAACGATAGCGCTTGTTGGGAGGCAACCCAATTTTATTTTGTGTTTTTTGTTTTTGCTTCTGTTTAGGAATAAATAATCCATCTAGCCTCTGTTTGGATGTGGTTTTATCTTTTAATTAGTGTTTGTGCCAAGTAGAACCTATAGGATAACCTACGATGATAGTTGATTTGATTCTGCTGAAAAACAGAAACTTCACACGCACGAATATAATTTTTTTAAATCACAGGAACGTGATTTTGCGTTGATTCTGTTTGATTCTGTTCAATAGACAAATTATACAGGACTTACTATTTTGGTAGAATTGTTAGAGTTCCAGAAGTTTGCGTTAGTTACAGATTGCTACAGACTGTTCTGTTTTTGACAGATTCTGTTTTACGTGTGTTGTTTGCTTATTTTGACGAATCTATGGCTAGTAAAATAGTTTATAATCCATAGAGAAGTTGGAATATAGTAGGTTTAACACCAATATAAATAAAGAATGAGTTCATTACAGTACTTTAAGTAGTTCTTTGTTTTCTTTCTCTAACGGAGCTCACGAGATTTCCGTTGAGTTTTGTGTTGTGAAGTTTTCAAGTTTTGGGTGAATTCTTTTGATGGATTATGGAACAAGGAGTGGCAAGAGCCTAAGCTTGGGGATGCCCATGGAACCTACAATATAATCCAAGGACACCAAAAAGTCAAAGCTTGGGGATGCCCCGGAAGGCATCCCCTCTTTCGTCCAGTTCCATCGGTAATTTACTTGGAGCTATATTTTTATTCACCACATGTTATGTATTTTGCTTGGAGCGTCTTGTATTATTTGCATCTTTGCTTGTTAGTTTACCACAATCATCCTTGCTGTACACACCTTTTGAGAGAACCATACATGAATTGGAATTTTTTAGAATACTCTATGTGCTTCACTTATATCTTTTGAGCTTGATAGTTTTGCTCATACTGCTTCACTTATATCTTTTGAGCGTGATAATTTTTGCTCTAGTACTTCACTTATATCTTTTAGAGCACGGTGGTGGATTTGTTTTGAAGAAACTATTGATCTCTCATGCTTCACTTAGATTATTTTGAGAGTCGTTAATAGCATGGTAGTTCGCTTAATGTTAATATACTTGGAAGTCAAGATATGTGAAACTTTCTTTTGAGTGAATTGAATACTAAGATAAGTTTGATGCTTGATAATTGTTTTGAGATATGGAGGTGATAATATCAAAGTAATGCTAGTCGGGTGATTATGAATTTAAAGAATTCTTGTGTTGAAGTTTGTGATTCCCGTAGCATGCACGTATGGTGAACCGCTTTGTGATGAAGTTGGGTCACAATTTTATTTATTAATTGTCTTCCTTATGAGTGGCGGTCGGGGACGAGCGATGGTCTTTTCCTACCAATCTATCCCCCTAGGAGCATGCGCGTAGTGCTTTGGTTTTTGATGACTTCTAAATTTTTGCAACAAGTGCATGAGTTCTTATGATTAATGTTGAGTCCATGGATTATACGCACTCCCATCCTTCCACCTTTGCTAGCCTCTCTAATACCGCACAATTTTCACCGGTATCATACACCCACCATATACCTTCCTCAAAACAGCCACCATACCTACCTATTATGGCATTTCCATAGCCATTCCGAGATATATTGCCATGCAACTTTCCACCGTTCCGTTTATTATGACACGCTCCATAATTGTCATATTGCTAGCATGATCATGTAGTTGACATTGTATTTGTGGCAAGGCCACCATTCCTAATTCTTTCATACATGTCACTCATGATTCATTGCATATCCTGGTACACCGCCGGAGGCATTCATATAGAGTCATACTTTGTTCTAAGTATCGAGTTGTAATTATTGAGTTGTAAGAAAAATAAAAAGTGTGATGATCATCATTATTAGAGCATTGTCCCAAGTGAGGAAAGGATGATGGAGATTATGATTCCCCCATATGTCGGGATGAGACTCCGGACAAAAAATAAAAAAAGGGGCCAAAAAAAGAGAAAGGCCCAAACAAAAAAAAGAGAGAGAAAAAGAGAGAAGGGACAATGCTACTATCCTTTTACTACCCTTGTGCTTCAAAGTAGCACCAAGTTCTTCATGATAGAGAGTCTCTCATTTTGTCACTTTCATATACTAGTGGGAATTTTTTATTATAGAACTTGGCTTGTATATTCCAATGATGGGCTTCCTCAAAAGGGCCCTAGGTCTTCGTGAGCAAGCAAGTTGGATGCACACCCACTTAGTTTCTTTTGTTGAGCTTTCATATACTTATAGCTCTAGTGCATCCGTTGCATGACAATCCCTACTCACTCACATTGATATCTATTGATGGGCATCTCCATAGCCCGTTGATACGCCTAGTTGATGTGAGACTATCTTCTCCTTTTTGTCTTCTCCACAACCACCATTCTATTCCACCTATAGTGCTATGTCCATGGCTCACGCTCATGTATTGCGTGAAAGTTGAAAGAGTTTTGAGATTACTAAAGTATGAAACAGTTGCTTGGCTTGTCATCGAGGTTGTGCATGATTAAATACTTTGTGTGATGAAGACAGAGCAACAACCAGACTATATGATTTTGTAGGGATAACTTTCTTTAGCCATGTTATTTTGAGAAGACATAATTGCTTTGATTAGTATGCTTGAAGTATTATTACTTTCATGTCAATATGAACTTCTATCTTGAATCTTTCGGATCTGAATATTCATGCCACAATTAAGAAGATTTACATTGAAACTATGCCAAAGTATCACTCCGCATCAAAAATTCTTTTTTATCATTTACCTACTCGAGGACGAGTAGGAATTAAGCTTGTGGATGCCTGATACGTCTCCAACGTATCTATAATTTTTGATTGCTCCATGCTACTTTATATACTGTCTTGGACTATATTGGGCTTTATTTTCCACTTTTATATTATTTTTGGGACTAACCTATTAACCGGAGGCCCAGCCCAGAATTCCTGTTTTTTGCCTATTTCTGTATTTCAAAGAAACGGAATATCAAACGGAGTCCAAACGGAATAAAACCTTCAGGAACGTGATTTTCTCACCGAACGTGATCCAGGAGGCTTGGACCCTACTCCAATAAGTGCCAGAGGCGGTCACGAGGGCGGAGGGCGCGCCCCCTGGGCGCGCCCCCTACCTCATGGGCCCCCTGTTGCTCCATCGATGTACTCCTTCCTCCTATATATACCTACGTACCCCCGACAGATCGGAACAGGAGCCAAAAACCTAATTCCACCGCCGTAACTTTTTGTATCCACGAGATCCCATCTTGGGGCCTGTTCCGGAGCTCCGCCGGAGGGGGCATCTACCACGGAGGGCTTCTACATCAACACCATAGCCCCTCCGATGAAGTGTGAGTAGTTTACTTCAGACCTTCGGGTCCATAGCTAGTAGCTAGATGGCTTCTTCTCTCTTTTTGGATCTCAATACAATGTTCTCCCCCTCTCTTGTGGAGATCTATTCGATGTAATCTTCTGTTTGCGGTGTGTTTGTTGAGACCGATGAATTGTGGGTTTATGATCCAGTATTATCTATGGAAAATATTTGAATCTTCTCTGAATTCTTTTATGTATGATTGAGTTATCTTTGCAAGTCTCTTCGAATTATCCATTTGGTTTGGCCAACTAGATTGATAGTTCTTGCAATGGGAGACGTGCTTAGCTTTGGGTTCGATCTTGCGGTGTCCTTACCCAGTGACAGAAAGGGTTGCAAGGCATGTATTGTATTGTTGCCATCGAGGATAACAAGATGGGGTTTTTTATCATATTGCATGAATTTATCCCTCTACATCATGTCATCTTGCTTAAGGCGTTACTCTGTTTTTAACTTAATACTCTAGATGCATGCTGGATAGCGGTCGATGAGTGGAGTAATAGTAGTAGATGCAGAATCGTTTCGATCTACTTGTCTCGGACGTGATGCCTATATACATGATCATTCCCTAGATATACTCATAATTATGCTCAATTCTGTCAATTGCTCAACAGTAATTTGTTCACCCACCGTAGAATATTTATGCTCTTGAGAGAAGCCACTAGTGAAACCTATGGCCCCCGGGTCTATTCTCATCATATCAATCTCTATTGCTTTATTACTTGCTTTGTTTTTACTTTGACTTTGACTTTTTACTTTGCATCTATCTCTCAAAAATACCAAAAATATTATTTATCATCTCTATCAGATCTCACCCTCGTAAGTGACCGTGAAGGGATTGACAACCCCTAATCGCGTTGGTTGCGAGTAGCTATCGTTTTGTGTAGGTATGAGGGACTTGTGCGTGGTCTCCTACTAGATTGATACCTTGGTTCTCAAAAACTGAGGGAAATACTTACGCTACTTTACTGCATCATCCTCTCCTCTTCGGGGAAAACCAACGCAGTGCTCAAGAGCTAGCAATGATGGAGATCATGATGATGCTTCGGTGATGGAGATCATGAGCACAAGATGATGATGGCCATATCATGTCACATATTTTGATTGCATGTGATGTTTATCTTTTATGCATCTTATTTTGCTTAGTACGGCGGTAGTATTATAAGATGATACGTTACTAAATTTCAAGGTATAAGTGTTCTCCCTGAGTATGCACCATTGCTACAGTTCGTCGTGCCGAGACACCACGGGATGATCGGTGGTGATAAGCTCTACATTCACATACAACGGGTGCAAGCCAGCTTTGCACACGCAGAATACTTGGGTTAAGCTTGAAGAGCCTAGCATATGCAGATATGGCCTCGGAACACTGAGACCGAAAGGTCGAACATGAATCATATAGTAGATATGATCAACATAGTGATGTTCACCATTGAAAACTACTCCATCTCACGTGATGATCAGACATGGTTTAGTTGATTTGGATCATGTGATCATTTAGATGACTGGAGGGATGTCTATCTAAGTGGGAGTTCTTAAGTAATATGGTTAATTGAACTTTAATTTATCATGAACTTAGTCCTGATAGTTATTTTGCATGTCTATGTTACTGTAGATCAATGGCCCGTACTACCGTTCCTTTGATTTTTAATGCGTTCCTAGAGAAAGCTAAGTTGAAAGATGATGGTAGCAATTACATGGACTGGGTCCATAACTTGAGGATTATCCTCATTGCTGCAGAGAAGAATTACGTCCTAGAAGCACCGCTGGGTGCTAGGCCTGTTGCAGACGCTACTAATGACGTTAAGAACTTCTGGCAGAGCAAAGCTGATGACTAGTCGATAGTTCAGTGTGTCATGCTTTACGTCTTAGAATAGGGACTTCAAAGACATTTTGAACATCGTGGAGCATATGAGATGTTCCAAGAGTTGAAGTTAATATTTCAAGAAAATGCCCGAGTTGAGAGATATGAAGTCTCCAACAAGTTCTATAGATGCAAAATGGAGGAGAATAGTTCTGCCAGTGAACACATACTCAGAATGTCTAGGTACCATAACCACTTGACTCAGCCGGGAGTTAATCTTCCTGATGATAGTGTCATTCACAGAGTTCTTCAATCACTGCCACCAAGCTATAAAGGCTTCGTGATGAATTATAACATGCAAGGGATGAACAAGACAATTCCCGAGCTCTTCGCAATGCTAAAGGCTGCAGAGGTAGAAATCAAAAAGGAGCATCAAGTGTTGATGGTCAATAAGACCACTAGTTTCAAGAAAAGGGGCAAAAGGAAGAAGGGGAACTTCAAGAAGAACGACAAGAAAGTTGTTGTTCAGGAGAAGAAACCCAAGTCTGGACCTAAGCCTAAAACTGAGTGCTTCTACAGCAAAGGGACTGGTCACTGGAAGCGGAACTGCCCCAAGTATTTGGTGGATAAGAAGGATGGCAAAGTGAAAGGTACATTTGATATACATGTTATTGATGTGTACCTTACTAATGCTTGTGACTCCCCTGATTCAATCGTACACTAATCATACAGGCAAATGTGTATGATCAAGATCAAGGACTCACGAGAAGATATCACAACACAACTCTAGACACAAATTAAAATAATACAAGCTTTATATTAGAAGCCAGGGGCCTCGAGGGCTTGAATACGTAAGCTCGAATACACAAGAGTCAGCGGAAGCAACAATATCTGAGTACAGACATAAGTTAGACAAGTTTGCCTTAAGAAGGCTAGCACAAAAGCAACAACGATCGAAAAGGCAAGGCCTCCTGCCTGGGAGCCTCCTAACTACTCCTGGTCGTCGGCGGCCTTCACGTAGTAGTAGGCACCCTCGGGGTTGTAGTAGTCGTCGGTGGTGTCGTCTGGATCCTGGGCTCCACTATGTGGTTGCAGCATCCGGGAAGAATGGAAAGAGGTGGGAAAAAGGGGAGCAAAGCAACCGTGAGTACTCATCCAAAGTACTCGCAAGAAAGGATCTACACTACATATGCAACATTATCAAAGAAAGGCTGTATATGTGGACTAGGCTACAAAAATGCCAGAATAGAGAGAAGGCCTAGTCCTATCGAAGACTAGCATCTTCTGGAAACCACCATCTTGCAGCAAACCGGAGGGAGAAGAGTAGCATAAAGTAAAGTAGTAGTAGTGTTATAAACCTCGGCCAGAGATCCTTTCTCGACTCCCTGCGAGAAAGCAATCCAGTTCTAGTTGTATCGATCGGGATATAACTCCAAGTGTCCATTACCGTAGGACAGGCTATCGATAGTTGTTTTCTTCCCTGCAGGGGTGCACCAACTTACCCACCACGCTCGATTAACTCCGGCCGGACACACTTTCCTGGGTCATGCCCAGTGAGGGAGTTCCGGACTAGGGGGTGTCCGGATAGCCGAACTATCATGGTCGGCCGGACTCCAAGATTATGAAGATACAAGATTGAAGACTTCGTCCCGTGTCCGGATGGGACTTTCCTTGGCGTGGAAGGCAAGCTTGGCGATACGGATATGTAGATCTCCTACCATTGTAACCGACTTTGTGTAACCCTAGCCTCTCCAGTGTCTATATAAACCGGATGGCTTTAGTCCATAGGACGAAAAAACAATCATACCATAGGCTAGCTTCTAGGGTTTAGCCTCCTTGATCTCGTGGTAGATCTACTCTTGTAACACACATCATCAATATTAATCAAGCAGGACATAGGGTTTTACCTCCATCAAGAGGGCCCGAACCTGGGTAAAACATCATGTCCCTTGTCTCCTATTACCATCCGCCTAGACGCACAGTTCGGGACTCCCTACCCGAGATCCGCCGGTTTTGACACCGACATTGGTGCTTTTATTGAGAGTTCCTCTGTGTCGTCACCGATAGGCTCGATGGCTTCTTCGACCATCATCAACAACGCAGTCCAGGGTGAGACCTTTCTCCCCGGACAGACCTTCATATTCGGCGGCTTTGCACTGCGGGCCAATTCGCTTGGCCATCTGGAGCAGATCGAAAGCTATGCCCCTGGCCGTTAGGTCAGATTTGGAAGTTTGAAATTCACGGCTGACATCCGCGGGGACAGTACCCTAGAGGCCGCACTCGAACCCGCTCCGATCTTCAATTCGGAGCCGGCTGCGCAGATCGAGGACGGATGGCTAGACACCGCCTCGGGGGCTGCAACCTCTACGGCGATAGAGCCAAACACTGACTTTGTCCCTCATAAAGCTCGTGACTCCGAGGTGCCGGACTCCTCGCCGGACTCCGAACCTCCCGCGCCCCCTCTGATCGAATCCGATTGGGCGCTGATCATGGAGTTCACCGCAGCGGACATCTTTCAACGCTCACCTTTCGGCGACATCTTGAGTTCGCTAAAATATCTCTCGTTATCAGGAGAGCCCTGGCCGGACTGCGGCCAGGACAGTTGGGATGCGGACGACGAAGAAATTCAAAGCCCACCCACCATCCAATTAGTAGCCACTGTCGACGATCTAACCGACATGCTAAATTATGACTCCGAAGACATCGACGGTATGGACGATGATGCCGAAGACGACCAAGAACCAGCGCCTACCGGGCACGGGAAAGCCACCCCAACTCACGACGTATACATGGTGGATACACCAAAAGGAAGCGATAATGAGGAAAAACGGGACGTGGCGAAGGACAACTCCCCCAACAAACAACCAAAACGGTGACGCAAGCGCCGCCCAAAGACCGGCCTCGAAAAACGACACCCATACAGACCCGGCCCTAGAGCAGGGCGAAGCAGTGGACGACGCACATGTCACCCAGCAGCCAGCCGGACATGAACTAGACAAGCAATCCATCCCCGGCGAAGACGATCTCACATCACCAGAGCATACGAATCTTCATAAAAGGTTCGTCGCCACTACAAGAACTTTGAAGAAGCAAAAGCGGAAGCTCAAAACAGCGGACGACACACTCAGAATGAGATGGAGCAAAGTACTCAACATCGCAGATAAACATGGCGCTAGTCACCAGACAAAGAGCTACCCGAAGCGCAAGCTGTTGGCCGAATTTGACGAGGAGGCCTTAGAGCCCCCGCAGTCAAAAAAGAAAGAAGCCGCCTGGCCGGATAGACGACCAGATGACAGGCCAAGAGCAACAAGGGGCGCCGCACACAAGCCGGCACACGATCAGCATAAAGATCCTCGGAGAAAGGACGACCCAGTCAGATCTATTTATGGGCCAAAAAAGAAGACTCCAGGAAGTAACATAACCCGCCGAGCATTTGAAGACAACGTCACACCCAAATACAGGGGCGCCGCACACCCACTATGTTTCACCGACGAGGTACTGGACCATGGATTTCCAGCGGGATTCAAACCCGTAAACATAGACGCATATGACAGAACAACAGACCCTGGAGTCTGGATTGAGGATTACATCCTACACATACATATGGCTAGAGGAGACGATCTCCATGCCATAAAATACCTACCCCTCAAGCTCAAAGGGCCAGCTCGGCATTGGCTTAAAAGCCTCCCAGAAAATACCATTGGAAGTTGGGAAGAGCTTGAGGATGCGTTTCGAGCAAATTTTCAGGGGACCTATGTCCGCCCTCCGGATGCAGACGATTTAAGTCACATAACTCAAAAGCCCAGAGAGTCAGCACGCAAATTCTGGAACAGGTTCCTCACTAAAAAGAACCAAATAGTCGACTGTCCGGATGCTGAAGCCTTAGCAGCCTTTAAACACAACGTCCGAGACGCATGGCTTGCCAGACACCTCGGCCAGGAAAAACCAAGAACAATGGCCGCACTAACAAGCCTCATGACCCACTTTTGCGCGGGGGAAGACAGCTGGCTGGCTAGATGCTGCACCAGCGACCCGAGTACATCCGAAGTCAGGGATGGAAATGGGAAATCACGACGCAGAAAAGATCAGCGCCGGAATAAGGAAAATGGCCCGAATAGTACGGCGGTCAACGCCGGATTCAAAAGCTCTCGGCCGAACAACAAAACACTGCCCCTCAAGGACAACAGTGACGAGCTATCCAACCTAAACAAGATTCTGGATAGACTATGTCAAATACATGGTACCCCCGGGAAGCTTGCAAACCATACCCACAGAGATTGTTGGGTCTTCAAATAGTCCGGCCGACTTAACACGAACACAAGGGGATCGACACACCAAGTGAAAGTGACGAAACCCAAAAGAAGCACTCCGGCAAACATAAGACTTTCCCACTAGAAGTCAAAACAGTGAACTCACTTCATGTGATAACACGAAAAGACAGCGTGGCACCTGCAATACCAGGACACCGCCCGCAGAATGGGGATAGACCCTACCAAAATACGCCATAGCAGCACTTCCTTCAAAGGAGTGACGCCAGGCCTTTAAGCCAATTATACAGGCTCTGTACCACTAGAGGTTGTGTTCGGTACATCCGACAACCTCCATCACGAAAAGCTCACTATCCATCGCCCCATTCAAACAGTAGCTCTTAAGCACTACTGGGGCGCGCAGCTTTCGCCAGCCCTAATGCAATACCACATTACGCGTTTTTTACGCTTAAAAATGCCCGGTCAACGTGGCATAATTTCATTAAAAAGTAACTCCGAGTGTTCCTCGACCACGGAGAACGTGAGACTGCCTCGACAGCCACACACTAATCAGACCTTGCGGGTCAAAGCTCCTAAAAACAGGTCATTCAGACCTCGGACATGGTTAGGCGAGTCCGGCGTAACTAAACAAGGGGCTTCCCAGCCGCATATCCCCTTTATAAGGGGCCGCGTGTATAAATGCTGAGAGCCAATAAAGCTCAACTTTCTTCCTTTTATTCTATTTTAATACAACTTCTGCACGATATTTCTTGGAAACTAAGTCCTTCTCTTTTACAGATGAAGCACGTGCTACACCCGTCCAGGATACAACACAACAGAGACACAGGCGCAGACGTGCAGCAGGGACCCGTTGCAAGGATTCTTTTCAGATTAAGACCCTGCGTAAACCTTTCTTACTGTCTCTTGTTGATACACATCCCCCGGTTTCCCACCATAGCCGAGGAGGAGGCTGGCGTTTTGGCATCGGCCGCGTCAGAAGTTCCTGCCTGTACCTGGACACTAGGGGCTTAGGGCATTGTTCTGCCCGGTATCATAAAGACCGAACACCTCAAGGAGTGTTCGGCGTCTCGAGTTAGGCCTTATATGCATCAGCTCCGAATCATGTCTTTGGTCAAATGTTGGGTTTGCCCGGCTCCTGTGTTTTGCTGCCTTACGTTCCGTATCATCGGCTAACGCGGCACCAGGAGAACTACTGCGATTGTGCCCCGGTTCGGCCGGGCGAGCACCTCAGTAGAGAAAGCCGAAAACTGACTGTCATGATATAGCGAGAGACTGGTCAACCACTCGATCGACCATTGGAATGTTTAGAATTCCTCCACTTTGACGAAGGACCGCTTCCCGGTCAGGCACATACGCGCCCCGAAGTTCGGAGAAGAGCGGTGCCGCTAGGGGCTATATAGTAGCCCCACATTCGAGCTCCTATGGCTAAGTGAAAGTGATAAAGCATTATAGTCCGGTTGCCTAGTTTGCTACGCTATCACCTCCCTAAAAGGACCAAGACGTTGGATTAAGTGTGAAAAAGCGCTTTTCTTTTTGCAAACACCCCCGCACCATGTGCGTGGGGGCTGAAGCCAAAGACCACAACTTTCAGGTTATTCATACATATACGGCCGCACAGGAGATAGTTCAATACTTGAACGCACAAGTATAAAAAGCTATTGCATTATAAATATGATCTCACAAATTATACACGTCATTTGAACATGACATCTTTCGAGCACTGCGATTCTATTAAATGAGCGCCCTGCAGGACTTCCTCAAAATAGTGCTCGGCGGGTAATCGGCTCTTGTCCGAACCCCGGGATGCAACAACGGTGGCATCCATGTCCGCCCAGCATGTCTTCACACGGGCGAGCGCCATCCGTGCACCTTCTATGCATGCCGACCGCTTCATCGCCTTGATATGCGGCACCGCCCCAAGGAATTGCTGCAACAAGCCAAAATAACTCTTCGGCTTGGGCCTTTCCGTCCACAGATGAGTGACCACATCCGTCATGGCAAGTCCGGACAACCTATTCAGCTCAGCCCACTCAGCCAGCCGATCAGTCAACGGAAGTGGACACTCCGGACTATGGAATTGAGACCAGTAAAGTTCTTCCATTTCATGATCCTTCTGGCTTCAGAAGTGCACGACTGCGTCCGCCGCACTCGCTGCCAAATCCAGATAAGGATCCTCCGCACCACACAACTGGCCCAGCTGAGCATACTTCGGATCCGTGAACTTCCTACGCAGAAGAAAGGGCTTTCCAGCCGCAATGTCTCCGGCCTGACGCAGTTCCTCCTTCATAGCCCGCATCTCACTCCGGGCATCCTTGACTTCGGCGCCGGCCTTCTTCAGGCCCTCTTGCTCCACTCAGCGTTCTCCTTCAAGAACCTCACAACGGTCGGTAGCATGTTTTAATTTCAAGGCCATTCCGGCCAACTCTTCCCTGCTTCGGCAGTGAGCAGCCTTTTCGGCTTTTAGCTCTTCTGCTGCCTTCAAGGCAGCCGCATCACTTATCCTGGATTGCTCCTTGGCCCGAGCAAGCTCTGCCCGAAGGTCTTCCACAGCAGTAGCACCATCTGCATCAAGCATACAAATTGTAAGGAATGGGGGTCATCTCCCTTACTAGGAGACCGCGGAGCAACCACATACCTTGTGACTCATCAAGTCGTTTATTGATTAGCGAGATGTCCGCATCCGCAACGTCGAGTTGCCTCTTAAGCTCGGCAACTCCATCAGTCCGGCTGGCCACCGAACGTCCCGCCACCTACGTAGGAAAGGCGACAATCTATAACTGAGATTATGATCCTCGGCACGCTGCCGTTTTCGACAGCATACCAAGTCTCAGGGGCTACTATCTATACAGGGCGCACTTCATGTGCAAAAACTGTCAAAAGGTATGTCATTTTTTGCGTACCTCAAATCCCATCAGCAAACTTCCGACGGCCTCACACAACCCGCTTTCGGCGGACGAGATCCTCTCAATCACCATACTCATTAATGTGCGGTGATCTTTTGAGATGGACGCCCTCTTAAGCAAATCCTGCAGCTCCACCGGCCGTACTCCAATGGGTGCCGAACTCTCTGGCCCCGCCGGACTCGGGGAGACCCTCCGCGACGACACCTCAGGGTCGTCCGCCCCGCACGATGGGGCGGCAGACGGAGGCATTTCGCTCTCCATCATCTCCGGACGAAGGTCTCCCGAAGATGAGCTGTGCTGAGACGGGCTAAGATCCGAACTACAAGATGAAAACTTCGGTTACCCTTAGAAATTAAGCAGGGGTGTCCACTATTACAAAATTCCCCCTTTTTTACTTACGGCTCGCTGGAGGGCTGATTCCTCCGAGGAGACAGTACGGCCGGGGCTCTTCCCGGCACAGGACCTTCCGGTACAGATTTCTTTCCCCGCTTTGAGGCCTTGGCCTCCGGGTCTTCGGAAGCGGTCCTCTTCTCCCCCTGGAAGGAGGGACTCTCGATTCCTCCCTTACTGAAAGCCCCCGTGGCTGAGGTGGTAGTTCCCCTATGCCCTTCTTCGCCCTCCTCTGAAGGTGCAACCTCTAACATTTTGATTAACACGGGATCCTGTGTGGTCTCAGGGAGGGGGGCCGGACACCGTATCAGTTTTGCTTGCGCTATCCACTCCTGTCCAAGGGATAGCTGGTTAAAAGGCAAACCCACAGTAAATGAATGAACAATGTGTCCGGACACAGGGCTACTTACTTGAGTATCCGGGCGATTGCAGCTTAGGCCAGCATCCTCGGTCAATTCCGAACGCATCTCTTGCGATCCGAAGAACAGTTTGTACATCTCCGCGGGTGTCAAACCCATGAAGTGTTGAAGAGCTCGTGGCCCCTCCGGATTAAATTCCCATAGGCGGAGGGGGCGACGTTTGCAGGGCAGTAGGCGCCGGATCAACATAACCTGTACCACTACGGCCAGATTGATCTCCCTTTCTTGGAGGCCTCGAATCCGGTCCTGCAACAGGGGAACGTCCTTGGACGGCCCCCAGTCACGCCCCTTGTTGAACCATGATGTCAGCCGCTGTGGAGGGCCCGAGCGGAAGACGGGTGGCAGCCTCTGCCTGCTGCCCCTGGGAGCGGTGATATAGAACCACTCCTGTTTCCACAAGTCGAGCTCCTCCTGAAAAGAGCCCTCGGGCCATGGTGCATCGGCCCTCTTACTTATAACCGCCCCGCCGCACTCTGCCTGACGCGCCCCTCAATCATCTTCGGCTCCATGTTGAAGGTTTTGAGCCACAAGCCGAAGTGAGGGGTAGTGCGGAGGAAGGCTTCGCAGACAACAATGAATGATGAGATGTGGAGGATGGACTCCGGAGCCAAGTCATGGAATTCCAGCCCATAGTAAAACATGAGCCCCCTCACGAAGGGATCCGTCGGGAAGCCTAAACCCCGACGGAGGTGAGACACGAACATGACGCTCTCGCCAAGCTCGGGAGTAGGAATAACTTGCCCTCGGGCAGGCAGCCTATGCGAAATCTCGTAGGTTAAGTACCTGGTGTCTCTTAGCTTTAGCACGTCCTCTTCCGTGACGGAGGAGGGCATCCACCAGCCTCGTAGGTCGGGGCCGGACATTGTCGAAGATCGAAGGTACCCGAATATGGAGCCCTGGGTGTTGGAAATCGGGGCGAGGGGCGGATTCGATAGAGGATTAAAGGAAAGGAACGAGCCTTGGTCTCATTATAAAGAGGAAGAATACCAAGAGTCGTCCCCATGACCGTTTGGAACCTGCCTTCGATGGAGGGGGCGTGGCAACGGGCGCGGTTGGGTTACCCACGTCCGTATTGATGGGAATCCCGGAATAAGGGGAACACGATCTCTGCTTTGACAAGACGTGCCAAGGAAACCGCCTCGCTAAACGCGCTGAGGTGATACAATAAAAACAATTCGAGTAAAGGCTTGGTAATGGTGTGACGTCACGCCACAAAATACGTCAGCAGATTGAACTTGTGTAATATTATTCTCTCAACGGTGGTACGTGGAATTTATTTTTGCAGAGCCGGACAGTATCCTCGTGTTCACAATCTTCTATAAATTATTCGGAGGAAGAACCCGCCTTGCAATGCCGAAGACAACATGCGCGCCGGACTTGTCGTCATTGAAGCCTGGTTCAGGGGCTACTGAGGGAGTTCTAGACTAGGGGGTGTCCGGATAGCCGAACTATCATGGTCGGCCGGACTCCAAGATTATGAAGATACAAGATTGAAGACTTCGTCCCGTGTCCGGATGGGACTTTCCTTGGAGTGGAAGGCAAGCTTGGCGATACGGATATGTAGATCTCCTACCATTGTAACCGACTTTGTGTAACCCTAGCCCTCTCCGGTGTCTATATAAACCGGATGGCTTTAGTCCATAGGACGAAAAAACAATCATACCATAGGCTAGCTTCTAGGGTTTAGCCTCCTTGATATCGTGGTAGATCTACTCTTGTAACACACATCATCAATATTAATCAAGTAGGACGTAGGGTTTTACCTCCATCAAGAGGGCCCGAACCTGGGTAAAACATCGTGTCCCTTGTCTCCTGTTACCATCCGCCTAGACGCACAGTTCGGGACCCCCTACCCGAGATCCGCCGGTTTTGACACCGACACCCAGCCTCGGCCAAACAATACGCCACAACCCGACCTAGAATAAATAGAGAGGTCAGCACGCCGGACTAAACCTATGCTTCCAGGGGTCACGGGCCATCGCCCCGGGAACTCCTGCACGTTGCGAACGCGGCCGTGAGCAGAACTAGCTACCTCCTTAAAAAAAGGCAGGTGCTTACCAGTCCAACCTGGCGCACGCCACTCAGTCGCTGACGTCTATTAAGATTCGGCTGATGCATACGACGCAGAACGCCCATACAGTGCCCACGTGATGGTTAGTGCTATCAGGCCAGAGCTCCCTCGGATCAAATATCCATATCGTAGTGGATTAGGAACGCGCGATAACAAGCAGAGACTCACGAAAGATGTGACCCCGTTGCCCTATCTCGAGGACTTGCGGCAAGGGCTAGGAATGCCCGGCCACGCCTCGTAATTATCTCGCGGGCACCCTCCAGGTCAACCCGTATCCACATCACTCGCGGGTAACCCTCAGGGTTGACCCGCCTTTCCAAGTAACAGTTGTAAAGTTCATTGGTGGGTCCAAACATCAAGGGGAAAAACCCGAGAATCACCCCCGGTGAATTCCACTCGATGTAATTATCAAGGTGAATGTAAGAGGGACCACCCTCGAGGTCCACACTTGAGGGGTTGCACGACATAGTCATATCGGAAGTGGTTAAAGAGGAAATCACCCTCAATGACCACGACCGAATAGCTACACTACAGGGTTAACACCAGAAGTGCTGATGAGGCCTCACCCTCGGCCTCGATAGTAACCCAGTAGTGTCAAGCAACTAAGGGGATGTGATGTGCGGTGCCGGGGCGTGGTCTTCGATCCCGTTGATCGGGTCTTCGATGATGAAGCAGGGGCAACAAGGACAAGGTGGGGGGTCACTGGTGGATCACTAACCAACCAATACTAAGCATTTTAGGATAAGCAGGTAAGTAACAATAAGCAGGTTACAAAAGCAGGCTATGCATCAGAATAGGGGCATACAATTACAGTAGCAAAATCTAATGCAAGCATGACAGAAAGGAAATGGGCGATGAGGGAGTCCTGGATTAGGGGGTGTCCGGATGGCCGGACTATGACCTTTGGCCGGACTCCCGGACTATGAAGATACAAGATTGAAGACTTCGTCCCGTGTCCGGATGGGACTTTCCTTGGCGTGGAAGGCAAGCTTGGCGATATGATATGAAGATCTCCTCCCATTGTAACCGACTCTGTGTAACCCTATCCCTCTCCGGTGTCTATATAAACCGAAGAGTCTTAGTCCGTAGGACGAACAACAATCATACCATAGGCTAGCTTCTAGGGTTTAGCCTCTCTGATCTCGTGGTAGATCAACTCTTGTACTACCCATATCATCAATATTAATCAAGCAGGACGTAGGGTCTTACCTCCATCAAGAGGGCCCGAACCTGGGTAAAACATCGTGTCCCTTGTCTCCTGTTACCATCCGCCTAGACACACAGTTCGGGACTCCCTACCCGAGATCCGCCGGTTTTGACACCGACATTGGTGCTTTCATTAAGAGTTCCTCTGTGTCGTCACCCTTAGGCCCGATGGCTTCTTCGATCGTCAACCATGATGCGGTCCAGGGTGAGACTTTTCTCCCCGGACAGATCTTCATATTCGGCGGCTTCGCACTGCGGGCCAATTTGCTTGGCCATCTGGAGCAGATCGAAAGCAACGCCCCTGGCCATCAGGTCAGGTTTGGAAGCCTAAACTACACAGCCGACATCCGCAGGGACTTGATCTTCGACGGATTCGAGCCACAGCCGAGCGCGTCGCACTGTCACGATGGGCATGATCTAGCTCTGCCGCCGGACAGCGCCCCGAGCGCCGCTCAAGTGTCCGCTCCGACCATTAGCTCGGAGCCGACTGCACCGGTCGGGGACGGTCGGTTGGACGCCGCCCTAGGATCCGCAATCTCTACGGCGATAGAGCCGAATACCAGCCTAGTCCTTTGAAAGGCCCGTGACTCCAAGGTGCCGGACTCCGTTCCGGACTCCGACTCTTCCGCACCCCTTCCGATCGAACCCGACTGGGCTCTGATCATGGAGTTCAGCGCCGCAGACGTATTTCAGCACTCGCTCTTTGGCGATATCCTGAATTCACTAAAGTCTCTCTCTTTGTCAGGAGAGCCCTGGCCAGACTATGGTCAGCATGGTTGGGATGCGGACTACGAAGAAATTCGAAACCCACCCACCACCCACTTTGTAGCCACTGTCGACGATCTAACCGACATGCTCGACTTCGACTCCGAAGACATCGACGGTATGGACGCCGGTGAAGGAGATGACCAAGAACCAGCGCCTATAGAGCACCGGACAATCACCTCATCACACGATGTATACATGGTGGACACACCTAAAAGAAGCAACGACGAGGATCAAAAGGGCGCAACCAGGGATCGTTCCCTCGAAAAACAATCAAAGCGGCGGCGTAATCGCCGCGCCAAGCCCCACCTCGAATGAGACCCAGCCATAGAGCAGGGCAAATCAACGGAAGACGAACATGCCATCGAGCAACCGTCCAAACAGGGCGGACAAACTAAACAATCCGTCCCCAGGAAAGATAATAGTCCGGACGACCTCACGCCGGACAAGTTGCTGGAACACCAGGACCTCCACCAAAGGCTCGTTGCCACTGCACGTAGCCTGAAAAAGCAGAAGCAGAAGCTCAAAACAGCGGAAGATGCACTCAGAATCAGATGGGGCAAAGTACTCAACACCGCACACAAGTACGGCAACAGTCATCACACAAAGAGCTATCCGAAGCAGAAATTACTACCAGAATTTGACGAAGAGGCCTTAGAGCCCCCACAGTCAAAAAACAAGGAAGCCACCAGGTCGGATAGACGACCTCACGATCGATCTCAAGCGACAAAGGGCGCCACACTCAATACGGCACGCGATCCGCCCAAAGACTCGCATCAAACAACCGGTCCAACCAGATCCATCTATGGGCCAAGAAAGCAAGCTCCATTGAGCAATGCAACGCAAAAAATATCCGAACATCGCGGCACACCTACATATAGGGGCGCCACACATCCCCTATGTTTTACCGATGAGGTACTGGATCATGAATTTCCAGTGGGATTCAAGCCCGTAAACATAGAAGCATACGACAGAACAACAGATCCTGGAGTCTGGATCGAGGATTATATCCTCCACATTCACATGGCCAGAGGAGATGACCTTCACGCCATAAAATACTTACCCCTTAAGCTCAAAGGGCCAGCCCGGCATTGGCTTAAAAGCCTTCCCGAAAACACCATGGGAAAGTGGGAAGCGCTCGAGGATGCTTTCTGGGCAAATTTTCAAGGGACCTATGTCTGACCTCCGGATGCAGATGATCTGAGTCATATAACTCAACAGCCCGGAGAGTCAGCCCGGAAACTCTGGAACATATTTCTTACTAAAAAGAATCAGATAGTGGACTGTCCGGACGACGAGGCCCTAGCAGCTTTCAAACATAGCGTCCGAGACGAATGGCTCGCCAGACACCTCGGCCAAGAAAAGCCAAGAACAATGGCCGCATTAACAAGCCTCATGACCCGCTTTTGCACAGGAGAAGATAGCTGGTTGGCAAGAAGCAGCACCAGCGACCCGAGTACATCCGAACTCAGAGATGGAAACGGGAAACCACACCGTAACAAAGAACAACGCTGGATCAAGGATAACAACCCGATGAGCACGGCAGTCAACGCCGGATTCAAAAGCTCTCGGCAAAATCAGAAAAAGCCGCCCCCAACAATGACAGCGACGAGCTATCTAACCTCAACAAAATCTTGGACAAAATATGTCAAATCCACAGTACTCCCGGGAGACCTGCAAACCACACCCACAGAGATTGTTGGGTCTTCAAGTAGTCCGGCAAACTCAACGCCGAACACAAGGGGCTCGACACACCAAGCGAGGATGACGACGCACCCCACAAGCAGAACACCGGAGAACAAAAGAAGTTCCTACAAGAAGTCAAAACAGTACATTCACTTCAGATGACAAAAGGGAAAAACAGAACGGCGCTACGCGCCACACGGCCCGCCCCAGAGGAGCACCGCCACTGGTTGTTACAACCAATCACCTTCGATCATCAGGATTACTCCAGAGGGGCTCGGAACGCAGGCTGGACTGCCTTGGTCCTCGATCCGATTATTGACGGATTCAAATTTACACAAGTCCTTGTGGACGGCGGCAGTGACCTAAACCTGTTATATCAGGACACAATCCGCAAACTGGGGGTAAACCCAACTATAATTCGCCATGGCAACACTTCCTTTCAAGGAGTCACGCCGGGTCCAGATACCCAGAGTATGGGTTCCCTTTTGTTAGAAGTCACGTTCGGCTCATCCGACAACTTTCGATGCGAAAAGCTAACCTTCCACATCGCCCCATTCACAAGTCGCTATCAAGCGCTACTGGGACGTGAAGCTTTTGCCCACTTTAACACAATACCACATTATGCATCCCTTACACTTAAAATGCCCGGTCCACGAGGCATCATCTCATTAAAGGGAAATATCAATTGATCCCCAAAGTACGGGTAATGGTGCGGCCGCCTTGACAGCCGCACACTAATCCAGCCCTACCATCCCGGACACGGCTCGACGAGTCCGGCGTAAACATACAAAGGTTTAATAGCCACATAACCCTGTACAAGGGGCTCCGCATGTTTACCCAAGGAGACGATACGGCTCAATTTCGCTCCGACTACACTTTGTTTATTTTAATATAGATTTCTCGCACGCTTATTTTTTACTAAGTTCCTCTCTTTCGCAGACGAACACCGTGCTACGCCCGTCCAGGATACGGCACAACGGAGACATAGGCGCAGACATGCAGTAGGGACGCATTTCAAGGATTCTTTTCAGACTAAGACCCTGCGTAAACCTTTTTTACCGTCTCTTGTTGACAACATCCCCCAGTTTTCGCTATAACCGAGGAGGAGGCTGGCATCTTGGCATGTGGCCACGCCAGAATTTTGCGCGTACCTGGACACCAGGGGCTTTTTTACCAATGGCTTTGGTTCGGCCTGTCTTCATAAAGACCGAATACCTTAGGGAGTGTTCGGCGTCGCGAGTTTGGCCTTATATGCATCAGCTCCGAATCATGTCTTTGGTCAAATGTTGGGTTTGCCCGGCTCCTGTGTTTTGCTGCCTTATGTTCTGTTATATTGGCTAATGCGTCACCAGGAGAACTACTGCGATTGTGCCCCGGTTCGGCCAGGCGAGCACCTCAGTAGAGAAAGCCGAAAACTGACTGTCATGATATAGCGAGAGACTGGTCAACCACTCAATGACTCTCGGAATCTTTATGATTCCTCCGCATTAACGAAGGGCCGCTTCCCGGTCAGGCACACACGCGCCCCGAATTTGGGTGAGCGTTGTGCCTCTAGGGGCTATTGAGTAGCCCCACTATCAAACTCCTATGGCTAAGTGAAAGTGATAAAGCATTATAGTCCGGTTGCCTAGTTCGCCGTGCTATCACCTCCTTTATAGGACCAAGACGTTGGATTAAGTGTGAAAAGGTGCCTTTTTGTGAACACCCCCGCATTATATGCGTGGGGGCTGAAGCCAACGACTGCCATCTTTCAGGTTATATACACATATACATTAACGGCCGCACAGGAGGTATTATAATTCTTGCAAGCACAAGTATAAAAAGCTTTTATATTCTATCAAAATATTCCTTTTACAATAGCACATGCTATTCGAACACAACATCCTTCGAGCACTGCTCTTCTATTAAACGAGCGCCCGGAAGAACTTCCTCAAAGTAGTGCCTGGCAGGTACTCGACCTTCGTCCGAATCCTGGGATGCAACAACACTGGCCTTCAGATCCGCCCAATATGTCTTGACACGGGCAAGAGCCATTTGTGCACCCTCTATGCACGCCGACCTCTTCATCGCATCAACATGCGGCACCAAACCAAGGAACTGCCGCACCAAGCTAAAATAACTCTTCGGCTCTGGCTCTCCCGGCCACAAACAACTCACAACATACTTCATGGCGAGTCCGGATAACCTGTTCAGCTCCGCCCAGGCGGCCAAACGGTCAGATACCGAAAGTGGGCGTTCTGGATTGTGGAACTGCGACCAAAAAAGTTCTTCCAATTTATGGTCACCTCGACCTCGGAAGTGTTCGGTTGTGTCTGCCGCACTCGCTGCCAAATCCAGACAAGTGTTTTCCGCACTCCACTGACGGTCTAACGGAGCATACTTAGGATCCCCGAACTTCATCCGCATCATATAGGGCTTTCCAGCCGTGATATCTCCGGCCTGACGCAGCTCCTCCTTCATAGCTCTCATTGCAGAGCGAGTATCCTTGGCCTCGGCAGTGATCTTCTCAAGGTCCTTCTGAGCCGCCCTTCCTTCTTGTTCGAGAAATTTACAGCGGTTGGAAGCATCCTTCAATTTTATAGCCATCTCGGCTATTACTTTCTTGCTCTGGCAGTGAGGAGCCTGTTCGGCTTTTAGCTCTTCAGCCGCCTTAACGGCAGCCGCATCACTTTTCCTTGCTTGCTCCTTGGCTCGGGCAAGTTACGCCCGAATGTTCTCCACGGCAGAAGCACTATCTGCATTAAGCACATATATTGTAAGGCACGAGCATCAAACTCCTCTTATCAGATGTCTGTGGAGCATACCTTGTGCCTCGTCTAGCCGCTTATTTACAAGCGCGATGTCGGCATCCGCCATGTCAAGTTGCCGCTTTAGCTCGGCAGATTCATCAGTCCGGCTAGCCACCGAACGCCTCGCCACCTTCATAAAAAGGTGACATTTTACACCTGGGGTTATGATCCTCTGTGCGCCATCACTCTTGACGACACAAAGAGTCTCAGGGGCTACTATTTATACAGGGCACATTTTATATATGCGGCTCTACGAAAAGGTACACCTTTTCACGTACCTCAAAGCCTGTCAGTAAACTCCTGGCGGCCTCATACAATCTGCTTTCCGCGGATGAAATCCTTCCTATCACTGTGTTCATCAACATACGGTGTTCTTCTGAGATGGACGCTCGCCCGAGCAGATCCCTCAGCCCCTCCGATTGCGCACCAGAGGGTGTCGGACTAGCCGGACGACCTTTTTCAGGGTCCGGACTGGGAAAAACCCTATGGGATGACACCTCGGGGTCGCCTGCCTCGTAGGACGGTGCAGCTAGGGGAGGCATTTCGCTCTCCATCATCTCCGGACGAAGATCCCCTGAAGACGAGCTCTACTAAGAAGGGTTGAGATCCGAACTTCAAGGTAATATTTCGGTTATCTTCCTTAGAAATAAAACAGGGATGTCAGTCATTTTTTAACCCCTCACTTTACTTACGGCTTGGAGGAGAGCTGATTCCCTTGAGGGTGTAATGCGGCCGGGGCATTCTTCGGCGCCGGATCCTCTGGCGAAGATTTGTTCCCCCGTTTCGAGGCCATCTGCTCCGGGTCTTCAGAGGCAGTCCTTTTCTTTCCCAAGTTGGGGGAATTCTTGATTCCCCCCTTCCTGGCAGCCTCCTTCGTGGAGGCAGTAGCTCCTTGGTTCCCCTCTTCGCCCTCTGCCAAAAGCATAATCTCCAGCATCCTGGTTAACACGGGATCCGACACGGTCTCGGGCAGGGGGCTGGACACCTGATAAGCTTCGCCTTCACTATCCACTCCTGTTCAAAGGATAGCTCTGTTAAAGGGCAATGTTATGATGAAAGTACGGATGGCGTGTCCAAATACGGGGCTACTTACTTGAGCATCCGGGCGATTGCAGCTCAGACCTGCGTCCTCGGACAAGTCCGGACACCTTGCTTGTGATCCGAAGAACAATTTGTACATCTCCATGGGTGTCGCACCCATAAAATGTTGGAGGACTCGCGGTCCCTCCGGATTAAATTCCCACAGGCGGAGAGGGCGGCGTTTGCAGGGTAGCGTGCGGCGAATCAGCATAACTTGCGCCACTATGGTCAAGTTAATATCTCTTTCTAGGAGATCTCGAATGCGGTCCTGCAGAAGGGGCACGTCTTTGGAAGGCCCCCAGATAAGCCCTTCATTGACCCATGACGCTCGCCGTGGTGGGGGACCCGAGCGAAAAACAGGTGACGCCACCCATTTGGTGCCCCTGGGGGCTATGATGTAAAACTAGTCCCGTTGCCATAAGCCGAACTCCTCTTGAAAAGAGCCCTCGGGCCATGGAGCGTCGGCCATCTTGCTTATGATAGCTCCTCCGCACTCAGCATGCTGCCCCTCGATCATCTTCGGTTCCACCTTGAAGGTTCTAAGCCACAATTCGAAGTGAGGGGTAATATGGAGGAAGGCCTCACACACGACAATGAATGATGAGATTTGGAGGATGGACTTCGGAGCTAAGTCATGGAATTCCAGCCCGTAATAAAACAGTAGTCCCCTCAAGAAGGGATCAATCGGGAAGCCTAGCCCCCGAAGGAAGTGAGATGTGAACACCATGCTCTCACCGGGCTGGGGAGTGGGAATGGCCTGCCCTTGAGCAGGCAGCCTATGCGAGATTTCGCCGGTTAGATACCTGGCATCTCTCAGCTTTCGCACGTCTTCTTCCGTAACGGAGGAAGGCATCCACCGGCCTTGAAGGTCGGAGCCGGACATCATCGAAGGTCCGAAGCGCCTAAAACTAGAGCTTTGGGTGTTGGAACTTGAGGCGAGGAGCGGATTCGATTGGATTGAAAAGAAAGGATTCGAGCCTTGGTCTCTTTATAAAGGAGTTGAATACCAAGAGCCCTCCCCGTAACCGTTTGGGACTCTCTTTCAATTAGAGAATCATACCAAAAGGCGCGGTTGGGTTACCCACGCCCGTATTGATGAGAATCCCGGAATAAGGGGACACGATCTCTGCTTTGACAAGACGTGCCAAGGAAACCGCCTCGCTAAACGCGCTGAGGGGGAACGGTAAAACAACTCGAAAAAGGCTTGGACGTGGCATGATGTCACGCTGTGGAATACGTCAGCAGATTAGATTTGTGCAGATATTATTCTCTCTATGGTGTATGTGGAACTTATTTTGCATAGCCGAACACTATCCTTGTGTTCAAACATCTTCTATGAAGTATTCGGAGGAGGAACCCGCCTTGCAATGCCGAAAACAATTTGCGCGCCGGACTCGTCGTCATTGAAGCCTGGTTTCAGGGGCTACTGAGGGAGTCCAGGATTAGGGGGTGTCCGGATGGCCGGACTATGACCTTTGGCCGGACTCCTAGACTATGAAGATACAAGATTGAAGATTTCGCCCCATGTCCGGATGGGACTTTCCTTGGCGTGGAAGGCAAGCTTGGCGATACGATATGAAGATCTCCTCCCATTGTAACCGACTCTGTGTAACTCTAGCCCTCTCCGGTGTCTATATAAACCGGAGAGTCTTAGTCCGTAGGACGAACAACAATCATACCATAGGCTAGCTTCTAGGGTTTAGCCTCTCTGATCTCGTGGTAGATCAACTCTTGTACTACCCATATCATCAATATTAATCAAGCAGGAGTAGGGTTTTACCTCCATCGAGAGGGCCCGAACCTGGGTAAAAACATCGTGTCCCTTGTCTCCTGGTACCATCTGCCTAGACGCATAGTTCGGGACCCCCTACCCGAGATCCGCCGGTTTTGACACCGACAGACGATATCGGGATGATCAAAGGGGGGGCTTGCCTGGTGGCACTGTCAAGGAGGGGTCGTCGTCGACGTAGTCGATCACACGGGCATCATCGGTCTCGGGGTCTACCGGAGAGAAAAGGGTGAAGAAACAGTAAATATAAAGCAAGCATAGCATCACAAAGAATAACATGGCAATATGATGTGCCAGGTGTGACCTTACGTATGGCTACACGATATAGGTGAAGCGAGAATTCAACCAGGAATGTTTTCCCGGTTCCGGACCTGTGTCAGACAGATGACCGGAGGGGGAATGTTCCATGTTCAGATAGCTAGAGGCATCTGACAGGTAAACGGACCGTGTTTCTGGATTCGTCACGTTTTTCTGAGCAACTTTCATGTAGAAAACATTTTCATCCGAGTTACAGTTTATTTTCTATGAATTTCTAAAGGTTTAAACATTTTTTGGAATTGAATAAATTATCAGAAAAGAATTACTACGTCAGCATGACATCACTATGACATCAGCAGTCAACAGGACGACTGACCAGGCCAAACTGACCAGTGGGTCCCACTTATCATAGACAGAGGGGCAGCCAGAGGTTTATTTTAATTAAACAGAGTTAATTAATAGTTGGGCCCCACATGTCAGTGACCCATTAATCTAACTAATTAAGTTCATTTCTAAAATCATTTTAATTAGTTTAATTACGCGGTGGGGCCCGCATGTCAGTGCCACTAGGCTGCCCAGTCAGCAATTGACTGAGTCAACCCAGTCAACTAGGGCCAGTGGGGCCCATTGGCAGTGACCCTGGGGGTGGCCCCGGGTCGGCCACGTCGGATGCCGGCGCTGGAGTTGGCTCCGGCGAGCCAAAACGCGGTGGAGGGCGCCGACGAGCCTCGAGATTTCGCCATGGTGGCCCAAAACAGGTGTGGCTACTCCTGTTCAAAAGTTAGCGACGTCGCGCGTCGCATGGAGCTACGGGTTGGTCTCGGGGATGACCGGAACAACACCAGTGAGCGGGTTGATGACGGAGACGGCGAAGCAGCATGCTACGGAGCAAAAGAAGAGGATGGGCAGGTTCTATGCGCGCGGGCGAGCTAAACGGGCACTGGTACGGGACCATTTGCTCGTAGGAAGCTCGTCGGTGATGAGCTCCCGCGGTGATGGGCTCGGGCACGTATGATACGGCAACTACGTGCACGTTGGGGCGAGGAGAAGAGAGCGGGGAGGAAGGAGAGCTCACCGCGGAGCACAAGGAGGCTCGGTGGTGGTTTAGGAGCTGCAGGGGCGGCGCCGGAGACGAAGAAGATCGACGGCAGCCGGATATGGGGACAAAGGGGATCCGATGCTGCAGTGCCTCCGAGCTCCAGCTGAGGCCACCAGTCGAAGGAGTCGACCCCGACGGAGCTCACCAATAGGGTCAGCAGGCGCAGGGCCGCCGGTGGCCGCGACAACGACGGAGGATGGCGGCGACCGCGCTCGGGCATCGATGGGGAACCAGGGGGGAGAACAAGGAGGGATCTGGTGGGGAGAGGGAGAGGCGGAGCGGGGCAAGTGGTAAGGTGAGTGGGAGAGGCACCCGAGGCGTCGCCCTTATCCTCTCCCGGCGAGGCCGACGAGGTGGTCGGGTGGCGCCGAAGCGCCCGGTTGGTCGAACAGTGGGAGGTGGGAGACGATAGGGGAGGGGGAGTGGGCCACATGGCCTGTTGGGCTTAGCCCCGGGGGGGGGGGGGGGGTTGGGCCAAGGGGGGTCAGGGGCCTTTTCTCTCTCTCTCACCCCCTCTTTTTCTTTTACTTTTCCATTTATCTTTTTAAACTTCTGTTTCAAATAGTTTAGGCTAGTTAAACACTTTGCAAAAATGTTGGTTCAACACCAATATTATTATGCATTATTTGGCACAAAATGAACATTTTAGTTTTCATGTTTGAGCAATTTTGAATTTCACTCAGAATTTGGAATTGAATTCAACTGGAATTTGAAATGAGAGAGAACCCAGGATGATCAAACACTTGTTTAGCAAAAAGATTAACTTAACCCCAGGGGTTACTATAGCATCATTACACAGGGGTGTTACAATGCTCGTAGTAGCGCCTGGTATTTGATATTGGTTCTGTTGCTCATATTTGCAACTCGAAATAGGGGCTACGGATTAAACGGAGATTGGCTAAGGACGAGGTGATGATGCACGTGGGAAATGGTTCCAAGGTCGATGTGATCGCCGTCGGCATGCTACCTCTACATCTACCTTCGGGATTAGTTTTAGACCTGAATGATTGTTATTGGTTGCCAGCGTTGAGCATGAACATCATATCTAGATCTTGTTTGACGCGAGACGGTTAATCATTTAAATCAGAGAATAATGGTTGTTCTATTTATATGAGTAATATCTTTTATGGTCATGCACCCTTGCTGAGTGGTCTATTTTTATTGAATCTCGATCGTGATGACACACACGTTCACAATATTGAAGCCAAAAGATGCAAAGTTGATAATGTAGTGCAACTTATTTGTGGCACTGCCGTTTAGGTCATATCGGTGTAAAGCGCATGAAGAAACTCCATGCTGATGTGCTTTCGGAATCACTTGATTATGAATCACTTGGTGCTTGCGAACCGTGCCTCATTGGCAGGATGACTAAAAGTCCATTCTCCGGAATCATGGAACGAGCTACTGACTTATTGGAAATAATACAAACCGATGTATGCGGTCCAATGAGTGTTGAGGCTCATGGCGGGTATCATTATTTTCTTACCTTCACAGATGATTTGAGCAGATATGGTTATATCTACTTAATGAAGCATAAGTCTGAAACATTTGAAAAGTTCAAAGAATTTCAGAGTGAAGTGGAAAATCATCGTAACAAGAAAATAAAGTTTCTACGATCTAATCGTGGAGGAGAATATTTGAGTTACGAGTTTGGTCTTCATTTGAAACAATGTGGAATAGTTTCACAACTTACGCCACCTGGAACACCACAGCGAAATGGTGTGTCCGAACATCGTAACCGTACTTTATTGGATATGGTGCGATCTATGATGTCTCTTACTGATTTACCGCTATCGTTTTGGGGTTATGCTTTAGAGACGGCTGCATTCACTTTAAATAGGGCACCTTCAAAATCCATTGAGATGACGCCTTATGAAATGTGGTTTGGCAAGAAACCAAAGTTGTCGTTTCTCAAAGTTTTGGGCTGCGATGCTTATGTGAAAAAGCTTCAAACCTGATAAGGTCGAATCCAAATCGGAGAAGTGCAGCTTCATAGGATACCCAAAGGAAACTATTGGGTACACCTTCTATCACATATCCGAAGGCAAGATATTCGTTGCTAAGAATGGATCCTCTCTAGAGAAGGAGTTTCTCTCGAAACAAGTGAGTGGGAGGAAAGTAGAACTTGATGAGGTAATTGTACCTTCTCCCAAATTGGAAAGTATTTCATCGCAGAAATCAGTTCCAGTGATTCCTACACCAATTAGTGAGGAAGCTAATGATGATGATCATGAAACTTCAGATCAAATTACTACAGAACCTCGTAGGTCTTCTAGAGTACGGTCCGCACCATAGTGGTACGGAAATCTTGTTCTGGAAGTCATGTAACTAGACCATGATGAACCTACGAACTATGAGGTAGCGATGATGAGCCCAGATTCCGGGAAATGGCTCGAGGCCATGAAATCTGAGATGGGATCCATGTATGAGAACAAAGAGTGGACTTTGGTGGATTTCCCCGATGATCGGCAGGCCATAGAAAATAAATGGATCGTCAAGAAGCAGACTGACGCTGATGGTAATCTTACTGTCTACAAAGCACGACTTGTTGCGAAAGGTTTTCAAGAATTTCAAGGAGTTGACTACGACGAGACTTTCTCACCCGTAGCGATGCTTAAGTATGTCTGAATCATGTTAGCAGTTGCTTCATTTTATGATTATGAAATTTGGTAGATGGATGTCAAAACTGCATTCCTGAATGGATTTCTGGAAGAAGAGTTGTATATGATGCAACCAGAAGGTTTTATCGATCCAAAGGGTGCTAACAAAGTGTGCAAGCTCCAGCAATCCATTAATGCATTGGTGCAAGCCTCTCGAAGTTGGAATAAATGCTTTGATAGTGTGATCAACGCATATGGTTTTATATAGACTTTTGGAGAAGCCTATATTTACAAGAAAGTGCGTGGGAGCTCTATAGCATTTCTAATATTATATGTGGATGACATACATATTGTTGATTGGAAATGATATAAAATTTTTGGATAGCATAAAGGGATACTGATACGTCTCCAACATATCTATAATTTATGAACCATTCATGCTATATTATTATCTATTTTGAATGATTATGGACTTTATTATACATTTTTATATTACTTTTGGGACTAGCCTATTAACTGGAGGCCCAACCCATATTGCTGTTTTATTGCCTGTTTCAGTATTTCGAAGAAAAGGAATATCAAACGGAGTCCAAACGGAATGAAACCTTCGGCATCGTGATTTTTTGGAAGAATATCATCCTGGAGGCTTGGAGATCAAGTCAGAAGACCCTCGAGGAGCCCAGGAGATAGGGGGGTGCGCCCCCCTACAGGGCGCGGCCCCGTGTCTCGTGGACCCCTCGAGCACCCCCTGACCGACTTCTTTCACCTATATAACCCTACGTCCCCTAAAAACATTGAATATCAAGATAGATCGGGAGTTCCGCCACCGCAAGCCTCTGTAGCCACCAAAAACCTCTCGGGAGCCCGTTCCGGCACCCTGCCGGAGGGGGATCCCATCACCGGTGGCCATCTTCATCATCCTGGCGTTATCTATGACGAGGAGGGAGTAGTTCACCCTCGGGGCTGAGGGTATGTACCAGTAGCTATGTGTTTGATCTCTCTCTCTCGTGTTCTCTCTCGTGTTCCCTCTATGGCACGATCTTGATGTATCCCGAGCTTTGCTACTGTAGTTGGATCTTATGATGTTTCTCCCCCTCTACTCTCTTTTGATGAATTGAGTTTCCCCTTTGAAGTTATCTTATCGGATTGAGTCTTTTATGAGAACAGTTGATGTATGTCTTGCCGTGCTTATCTATGGTGACAATGGGATATCATGTGGCTCTTGATGTATGTTTTGGTGACCAACTTGCGGGTTCTGCCCATGAACCTATGCATAGGGGTTGCCACACGTTCTTGACTCTCCGGTAGAAACTTTGGGGCACTCTTTGAAGTACTTTGTGTTGGTTGGATGAATCTGAGATTGTGTGATGCATATCGTATAATCATGCCCACGGATACTTGAGGTGACAATGGAGTATCTAGGTGACATTAGGGTTTTGGTTGATTTGTGTCTTAAGGTGTTATTCTAGTACGAACTCTTTATAGATCGATCCGAAAGAATAACTTTGAGGTGGTTTCGTACCCTACCATAATCTCTATGTTTGTTCTCCGCTATTAGTGGCTTTGGAGTGACTCTTTGTTGCATGTTGAGGGATTGTTATATGATCTATCTATGTTATTATTGTTGAGAGAACTTGCACTAGTGAAAGTATGAACCCTAGGCCTTGTTTCCTATCATTGCAATACCGTTTACGCTCACTTTTATCATTAGTTACCTTGCTGTTTTTATAATTTCAGATTACAAATACCTTTATCTACCATCCATATTGCACTTGTATCACCATCTCTTCGCCGAACTAGTGCACCTATACAATTTACCATTGTATTGGGTGTGTTGGGGACACAAGAGACTCTTTGTTATTTGGTTGCAGGTTTGTTTGAGAGAGACCATCTTCATCCTACGCCTCCAACGGATTGATAAACCTTAGGTCATCCACTTGAGGGAAATTTGCTACTGTCCTACAAACCTGTGCACTTGCAGGCCCAACAACGTCTACAAGAAGAAGGTTGTGTAGTAGACATCAAGCTCTTTTCTGGCACCGTTGCTGGGGAGGTTAGCGCTTGAAGGTTTATCTTTAGATCTTGCAATCGAATCTTTTTGTTTCTTGTTTTATCACTAGTTTAGTTTGTAAAAGAAAAGTACAAAAAAAAGGAATTGAGTTTGTCACATACGCTTCGTCTTTTTAATATCTTTCGTGAGTTTGATGGAAAGGAAAATTGTGCTCAAGTGCTAGAATAAGAAATCTATAGAATGGTTGATACTAAATCTTTGAATGATGAGCATGATTGAAATGTTGTTAGTATGAACTCTTTGAATATCCATAGTACTAATGATGATTGCTCTAGTCATGATGAAAATATCTCTCATAAGCATGTCAACTTTTGTGGAGTGCATGTTTGCATGAACACACCAAATAGAGAAGATATATATTGCAAGAAGCATAAGTATTTAGAAACTAAGAGGTTGCAAGAAAGGCTAGATAAGAGTGCGGAGAATTTAAGATATCTTTCCCATTGTGAATTTTGCAATAAACAAGATCATTTACATCTCCAATGCAAATTGTTTCATGATTGGATCGTGTCCAAAAATTGTGATGATTTGATCTCCCTTTCTCATGACAATGAACTTAGATTGCTTTTGGGTTATGAAGAGTTGAAATGTTTAACTAAGCCTATTCCAGAATTTAATCTTAAGCATTTCCTTGATATTGATCTAGAAAAGATTTATATGTTTTGTGCGGAGGATTGCATTGAAAATCCTTATATTGCCAATTACCTAAAGAAAAGAAAGCAAATGGAAGATGATGAGGATACTAATGAAAGGGAAGAGGCTTCCCAATATCCTCCTATTATTTCTTGTGATGAATCAGGTAATGAGGAGGAGCTTTCTATTCAACCAATCTCATCAATAAGGAGCTCAAAGAGGAAGGTTGAACCTACACATAATGTGAAGAAGAAAAAGAAAAGAAGGAGGAACAAAGGTAGAATGGTATCCCTCCCAAATGATGTTGCTCCTACTACTCATTGTGATGATGATAATTGCTTTACTATTGGTGCTATCCATATTTTTAATGATGAGAGTGATTATGCTTATGATATGAAAGGGCCCAAGCTTATGATATTGGAAGCTATGTTTGATGAGTATGAAATATTTGAGAATATATTTGCTGAAATTAATGTTTGTCCCAAGATTGGGGATGCTATGTTTAATGAAGATGATATTTTTAGCCTCCCAAGTTTTGATATGCAAAGTTATTATGATGATAGCATGCCTTGTACCTATGATGATTATATTGATGAAAGTGGGTTTGGAAGAGCGACAACTTTAGAAAGTATTGATCCCACTATTTTGGAGGATGTTGAATATTATAATATTGATGAAAGTGGATTTGGAAGAGTGTCAACTTTATTTAGTGATTCCACTATCTTGGGAGAGGTTTCAATCGATTATGATGAGAACGAAGTTGCTACTTATGATGATTATTGTGATGAAACTTATGCTATAAAAACTAGTGATGATTATATTTATAAAACTTGTCATGATTATGATTACCATTTTTCTGAACATTACTCTTTTAATGTGGAAACAATTCTTAGTGTTCAAGTCTCTTATGATACTCCCACTATTCCAAATGAGAAGAATTTTGCTTGTGTGGGGAGTAGTAAATTTTCTATGCTTGTAGATCATGAAAAGAATGCTTTAGGTGCTGGTTATATTGTTGAATTCATTCATGATGCTACTGAAAATTATTATGAGGGAGGAACATATGCTTGTAGGAATTGCAATAATGTCAAGTTTCCTCCCTATGTGTTGAAAATCTTGAAGTTATGCTTGTTTTACCTTCCTATGCTAGTTGATTATTGTTCCCATAAGTTGTTTGCTCACAAAATCCCTATGCATAGGCAGTGGGTTAGAATTAAATGTGCTAGTCATATGCTTCATGATGCTCCCGTTATGTTTCAATTCTTATCTTTTATGTGAGCCTCATTGTCATCATCATGCCTAGCTAAAAAGGCATTAAAGAAAAGCACTTGTTGGGAGACAACCCAATATTTACCCTTACTGTTTTTGTGTGTACACATGATTATGCTACTGTAGTAATCATGTTTTATAGCATTTTTTTTCAATAAAGTGCCAAATAGAACCTTTGGGAAGACTTGGGTGAAGTTTATGTGATCTTGCTGTAAAAAAACAGAAACTTTAGCGCTCATGAGAATAGCTGCCATTTTTTTTACTAAAGAGCGATTTTAGGTTGATTATTTTTGCATATGATGAATAGACAAATTTCTCAGGTCAATAAATTTATTTCATAATTTTTGGGGTTCCATAAGTATACGTTTGATACAGATTAGTACAGACTGTTCTGTTTTTGACAGATTCTGTTTTCTATATGTTGTTTGCTTATTTTGATGAATCTATGAGTAGTGTTGGAGGGTATGAATCATATAGAAGTTAGAATACAGTAGATTTTACACCAGTATGAATTTATAATGAGTTCATTACAGTACCTAAGTGGTGGTTTTATTTTCTTATTCTAACGGAGCTTACGAGTTTTGTGTTGAGTTTTGTGTGGTTGAAGTTTTCAAGTTTTGGGTAAAGATTCGATGGACCATGGAATAATGAGTGGCAATAGCCTAAGATTGGGGATGCCCAAGGCACCCCAAGGTAATATTCAAGGACAACCAAGAGCCTAAGCTTGGGGATGCCCCAGAAGGCATCCCCTCTTTCGTCTTCGTTCATCGGTAACCTTACTTGGAGCTATATTTTTATTCGCCACATGATATGTGTTTTGCTTGGAGCGTCATTTTATTTTGTTATTATTTGCTTGATGTTAGTTAGAATAATGTTTTGCATCTTTAGTTTCAATAAAAATGTCAAGGATAGCCTTTGACATGCTTATTTTGCTAGTATACATCTTGCTGTTTGAAAACAGAAAGTTTACCGCTGTTGCAAAAATTCCCTAGAAAAGTCAGAGAATGGTATAACGTTGAATCTTTTTGCATATTAAGATATGATAAATTTATTACAGTGGGAATTTTAGTTCATAATTTTTGGAGTCAGGGAAGTATTGATACTCTTGCATTCTTTACAGACTGTACTGTTTTGGCAGATTGCTGTTATGTTTGCATTGTTTGCATATGTTTGCTTGTTTAATGATTCTATTTGATGATAGGAGTATTAAATATGCAGAGGCATTTAGTATGCAATGTTGAATAATAATTTTAGTGATTTGTTACAGTAGAAAATGATAAGGTTTTGCATTGGTTTATACTAACCTATCTCACGAGTTCTTGTTGAGTTTGTTGTGAATGAAGCTTTTGATAAAAAGAGAAACCATGATATGAGAGGAATTAAGGAGACATAAAAGCTCAAGCTTGGGGATGCCCAAGGCACCCCAAGATAATATTTCAAGAAGTCTCAAGCATCTAAGCTTGGGGATGCCCCGGTAGGCATCCCACCTTTCTTCTTCAACAACTATCGGTTAGTATCGGTTGAGCCTAAGTTTTTGCTTCTTCACATGAGTTGTGCTATCCTTGCAATGTCATTTTATTTTGTTTTGCTTGCTGTTTGAATACAATACCAAGATCTGAAATTCTTTAATGAGAGAGAGTCTTCACATAGTTGCATAATTATTTAGCTACTCATTGATCTTCACTTATATCTTTTTGGAGTAGTTTTCATTTACTCGTGTGCTTCACTTATATCCTATGAGTAAATTGTTGAATGAGTTGATTGTCATAAATCTGAAATTATATATGTTTCATTTGCTTACTCCATGGGGAGTAATGACTTCACATCTAAGAAGTAGAGGTTGTAAATTTATTGACGGTTAGCAAGCATTGTATTAGTCATTTGAACAATTCATGAAAGAATATTGAAGGAAGAGAGATTTCACATATAAATATATTATCATAGACATCTTTTATAATTGTGAGCACTCATTAAGTATGACATGCTAAAGAGTTGATGTTGGACAAGGAAGACAACGTAATGGGTTATGTTTTCTCACATCTCAGTTAAAGTATATTGTCATGGATCATTCAAACATGTTGAGCTTGCCTTTCCCCCTCATGCTAGCCAAAAATTCCTAGCACCAAGTAGAGATACTACTTGTGCTTCCAAATATCCTTAAACCCAGTTTTGCCATGAGAGTCCACCATACCTACCTATGGATTGAGTAAGATCCTTCAAGTAAGTTGTCATCGGTGCAAGCAATAAAAATTGCTCTCTAAATATGCATGACTTATTAGTGTGGAGAAAATAAGCTTTGTACGAACTTGTTATGGAAGCAATAAAAGCGACGGACTGCATAATAAAGGTCCATATACAAGGGGCAATATAAAGTGACGTTCTTTCGCATTAAGATTTTGTGTATCCAACCCTAAAAGCGCATGACAACCTCTGCTTCCCTCTGCGAAGGGCCTATCTTTTACTTTATGTCTTTTACTTTATGCAAGAGTCAAGGTGATCTTTACCTTTCCCTTTTTCATTTTATCCTTTGGCAAGCACTTTGTGTTAGGGTGATCCTGATATATATATATATATATATATATATATATATATATCCAATTGGATGTACGTTAGCATGAACTATTATTGTTGATATCACCCAAAGGTGAATACGTTTGGAGGCAACATTATAAGCCCCTATCTTTCTCTGTGTCTGATTAAAACTTCATAACCACAAGTATTGCGTGAGTGTTAGCAATTGTAGAAGACTATATGATAGTTGAGTATGTGGAGTTTGCTATTCCTGAAAATAAGATGAATTGCAATTGTTTTGATGACTAAGAATGAAGTTTGCTAGTTTTCAAGAATGTTTATGGTCTATGCTTTGACATGTGAATTGCTTGTTACTTTATCGTGAGAAGTTTTATGAGATGAACTACTGTTATGACAAATATCATGCTAGAAAAGGTGATTGAAATTATCATTGATCAAACTTGTGCACCTTCTAGCATTCACACTTCATAAATTCTTTCTTTGTCATTTACCTACTCGAGGACGAGTAGGAATTAAGCTTGGGGATGCTTGATACGTCTCCAATGTATCTATAATTTATGAAGCATTCATGCTATATTATTATCTATTTTGAATGATTACAGGCTTTATTATACACTTTTATATTACTTTTGGGACTAACCTATTAACCGGAGGCCCATCCCATATTGCTGTTTTATTGCCTGTTTTAGTATTTCGAAGAAAAGGAATATCAAACGGAGTCCAAACGGAATGAAACCTTCAGCATCATGATTTTTTTTGGAAGAATATAATCCTGGAGGCTTGGAGATCAAGTCAGAAGACCCTCGAGGAGCCCAGGAGATAGGGGGCGCCCCCCTACAAGGCGCGGCCCCCTGTCTCGTGGACCCCTCGAGCACCCCCCGACCGACTTCTTTCGCCTGTATAACCCTACGTACCATAAAAACATCGAATATCAAGATAGATCCGGAGTTCCGCCACCGCAAGCCTCTGTAGCCACCAAAAACCTCTCGGGAGCCCGTTCCGGCACCCTGCCGGAGGGGGATCCCTTCACTAGTGGCCATCTTCATCATGCTGGTGTTATCTATGACGAGGAGGGAGTAGTGCACCCTCGGGGCTGAGGGTATGTACCAGTAGCTATGTGTTTGATCTCTCTCTCTCTCTCTCTCTCTCTCTCTCTCTCTCTCTCTCTGGTGTTCTCTCTCGTGTTCCCTCTATGGCACGATCTTGATGTATCCCGAGCTTTGCTATTGTAGTTGGATCTTATGATGCTTGTTCCCCTCTACTCTCTTGTGATGAATTGAGTTTCCCCTTTGAAGTTATCTTATCAGATTGAGTGTTTTATGAGAACACTTGATGTATGTCTTGCCGTGCTTATCTATGGTGACAATGGGATATCATGTGCCTCTTGTTGTATGTTTTGGTGACCAACTTGCGGGTTCCGCCCATGAACCTATGCATAGGGGTTGGTACACGTTCTTGACTCTTCGGTAGAAACTTTGGGGCACTCTTTGAAGTACTTTGTATTGGTTGGATAAATCTGAGATTGTGTGATGCGTATCGTATAATCATGCCCACGGATACTTGAGGTGACAATGGAGTATCTATGTGACATTAGGGTTTTGGTTGATTTGTGTCTTAAGGTGTTATTCTAGTACGAACTCTTCTATATATCGATCCTAAAGAATAACTTTGAGGCGGTTTCGTACCCTACCATAATCTCTATGTTTGTTCTCCGCTATTAGTTTCTTGGAGTGACTCTTTGTTGCATGTTGAGGGATTGTTATATGATCTATCTATGTTATTATTGTTGAGAGAACTTGCACTAGTGAAAGTATGAACCCTAGGCCTTGTTTCCTATCATTGCAATACCGTTTACGCTCACTTTTATCATTAGTTACCTTGTTGTTTTTATAAATTCAGATTGCAAATACCTTTATCTACCATCCATATTGCACTTGTATCACTATCTCTTCGCCGAACTAGTGCACCTATACAATTTTCCATTGTATTGGGTGTGTTGGGGACACAAGAGACTCTTTGTTATTTGGTTGCAGGGTTGTTTGAGAGAGACCATCTTCATCCTACGCCTCCTACGGATTGATAAACCTTAGGTCATCCACTTGAGGGAAATTTGCTACTGTCCTACAAACATGTGCACTTGCAGGCCCAACAACGTCTACAAGAAGAAGGTTGTGTAGTAGACATAAGATACTTGAATAAGAGTATCTTCAATAAGAGTAGACATCAAGAGACACTTCAATTCCATCCGTTATCAAGTGTCGGAGGGAGACATAGAGATTTGCAAGATACATACAGATCTGAATGTTGCAGACTCGTTGACTAAGCCTCTTCCACAAGCAAAACATGATCAGCACCAAAACTCCATGGGTGTTAGAATCATTACTTTGAAATCTAGATTATTGACTCTAGTGCAAGTGGGAGACTGAAGGACATATGCCCTAGAGGCAATAATAAATTTATTATTTATTTCCTCATTTCATGATAAATGTTTATTATTCATGCTAGAAGTGTATTAACCGGAAACTTAGTACACGTGTGAATACATAGACAAAACATAGTGACCCTAGTATGCCTCTACTTGACTAGCTCGTTAATCAAAGATGGTTATGTTTCCTAACCATAGACATGTGTTGTCATTTGATGAATGGGATCACATCATTAGGAGAATGATGTGATGGACTTGACCCATCCGTTAGCTTAGCATTATGATCATTACAGTTTCATTGCTACTGCTTTCTTCATGACTTATACATGTTCCTCGGACTATGAGATTATGCAACTCCCGAATACCGGAGGAACACTTTGTGTTCTATCAAATGTCACAACGTAAATGGGTGATTATAAATATGCTCTACAGGTGTCTCCGAAGGTGTTTGTTGGGTTGACATATATCAAGATTAGGATTTGTCACTCCGTGTTTCAGAGAGGTATCTCTGCGCCCTCACGGTAATGCTCATCATTATAATCCTTGCAAGCAATGTGACTAATGAGTTAGTTGCGGGATGAGTTATTATGGGATGAGTAAAGAGACTTGCCAGTAACGAGATTGAACTAGGTATGATGATACCGACGATCGAATCTGGGGCAAGTAACATACTGATGACAACGGGTACAACGTTTGTTGCTACGCGGTTTGACCGATAAGATCTTCATAGGATATGTAGGAGCCAATATGAGCATCCAGGTTCTGCTATTGGTTATTGATCGGAGATGTGTCTCGGTCATGTCTACATAATTCTCGAACCCATAGGGTCCGCACGCTTAACGTTCGATGATGATTTGTATTACGAGTTATGTGTTTTGATGACCGAAGTTTGTTCGGAGTCCCGTATGAGATCAGGATGTGACGAGGAGTCTCGAAATGGTCGAGACATAAAGATTGATATATTGGAAGGTTATATTCGGACACTAGAATGGTTCCGGAGTGTTTCGGGTATTTTCCGAAGTACCAGCAGGTTACCAGAATCCCCGGGGAGAAGTAATGGGCCTTATTGGGTCATACGGGAAAGGAGGAGGCATGCCAAGGGGAGGTGGCGCCCCCCCCATGGGCCCGAATTGGACTAGGGGAAGGGGGCAACACCCCCCTTGCCCTTTCCTACTCCCTCTCTCTTTCCCTCTTTCCTTCTCCCCTACTCCGAAAAGGAAAAGGATTCCTACTAGGACTTGGAAGTCCTAGTAGGACTCCATACTCTTGGCGCCCCCCTAGGGCCGGCCTCATCCTCCTCCCTCCTTTATATACAGGGCAGGGGGCACCCTAGGACACACCAAGTCTTCTCTTAGCCATGTGCGGTGCCCCCCTCCACAGTTACACACCTCGATCATATCGTCATAGTGGTTAGGCGAAGCCCTGCGCCGGTAACATCATCATCACCGTCGCCACACTGTCGTGCTGACGGAACTCACCTTCATCCTCAACTGGACCAAGAGCACGAGGGACATCGTTGATCTGAATGTGTGCTGAACGCGGAGGTGCCGTACGTTCGGTACTTGGATCGGTTGGATCACGAAGACGTTCGACTACATCAACCGCGTTACTAAACGCTTCCGCTTTCGATCTACGAGGGTACGTGGACACACTCTCCCCTTTCATTGCTATGCATCTCCTAGAGAGATCTTGCGTGATCGTAGGAAAATTTTGAAATTACTATGTTCCCCAACATTTACGACGAGCTCTTTGTCACCTCCATAAACGAGAATCATATCCTTAGTCCTTTTCAGGTACTTGAGGATGTTCTTGACCGCTGTCTAGTGATCCACTCCTGGATTACTTTGGTACCTCCCATCCAAACTTATGGCAAGGCACACATCAGGTCTGGTACACAACATAGCATACATGATAGAACCTATGGCTGAGGCATAGGGAATGACTTTCATTTTCACTTAATCTTCTGCAGTGGTCGGGCTTTGAGTCTGACTCAATTTCACACCTTGTAACACAGGCTAGGACCCTTTCTTTAACTGATCCATTTTGAACTTCTTCAAAATTTTGTCAAGGTATGTGCTTTGTGGAAGTCCTATTAAGCGTCTCAATCTATCCCTATAGATCTTGATGCCCAATATATAAGCAGCTTCACCGAGGTCTTTCATTGAAAAAATCTGATTCAAGTATCCTTTTATGCTATCCAGCAATTCTATATCATTTCCAATCAACAATATGTCATCCACATATAAAATCAGAAATGCTATAGATCTCCCACTCACTTTCTTGTAAATACAGGATTCACTGTAAGTCTGTATAAAACCATCTGCTTTGATCACCTCATCAAAGCGTATATTCCAACTCTGAGATGCTTGCACTAGTCCATAGATGGATCGCTGGAGCTTGCACACTTTGTCAGCACCTTTAGGACCGACAAAACCTTCTAGTTGCATCTTATACAACTCTTCTTTAAGAAATCCATTAAGGAACGCAATTTTGACATCCATTTACCAGATTTCATAATTGTAAAATGCGGCAATTGCTAACATGATTCGGACAGACTTAAGCATCGCTATGGGTGAGAAAGTCTCATCGTAGTTAACTCCTTGTACTTGTCGAAAACCTTTCGCGATGAGTCGAGCTTTGTAGACAGTAACATTACCATCAGTGTGAGTCTTCTTATTTAAGATCCATTTATTCTCTATGGCTTGCAGATCATCGGGCAAGTCCACCAAAGTCCAGATTTTGTTCTCATACATGGATCCTATCTCAGATTTCATGGCCTCAAGCCATTTATCGGAATGTGGGCTCATCAAAGCTTCTTCATAGTTCGAAGGTTCTCCATGGTATAATAACATAACTTCCAGGACAGGATTACCGTACCACTCTCATGTAGATCGTGCTCTAATTGACCTACGAGGTTCAATATTAACTTGATCTGAAGTTTCATGATCATTATCATTTGCCTCCTCTCTATTTGGGGTAGGCATCACGGGAACGGTTTTCTGTGATGTGATATTTTCCAATTCGAGAGAAGGTACAATTACCTCACCAAGTTCTAGTTTCCTCCCACTCACTTCTTTCGAGAGAAACTCCTTCTCTGGAAAGGACCCATTCTTAGCAACAAAGATCTTGCCTTCGGATCTGTGGTAGAAGGTGTACCCAATAGTTTCTTTAGGGTATCCTATGAAGACGCACTTCTTCGATTTAGGTTCGAGCTTATCAAGCTGAATCCTTTTGACATAAGTGTCGCACCCCCCAACTTTAAGAAACGACTGCCGAGGTTTCTTGCCAAACCACATTTCATACGATGTCATCTCAACGGATTTAGACGATGCCCTATTTAACATGAATGCGGCTGTCTCTAATGCATAACCCCAAAACGATAGTGGTAAATCGGTAAGAGACATCATAGAACACACCATATCTAATAAAGTATGGTTATGACGGTCGGACACACCATTACCTTGTGGTGTTCGAGGTGGCTTGAGTTGTGAAACAATTCCACATTGTTTTAAATCAAGGCCAAACTCGTAACTCAAATATTCGCCTCTGCGGTCAGATCATAGAAACTTTATTTTCTTGCTATGATGATTCTTCACTTCGCTCTGAAATTATTTGAACTATTCAAATGTTTTATACTTGTGATTCATTAAGTAGATATACCAATATGTACTCAAATCATATGTGAAGGTCAGAAAATAACGATACCCGCCGCGTGCTTCAACACTCATCGGACCACATAGATCGGTATGTATTATTTCCAATAAGTCATTAGTGCTGGAAATAATCCCTAGAGGCAATAATAAAATAGTTATTATTATATTTCCTTGTTCATGATAATTGTCTATTGTTCATGCTATAATTGTATTGACCGGAAACTATAATACATGTGAGAATGCATAGACTACAACATGTCCCTAGTGAGCCTCTAGTTGACTAGCTCGTTGATCAATGGATGGTTGTGGTTTCCTGACCATGGACATTGGATGTCGTTGATAACGGGATCACATCATTAGGAGAATGATGTGATGGACAAGACCCAATCCTAAGCATAGCACAAGATCGCGTAGTTCGTTTGCTAGAGCTTTTCTAATGTCAAGTATCATTTCCTTAGACCATGAGATTGTGCAACTCCTGGATACCGTAGGAATGCTTTGGGTGTATCAAACATCACAACGTAACTGGGTGGCTATAAAGGTGCACTACATGTATCTCTGAAAGTGTCTGTTGGGTTGGCATGAATCGAGACTCGGATTTGTCACTTCGTATGACGGAGAGGTATCTCTGGGCCCACTCGGTAATGCATCATCATAATGAGCTCAATGTGACTAATGAGTTATCCACGGGATCATGCATTACGGAACGAGTAAAGAGACTTGCTAGTAACAAGATTGAACAAGGTATAGGGATACCGACGATCGAATCTCGGGCAAGTAACATACCGATGGACAAAGGGAATTGTATATGGATATTGAATCCCCGACATCGTGGTTCATCCAATGAGATCATCGTGGAACATGTGGGAGCCAATATGGGTATCTAGATCCCGCTACTGGTTATTGGCCGGAGAGGCATCTCGGTCATGTCTGCATGGTTCCCGAACCCGTAGGGTCTACACACTTAAGTTTCGGTGATGCAAGAGTTGTAATGAAAATTGTATGTGGTTACCAAAAGTTGTTCGGAGTCTCGGATGAGATCCCATACACTGTGAGGATTTCCGGAATGGTCCGGAGGTGAATATTTATATATGGGAAGTCCTATTTCGGCCACTGGAAAATGTATGTGATTTTTCGGCATTGTACCAGGAAGGTTCTAGAAGGTTCCGGAGTGGGGCCCTGTGGTACCCCGGCTCAGAGAAATCGGAATGCCCCGTATTCCAGCCCAGAGATCGAGGAGAAGTCTTCTGGAATACGGCACTGCTTGACATAGAACAAATCCGCTCTTATTACAATAAATACAAAGGTCTGATGTTACCAAGGTTCACATCAGCACGGCGACACTACGCCTGTGATACTACACTTGCTCTATGCTAGCAGCAGAACAACTCTTAGCAGCGGAAATCTTCTAGCAGCGGAACAATGACGAAGGTGGTGAAACTCCACTCTGCAGGGACTCTGGCTAGGACACGATCTAGCTCACACGAATGGAAACCACAACAAGCAATCAAGCAATCACGGCATCACCTGCAATCTGGCATGAGACGCCAGGTTAGTACATTGAATGTACTTGCAAGCTCACAACAACCAAAAACATCAAGGCAAGGCAACAACATAGCATTAAACAGGTTAATTAAATTAACAGCTACCATGATATAACAACAACTCCTCAGCATAATATGAAACTACTACAATACTGATAAATCTCCGATCTCCATAACCATATCTCTCTTGGCTAACCGGCCAAGCAATATACCATCTAGATCACCTCGTGATCAAAACCAAACTGTAACCATGATCCTTACGACGATCACAACCCAACCAATAAATGGCCCGTGATCCTTACGGCAATCACAACCTGACCAATAAATGGCCCGTGATCCTTATGGCGATCACAACCCGACAATACTTGGCCAATCTGTACTGCTCCAAATATCCACATATCCATCACCTATAAGTCACTCCGTCATGTGAGTGTTTATCGAACGGCGTACCCTAGTACGGACCCATGCCCATGACCGAGGACGCAGCTATCGATAGATTAAACATACACTCTGCAGAGGTAGTGCACTGGACCCACACCACAGAACCCATGGCCTCACACTCCCATTCGGGTGGACCAACGGTGTTACGACAAAACTGATCTACTGCCATGACACTCTCCCAGCCACTCCGACTCACTCCCCTCTGGGCTAAGTCATGGGTGGCCCCGTGTCTACCTCCAGACACAACGACCACTGTCGTGGCCCGATCCACTCTGGGATCCTCGCGCAAAATCAAATCAAAACCGGGCACACAAGGCTTATGTCCGCCTACCTGATCAGGGTAGTGCGCGCCCATAACCTTCCCTCGTTAGAGGCACCGGCGATAGGCACGACAATAGACCACATTAGGGCCGCCCCATATCGGCAAATGTGGTTGCACTGGAAAAGTTTGATTTGGCGGCACCTGACCAACTTACTAACGGAATTTATCCCCAAAAATATAACCATAATAACTGATACTCCTATGTCACCCGTCAACCTATAATCCAAGTCATAGCAATATCCAACAAATAATCCAAGCATAATATCATCATACCAAAATACTACGAGGATAGCATAACACTACTATCATGATGAATCCAAAACAATAATCCTACTACTCCAATAACAAGAATACACCTATCCTGCTAAGATCCACATGTAACTATCATCTCCGAAAATAATACTCCAAGCAACAGAACATCAACTAGCATCATGAAAATATTCATACTAACCACTACTAATCCAAAGGTAGCATGATATCCAGAGTAATACTCCAAAACATACTAATAGATATCATCATGAAACAATCATAATATCAGCCACTAATATTCCAATGGCAACATGATACTCATCAACTACAACATAACTCCTAGTAATCCAAAGAATAGCATGGCAACAACAAGGTCAAAATAATACTCCGAGAAAAAGCCATGCGCAGAGCACAAGTAGCTAAAGCAATATTTTAAACAAGTTCAAATAAGTGAAACCATGTCACTGAATTACAGTGATGCAAATGGAGGGTGTGGCTTGCCTGGGGTGGAAGAAATCACCGGGAGAAAGCGCAAGAAGCTTGCGGAAATAATCGCCAGAAAATGTTCTCTCTCGGAGGGGGCTGAATAAGGGCAAGTGCATAATAGTCATTTTCAGTATGCCAAAACATAATGAAAGCATGACCAACAGAACGGTCTCGACGAAACAAAGAAGTGGGCTTTGGAATCACCACATTTGGAGTTACTGATAAAAAGATATGGATGTTTTTCTGCGAGGGACCCATCTGTAATGAAAAGATTTTCAAACAGGGGAATGAACAGAAAAAGTGAAAGCATAATCAGGGAAAATATGTTTTCACTTTATCCATTTGAACAGTGGCAGGGTCGGACACGTGCGGGTCCCACGGGTGGGGCCCTTCACTTATCCACGTGGGCTGGGCTGGGTCAACGTGGGGCCCGCTCCTGTGAGGCTGACGTGCGGGTCCCACCCCACCTCTCTCTGTCTCCTCCTGGCCTCCTTCTTCTTCCCCGTGTTCGCCCGACAGGCAGAGAAGAGGCCCGGCGCCGGCGGCCGTCCCGGCGCCACCGGCCACCTCCGGCGACAATCCGGCCACCGGAGTGACCAGGAAGGAGAGCCGCACCCGCTTGTTGGGTCTGCCCACACTGGAGAACAGCAGAGCAGATGGAACAGGGAGCCGTGGCGGTGGGGCTTCGGGTGGAGATGGGGGCTCATGGCAAAAGTAGCTCCGGCGAGAGGTTGAGAGGGCAGGAGCTCGCCGGAGTGTGGGGAAGGCGATGGTGGTGGCTAGAGGTGGAGGAGGGCTCGGTTTTGCTTGGATTTAGGAGGGTAGGGGCGGCGGCCATGGCGGCCAACAGAGGCGAAGAGGGGATCTGGTGCTCGGGGAAGTGCATGGGCAGGGTCCTGGGAGAGTGGTGAGGCGAGTGGAGATCTCGAACGGCTCGGGGGATGGCTATAAATAGCCAGGTGCGAGGTAGGGGCTCGGGTGCCGTCGTGCGCATTCGGCCGAGGCTCTGGCGCGGACAACGAGCATGGGGGGGCACGGGGAAAGCTACGAAGGAAAACACGGACAAGGCACAAAGCTCATGGGGTCGAGGGGGCAGAGGAAGAAGCCAGGCGCCATTAATGCGCTGTCGGCCACAATGCTCTCGTGGGCGAGCGGCGACGAGCACTGACGGAGGGGCTGATGGAGGGGGAGAGGGCTCGAGGAGGACGGCAACGACGATGGCTATCTACTGGACATCATCACGAGTGTGAAGCCGACGAGAGTGCGAGCGGCCCGAGCAAGAAGACGCTCTGGGCGCGGCCATTGCACGCCAAAACGGTGGTCACCGCGTGCACTGGTGCACACAGTGCCACAAGTGATGCCAAATGATGCCTGGGGGTTAGTTCTTCCTGGGGAGGTCTCAACTATGGTAGTAACTCGGTTAAAGGCACTCTGGTTAAATAGTTAGCCACCTCTGAAGTTTACTGCAGTAAACTTGGGTGAGAACTGGTGGTCAACAAGAAAGGGTTTGGAGCCAAAGAGTTTGTCTACTAGGTTGAGGTAAAGAAGGACTTTCATCCTGGTAAGTTTGAGGAGATTTGGATCAAGATTTATCATAGTTGCTTCACAACTGCATATTTGGTCCAGAAATGAAGATCATGAAGGTACACTCACATGGAGTGTCCACCTGAGCTCAAATTGGGCAAGGCAGGGTCATTTGGTCATTTGAAGATGCTGTAAAAAGCTCATGCCAAATGGCCAAGCCAAAATGACACTTGCTTCACAAACATCTCTGCTGACCAGAAAATTGGAATAATATTGGTGATCAAATGGCTCAATGAAATGATGCCAAATTGGGTTGAGAGATGTTTTATGGGTAGAAGAATGATATGGTAATTTATCAGGATTTTTGAAGCAATATAAAATATACTTGCTTCACAACCTGAAAATATTGCCAAAATCAAAGATTTGCTCCTGTGCTCACATAGATGATTGTATGGGGCTGCAAATGGGTGGAAGGGGGTTAATATGAGCAGATTAAGGAGTATGCAAAAGATCAACTCATTTGGGTACTCCTAGCTAGTACTTCCTTCACAAAGCCTTCCGTCTGACAGAAACTTTGAAAATTCACTGAGGAAGATTGGCTAGGCAAATAAATTTGAACTTGTTGATGGGGAAATTATTTGGACATATAAACATGCCCAAAAAGGTTGGGAGTCACTAGAAAAATATAAATGACACTTCCTTCACAAAGTGCCATTCAGGGCAGAATAGAAAAAGGAATATTGGGGAATTATTTCTGAACTGGTCAAGGCAATGTTTGGGCATATTTGAGCTATATATGACCCAAAGTAATTTTGAGAATTATTTGGGGATTTTTGGATGGACATAAATATAGGTTGCTTCACAACCTAGGGTAGATAGGGTTATTCCTTTAATGAAAAAGGAATTTTCCCTAGAAAAAGATTTTAGTGTTTGGCCAAGGAGTGAAGTGACATGATCTTTGGCAAGGTTTTGAGAATGATGAGCCACTTGGGAGAGGAAAGGAGGATGATTTCCCAGGTGGCAAGGACACTGAACCACTCCAAAAAGAAAAATAGAGCAAAAACCAAATAAAACAAAAGAAAAAGAAAAGGGCCAAAATCCAAGCTGTTACAAACCTTCCCCCCTTAAAGAAATCTCGTCCTAGATATTTGGTTGCTCAGGGAGCAAGTATGACTTGAGGACACCGTTTCCAACTTGGGTATCCTTTTTCCTTTATTTATTGTTCCCCCAAGAATTTTAGATGATCAACTTACCTTGATCTGGGGTGGTTTGCTTCACCTTTCCTAAATTCTGACAGGTCTTTGCTCATATACCAAATCTTTTTGTTGATGTGAATTTTCTCATATCTGCGGTGATAGCCAATGGACCTGAGCATAAATTCTTCATTTGGTCAGGAAAAACCCTTTTACTTCGGTCATGTGGTTGCTTCAAATAAATGCATGCCTTCTAGTTTCAATAAATGTTGGGATTATCATGTCCATCTCCTGATGGAATCTGACTGCTCACAGGTGGCACTGATTTATCTTGATTTATTTCTTTGGCTCGAGCATGGGATATGTACCAAAGATTTGACTGCCTTCTGTCGTGAGCAATATAACGGTGTATGGAGTTATAGCTGTATCATACCTCAAATATTTACATCTTGAGATTGGCCAGATAGGGGGCTGACGGACAAATGCTTTTCCTGACAGACTGACCATGTACTTGATTCCGTCAGTGAGGATACCGGGTCTGAGCTGATTGTTCGGCTTTTGATTTTTCTCATTTGGTCGATATACCCATCTGTGGTAATAGACTGTGATATGTTTTCATGTTGCCGCTGCAGTTAAACTACTGAGGTTGCAAAGAATTCTTGAATCTGACAGAAGAGACTTGGATATTCCACACTAACCATGTCAAGCAGGTTGGTGGGATATGAAAATCCTTGTAAATAGAGTAGGCCGCTGGGAGTATGACATTGTGGATCCATATGGGATTATGGCTTTCAACTGACTTGGGTATCCGGACCCTGATGGTCATGCAAAAATCATCATGCTTTGCTGTCAGTCTCATCCTTTTTATGGTCCTGATTTTCTTGGTTAGGATACCTTACTGAAACAACTTGGTCACACATGTCCTTGATTCTTCGTATGACCATGGATGTGATTAATGCAATGTTTTTGACATTATTCCTTGTGCTTGTTTTTCTGACCTGTGTATGCACACGTATGACCTATACCCGGGGTTTATAGCTGTACAGAGCTCATTGCTGAGGCCAATCATACAAGAAGGTGACAAGGTTTTATAATATCTCCTTGTCAATTGCGGGAATAATGATCTTGATGACCATTGTCAAGACTGTGGATTTTGTGATGTCATCTCCAAATATTATCGCTCCTTGCATCACATGAGATGTATTTCTTCTTATTTTCCTTTGCCGGACCGGGGAGGTTGTTGAATCCTTACTTTTCTTAGGTATATCTGTTGGATCCTTGCCGCATCTCGTATGAGTTACTGATATGACTGGGGATACATGCTCACCATATATAAGAAGGATATGCCACCGATCACTCGATCCTTGCAGTAGACATATGTTTTGTCTGAATTTTACCTCTGACAAAATTATTGCAAATCTGGTCCTTGTGCAGTACTGCCATACATTGGCAACTCATCATATAATTTCTGAGGACGGTGTAATATTGTGGTATTGATGCGGACTGAGTGGCTTACGAGAGAAGCCATCTGAGTAGCTTGCTGAGGAAGGCTTGTTAAGTTCTGCTCAAATCTTTTGCTTGGGTATCTTGAAGAAGAAGGCTCTATAGCTTACACGCAAAGCTTGCTCTGATTATTGTGCTGGAGAAGCCTGAGTTCCATACGTGAGAAGCTTCTCCTCAGGTTTTCTTGTTGAGAAGAATTCATTTTCGTCTGTCAGAAGCTTTTACTGAGGTGTCTTGCTGTGAAAGACTGGGCACCGTGGGACGGAAATTGTTCACATATCATAATGAGGAAAATCGAGAGCCTTGCATCATGAATTCTTCTGATAGCATGTGGAATAATACTGGGTTTCTCATATTCAAAATGTCATACTGATATGCGGACCGAAATACATACACATGCCCATAATATTCTGAGGCTGAATATTTGCATGAGAATAATAGTTTGACTGTCTTCCTTGAGCATATCACATTCTGACTTTATTTCGGATGATAACATATTTCAAGCATCATGCATTATTGAGACAAAACTTTGTATATGATCCATACCTTTTTCTGAAAAATATATCTTTGGTCTTGTAACTGACTTGTCTTCCTGCTGGCTGGATCATAAATGCTGTGAGGATTTGGTACTGATAGGGACTCGATGCTGATAATCAATCCAACACACCATTGGTATTCTGAACAGATATTAATGATATAATGCAGTTGACTAGGTAGACAAAAATGTTTAGCTGAGCTTCTTCCAAATATTTCAAATCCTTATTGCTTCTTTGAGTCCGGTGTCGGTTGATGAGCAATTCTTTATAGTGGAAAATAATGTAACACCGGGGCCCAAAAAGAAAGGAGCACAAGAAAACTCAACTAAACAAAAGCACACAACAACAAACAATTCACACACAATCAATGTCACATATTACTGCTAGTCACACAATATGCATGCCTACTTAAGCACACAAATCTCGCGGGATCTCTGGTTCTACGATCTAGCATGCTGTGATGATGTGCACGAGGACGAATAAACATGTGGAAGAATTGGTGTAAACAACGCTATAACAAGTGCTAGCTTAGCTAGACAGCAACCTGGACTAGCTCGGAGACGAGGACGCACTTGATAATCATGCAGTGGGACATGAAGGTCGCACCCACATTATTATCAAGCGGACGGAAAAATATCCGTACTCGTCCAAGAAATAGGATAGTGGGGAAAAGCTGAGGCTGCTGACATTGCCCTTTCTTGATAACTAAGATCATTAAGGGTTGACAAAACGACAAAATAAAAGAACGATCCGGGATAGAAGCATGTCCATCACCGAAACGATAGACGGGACTGAAAGAAAGACATCAGCGCGATACTTGAGCACCATTTTTGCAAACAATGTCGGGATCACTTGGCATCACTCTGCTGGGATAGAAATGCCACCAAACACTGAAAGAAAAAGGAGGAACTGGAGAAATGCAAAAGTTGAGCTATAGTGGATCCGAATCGATGCCAGCTACACTCACCAGATAAACCGTTGTCACAAATACTAAGACTATATGCATGCTATGCAACAAACAAATGCAGCAACCAAATGCAATAAACAAACCAGACTCTATACTACCGATTTCTATCGGTTTCTACCGCTCGCGCTGACTAGGGCGTCCTACAGCCAGATCTGCTCTGATACCAAGCCTATGGCACCCCAGCTCAGAGAAATCGGAACGCCTCATATTCCAGCCCAGAGATCGAGGAGAAGTCTTCTGGAATACAACACTGCTTGACATAGAACAAATCAGCTCTTATTACAATAATAAATACAAAGGTCTGATGTTACCAAGGTCCGAATCAGCACAGTGACACTATGCCTGCAATACTACAGTTGCTCTATGCTAGCAGCGGAACAACTCTTAACAGCGGAAATCTTCTAGCAGTGGAACAACGACGAAGGTGGTGAAACTCCACACCGCAGGGACTCTGGCTGGGACACGATCTAGCTCGCATGAACGGAAACCACGACAAGAAATCAAGCAATCACGACATCACCTGCAATCTGGCATGACACATCAGGTCAATACATTGAATGTACTTGCAAGCTCACAACAACCAAAAACATCAAGGCAAGACAACAACATGGCATTAAACATGTTAATTAAATTAACATCTACCATGATATAACAGCAACTCCTCAGCATAATATGAAACTACTACAATACAGATAAATCACCATCTCCGATCTCCATAACCATATCTCTCTTGGCTAACCGGCCAAGCAATATACCATCTCGATCACCTTGTGATCAAAACCAAACTGTAACCGTGATCCTTACGGTGATCACAACCTGACCAGTAAATGGCCCATGATCCTTACGACGATCACAACCCGACCAATAAATGGCCCGTGATCGGTACGACGATCACAACCCGACCAATAAATGGCCCGTGATCCTTACGACGATCACAACCCGACCAATACTTGGCCAATCTTTACTGCTCCAAATATCCACATATCCATCACCTATAAGTCATTCCGTCATGTGAGTGTTGATCGAACGGTGTACCCTAGTACGAATCCATGCCCATGACCGAGGACGCGGCTATCGATAGATTAAACACACACTCTGTAGAGGTAGTCCACTGGACCCAGACCACAGAACCCATGGCCTCACACTCCCATTCGGGTGGACCGACGGCATTCCGACAAAACTGATCTACTGCCATGACACTCTCCCGGCCACTCTGACTCACTCCCCTCTAGGCTAAGTCATGGGTGGCCCCGTGTCTACCTCCAGACACAACGATCACCGTCGTGGCCCGATCCACTCTGGGATGCTCGCGCAAAATCAAATCAAAACCAGGCACACAAGGCTTATGTCCGCCTACCTGATCAGGGCAGCGCGCGCCCATAACCTTCCCTCGTTAGAGGCACCGGCGAGAGGCACGATAATAGACCGCATTAGGGCTGTCCCATACCGGAAAATGTGGTTGCACTGGAAAAGTTTGATTCGGCGGCACCTGACCAACTTACTGACGGAATTTATCCCCAAAAATATAACCATAATAACTGATACTCCGATGTCACCCATCAAACTATAATCCAAGTCATAGCAATATCCAACAAATAATCCAAGCATAATATCATCATACCAAAATACGTTGAGGATAGCATAACACTACTATCATGATGAATCCGAAACAATAATCCTACTACTCCAATAACAAGAATACAACTATCTAGCTAAGATCCACATGTAACCATCATCTCCGAAAATAATACTCCAAGCAACAGAACATCAACTAGCATCATGAAAATATTCATACTAACCACTAATAATCCAAAGGTAGCATGATATCCAAAGTAATACTCCAAAACATACTAACAGATATCATCATGAAACAATCATAATATCAGCCACTAATACTCCAATGGCAACATGATACTCATCAACTACAAACATAACTCCTAGTAATCCAAACAATAGCATGGCAACAACAAGATCAAAACAATACTCCGAGAAAATGCCATGCACAGAGTCATGTTGCTAAAGCAATATTTTAAACAAGTTCAAAATGAAATAAACCATGTCACTGTATTGCAATCATGCAAATGGAGGGTGTGGCTTTCCTGGGGTGGAAGAAATCACCGGGAGAAAGCGCAAGAAGCTTGCGGAAATCATCGCCGGAAAATGTTCTCTCTCGGAGGGGGCTGAATAAGGGCAAGGGCATAATGGTCAATTTTAGTATGCCAAAACTTAATGAAAGCATGACCAACAGAACGGTCTCGATGAAACGAAGAAGTGGGCTTTGGAATCACCTCATTTGGAGTTACGGATAAAAAGATATGGATGTTTTTCTGCGAGGGACCCATCTATAATGAAAAGATTTTCAAACAGGGGCCTAAACAGAAAAAGTGAAAGCGTAATCAGGGAAAATATGTTTTCACCTTATCCATTTGAACAGTGGCGGGGTCAGACGCGCGTGAGTCCCACGGGTGGGGCCCGTCACTAATCCACGTGGGCTGGGTTGGGTCAACGCGGGGACCGCTCCTCTAAGGCTGACGCGCGGGTCCCACCCCACCTCTCTCTCTCTCCTCCTGGCCTCCTTCTTCTTCCCCGCGTTCGCTCGATGGGCAGAGCAGAGGCCCGGCGCTGGTGGCCGTCCCGGCGCCACCGGCCACCGGAGTGACCAGGAAGGAGAGCCGCACCCGCCTGTTGGGGCTGCCCACGCTGGAGAACAGCGGAGCAAATGGAACAGGAAGCTGCGGCGGAGGGGCTTCGGGTGGAGATGGGGGCTCGTGGCAAAAGGAGCTCCGGCGAGAGGCTAAGAGGGAAGGAGCTCACCGGAGTGTGCGGAAGGCGATGGTGGTGGCTAGAGGTGGAGGTGGGCTCGGTTTTGCTCGGATTTAGGAGGGCAGGGGCGGCGGCCATGGCGGCCAACGGAGGCGAAGAGGGGATCTGGTGCTCGGGGAAGGGCATGGGCGGGGTCCTGGGAGAGTGGTGAGGCGAGTGGAGAGCTCGGACGGCTCGGGGGATGGCTATAAATAGCCGGGCGAGAGGGAGGGGCTCGGGTGCTGCCGTGTGCATCAGGCCGAGGCTCTGGCGCGGCCAGCGAGCACGGGGGGCACGGGGAAAGCGACGAAGGAGAACGCGTATGAGGCACAGAGCTCACGGGGTCGAGGGGAGCAGAGGAAGAAGCCGGGCGCCATTAATGCGCTGTCGGCCACAGTGCTCCCCTGGGCGAGCGGCGACGAGCACTGACGGAGGGGCTGATGGAGGGGGAGAGGGCTCCAGGAGGACGGCGACGACGAGGGCAATCTACTGGACATCATCACGAGTGCGAAGCCGACGAGATGGGGAGGGGCCTAAGCAAGAAGACGCTCTGGGCGCGGCCATTACATACCAAAACGGTGGTCACCGCGTGCACTGGTGCACACAGTGCCACAAGTGATGCCAAACGATGCCTGGGGGTTAGTTCTTCCTGGGGAGGTCTCAACTATGGTAGTAACTCGGTTAAAGGCACTTTGGTTAAATAGTTAGCCACCTCTGAAGTTTACTGCAGTAAACTTGGGTGAGAACTGGTGGTCAACAGGAAAGGGTTTGGAGCCAAAGAGTTTTTCTGCTAGGTTGAGGTAAAGAAGGACTTTCATCCTGGTAAGTTGAGGAGATTTGGATCAAGATTTAAAGTAGTTGCTTTACAACTGCATATTTGGTCCAGAAATGAAGATCATGAAGGTGCACTCACATGGAGTGTCCACTGAGCTCAAATTGGGCAAGGCTTAGTCATTTGGTCATATGGAGATGCTGTAAAAAGCTCATGCCAAATGGACAAGCCAAAATGGCACTTGCTTCACAAACATCTTGCTGACCAGAAACTTGGAATAATTTGGTGGTCAAATGGCTCAATGAAATGATGCCAAATTGGGTGGAGAGATGTTTTATGGGTAGAAAATGATCTGGTAATTTATCAGGATTTTTGAAGCAATATAAAATGCACTTGCTTCACAACCTGAAAATAAGGCCAGAATCAAAGATTTGCTCCTGTGCTCACATAGATGATTGGATGGGGCTGAAAATGGGTGAAGGGTTTAATATGAGCACATTAAGGAGTGTGCAAAAGTTCAACTTATTTGGATAGTACTAGCTAGTACTTCCTTCACAAAGCCTTCTGACTGACAAAAACTTTGAAAATTCACTAAGGAAGACTGGCTAGGACAATAAATTTGAACTTGTGCATGGGGCAATTATTTGGACATATAAACATGCCCAAAAAGGTTGGGAGCACTAGGAAAAATATAAATGACACTTCCTTCACAAAGTGCCATTCAGGGCAGAATAGAAAAAGGAATATTGGGGAATTATTTTTGAAATGGTCAAGGGAATTTTTGGGCATATTTGAGCTATATATGACCCAAAGGAATTATGAGAATTATTTGGGGATTTTTGGATGGACAGAAATATAGGTTGCTTCACAACCTAGGGCAGATAGGGTTATTCCTTTAATGAAAAAGGAATTTCCCTAGAAAAGATTTTAGGGTTTGGTCAAGGAGTGAAGTGACATGATCTTTGGTAAGGTTTTGAGAATGATGAGACACTTGGGAGAGGAAAGGAGGATGATTTACCAGGTGGCAAGGCCACTGAACCACTCCAAAAAGAAAAACAAAGCAAAAAACCAAATAAAACAAAAGAAAATAAAAGGGCCAAAATCCAGGCTGTTACAGGCCCACCTGCACGGGGAGACCCACATGAACGTGGGTAGTGGGGGTAAGGCCCCACACCCTGGTCAAGGCGCACCAAGATCCCCCCTTAGAAGGAATAAGATCATATCCCGAAGGGATAAGATCAAGATCCCTAAAAAGGGGGGATAACAATCGATGGGGAAGGGAAAGGATGGGATTTCTTTCCTCCCACCTTTGCCAACACCCCAATGTACTTGGAGGGAAAGAAACCAGCCCCCTCCACCCCTATATATAGTGGGGAGGCACATGGGAGCTAGACCCCTTGCCCATGGCGCAACCCTCCCCCTCCAACTCCTCCTCCTCCGTTGAGCGTAGCGAAGCTCTACCGGAGAACCACGAGCTCCACCACCATGCCGGCGTGCTGCCGGAGTTCTCCCTCAACTTCTGCTCTCCCCTTGCTGGATAAAGAAGGAGAAGACGTCCCCGGGCTGTACGTGTGTTGAACGCGGAGGCGTCGTCCGTTCGGCACTTGGATCGGATCTTCCGCGATTTGAATCACCGCGAGCACGACTCCATCAACCGCATTCTTGTAATGCTTCCGCTTAGCGATCTTCAGGGGTATGAAGATGCACTCCCTCTCTCTCTCATTGCTAGCATCTCTAAGATTGATCTTGGTGACACGTAGGATTTTTTTTGAATTATTACTACATTCCCCAATAGTGGTATCAGAGCTAGGTCTATGCATAGATTCTATGCATGAGTAGAACACAAGTAGTTGTGGGCGATGATTTGGTAAATTTGCTTACCGTTACTAGTCCTATCTTGATCCGCCGGCAATGTGCGATGAAGCGGCCCGAACCGACCTTACACGTACGCTTACGTGAGACAGGTTCCACCGACTGACATGCACTTGTTTCATAAGGTGGCTAGCGGGTGTCTGTCTCTCACACTTTACTCGGATCAGATTCAATGAAGAGGGTCCTCATAAAGGGTAAATAACAATTGGGAGATCCAGGCGAAGTGAAAATCGGATGCGGGAGATGGAGGAGTGCTCTAGCGATGCGCCCCTGCTCGCGGCGTGCGTCACCGCCGCCGTCCCCTCCCCCCGTCCAGCCGGAGCCCCTGCTGCTCTCACCCCCGCCAGCATCTGCTGCTCCTGCGTCGGCCCCGCTCGCTCCCGTCGCCCCTGTGCGGCCCCGCTGGGCGGACCTCCCTGACGAGGAACCCGCGCCCTCTTTGCCTCGCCCCCTTCCCTCCCCTCCCCTCCCTGGTGCCCCTTTGTTCCGCGCCGCCCGTCGTGGCTGGTGGCTTAGCCCCCCTCACGCGGGGTTCTATCACCGGCTTGCGGCGGCCGCAGCCGACGGTGCTGCGGCTTAGCTCGTCTAGGTCCACCGGGCTGCAAGGCTCCACCTTGTGAAGAGGGGATGGTCTCCGGCGTTGCAAGCGCGCTTGGGAGATGGTTGGGCACTCTGACCTGGGGCGGGCGTAGGCCTCGTGGCGTCGCTCTTCGGCTCCTCCCAGTGCCCTGCCGTCCCCGCCTCCGTCGACGATGGTCCGCTCTGTCGCAGCCCCAGCCCCAGTCGCCCGTGCCTCTACATTTTGCCCATTCATCGCCTCCTTCGGGTCCTCCTCCCTTCGTTTCCAGGCGCTCCACGCCCTCCGGCGTCCTTGGCTTTCCCTCTCCGGCACCTCCGCTTTGGGTTCAGCGGCAGCAGTGGCGCCCGCGTGTCGAGGGGAAACCCTTCGGGTTGGCTCCCCGTCTCACGTCCTGGACCACCCCTGCTTGGGCCGTGGCCTACTGGGCCGCTTCCCGACTAGGCTGGCGGTGGCGCTGGATGGGCCTAGCCCATCCCAGCTGGCTCGGCCCCAGGCTACTAGGCCTCGCCCGTGCCCTAGGCCCATCGCCCCCACCGCCAGCATTTGGCTTCCCTGTGGCCTCCCGCGCCCTCCTGTTCCCCTCCCCGCCGCCACCCTTCCCGACCTGCCACGCTCTCCTCCCGCTCGTCCTGTCGTCGCGGCTGCTACGACCCCTCCCTCGCGACTGCCAGCCATGACGCGGGAGTGGGACGACGGCGATTCCCGGTGCAAGCGTCGGTACGACGACCGCCGCAAAGTCCCGCGCCCCTCCCCCGATGCTCAGCACCGTGAGGACGAGCTCCGGCATGAGCTTCACGAGCTCCGGAGGGTCGGCGGTCGCCGGGCCGTTCCGACCGCAGGGGCCGTTCCCACACTCCTCCTGCCACCTCCTGCGACTGGCGGTTGTGTCGCTGCTCGCTCTCCCCCGGCACGTGCCGCAGCCGCGACCCCACCCATCCTGCGCGGCCCGGCCGCAGTCTCCTCGCTCCCAAGTTCCGCCACCCACAGATGCATCCCAGAAGTACATCCCCCCTCATGCGACTGCCCCTTTGGCTCCGGCCTCCTCTTCCGCCCCGGGCAATGGCACACCCCGCGGTTGTCAGGGAGCTGCCAAAAAGAAGAAGCGTCGCGGCCAGGGCAGGGGTAACCCAGCTGCTCCCCCCGCTTTCCCTGAGCACCGCGATCCTTCCGGGGCCTGTGTCCGGCCTCCCTCACCTCCCGTGCTTCAATTGTGGGGTGGCGGGCCACTCGCAAGTTAATTGCGTTAGTCTCCAGTGCGGCTACCTTTACAAGCATCCGGTCCTGAAGGAAATATGCCCTAGAGGCAATAATAAAGTTATTATTTATTTCCTCATATCATGATAAATTTTTATTATTCATGCTAGAATTGTATTAACCGGAAACATGATACATGTGTGAATACATAGACAAACTAAATGTCACTAGTATGCCTCTACTTGACTAGATCATTAATCAAAGATGGTTATGTTTCCTAACCATAGACATGCGTTGTCATTTGATTAAAGAGATCACATCATTAGGAGAATGATGTGATTGACTTGACCCATTCCGTTAGCCTAGCACTTGATCGTTTAGTATGTTGCTATTGCTTTCTTCATGACTTATACAAAGTTCCTACAACTATGAGATTATGCAACTCTCGTTTACTGGAGGAACACTTTGTGTGCTACCAAACGTCACAACGTAACTGGGTGATTATAAAGGAGCTCTACAGGTGTCTCCAAAGATAGATGTTGAGTTGGCGTATTTCGAGATTAGGTTTTGTCACTCTGATTGTCGGAGAGGTATCTCTGGGCCTCTCGGTAATGCACATCACTATAAGCCTTGCAAGCAATGTGGCCAATGAGTTGGTTACGGAATGATTCATTACGTAACGAGTAAAGAGACTTTCCGGTAACGAGATTGAACTAGGTATTGGATACCGACGACAGAATCTCGGGCAAGTAACATACCGATAACAAAGGGAACAACGTATGTTGTTATGCGGTTTGACCGATAAAGATCTTCGTAGAATATGTAGGAGCCAATATGAGCATCCAGGTTCCGCTATTGGTTATTGATCGGAAACAGCTCTAGGTCATGTCTACATAGTTCTCGAACCCGTAGGGTCCGCACGCTTAAAGTTACGATGACAGTTTCATTATGAGTTTGTATGTTTTGATGTACTGAAGGTTGTTCGGAGTCCCGAATGTGATCACGGACATGACGACGTGTCTCGAAATGGTCGAGACATAAAGATTGATATATTGGAAGCCTATATTTGGATATCGGAATTGTTCCGGGAGAAATCGGGATTTTTCCGGAGTACCGGGGGGTTACTGGAACCCCCCCCCCCCGGGGGTTAATGGGCCTGCATGGGCCCTAAGGGAGAAGAGGAGGGCCGGCCAGGGCAGGCCGCACCCCCTCCCCCTCTTGTCCGAATAGGACAAGGAAGGGGGGGGGGGGCGCCCCCCTTTCCTCTTTCCCCTTCCCCCTTTCCTTCTCCTACAAGGCAAGAGGGGGGAGTCCTAGTCCCGGTGGGAGTAGGACTCCTCCAGGCGCACCCCTAGGGGCCGGCCGCACCTCCCCCTCCCTCCTTTATGTACGGGGGCAGGGGGAACCCCCTAACACACAAGTTGATCTTCGTGATCGTTCCTTAGCCGTGTGCGGTGCCCCCCTCCACCATATTCCACCTCGGTCGTATCGTTGCGGTGCTTAGGCGAAGCCCTGCGTCGGTAGAACATCATCATCGTCACCACGCCGTCATGCTGACGGAACTCATCCCCGACACCCTGCTGGATCGAAGTCTGGGGATCGTCATCGGGATTTTTTCGGTCTACGAGGGTACGTGGACACACTCTCCCCTCTCGTTGCTATGCATCACCATGATCTTGCGTGTGCGTAGGAAATGTTTTGAAATTACTGCGTTCCCCAAACAGTTGTATCAGAGCCAGGTTTTATGCGTAGATGTCATATGCACGAGTAGAACACAAGTGAGTTGTGGGCGATATAAGTCATACTGCTTACCAGCATGTCATACTTTGGTTCGGCGGTATTGTTGGATGAAGCGGCCCGGACCGACATTACGCGTACCCTTACGCGAGACTGGTTTTACCGCCGTGCTTCGCACACAGGTGACTAGCGGGTGTCTGTTTCTCCAACTTTAGTTGAACCGAGTGTGGCTACGCCCGGTCCTTGCGAAGGTTAAAACAACACTAACTTGACGAACTATCGTTGTGGTTTTGATGCGTAGGTAAGAACGGTTCTTGCTCAGTCCGTAGCAACCACGTAAAACTTGCAACTACAAAGTAGAGGACGTCTAACTTGTTTTTGTAGGGCATGTTATGATGTGATATGGTCAAGACGTGATGCTATATTTTGTTGTATGAGATGATCATGTTTTGTAACCGAAGTTATCGGCAACTGGCAGGAGCCATATGGTTGTCGCTTTATTGTATGAAATGCAAACGCCCTGTAATTGCTTTACTTTATCACTAAGCGGTAGCGATAGTCGTAGAAGCAATAGATGGCGTAAACGACAATGATGCTATGATGGAGATCAAGGTGTCGCGCCAGTGACGATGGTGATCATGGAGGTGCTTCGGAGATGGAGATCACAAGCACAAGATGTTGATGGCCATATCATATCACTTATATTGATTGCATGTGATGTTTATCCTTTATGCATCTTATCTTGCTTTGATTGACGGTAGCATTTTAAGATGATCTCTCACTAAAATTATCAAGAAGTGTTCTCCCTGAGTATGCACCGTTGTGAAAGTTCTTCGTGCTGAGACACCACGTGATGATCGGGTGTGATAGGCTCTACGTTCAAATACAACGGGTGCAAAACAGTTGCACACGCGAAATGCTCAGGTTAAACTTGACGAGCCTAGAATATACAGATATGGCCTCGGAACACGGAGACCGAAAGGTCAAACGTGAATCATATAGTAGATATGATCAAGATAGTGATGTTCACCATTTAAACTAATCCATCTCACGTGATGATCGGACATGGTTTAGTTGATTTGGATCACGTGATCACTTAGATGACTAGAGAGATGTCTGTCTAAGTGGGAGTTCTTAAGTATTATGATTAATTGAACTTAAATTTATCATGAACTTAGTACTAGATAGTATTTTTCTTGTCTATGTTTGTTGTATATAGATGGCTCGTGCTGTTGTTCCGTTGAATTTTAATGCGTTCCTTGAGAAAGATAAGTTGAAAGATGATGGCAGCAATTAAACGGATTGGGTCCGTAACCTGAGGATTATCCTCATTGCTGCACAGAAGAATTACGTCCTAGAAGCACCGCTGGGTGCCAGGCCTGCTGCAGATGCAACTAACAATGTTAAGAACGTCTGGCAAAGCAAAGCTGATGACTACTCAATAGTTCAGTGTGCCATGCTTTACGGTTTGGAACCGGGTCTTCAACGACGTTTTGAACGTCATGGAGCATATGAGATGTTCCAGGAGTTGAAGTTAATATTTCAAGCAAATGCCCGAATTGAGAGATATGAAGTCTCCAATAAGTTCTATATGCCCGGAGGAGAATAATTCTGTCAGTGAACACATACTCAAAATGTCTGGGTATAATAATCACTTGATTCAACTGGGAGTTAATCTTCCTTATGATAGTGTGATCGACAGAATTCTTCAATCACTGCCACCAAGCTACAAGAGCTTTGTGATGAACTATAATATGCAAGGGATGGACAAGACTATACTCGAGCTCTTCGCAATGCTAAAGGCTGTGGAGGTAGAAATCAAGAAGGAGCATCAAGTGTTGATGGTCAATAAGACCACCAGTTTCAAGAAAAAGGGCAAAGGGAAGAAGAAGGGGAACTTCAAGAAGAACATCAAACAAGTTGCTGCTTAAGAGAAGAAACCCAAGTCTGGACCTAAGCCTGAGACTGAGTGCTTCTACTGCAAGCAGACTGGACACTAGAAGCGGAACTGCCCCAAGTATTTGGCGGATAAGAAGGATGGCAAAGTGAACAAAGGTATATGTGATATACATGTTGTTGATGTGTACCTTACTAATGCTCGCAGTAGCACCTGGGTATTTGATACTGGTTCTATTGCTAATATTTGCAACCCGAAACAGGGACTACGGAATAGGCGAAGATTGGCTAAGGATGAGGTGACGATGCGCGTGGGAAATGGTTCCAAAGTCGATGTGATCGCGGTCGGCACGCTACCTCTACATCTACCATCGGGATTAGTTTTAGACCTAAATAATTGTTATTTTGTGCCAGTGTTGAGCATGAACATTATATCTGGATCTTGTTTGATGCAAGACGGATATTCATTTAAATCAAAGAATAAAGGTTGTTCTATTTATATGAGTAATATCTTTTATGGTCATGCACACTTACAGAGTGGTATATTTTTATTAAATCTCGATAGTAGTGATACACATATTCATAATGTTGAAGCCAAAAGATGCAGAGTTAATAATGATAGTGCAACTTATTTGTGGCACTGCCGTTTAGGTAGGATCGGTGTAAAGCGCATGAAGAAACTCCATACTGATGGACTTTTGGAATCACTTGATTATGAATCACTTGGTACTTGCGAACCGTGCCTCATGGGCAAGATGACTAAAACGCCGTTCTCCAGAACTATGGAGCGAGAATATTTGTTAGAAATCATACATACCGATGTATGTGGTCCAATAAATGTCGAAGCTCGCGGCGGGTATCGTTATTTTCTCACCTTCACAGATGATTTGAGCAGATATGGGTATATCCACTTGATGAAACAGAAGTCTAAAACATTTGAAAAGTTCAAAGAATTTCAGAGTGAAGTAGAAAATCATCGTAACAATAAAATAAAAATTTTACGATCTGATCGTGGAGGAGAATATTTGAGTTACGAGTTTGGTTTACATTTGAAACAATGCGGAATAGTTTCGCAACTCACGCCACCCGGAACACCACAACGACATGGTGTGTCCGAACATCGTAATCGTACTTTACTGGATATGGTACGATCTATGATGTCTCTTACTAATTTACCGCTATCATTTTGGGGTTATGCTTTAGAGACGGCCGCATTCACGTTAAATAGGGCACCATCAAAATCCGTTGAGACGACGCCTTATGAATTGTGGTTTGGCAAGAAACCAAATTTGTCGTTTCTTAAAGTTTGGGGCTGCGATTCTTATGTGAAGAAACTTCAACGAGATAAGCTCGAACCCAAATCGGAGAAATGTGTCTTCATAGGATACCCAAAAGAGACAATTGGGTACACCTTCTATCATATATCTGAGGGCAAGATTTTTGTTGCTAAATTCGGGTCCTTTCTAGAGAAGGAGTTTCTCTCGAAAGAAGTGAGTGGGAGGAAAGTAGAACTTGATGAGGTAACTGTACCCTCTCCCTTATTGGAAAGTAGTTCATCACAAGAACTGGTTCCTGTGACAACTACACAAATTAGTGATGAAGCTAATGATATTGATCATGAATCTTCAGATCAAGTTTCTACTGAACGTCGTAGGTCTACCAGAGTAAGATCCACACCAGAGTGGTACGATAATCCTCTTCTGAAAGTCATGTTACTTGACCATGGCGAACCTGTGAACTATGAGGAAGAGATGATGAGCCTAGATTCCGCAAAATGGCTTGAAGCCATGAAATCTGAGATAGGATCCATGTATGAGAACAAAGTATGGACTTTGGTTGACTTGCCCGATGATCGGCCAGCTATTGAGAATAAATGGATCTTCAAGAAGAAGACTGACGCTGATGGTAATATAACTGTCTACAAAGCTCGACTTGTTACAAAAGGTTTTCGACAAGTTCAAGGGGTTGACTACGATGAGACTTTCTCACTCGTAGCGATGCTTAAGTCTGTCCGAATCATGTTAGCAATTGCCGCATTTTATGATTATGAAATTTGGCAAATGGATGTAAAAACTGCATTCCTGAATGGATTTCTAGAAGAAGAGTTGTATATGATGTAACCGGAAGGTTTTGTCGATCCAAAAGGTGCTAACAAAGTGTGCAAGCTCCAGCGATCCATTTATGGACTGGTGCAAGCATCGCAGAGTTGGAATAAACGCTTTGATAGTGTGATCAAAGCATATGGTTTTATACAGACTTTTGGAGAAGCCTGTATTTACAAGAAAGTGAGTGGGAGCTCTGTAGCATTTCTGATATTATATGTAGATGACATATTGTTAATTGGAAATGATATAGAATTTCTGGATAGCATAAAGGGATACTTGAATAAAAGTTTTTCAACGAAAGACCTCGGTGAAGCTGCTTACATATCGGGCATCAAGATCTATAGAGATAGATCAAGACGTTTAATTGGACTTCCACAAAGCACATACCTTGATAAAGTTTTGAAAAAGTTCAAAATGGATCAGGCAAATAAACGGTTCTTGCCTGTATTGCAAGGTGTGAAGTTGAGTCAGACTCAATGCCCGACCACAGCAGAAGATAGAGAGAAAATGAAAGATGTTTCCTATGCTTCAGCCATAGGCTCTATCATGTATGCAATGCTGTGTACCAGACCTGATGTATGCTTAGCAATAAGTTTAGCAGGGAGGTACCAAAGTAATCCAGGAGTGGATCACTTGACAGCGGTCAAGAACATCCTGAAATACCTGAAAAGGACTAAGGATATGTTTCTCGTTTATGGAGGTGACAAAGAGCTACTCGTAAATGGTTACGTCGATTCAAGCTTTGACACTGATCCGGACGATTCTAAATCGCAAACCGGATACGTGTTTTTATTAAATGGTGGAGCTGTAAGTTGGTGCAGTTCTAAACAAAGCGCCGTTGTGGGATCTACTTGTGAAGCAGAGAACATAGCTGCTTCAGAAGCAGCAAATGAAGGAGTCTGGATGAAGGAGTTCATTTCTGATCTAGGTGTCATACCTAGTGCATCGGGACCAATGAAGATCTTTTGTGACAATACTGGTGCAATTGCCTTGGCAAAGGAATCCAGATTTCACAAGAGGACCAAGCACATCAAGAGACGCTTCAATTCCATATGGGACCAAGTCCAGGTGGGAGACATAGAGATTTGCAAGATACATACGGATCTGAATGTAGCAGACCCGTTGACTAAGCCTCTTCCACGAGCAAAACATGATCAACACCAAGACTCCATGGGTGTTAGAATTATTACTGTGTAATCTAGATTATTGACTCTAGTGCAAGTGGGAGACTGAAGGAAATATGCCCTAGAGGCAATAATAAAGTTATTATTTATTTCCTCATATCATGATAAATGTTTATTATTCATGCTAGAATTGTATTAACCGGAAACATAATACATGTGTGAATACATAGAAAAACATAGTGTCACTAGTATGCCTCTACTAGACTAGCTCGTTTATCAAAGATGGTTATGTTTCCTAGCCATGGACAAAAGAGTTGTCATTTGATTAACGGGATCACATCATTAGGAGAATGATGTGATTGACTTGACCCATTCCGTTAGCCTAGCACTTGATCATTTAGTATGTTGCTATTGCTTTCTTCAGGACTTCTACAAAGTTCCTACAACTATGAGATTATGCAACTCTCGTTTACCAGAGGAGCACTTTGTGTGCTACCAAACGTCACAACGTAACTGGGTGATTATAAAGGAGCTCTACAGGTGTCTCCAAAGATAGATGTTGAGTTGGCGTATTTCGAGATTACGTTTTGTCACTCCGATTGTCGGAGAGGTATCTCTGGGCCCTCTCGGTAATGCACATCACTATAAGCCTTGCAAGCAATGTGGCCAATGAGTTGGTTACGGAATGGTTCATTATGTAACGAGTAAAGAGACTTTCCGGTAACGAGATTGAACTAGGTATTGGATACCGACGATCGAATCTCGGGCAAGTAACATACCGATGACAAAGGGAACAATGTATGTTGTTATGCGGTTTGACCGATAAAGATCTTTGTAGAATATGTAGGAGCCAATATGAGCATCCAGGTTCCGCTTTTGGTTATTGATCGGAAACAGTTCTAGGTCATGTCTACATAGTTCTCGAACCCGTAGGGTCCGCACGCTTAAAGTTACGATGACAGTTTCATTATGAGTTTGTATGTTTTGATGTACCGAAGGTTGTTCGGAGTCCCGGATGTGATCACGGACATGACGAGGTGTCTCGAAATGGTCGAGACATAAAGATTGATATATTGGAAGCCTATATTTGGATATCGGAATTGTTCCGGGAGAAATCGGGATTTTTCCGGAGTACCGGGGGGTTACTGGAACCCCCCCCCCGGGGGGGGGGGGTTAATGGGCCTGCATGGGCCCTAAGGGAGAAGAGGAGGGCCGGCCAGGGCAGGCCGCGCCCCCCTCCCCCTCTAGTCCGAATATGACAAGGAAGGGGGGGCGCGCCCCCCTTTCCTCTTTCCCCTTCCCCCTTTCCTTCTCCTACAAGGCAAGAGGGGGGAGTCCTACTCTCGGTGGGAGTAGGACTCCTCCAGGCGCACCCCTAGGGGCCGGCCGCACCTCCCCCTCCCTCCTTTATATACAGGGGCAGGGGGCACCCCCTAACACACAAGTTGATCTTCGTGATCGTTCCTTAGCCATGTGCGGTGCCCCCCTCCACCATATTCCACCTCGGTCGTATCGTTGCGGTGCTTAGGCGAAGCCCTGCGTCGGTAGAACATCATCATCGTCACCACGCCGTCGTGCTGACGGAACTCATCCCCGACACCCTGCTGGATCGGAGTCTGGGGATCGTCATCGAGCTGAACGTGTGCTGAACTCGGAGGCGCCGTACGTTCGGTGCTTGGATCGGTCAGATCGTGAAGACGTACGACTACATCAACCGCGTTGTCATAACGCTTCCACTTTCGGTCTACGAGGGTACGTGGACACACTCTCCCCTCTCGTTTCTATGCATCACCATGATCTTGCATGTGCGTAGGATTTTTTTTAAATTACTGCGTTCCCCAACAAGTCCACCCCGCTCTTCTGTGCTCGGACCACCCGGTGACCTCTGAGCTCATGATGTACGGCCATGACATCGAGGGGCTTGGATTCTTCCACTTTGAGGTCCCCAACGTGTCGCCTCCCACTCCCTCGCTGCAGGCGATTGTCACGGTGGTGGATTGGATTGCCTCCCCGAAGATGATTGAGGCCGAGCTCAACCACCTCTACCGTCGACAGTGGGACTAGGTGGTCCCGGCTACCTCGGATAACGGCTTCACTGTGATCTTCCTCGATGCCATCAGCTACGGCTACACCACCAGCAGCGGTCAGATCACTCTCGCTCTCAACTAGCTCGTCGTCGACATCTCCAGGCCGGTCCTCGACCCGGAGGCGGTGGCCGTCCTGGACACTGCCTGGATCCTCGTGGCTGGGCTCGCTGACATCGCGCGGACTGAGGCCATCATCCGCCAGATGTCCCAGATCCTCGGAAAGGTGGTGGTGGTTGACAAGCTCTCCCTCCACAAAGAGGAGGAGGTCCGGGTCAAGGTAAAGTGCCTGGACTCCTCCAAACTCTGTGCCATTGTCCGGGTGTTCTTGAACGACCAGGGTTTCGACCTCCGGGTCGCCCGGGAGCCCCCCAACCACATCGTCCGTCCCCACTTCTCCGACGACTATCCACCCGGTAACCCCCGGGGGCTCCCGGGGACTACCACGAGCGCCACCACCCCCGATCCCACCGCTCTGACGAGGATGGGGGTTTCGATGACTCGCAGTCCCGCTCCCCATCCCCCTTGCCGCCCACGCCTGCCACGGGCGGCCGAGGCCGGCAGACCTCACTCGTTCTCCTGCTCCCTTCACTGGACGACCCTGTGGACCCGGCAGACGCATCCGCGGAGGGGAGTGATGCATCCAGCATCGGCATGATCGTCCTTCCTGCCTCCTCGCTGCGCTCCCCCGCCAAACTCTCCGCCGCTATGTCGGATCCTGGGGTGGCTTTCCCCTTCCCTCGGATCTGCTTGGGCCTCCCGAGGGCAGTCCTTCTTCGGCCTTCCTCCTTGACGCGCAGCCCGGCTCTACCTTGACTCCGCCACTGTGCGCATCCCTCCCGACGCCGGGGCTCGCAAACACCCCCCACCCTCGGTATCAGACCCGCTCCTGTCCCCGTTGCCTATGGTGACTGTGTCGCCCCTGACCCCGCTCCCGCGCCGCCTTCTTCATCCCCGGTTTCGCTTGTCCTCGGTTGTTCTGGGCTAGTGCTCCAGCCTGCACCGGTCTCAGACCCCGACGCGGATGGGGAGACTCGGGTGACCACACAGGTGGCCGCCCAGCCACCCCCTTCGCGGTCCATGGCGTACTCCCGCCGTGGCCGGTCCTCCTCCTCCTCCTCGGTGACCGTCTCTCGCCATAGCGCACGGCTCGACGCTGCCCAGGCGGACGGCAGCCCGGCTTTTCCCATCCCCGAGCGGGCGGAGCTCTGGGCCGCTGCTCGGAATCTGGAGCCAGGTACCCAAGCTCTCCCCCCTCTTCAGCTGTTCATTTTCTGCGCATGAGTCAGTTCTGCTTGGTCACCTGGCACAGGTTGCGGCTGATTCCGCGACCATCTTCAGGGGCGAGGCCTCCCCCCCTTAGTCCAGATCGTGGCCATCCGTGCTCGTGAGATCCTTGATGGCAGACTTGCGGAGGCCCGTGCAGCTCTGCTCTCTCACCCTGCTCCCTCGGCCTACGCCTCACAACCCCGACTACCCAGACCCGTAGGGTCGACGGTCGTCCTCCACCGGAGGCGGCCGAGCTCCGTGGCCGCACCCTCTCCCGTAGTGCTGCCCTTCACGCCCAAAGCGCGTCTCGTGTTCTGGGGTCAAGCAGCCCCCCGATGGCCCCTTAAATTCATGCTTTGTTCTGGAACATCCGCAGTTTCGGCCATGACGGCCGTTGCCGCCAACTTCTCGAGTACATGCATGATGAACATATTGACATTGTTGCCATCCAGGAAACCATGCGCTCTGAATTTTCCCTACCTGAGCTTGATCGGCTGAGCTCCCACCTCTTTACCTGGCACTGGCTCCCTTCTAGTGGGAATGTCAGCCACTCAGGTGGCATCCTATTAGGTGTTAAGGATGTCACCTTCGAGGTGGGCAGTATGGACTGGGGCCAATTCTTCGTCAGCATGTAACTCTATGAACGTGCTCTCAACTTCAAGTGGGAGGTGATCATCGTCTACGGTCCTGCTGACCATAGTAGGTCCTCCTCTTTCCTTGAGGAGCTCCACCAGAAGATCATGGCCGCCACTCTTCCGGTGGTTGTCGACGGCGACTTTAACCTCCTTCGCTTCACGGAAGAGAAGAGCTATGATCATGTCAACTTTGCTCGGATGCAAATGTTTAATGACTGCATTGCAGACCTTGGGATTCGCGAGTTAGATCGGATTGGTGCCAGGTTCACCTGGACCAATCACCAGGCCTCCCCGACCTAGTCTGTTTTGGACTGGGTCCTAGTTTCCTCGGAATGGGACCTCCGCTGCCCCCTCGCCTCTCTCTAGGCCATCACCTAGATTGGCTCCGACCATGTCCCCCTTCTCCTTTCTTCCGCCGATGAGCGTCCACCGATACCCCCCTGCTTCCAGTTCGAGACATTCTGGTTGTCACAAACCGTATTTGTGGAGGCCGTGGGCGTGCGCTGGGTTGAGCTCGTGCTCTCCCCAACCCCGCCCCCCTTGGCCATCAACTCGTGGCAATTCTGTGCCAAGCGGGGCCGTCAGTTCATGAAGGGCTGGGGCGCCAACCTTGGGCGCGATCTCCGCAAGCATAAGAAGGCCTTGCTGACCGCCATTCAGGCCCTGGACCTCCGGGCGGATGCGTCAGGCCTCCTCCCGAGGAGTGGCTCTCCCGTTATGACCTCGAGGACCATCTTTCCGTCATCTACATTGACGAGGAAGCCTAGTGGCGTCTGCAGGGCTCCCAGAAATGGGTGTTGGAGGGAGATGCGAACACGGCCTACTTTCAGGCCATCACCAATAGACGTCGTATATGCAACACTGTCCCCCTCCTTTGGGAGGGGACGACCCTTCTGCAGTCCCCTAGTGACATTCGCGCCCACGTCGACGGGTTCTACAAGGACCTTTTCTCCTCCGCCCCTAGGAGCGGCTTATCTCTGGCCTATGATTGCTGGGTCGGCCCCCAGCTAGTCTCCGCCGTGGAGAATGCGGCCCTTACGCCCCCCTTCTTCGAGGGCGACGTTTGGGATGCCATTAGAGGCATGAAGCCTGCCTCGGCCCCGGGCCCCGATGGCCTCCCGGTTAAATTCTTCCAGACCTTCTGGAATGTGATTAAACTTGAGGTCATGGCCATCTTCGATGAGTTCTACGTTGGGTCCATCGACCTCGGCCGCCTCAACTATGGGATCATCTCGCTTATTCCTAAAGTGCCTGGGGCTTCTGACATCCGCCATTTTTGGCCGATCATGGTGATCAATGTGATCTTCCGGATTCTGGCCAAAGGGTACGCCAATAGGGTGACCCTGCTTGCGGATCGCATTACCCACCCCAACCAATCCACTTTCATCCAAGGGCGGTATATCCTGGATGGGGTGCTAGCCCTTCATGAGGTCGTCCATGAGGTCTGGGCTAAACACCTCAAGGCGGTCTTCCTGAAAATCGATTTCCATAAGGCTTATGACACCGTCAGCTAGTCCTTCCTTCAGGAAGTTTTGCTTCGGAAGGGCTTTGACGACCGTTGGATCACCCGGGTGATGCAGATGGTTTTCTGCGGCCGCACCGCCATGAACATCAATGGGGAATTATGTCCCTACTTCCCCACCCTTTGTGGGGTTAGACAAGGCGACCCCTTCTCCCCATTCTTATTCAACATGGTGGTGGACGCTCTCGCTACTATTCTAGACAAGGCGAAGGCGACAAGCCATATTCGTGGGATCACCCCCCACTTGGCTGGTGGTTCCAGGATCTCCCTTCTCTAGTATGCCGATGACACCATCATCATGGTGGAGGGCTCGGAGACGGACATCTCGAATCTCAAGTTCCTCCTCCTCTACTTCCAACATCTGTCTGGCCTCAAGATCAACTTCGACAAGAGTGATGTCATGGTGATGGGCTACTCTCCGGCGGAATGCCTGGACATTGCTAGCCGCCTTTACTACCGCCTGGACTCCTTCCCCACCACATACCTAGCAACGCCCATTAGTGACTCCTGGCTTACCGTCGCTGACTTGCGTCCCACCATGGTCAAGCTGCAAATGCGCATGGAGCCTTGGCAGGGTAGGTGGCTGTCAAAGGTGGCTCGGACGATTCTCATCAAATCCTCCCTCTCCAGCCTCTTGGTGTTCCTCATGAGCTTCTATGGCCTTCACGAGACCCTACACCCTGAGATCGCCAAAATCCAGTCACGCTTCTACTGGGCTACCGACAACAATAAACAAAAATACCATATGGTTAGTTGGCCCGACATCTGCAAGCCTCGGGATCAACGGGGACTCGAGATCATGTGCTCTAAGCATATGAACATTGCCCTCCTATCTCGCTGGCTTTGGCACATCTAGCAAGGGCATGGCAGCCTCTGGCTAGACATCATCCAGAGCAAATACCTGCGTGGGCAACGCCTTGCCTTCTGTCAGCGATCTGGCGGCTCCCAATTTTGGCAATCTGTCATCCAGCTTCTCCCGGTCCTTTGTATTGGGACATCCATTTCAGTCTGATCTGGGTCTGCGACCCTGTTCTGGTTCGACCATTGGGCTGGAGACACCCCCTTTGCCGCACGCTTCCCCGACCTCTTCTCCATCACCGTTGATCCTCGGATCCTGGTTGAGAGGGCCCTTATTTACTTAGGGCGCCCCGCCTTCCGTAGGCCATTTGGGCCTCTGGACTCTGCCGTCTGGCATGACCTGCTCGACTGTGCCGCCCTCCACGAGCCTGTTGTTGACACCGAACCTGACCTAGTTCGGTGGCATCTTGAGCCTTCGGGCCAATTCTCCACCAAGTCTCTTTAATAGGCCATTGCCCCCTCCACTGCTCCCCCTCCCCTTACGACGGTGTGATTCATCCGCCTGCCGCTGAAGATTCGGATCTTCATGTGGTAATGGATTCGCGGGTGGACCCATCTGGGGTGGAGGTTCACAAGCGCAACGGTCCCGGATCTGGCCTGTGCCCGCTCTGTGGTGTCCCCGAAGACTCGAATCACATATTCTTCTCTTGCGTGTCCGCTCAATTTGTTTGGAGCTGCTTTAGAGAGGTGGTCGGTGGTAATTGGTGTCACACCAACTTCCCCGACCTATTCGCCGAACTCCAGAACTCTCCCCTCCCTTCTTGCCACATTAGGTGGCTTCAGATCGGGGCCCTCGCTTGGACCCTCTGGACGATCCGCAATAAACTTGTGATTCAGCGCATTCCTCTCCGACGGGCTACTGATGCTCTCGTCAAATTGTCCGGTTACTTGCTAGAAACATGCAACAACAATTAGAATGCGTCTAACTTGTTTTTGCAGGGTATGCAATGTGATGTGATATGTCCAAAAGGATGTGACGAATTATATATGTGATGTATGAGATTGACCATGTTCTTGTAATAGGAATCACGACTTGCATGTCGATGAGTATGACAACCGGCAGGAGCCATAGTGCAGGATCGGAAGTATGTCTAGAGGGGGGGGGGGTGATTAGACTACTTGACCAAATAAAAACTTATCCTTTTCCCAATTTTAGTTTTTGGCAGATTTTAGCTAACTTAGCACAAGTCAAGCAATCTTAACACAATTCAAGCAAGCATGCAAAGAGTATATGATCAGCGGAAAGTAAAGCATGCAACTTGCAAGAATGTAAAGGGAGGGGTTTGGAGAATTCAAACGCAATTGGAGACACAGATGTTTTTGTCATGGTTCCGATAGGTGGTGCTATCATACATCCACATTGATGGAGACTTCAACCCACGAAGGGTAACGACTGCGCGAGTCCATGGAGGGCTCCACCCAAGAAGGGTCCACGAAGAAGCAACCTTGTCTATCCCACCATGGTCGTCGCCCACGAAGGACTTGCCTCACTAGCGGTAGATCTTCACGAAGTAGGCGATCTCCTTGCCCTTACAAACTCCTTGGTTTAACTCCACAATCTTGTCGGAGGCTCCCAAGTGACACCTAGCCAATCTAGGAGATACCACTCTCCAACAAGTAACAAATGGTGTGTTGATGATGAACTCCTTGCTCTTGTGCTTCAAATGATAGTCTCCCCAACACTCAACTCTCTCTCACAGGATTTGGATTTGGTGGAAAGAAGATTTGAGTGGAAATCAACTTGGGGAAGGCTAGAGCTCAAGATTCATAAGGTAGGAATGGAATATCTTGGTCTCAACACATGAGTAGGTGGTTCTCTCTCAGAAAATGTAAGTTGGAAGTGTAGGCTTGTTCTGATGGCTCTCTCCACGAATGAAGAGAAGGTGGAGGGGTATATATAGCCTCCACACAAAATCTAACCGTTACACACAACTTGCCAATCTCGGTGGGACCGAATTGAGAAACTCGTTCGGACCGATTCAACAAATCTAGTGACCGTTAGGATTTTCGGTGGGACCGACATGCAACTCGGTAGGACCGATATGGTTAGGTTTAGGGCATAACGTAATCTCGGTGAGACCGATTACACAAACTCGGTGAGATTGATTTTGGTAATAAGCTAACCAGAGAGTTGGTCAGGTAAACTCGGTGGGACCGATTCGCTCATTTCGGTGAGACCGAAATGTTACGAAAGGGAAACAGAGAGTTTACATTGCAATCTCGGTGGGACCGATCGCTCATCTCGGTGGTACCGAAACGTTACGAAGGGAAACAGAGAGATTACAATCCCATCTCGGTGGGACCGAGATCCCTATCGGTGAGACCAATTTGCCTAGGGTTTCTGGCAGTGGCTATGCCATCTAAACTCAGCGGTGCCGGATAGAAAGAATAGGTGGGGCCGAGTTGGACTTTTGGTTTAGGTCATATGTGGATGTGAGAAATAGTTGAGGGCTTTGGAGCATATCACTAAGCACTTTGAGCAAGAACCTCATTAAGCAACACCTCATCCCTCCTTGATAGTATTGGCTTTTCCTATAGACTCAATGTGATCTTGGATCACTAAAATATAAAATGTAGAGTCTTGAGCTTTGAGCTTGAGCCAATACTTTTGTCCTTCGCATTTTGGGGGGTCCACTTTTCTCATCCATGCCATGCCATTCATTGAGCTTTTCTGAAATATTTGTCTAGAAATAGCATTAGCTCAAATGAGCTATATGTTGTTAGGAATTACCAAAACCACCTAGGGATAGTTGCACTTTCAATCTCCCCCTTTTTGGTAATTGATGACAACATATAGATCAAAGCTTCGATGAATGATAATAAGTTTGAAAAACATTGTCGCTTTGAGAAGTATGTGAAATGTGAGAGCTCCCCCTAAATTTGTGCATAGTTTAAGATTTGATTTGGACTGCAAATGCACAATGAGTTAGGATCATGAGTTACTCTTCCATGTCACGTACATCTTGGTGGAGCGCTGAAAATGATAATAATTAAATACACGACCGCATCACCAAGCAATGTGAATGATCATATAGAGATAAAAGGATAATGTCATCCAACAAGCATTAATGTAGCATATGATCAAACACATGATCATCCATGTATCACAGAGGCATAAAGTATATCAAACAAGCAAACAAAGTAATGTAGCATATGATCAAACACATGATCATCCAAGTATCACACAGGCATAAAGTATATCAAACAAGCAAACAAAGTTCAACCACCAAAACATGAGAGAATAAAAAGCAACGCTCTCTCTCGAAGCCTTTGATCTATACATTTTTCTCCCCCTTTGGCAACAAGTTACCAAAAAGTTCATAGAAAGTGCATAGTACTAAATCGACTCTCAGGCTTCGTCTTCAGCTGGTGGTGTAGAAATAGCGCCAAGGACAAAACCATCAGTTGATGAAGATGGAGCTGGTGGAGTAGGTGTTGGAGCTGGTGGCACTGAAGCTGTAGCTGGTGCAGATGAAGTTGCTCTTGTGTCTGGAACAGGCACTGTAGTAGATCTATGTGCTCTGGGCACTCTAGCAAACGCACCAGTGGTAGTCTTTCCCTTCCTCTCCTGCATGTCATCCTGAAGTTGCTCAACAACTGACTGTATCTCAGTGACCTTCACATCCAAGTCATAGAACTTCTGCTCCATGATCCTCTCTAGGCTCTTAATTTTCCTTGATATATTTCTAGTCCACCCATCTCATGTTACAGACTATTGGCTTCTTGTCAAGCAGCACTGTCTCATAGAAATCCTATTGTTCCTTTGTATGAAACATGTAGACCACAACAATTCTCCTCCTGACTGCATAGGGATCAGTCAATCTCCACTGTCTGAGTCCTGCATCCTTTCTCAGCTTCATATCCTCAGCTACAGGATGAACATCATTGTGATCTGGAATTTTGGGCTTCAACTTCCTCAAGACATGTTCCTCATCATCACCATCTTCTTCAATAGCAACTTCAGGCACTGGGGCCTTGTTCTTCTCTCCAGCAAAATGTTCCTTGTATTCCTCTTGGGTGCAACTTTAGGCTTTGGAGCAGCTTCCTTGGGAGCTTCTTTGGGCTTTGATGAAGCAGCCCCTGACCTGATGGCATCACCCATAAGCTTCTGAGCATTAGGTGCTGGTGCAGAAACCTCTTCCTCTTCTTCTTCTTCCATCATGGAAGGCTTTCCAACAACCCTGGCCATGGTCTTCTTGACCCTTTCCTTCCTCTTCTTCCCTTCTTCAGCATCCTCTTTGGGTGCAGATTCCAAAGGTACTTGAGTGGAGGCTCTGGCTTTAGACATGGGAATTCTTCTACCAGGTGCTTTGGTCCTCATACCAGGCTTAGTGGTAGCAGTTGTGCCATATTTCTTCTTGAGCACCTTCTTCTTGGAAGTGGCCTCATCCTCAACAGCCACATAGTCTTCATCCTCAGACTATGAGGTTTTCTTCTTTCTGGCCCTGGTGGCTGCCTTAGGCAAGTTGCGGGGTGTGGTCCTACTACCATCATAGCTTCTAGAGGGACTAGTGCCCTCACTCATGTGAACCTGTTACTCGGACTTATTCTGACTGTCACTTTGATCAGACATGTTGCAAACACTGACAACAGACCCTGTGAATAGATATAGATGAGGTAGATAGGATGAGCATCACAAAATACAAAGTTTTTGCGAAAGAATGAGTCAAAAACTTAGTTTTAGTTTTCCACAGAAAGCATTTCGGATCTACCAATTTGTAAACTCGGTGATACCGAAGCAGCTTTTGGAACCTAAACTAGTGAACTCGGTCAGACCGAGTCACGTTTGGTGGCACCGAGACTACTAGGGTTTCACAAAGTCTTGAATTCGGTCACACCGATTTGCAATTCTCGGTCAGATCGAGAATCACATGTGCAATGGCCTTGGCCAAATCGGTGGAACCGATTTCTACAACTCGGTTGGTCCGAGATGGTTTCGGTGGAAACCTAACACTAAATTTTCAATTCACAACTAAACTATGGAGTGTTTTCGCTGGATAAGATGATCTCAATCGTGGCAAGATACATGGAAAAAACAATGTGCTAGGAATCGGAGTGAGATTAGCACAAAGATGAAGTCCATACCCTAGTTCAGCGATGGACTTGCTATGACGGCAACGTCGGAGATGATTCCCGTTAACGATGGTGGAGACCAGCGGCGGGAGGCAGCTGGCGATGAGGAGGACGATCTGGAGACCCAGGGAGGCAGAGCAGACTGAGCGCGGGCGAAAGAGTTCGGAGAAATTTCCAAATTTTGGCCCGTGGATATATATAGCCCGACCCTATTGGTGTGACCGAGTGGAATAACTCGGTGGCACCAAGATGCATAACTACAAGCAGTTACTGCAACTCGGTGTGACCAAAAAGTTCAAATCGATTGCACCGAGATTGAAAACCTAGATCGACTTAGTGATCTCGGTATGACCGAAATGGAAGAATCGGTCAGACCGAAACGGACAAAGAAGTTTTGGAAGTTTAAGTCTATGACAAATCAGGGACTCCGAGTGCTCCTCACAGAGAGTGGTTCGAATCTGACTTGATCAAACTTTGTGATGTAGCATGAATAGAGTTTGAGAAAAGAAAAGCATAGGCAGCTAGAGAAGGTTCTTAGGCATTCTTGTCCATCCACTTGGCAGAAGAAAAGAAACCAAACAATCAAAACTACAAGTGGATGTCCTCGAATGAGTGAAATATGCAACCAACATGCTCACACAATAAAATGACAAATGAAATATGTGGCAAAGCATGGACAACCATTCTAGTATCTATCAAGCAATTGGCAATGACTAGGTCATCTATATATGAGTATATTGACTTAGGAGTCAAATGAGAACATTTGATCATAGGTCATACTCATCGTTTAAGCTCAAGTGGGGTTGCCACTTTTACATAATGCATTGTTGTGTTCACACCATTAGAGTTGCTTTAACTCAATTCTTAGAGTAAAGCTCCCCCTAGATGTGAGATCCCCCCTTAGAGGGATGAACTAACCTTGGCTTTTTGTCGATGATGACTTCATGTAGGTGTTGAAGATGTGGATGCTTAATGTTGATGTAGATCTTTTGGAGCAATCCTTTGGACTGAGTTGCACTTTCAATACCTACACGGGTTAGTCCCACAAGGAACAAACAAGGATATCCATAGACATAGAGTGATGCACACACAAAATGATGTCTATGAAAGCATTAGGTTACCTTGTCCCTTGTCTTACCAACAAGAGGGTTTGTGACTCCATGAACTAGTGCAAGATGTGGAAGTTGATTGCACTTGTCCTTGCCAAAAGGATAAGAGTGAAGTATGTTGGCGGAGTCACCCTGAAGAACTCTCTAGTTCTTCTTCGGGATCCACATCATCTTGATGAGAATCCTTGGAGTTGTAGTCGTACTTGATGAAGTAGAACTTGATGTAGTCTTGGGAACCCACTTGACCAAGGCCTTGGGAGCTTCTTCAAATGCATCAATCTCCTCTTGAAGCTCATCCTTGCCTTTTTGCTTGTGGTCTTGTGGGGGAAGATCATCTTGAGCTTGTGTCCCTTTGAAGGAACTAGGATCATACTTCTCTTGTTGAAGAACAAACTTCGTCTTGGAGTATTGATCTTTTTCCCACTAAACTCCATTGGCATTGAACTTTCGTTCAAAACCAACACCTTGGTTCTTCCGGTGCCTTCCTTGCTTGCGTACAATTTCCTCGAATTGCTTATTCCCGGCAAGGCTCTTGTAAACACCTTTCTCTATAATTCCCTTAATAAGCTATTTTCTTGCTCAAGTGTAACTTGGTTAAGAGAATAATTATTGGAATCAAGAGAACTACTAGAAGCAACAACATTGGATTTAACATGATTATTGTTACTACTAGAGAAGAATCCTACTTGTTCTTATTACTAGACTTGACTTGAGGCATGTAAGTAGATAAGAGTAAACGCTTGGCAATGTAAGAAGAACTTTTCTTGCGAAGATCATCATTGATTGACTTTAAGAACTCATGCTCTTGCTCAAGGTTGAGCTTTTCAAAGCGTAACTTCTCATGAGTCCTTAAAAGTTCTCGATGATCCCCTAAGATAGTTTCATGAGCTAACTTAAGAGTGTTTAGTTCTTTAGTTAGGAGCTCAATGTTCTCCTTATCATTGTCATTTGTTTTATATTGATTAACATGATTAATTGATGTTTCATCATAATATTCATCACTAGAGTTGTCAATATGTAAGTCATCATCACCTAAAAAGTCATCTTCATCATTATTGAAATCAACATACTCAGGGTGTGTTACCCTTGGGCCTTTAGCCATCAAGCATATTCCACGTCCTTCATTTGGTGAATGAAATATGTCGTAGGAGTTAGTTGACACAAGTGCTAGACCGGCAACACCTTCATCTTGAGTATGTTTGGAGTCAGAGTGATAGCTTCTCTCAGAGTGATTGTCGGTGAGGGAGTTCCGGATTAGGGGGTGTCCGGATAGCCGGACTATACCTTTGGCCGGACTCCTGGACTATGAAGATACAAGTTTAAGACTTCGTCCCGTGTCCGGATGGGACTTTCCTTGGCGTGGAAGGCAAGCTTGGCGATACGGATATGTAGATCTCCTCCCATTGTAACCGAGTCTATGTAACCCTAGCCCTCTCCGGTGTCTATATAAAACGGAGGGTTTTAGTCCGTAGGACGAACAACAATCATACCATAGGCTAGCTTCTAGGGTTTAGCCTCTCTGATCTTGTGGTAGATCTACTCTCGAACTACCCATATCATCAATATTAATCAAGCAGGAGTAGGGTTTTACCTCCATCGAGATGGCCCGAACCTGGGTAAAAGCATCGTGTCCCTTGTCTCCTGTTACCATCCGCCTAGACGCATAGTTCGGGACCCCCTACCCGAGATCCGCCGGTTTTGACACCGACATTGGTGCTTTCATTGAGAGTTCCGCTGTGCCGTCACCGTCAGGAAGGATGCCTCATCCCGTCTTTAAAGATGGCACTGTTGCTAAAGGAGCTTTGGCTATCGGCCTAACTCTCGGGCTAGGCGGTTTTCTTATGACCGCCTGTTCGGCCGCCGCATCGATGATGACTTCTTGGGTCATCGAAAGCAATCTCCACGTCAACTCGGAACTCTCCAAGCAGTTAGATCCAATGGAGCTCTCTTCCTTAAACGAGCTCTTGGATCGCATCGCCGCCCTGGGAGTCGCTACAGACTACGATCAGATTGGGCCTAAACCCGATCCGAGAGAGATTAACTCTCCCCAGGTCACCCACCACGTTGCAGTGGTGGAGGAACAATGCGGCAAGCCTTCATATATCTTAAGGACTAGCTATGTATGGATTCCCGATCCCTCCAAGACGGATACCCGCGGAGGGGAGGACGTCACTCAAGCCCTGAACCTAAAGTCAGGCAGCGGGCTAGATTCATTGGACAACATCCAAGAACCCAAGCTTCCGAGTTCGGAACCTCCTTGGCCCCTGAGTCTCAGATTGGGCGAGGTTCCAGATTTAATTCCACCCGCCCACCCAAATATAAGCGATCTATCCCAAATTCGGCAAGATCCCGCAGAAACAGTACACCATTACTGGGCCAGATTCCTCCTGATCATGAACAGGATAAAGGACTGCCGCGAGGAGGATGCAGTTTCATTCTTCTGCAATAATTGCACGGACAACGGAATCCTCAACGCCATAAGTCGTTGTGAAATTAAACGCTTCGCTGACTTGGCATCCATAGTACGAAAGTACTGTGCGATGGAAAGCGCCTGGAAAACTGAAATAAAATTTTGGGACAATCCGGCCCTGATTACAACCCCAATCCGAAATAAAAGAGTGCATTATCGCCAGGCACCTGGGTTAAACACAAAAAAGCAAAAACCCTCTATAGGGCATGCAACCGTACTGGAGGGATGGCTGAATGGACCCTGTAAAATTCATAGTACAGAGGGCGCCACACCAACTCACAGCCTTAGAGCATGTTGGATACTCCGGCAGTTGACCAGAAGTGGTGAAGATCTTCTAACTCCAAAACTCACAGAGCAGCCCAGGTATACCATATTAACAGTCTTCGAGACTTTCGCATCAAATAATATGCGGAAACGAACACTCCGCAGCCTTGCCGAAGTCTACCAAGTAGCAACAATAAACCCATGGAGTGACACGGCTATTACCTTTAATGCCAGTGATGAACCTAAATTCCGAACAGCCCAAGCACCAGCCGCATTGGTCCTCGGTCCAATAGTGGATGGCTTTCGCCTTACCAAGGTACTCTTGGACGGTGGCAGCGGATTGAACCTCATTTAAGAGGAAACCCTTTGAAAAATGGAAATAGACTAGAGCCGCATTGAGCGAAGCAGCACCACCTTTAGAGGAATAATCGCCAGTCGGGAAGCGTGCTGTACAGGAAAAATCACACTGGATGTGGTGTTTGGCACGCCAGATAATTACAGGTTCGAGGAGGTCACGTTCCAATTGGCCCCGTTCAGCAGCGGATACCACGCTCTATTAGGTCGAGAGGCATTCACAACTTTTCAAGCTATACCCCATTATGGTTACATGAAGCTCAAAATGCCCGGACCCAACCGAATCATCACTCTTGCTAGTGACCCGGACATAGCACTCCGCGCCGAAAATAAGATAGCCGAACTGGCCCTTGAGGCACTATCCAAAGCCCTAGCGGCCGAGGAGCTGACTGCGCTGCGCTCCACGGTGAACAGGGACGACGTGATACTCGATAAAAGATCCAAGTCCACCTCCTTTAAACCGGCGGACAAAATAGTCAAATTCCAAGTCCATCCAACGGACCCTACAAAAACGGCCTCCATCGGGGCGCAATTAAACCCTAATGTAGACGCCGCACTACGAGAATTTCTACGCAAAAATGGGACATTTTTGCCTGGCACCCTTGAGACATGCCAGGAATCCCACGCCGGCTGGCCAAGCACAGCCTAAACATCCTAAAAGGATTGAAGCCAGTCAAGCAGGCTCTTCGGCGTTTCTCCGAACCTAAGAGACAAGGCATGGGAGAGGAGCTAGCCAAACTACTGGAGGCCGGATTCATCAGAGATATAAAACATCCGGACTGGCTAGCAAACCTAGTGATGGTACCAAAGAAGGACAAATCCTGGCGCCTATGGGTCGATTTCAAGGACCTCAACAAGGCTTGCCCAAAGGATCCCTTCCCCCTCCCCCGCATCGATCAAATTATCGACGCTACCGCATGACACGATTCATTGTGTTTCCTCGACTCATACTCCGACTACCATAAAATTAAGATGGCAGAGCCAGACCAAGCTGCAACGGCATTCATCACCCCATATGGCCCAGTCTGCTTCAACACAATGCCCTTCAGGCTCAAAAACGCCGGCACAACATATCAGCGCATGATTCAGACATGTGTGGCAAACCAGATCGGCAAAACAGTGGAGGCATACGTAGATAACGTGGTCGTCAAAACCAAGCATGTCGAAACTCTAGTAGACGACTTGATGCTCACGTTCGATAACCTCCGAACATATGACATCAAGCTTAACCTGGAAAAATGCGTTTTTAGCGTACCGTACGGAAAGCTCTTGGGCTTCTTTGTATCCGGTAGAGGAATTGAAGCAAACCCAGCCAAGATCCGAGCTCTGTCACAATTGGATATTCCAAAGGACCTCAAACAAATACAAAAATTGACTGGATGTGTGGCGACTCTAAGCCGCTTTATCTCCCGCTTGGGAGAAAAGGCATTACCCCTTTATCGCCTCCTCTGGCGCACCAAACACTTTGAGTGTACGGATGCCGCCACGGCCGGACTCGAAGAAATAAAAGCCATATTGGCAACAAACCCGGTCCTGGCCGCGCCTAACATCGGCGAACCAATGCTATTATACATTGCGGCAACTTATCAAGTTGTAAGCGCAGTGCTCGTCATCGAATGAGAAACGGACGGGCACAAATTCCCCCTTCAAAAACTAGTTTACTATGTGTCCACTGTCCTCACTCCATGCAAGTCACGGTACCCGCATTATCAAAAGATAGCGTATGCGGTGTTTATGGCATCCCGGAAGCTACGACACTACTTTCAAGAGTGTTCAATAACAGTAGCCTCCGAAGTACCTCTTAACAATATTATAAACAACCGCGACGCGATGGGCCGGATTGCCAAATGGGCCATTGAGCTCCTCCTGTTCGACATAACCTATAAGCCACGGCGAGCTATTAAGTCGCAAATTTTAGCCGACTTCGTCGCCGAATGGACTGAAGCCAAACTCCCTAAAGAGTACGACACATATTCCAACTGGATCATGCACTTCGACGGCTCCAAAATGTTAGCTGGTCTGGGGGTTGGCGTCGTTGTGACATCCCCAATAGGAGATACAGTTCAATACGTACTCCAGATAATGTATACGGACTCCAACAACGCAGCCGAATATGAGGCCCTTTTACATGGTCTCCGGATGGTAGTCTCCATGGGCATCCAACGCCTAGAGGTGCGCGGGGATTCGAACCTCGCGATATCCCAAATAAATGGAGAATTTGATGCCAAGGATCCGAAAATGGTAGCTTACCGCAACGCCATCCTAAAAATGTCAGCTTGGTTCGAGGGGCACGAATTTCACCATATAGCCCGGGAAAACAATCAGGCAGCAGCCGTCTTGGCACGCATTGGCGCAAAGCGCGATGCAGTCCCCCCCCAACATTTTCTTGGAGAGGCTATTCAAGCCATTCGTATCATCGGAAGGGGAATCCGGAAATAATAACCCGGACCCAACCGCACTGCCCGACACCGAACATTCTGACACAACGGGAGGCTCTGCCAATGAAGTAACATCCTCAGCCCACGTAATAATGGCAGTCATTGCCCCGTGGACGGAACCATTCCTAGCCTACCTAACCAGGCAGGAACTTCCCGAGGACCAAAATGAGGCACGCTGCATAGTGCGGCGATCTAAAGCCTATAAAGTCCATGAGGGAGAGCTTTATAAAAAAAGCACCACCGGAGTCCTTCAAAGCTGTATCTCCGAAGAGGAAGGGCGAAATCTTCTGGCTGAAATTCATGCCGGACTCGGCGGGCACCACACCGTAGCCCGGGCCCTTGTAAGCAAGGCCTTCCGTATAGGATTTTAATCGCCGACGGCCCGGGCAGATGCTCAGGACTTAGTCCAATGATGCGTCAGTTGCCAGCTCTTTGCTAACCAAAGCCATATGCCACCCACCGCCCTCCAAACTATACCCATCACCTGGCCCTTCACGGTCTGGGGGCTTGACATGGTTGGACCCCTTAAAGGAGGAACCCACAAGCAAAAATACCTACTGGTCATGGTGGATAAATTCACCAAATGGATAGAGGCCAAGCCTGTTAAGACGACCGAATCCGGACCGGTGATAGACTTCATATCAGGGGTCGTACACCGTTACAGCGTTCCCCACAGTATCATCACTGATAATGGCATGAACTTTACGGCCAACGAGGTCAAACTCTGGTGCAAAAACATGGGCATCAAGCTCGACCATGCTGCAGTCTATCACCCACAAACTAATGGTCAAGTCGAGCAAGCAAATGGTCTAATCATGAGTGGCATCAAACCCAGATTAGTGCGGTCCCTCAAGGAATCTAACAAGCACTGGGTAGAGGAGCTCGACTCCGTGCTCTGGGGGCTGCGGACCACGGCGAATCGCACCACCGGATTCGCACCATTCTTTATGGTATACGACGCAGAGGCAGTCCTGCCCTGCGACATAATTCATGACTCACCTCGCGTGCGCATGTACGAAGAAAGAGAAGCCTAACTCAATCGGCAGGACAGTTTGGACGCCTTGGAGGAGGAGCATGATGTGGCAAAAGCATGTTCCGCATTCTATCAAGAGCATGCTCGAAGATATCAAAGCAGAGAAGTACGGGCCAAAACTTACAATGTTGGCGAGTTAGTTCTACGCCTGCCGGACAAGAAAAAGGACAAAGTCAAGCCCAAATGGGAAGGTCCCTTTATTATTGACCAAGTCCTGACTGGTAGAGCGTACTGTCTGCGAGATGCATCGGATAACCGACTCGAGCCGAACCCATGGAACGCAGCCTGTCTCCGAAGATTCTACGCCTAGCGCTGGACTCTGTGTTCGTCTCCTTCCTCTTTCTATTTTTTACACATTAGCTGTCTTATATTTCTCTCCTTCTCCCTCCCTTTCTCTTATAGCCTTTAAGGGCTCGTTCGCATCTTGTTCGCACACAATTGATGCGCTACGCACGCTCATTATACCTGGGGGCTTCTTTAACAGAAGCTTGTTTATACGGGCCTCATGCCCAACACATGTGTTACACTTCCGCATGTACCTTTTATTCACCATTATATGCATCGATATGACTTAAGTTTTGGCCAAGATGGGTTGCCTGGCTCCTGTGCATACCCCTACGTTCCCGATTGTTCGGCTAGGCGGTAAAGGGAGCACCTCTGCGATTGCTACTGCCGGGTTAGCCGAATGTGTACCTCAGACTGGGTGAAGCCGAAAGCTAGCGTTCTTAAGGGAATATTCGGTTGGTGAACTAAAGATGATTTCTCACTCGTTTATTTATCCGCCCCAGATGCTTTTCTGCTTTCTTCGCAGTCCGGACATGCACTTTAGGGCATGCCTCCCAGGGAAAGGAACCCCTAACGGAACTATTCTCCCTGGAAGATGTTTCTTACTAACCATGTAATATAACATAGCTAGTTGGGCACTTGTTTGTTCAAGCACTAATGACCCCTACGCCTGGTCTCCACGCATGCCCCGGTTCTTACATAACCGAGAGGGTATTTGGACACACTCCAGACTATCGGGTCCCGAGGTTGAAGCGAAAAGGTTCGCCATGACAAACGATCTACAATCCGGCTAGAAGGCATTTTACATGTCATCTTAAATTACATAGTCAATTTGACTAGGTATATTCCTCTTCAATACCATCCAACAGGCTGTCTAGTCTACAGTCCTGTTGGGAATATTTGGCGGCCAACTCTACCTGGCTGTACACTAAGCTCACAGGGATCTCCTTCCCATCGGGCCCCACAGGTCCGACCTCGGCCATGTGGTTTCGGTCAGCCTTTGTGTACCGCGTCTTCACCATGGCCCATGCCTCCCTGGCGCCTTGACGGCAGGCCGATATCTTCCATAATCGGAAGCGCTGCCGCGCTCCCTTCAGCTTCTCTACAAGCTCTCCAAGGCCTTCGGGCATGGAGACGGATGGCCACAAGGCCTGGGCGACGCCTTGCATTTCCTGCCGAACTCGTTCGTGCAATTGTGAGAGCTCGGGAAGAAGGTCACCCGTAGAACCGGGCATTTCCTCTGCAGGCCGACCTGTCGGCATACCTACAGACATAACTCTGTCAATCGACTTCCTCGCCGAACTCTTTTTCAAAGTTCACTCAAGCACTTACTAAAAATTCTGCGTCGAAGCCGCCGATTCTCCTTCACGGAGTCCGACAGCTGGGCACGAAGATCCTTTAGTTCCTCGCCCAGCTGGGTGTTGGCATCTTGGAGATTATTCTTCTCCTGCCTCACCTTCGTAAGCACGCTCTCGCCGCCCTTTAACCGGCGCAAGAGTTGTTGCCTGTCCGGATCTACTCCGGCGCCATCTGCAATGTTATTGTCAGATTTGCACACACGCCGCACTTCACAACATACTTATCTTTCAAAGCATATATTACCAGAGGGGGTCTCCTTGGCCTCCCCTACCGCGGCTAGTGCAGCCTCAAGTTGGGCTTTGCACTCTTCTAGCTCCTGGGACAGTCGGATATTCTTTTTTGTAAGATCCTACATAACAAATGATCCTTAAATCAGTTATTCTAACTATTTCAAGTCTCGGGGGATACTGACATATATAACCATCAAATTTTCTCACCCGTATGTCTTTTACATACTGCTCCGTGGCTCTGGCTAGACCATTTTGAGCGGCACGGAGGTACGCGTCTCCCGTATTGAAGGCATCCAATGCCTCTTGGGAGAAACAAGCGTCACGAAGAACTGTCCGGCGACGCATGTGGTTCATGGCATTCTCCACCTCAGAATTGGTGGCAGATAGCCCGTCCGCATCCTCTGTCAGAGGAGCGTCCGGTGCACGCCTCATGTTCGCCTCCGCTTCCGGACCCGGCCTTGGAGCCTGGCTGGTGGAGGCGCGATTGGTAACCTCTCCGGATATAGTCCGGCGAGCGCTCTTTTTCCTGAAGAGAGCACGAGCGTTAGTATGCCTTGAGGGAATAAAACCTGGGAATAAGATGGCACGCCATACCGTTGCGCCGGCGTCTCAATCCGGACTGCACTTCTTTTCAGCCTACTGGGCCTTGCTGCCCCTTGTTGGCTAGCCACCACAGGCTCGGCCCTCTGCCTCAAGGACTTCCCCTGCAAAAATGCCATTGGTATATGGTGATCAAAAATAAGCACAGATGGATCATCTTAAAAGTACTGGGACTTCAGTCTCGGTTACTTGTGAGGCTGGAAGTAGTCCGGGATAATCGGCCGTAATGGCCACTAAGGCGTTGTCCTTGCTCAATTGTTGAAACACCCCATCAATCAGCTACACAGATAAGTAGGGGTCCTCTTGGGAGACCGGGTCGAAGGACCGTTCCGGGTCCTCGGGTTGTGGAGGAGGGTTGTTTATCTCCTTTACAGCCTGGCGTAGCTCCTGCGTTGAAATTGCTAGACTGAATACTTAACTATGGGAATATGAAATGGATGGGCGAGTGAAAGTGTCCGCTTACCCAGCTTGGAGGATTGTACATAGAAAATCCTCCCCGTGGGTTTACGCGGATAAATTCCTCCTCTTCTCCCTTGTACAAAGCGGACAAGATCTTTATTAGAGCGGCAACCGATTATGGCCCCTTACGGCTGCACCGGGTGGCGTCGTCCTCCCCGTTGAAGTCCCACATGGGGTGGCCTCTATACTGAAGCGGCTGCACCCCCCGCATAATGCATGTGGCCATGACCTCGATCATGGTCAGTCCAGAATGAGCTAACAGCCTTATTCTGCTAATTATGTAAAGGACGTCCTTGTCATTTTCCTTCTGAGGGCTCCGTGGACGCTAGCTTAGGCGCTTCTTCAATGGAGCATTATCGAACTCAGGGAGGCCGATCCGAAGAGGGTCCGGCAGGGAGACGTATTCTATATAAAACCATTCTGAAGGCCAGTCTTCGGATGCCTTCTTTGGGGTTCCGGATAGATGTTCGGTCCCGGCGATGCGCCATAGTTCGGCTCCGCCCACTTGATATATCGACCCCTCCTGAGAACGGGGCACAAGGCAGAACAACTCCTTCCATAGTGCGAAATGAGCCTCGATGCCCAAAAATAGCTCGCAAAGGGCTACGAAGCCCGCAATATGCAATATGGAGGCTGGCATAAGGTTGTGCAACTGGAGGCCGTAGAACTCCAGGAGCCCCCGGAGAAACGGATGAATTGGAAATCCGAGCCCTCTTATCAAATAAGGGACAAGGCATACCCGCTCTCCTTTGGAGGGATTGGGGACACTCTCCGCTTGCTCTCCACCATTATAGGTGGCAAGCCCGGCTCGAACCAGGACCATGTAGGCTGGGGGAGAAACCCCTTGGCTTGGAGCGCCACTAGCTCGCTGTGCAGGACGGAGCATCTCTCCCAATCTCCAGGCTGATGGCTGGGAGGGCGAGAGGAGGAGCTGTGTCGACTGGCCATGATGGAATGGATCTCTGTCGAATGCGCTCCGATGAATGCTCGCGAAGGGAAGATGGTGTGATTCGGATCTAAATCCTCGTCTCTTTTATAGGCAGCTCATTTGTGCAGCTAGGGGGGTAAATGAAAAAACACCCTGGCTTTTCGCATTCGTTTGACACGTGGAAGATGGCCATTATTGGGCGTGGAAGCCAAGGAGCACAACATTCACCAGAAGCCGGACACTATCCAACAGGTATATGGAATTTGGAGAAGAACCCGCCTTGCAATGCCGAAGACAAATCTACGCGCCGGACTCATCATCATTGAAGCCTGGTTCGGGGGCTACTGAGGGAGTTCCGGATTAGGGGGTGTCCGGATAGCCGGACTATACCTTTGGCCGGACTCCTGGACTATGAAGATACAAGATTGAAGACTTTGTCCCATGTCCGGATGGGACTTTCCTTGGCGTGGAAGGCAAGCTTGGCGATACGGATATGTAGATCTCCTCCCATTGTAACCGACTCTACGTAACCCTAGCCCTCTCCGGTGTCTATATAAACTGGAGGGTTTTAGTCCGTAGGACGAACAACAATCATACCATTTGCTAGCTTCTAGGGTTTAGCCTCTCTGATCTCGTGGTAGATCTACTCTTGAACTACCCATATCATCAATATTAATCAAGTAGGAGTAGGGTTTTACCTCCATCGAGAGGGCCCGAACCTGGATAAAGCATCGTGTCCCTTGTCTCCTGTTACCATCCGCCTAGACGCACAGTTCGGGACCCCCTACCCGAGATCCGCCGGTTTTGACACCGACAGTCGGAGTCGGAGCCGGATACCCATTCACCAACATGAGCTTGATGTCTTCGTTTTGTGTAGCTCCTTGATGACTTGTCCTTCCTTTCTGAATCCTTGCTTCTCCGGGATGTTCTTCGTTCATAACGATCATCTCTACTCCTTCTCTCTCTTGGTGGTGATTCTTCTCTTCTACTTGTCCTCTTAGGTGATTCTTCTCTTCTTTTGTAGGGAGCCGTACACTCATTGGAATAGTGTCCGGGTCTTCCACAATTGTAGCAATTACGCTCTCGACTAGAAGATCTTTTGTCATTGTAGGACCTTGACTTGGAGCTTCTCTCTTTGCTTCTACTCTTGTAGAACTTGTTGAAGTTCTTCACCATTAGGCTCAATTCTTCATTGAAGGTTTGTTTCTCACTTGATGATGTGGGAGCTTCACATGAGGCTTTGTAAGCGCCACTTGACTTGTTGTGGAGCTCCTCCTTATCCTTGAGTGACATCTCATGAGCAACAATTCTTCCAATGACTTCCATTGGCTTGAGATTCTTGTAATTGGGCATCATTTGGATCAATGTGCACACAGTATCATATTTTCCATCCAATGCTCTTAGGATCTTCTTGATGATGAATTTGTCGGTCATCTCTTCACTTCCCAAGCCGGCAATCTCATTTGTAATGAGAGCAAGCCTAGAGTAGATTTCAGCGAAGCCTTCACCATCCTTCATCTTGAACTTATCAAGTTGACTTTGAAGCACATCCAACTTGGATTCCTTGACGGAGTCGGTACCTTCGTGCATATCAATCAAAGTATCCCAAATTTCCTTTGCATTCTCAAGACGGCTGATTTTGTTGAATTCTTCGGGGCACAATCCGTTGAAGAGGATATCACAAGCTTGAGCATTGTATTGCAACATCTTCAACTCATCCGCTCTAGCTTCACGGTTCGGTTCTCTCCCATCAAAGAATTCACCTTGCAAGCCAATACACACAATAGCCCAAATGGCGGGGTTATGTCCGAGAATATGGATTTTCATCTTATGCTTCCAACTACCAAAATTAGTACCATCAAAGTAAGGACCTCTACGGTGATAGTTTCCCTCGCTAGACGCCATACTCTCCTAGGTTGTGAACCAAGTCTATGACCACCAAAAGCTATGGAAATCAAAGCAAATGGAGACCAAAGCTCTGATACCACTTGTAGGATTGGAAGTATGTCTAGAGGGGGGTGATTAGACTACTTGACCAAATAAAAACTTATCCTTTTCCCAATTTTAGGTTTTGGTAGATTTTAGCTAACTTAGCACAAGTCAAGCAATCTTAACACAATTCTAGCAAGCATTCAAAGAGTATATGAGCAGCGGAAAGTAAAGCATGCAACTTGCAAGAATGTAAAGGGAGGGGTTTGGAGAATTCAAACGCAATTGGAGACACGGATGTTTTTGTCGTGGTTCTGGTAGGTGGTGCTATCGTACATCCACGTTGATGGAGACTTCAACCCTTGAAGGGTAACGGCTGCATGAGTCCATGTAGGGCTCCACCCAAGAAGGGTCCACGAAGAAGCAACCTTGTCTATCCCACCATGGCCGTCGCCCACGAAGGACTTGCCTCACTAGCGGTAGATCTTCACGAAGTAGGCGATCTCCTTGCCCTTACAAACTCCTTGGTTCAACTCCACAATCTTGTCGGAGGCTCCCAAGTGACACCTAGCCAATCTAGGAGACACCACTCTCCAATAAGTAACAAATGGTGTGTTGATGATGAACTCCTTGCTCTTGTGCTTGAAATGATAGTCTCCCCAACACTCAACTCTCTCTCATAGGATTTGGATTTGGTGGAAAGAAGATTTGAGTGGAAAGCAACTTGGGGAAGGCTAGAGATCAAGATTCATAAGGTAGGAATGGAATATATTGGTCTCAACACATGAGTAGGTGGTTCTCTCACAGAAAATGTAAGTTGGAAGTGTAGGCTCATTCTGATGGCTCTCTCCACGAATGAAGAGGAGGTGGAGGGGTATATATAGCCTCCACACAAAATCTAACCATTACACACAACTTGCCAATCTCAATGGGACCGAATTGAGAAACTCGGTTGGACCGATTCAACAAATCTAGTGACCGTTAGGATTTTTGGTGGGACTGACATGCAACTCGGTAGGACCGATATGGTTAGGGTTAGGGCATAACGTAATCTCGGTGAGACCGATTACACAAACTCGGTGAGACCAATTTTGGTAATAAGCTAACCGGAGAGTTGGTCAGGTAAACTCGGTGGGACCGGTTCGCTCATTTCGGTGAGACCGAAATGTTACGAAAGGGAAACAGAGAGTTTACGTTGCAATCTCGGTGGGACCGATCGCTCATCTCGGGGGTACTAAAATGTTACGAAGGGAAACAGATAGATTATAATCCCATCTCGGTGAGACCGAGATCCCTATCGGTGAGACCAATTTGCCTAGGGTTTGTGGCAGTGGCTATGACATCTAAACTCGGTTGCGCCGGATAGAAAGAATCGGTGGGGCCGAGTTTGACTTTTGGTTTAGGTCATATGTGGATGTGAGAAAGTAGTTGAGGGCTTTGGAGCATGTCACTAAGCACTTTGAGCAAGAACCTCATTAAGCAACACCTCATCCCTCCTTGATAGTATTGGCTTTTCCTATAGACTCAATGTGATCTTGGATCACTAAAATATAAAATGTAGAGTCTTGAGCTTTGAGCTTGAGCCAATGCTTTTGTCCTCAGCATTTTGAGGGGTCCACTTTTCTCATCCATGCCATGCCATTCATTGAGCTTTCCTGAAATATTTGTCTAGAAATAGCATTAGCTCAATCAGCTATATGTTGTTAGGAATTACCAAAACCACATAGGGATAGTTACACTTTCACATAGGAGTTATCTTACTTTATTGTATGAACTACGAGTCAATATAAGCGCCATGTAATTACTTTACTTTATTGCTAACCGTTAGCCATAGTAGTAGAAGTAATAGTTGGCAAGACAACTTCATGAAGACACTATGAGGGAGATCATGATGATGGAGATCATGGTGTCATGCCGATGACGATGGTGATGATGTCGCGCCTCGAAGATGGAGATCAAAGGCGCAAGATGATATTGGCCATATCATGTCACTTTATGATTTGCATGTGATGTTTGTCATGTTTACATCTTATTTTCTTAGAACGATGGTAGCTTAAATAAGATGATCCCTCACTAAAATTTCAAGAAATGTGTTCCCCGTAATTGTGCACCATTGCAAAAGTTTGTTGTTTCGAAGCACCATGTGATGATCGGGTGTGATAGATTCTAACATTCACATACAATGGGTGTAAGCCAGATTTACACATGCGAAACACTTAGGTTGACTTGACGAGCCTAGCATGTACAGACATGGCCTCAGAACACGAGAGACCGAAAGGTCGAACATGAGTCGTATAGTAGATGCGATCAACATGGAGATGTTCACCATTGATGACTAGTCTGTCTCACGTGATGATCGGACACGGCCTAGTCGATTCGGATCATATATCACTTAGATGACTAGAGCGATGTCTATTTGAGTGGGAGTTCATTAAATAATTTGATTAGATGAACTTCATTATCATGAACTTAGTCTAAAATTGTCTTTACAATCTATCATGTACTCCCTCCGTTCGGAATTACTTGTCTCGGAAATGGATGTATCTAGAACTAAAATACATCTAGATACATCCATTTCTATGACAAGTAATTCCGAACAGAGGGAGTAGATCCAATGGCCCACTCTAATGTTGCCCTCAACTTCAACACGTTCCTAGAGAAAACCAAGCTGAAAGATGATGGTAGCAACTATACGGATTGGGTCCGTAACTTGAGGATCATCCTCATAGCTGCCAAGAAAGCATATGTCCTTGAAGCACCGCTAGGTGACACACTCATTTTCCCAGCAACTCAAAATGTTATGAATGCCTGGCAGTCGCGTTGTGATGATTACTCCCTGGTTCAATGCGGCATGCTTTACAGCTTAGAACCGGGGTTCCAAAAGCGTTTTGAGCAACACGGAGCATATGCGATGTTCCAAGAGCTGAAAATGGTTTTCCAAGCTCATGCCCGGGTCAAGAGATATGAAGTCTCCGACAAGTTCTACAGTTGTAAGATGGAGGAAAATAGTTCTGTCAGCGAGCATACACTCAAAATGTCTGGGTTGCACAACTGCTTGTCTCAACTGGGAGTTAATCTTCCAGATGACTCGGTCATTGATAGAATCCTCCAGTCATTTCCATCTAGCTATGAGAGCTTTGTGATGAACTAAAATATGCAAGGGATGGGGAAGTACATTCCTGAGTTATATTTAATGCTGAAATCAGCGGAGGTGGAAATCAAAAAGGAACATCAAGTGTTGATGGTGAATAATACCACTATTTTCAAGAAAGGCAAGGGAAAGAAGAACTTCAAGAAGGATGGCAAGGGAGTTGCCGCGCCCGGTAAGTCAGTTGCCGGGAAGAAGAAGGCAAAGAATGGACCCAAGCCTGAGACTGAGTGCTTTTATTGCAAGGGAAATGGTCACTGGAAGTGGAACTGCCCCCAAGTACCTAGTAGATAAGAAGGCCGGTAACGCCAAAGGTATATATGATATACATGTTATTGATTTGTACCTTACCAGCACTCATAGTAGCTCCTTGGTATTTGATACAGGTGCGGTTGCTCACATTTGTAACTCAAAGCAGGAGCTATGGAATAAGTGGAAACTGGTGAAGGACGAGGTGACGATGCGCGTCGGGAATGGTTCCAATGTCGATGTGATCGCCGTCGGCACGCTACCTCTACATCTACCTTTGGGATTAGTTTTAAACCTCAATAATTGTTATTTAGTGCCAGCTTTGAGCATGAACGTTGTATCTGGATCTTGTTTAATGTGAGATGGCTACTCATTTAAATCCGAGAATAATGGTTGTTCTATTTATATGAGAGATATGTTTTATGGTCATGCCCCGCTGATCAATGGTTTATTTTTATTGAATCTCAAACATGATGTTACACATATTCATAATGTGAATGCCAAAAAATGTAAGGTTGATAATGATAGTCCCACATACTTGTGACACTGCCGCCTTGGTCACATTGGTGTCAAACGCATGAAGAAGCTCCATGCAGATGGACTTTTGGAGTCTCTTGATTATGAATCTTTTGACATGTGTGAACCATGCCTCATGGGAAAAATGACCAAGACTCCGTTCTCCGGAACAATGGAGCGAGCAACCAACTTGTTGTAAATAATAAATACTGATGTATGAGGTCCAATGAGCATTGAGGCTTGCGGTGGCTATCGTTATGTTCTCACCCTCACTGATGACTTAAGTAGATATGGGTATGTCTACTTAATGAAAGGAAATCGTTAACTGGTACCTACTCAGTTGGCTGGCGAGTAGGGGATTAATCGGCAAGTTAATTGGCCATTTAATCAATTAATCGGATGGTTTATCAATTTATCGGCTACTCGGAGACCCTACGGTTAGGGATTAATCGGCAAGTTAACTAGTTAATCAGACAAATTCTTGAACAGGTCAAACACAATCTGAGACCTTTGAAAAATTCAAGGAATTTCAGAGCGAGGTAGAGAATCAATGTGACAAAAACATAAAGTTCTTATGATTAGATCGTGGAGGAGAATATTTCAGTCACGAGTTTGGCATGCACTTAAGGAAATGTGGAATTGTTTCACAACTCACGCCTCCTGGAACACCTCAGCGTAATGGTGTGACCGAACATCGTAATCGCACTCTATTGGATATGGTGCGATCTATGATGTCTCTTACCGATCTACCGCTATCATTTTGGGGTTATCCTTTAGAGACTGCCGCATTCACTTTAAACAGGGCACCGTCTAAATCCGTTGAGACGACACCGTATGAATTATGGTTTGGGAAGAAACCTAAGCTCTCGTTTCTGAAAGTTTGGGGATGTGATGCTTATGTCAAGAAACTTCAACCTGAAAAGCTCGAACCCAAATCCGAAAAATGCGTCTTCACAGGATACCCTAAGGAAACTATTGGGTATACCTTCTACCTCAGATCCGAAGGCACGATCTTTGTCGCCAAAAATGGATCCTTTCTGGAGAAAGAGTTTCTCTCTAAAGAAGTTAGTGGGAGGAAAGTAGAACTTGATGAGGTAACCCCTCTTGAACCGGAGAGTAGCGCAGCACAGGAAGATGTTTCTGTGGTGCCTGCACCGACTAGAGAGGAAGTTAATGATGATGATCATGAAACTTCGGATCAAGTTACTACTGAACTTTCTAGGTCCACAAGGACGCATTCTGCACCAGAGTGGTACGACAACCCTATCCTGGAAATCATGTTGTTAGACAACGGTGAACCTTTGAACTATGAAGAAGCGATGGTGGGACCGGATTCCAACAAATGGCTTGAAGCCATGATATCCGAGATAGGATCCATGTATGAAAACAAAGTATGGACTTTGACGGACTTGCCCAATGATCGGCAAGCCATAGAGAATAAGTGGAGCTTTAAGAAGAAGACTGACGCAGATGGTAATGTGACCGTCTATAAGGTTCGGCTTGTAGTTAAGGGTTATCGACAAGTTCAAGGGGTTGACTACGATGAGACCTTCTCACCCATAGCGAAGCTGAAGTCCGTCCGAATCATGTTAGCAATTTCCCATTCTATGATTATTAGATTTGGCAAATGGATGTCAAAACGACATTCCTTAAGGGTTTACTTAAGGAAGAATTGTATATGATGTAGTCGGAAGGTTTTGTCAATCCTAAGAATGATGACAAAGTATGCAAGCTCCAGTGCTCCATCTATGGGCTGGTGCAAGCATCTCGGAGTTGGAACATTGGCTTTGGTGAAATGATCAAAGCGTTTGGGTATATACAGACTTATGGAGAAGCCTGTATTTACAATAAAGTGAGTGGGAGCTTTGTAGCATTTCTCATATTATACATGGATGACATACTGTTGATGGGAAATGATATAGAACTTTTAGAAAGCATAAAGGCCTACTTGAATAATTGTTTGTCAATGAAGGACCTTGGAGAAGCTGCTTACATATTAGGCATCAAGATCTATAGAGATAGATCGAGACGCCTCATTGGTGTTTCACAAAGCACATGCCTTGACAAGATATTGAAGAAGTTCAATATGGATCAGTCCAAGAAGGGGCTCTTTCCTGTATTGCAAGGTGTGAAATTGAGTGCAGCTCAATGCCCGACCTCGGCAGAAGATACAGAAAAGATGAGTGTCATCCCCTATGCCTCAGCCACAGGCTCTATTATGTATGCCATCTTGTGTACCAGACCTAATGTGAACCTTGCCATAAGTTTGGTAGGGAGGTACCAAAGTGATCCTGGAATGGAACATTGGACAAGGGTCAAGAATATCCTGAAGTACCTGAGAAGGACTAATGATATGTTTCTCATTTATGGAGGTGCCGAAGAGCTTGCCGTAAAGGGTTACGTTGATGCTATCTTTGACACAGATCCGGATGACTCCAAGTCACAAACCAGATACGTGTATATTTTTAATGGTGGGGCAGTCAGCTGGTGCAGCTGCAAGCAAAGCATCATGGAGGGATCTACATGTGAAGCGGAGTACATAGCTGCTTCAGAAGCACCACAAGAAGCAGTCTAGATGAAGGAGTTTATCATTGACGTAGGAGTGATTCCCAATGCGTCGGGCCCGATGACTCTCTTCTATGACAACACTGGAGCTATTGCCCTTGCCAAGGAGCCCAGGTTTCACAAGAAGACCAGGCATATCAAGCGTCGCTTCAAATCCATTCTTGAATATATTCAGGATGGAGACATAGATATTTGTAAAGTGCACACGGATCTGAATGTCGTAGATCCGTTGACTAAACCTCTTCCATGAGCAAAACATGATCAGCACCAGAACTCTATGGGTGTTCGATTCATCACAATGTAACTAGATTATTGACTCTAGTGTAAGTGGGAGACTGTTGGAAATATGCCCTAGAGGCAATAATAAAATCGTTATTATTATATTTCCTTGTTCATGATAATTTTCTATTGTTCATGCTATAATTGTATTAACCGGAAACTGTAATACATGTGAGAATGCATAGACTACAACATGTCCCTAGTGAGCCTCTAGTTGACTAGCTCGTTGATCAATGGATGATTGTGGTTTCCAGACCATGGACATTGGATGTCGTTGATAATAGGATCACATCATTAAGAGAATGATGTGATGGACATGACCCAATCCTAAGCATAGCACAAGATTGCGTAGTTCGTTTGCTAGAGCTTTTCTAATGTCAAGCATCATTTCCTTAGACCATGGGATTGTGCAACTCCCGGATACCGTAGGAATGCCTTGGGTGTATCAAATGTCACAACATAACTGGGCGGCTATAAAGGTGCACTACAGGTATCTCCGAAAGTGTCTGTTGGGTTAGCACGAATCGAGACTGGGATTTGTCACTCCGTATGACAGAGAGGTATCTCTAGGCCCACTCGGTAATGCATCATCATAATGCCGCCGTGCTACCGGAGAACCACGAGCTCCACCACCACGCCGTCGTGTTGTCGGAGTTCTCGCTCAACTTCTCCTCTCCCCTTGCTGGATCAAGAAGGAGGATACGTCCCCGCGCTGTACGTGTGTTGAACGCGGAGGCGTCGTCCATTCGGCGCTTGGATCGGGTCTTCCGCGATTTGAATCACCACGAGTACAACTCCATCAACTGCGTTCTTGTAACACTTCCGCTAAGCAATCTTCAAGGGTATGAAGATGCACTCCCTCTGTCTTGTTGCTAGCATCTCCTAGATTTACCTTGGTGACACGTATGATTTTTTTTGAATTATTACTACGTTCCCCAACAATTAGCTCGCTCCATTGTTCCGGAGAACAGAGTTTTAGTCATCTTGCCCATGAGGCATGGTTTGCAAGTATCAAATGTTTCATAACCAAGTGATTCCAAAAGCCCATCTGCATGGAGTTTCTTCATGCGCTTTACATCAATATGACCTAAACGGCAGTGCCACAAGTATGTTGTACTATCATTATCAACTTTGCATCTTTTGGCATCAATATTATGAATATGTGTATCACCACAATCAAGATTCAACAAAAATAGACCACTCTTCAAGGGTGCATGACCATAAGAGATATTACTCATATAAATAGAACAACCATTATTCTCTGATTTAAATGAATAATTATGTCGCAATAAAAAGATCCAGATATAATGTTGATGCTCAATGCGGGCACCAAATAACAATTATTGAGGTCTAAAACTAATCCCGAAGGCAGATGTAGAAGTAGCATGGCCACGACGATCACATCGACCTTGGAACCATTCCCGACGTGCATCGTCACCTCGTCCTTAGCCAATCTTCGTTTATTCCGTAGCTCCTTTTTTCAAGTTACAAATATGAGCAACCGAACTAGTATCAAATACCCAGGCGCTACTACGAGCATTAGTAAGGTTGATACGTCTCCAATGTATCTATAATTTTTTATTGTTCCATGCTAGTATATTACCCGTTTTGGATGTTTATGGGCTTTGCTTTACACATTTATATCAATTTTGGGACTAACCTACTAACCGGAGGCCCAGCCCGTCTTGCTGTTTTTTGCCTATTTCAGTGTTTCGAAGAAAAGGAATATCAAACGGAGTCCAAACGGAATGAAACCTTCAGGAGCGTGATTTTTGGAACGAATGTGATCCAGAGGACTTGGAGTGCAAGTCAAGAAGCAGTCTAGGCGGCCACGAGGGTGGAGGGCGCGCCCACCCCTATAGGGCGAGCCCCCCTATCTCGTGGGCCCCTCGGACGGCCACCGACCTACTTCTTCCTCCTATATATACCCACGTACCCCGAAAACATCAGGGGAGCCAATGAAGACCTAATTCCACCGCCAAAACCTTCTGTATCCGCGAGATCCCATCTTGGAGCCTTCACCGGTGCTCCGCCGGAGGGGGAATCGACCACGGAGGGCTTATACATCAACACCACAGCCCTTCCGATGAGTTGTGAGTAGTTTACCATAGACCTTCCGGTCCATAGTTATTAGCTAGATGGCTTCTTCTCTCTTTTTGGATCTCAATACCATGTTCTCCTCGATCTTCTTGGAGATCTATTCGATGTAACTTTTTTTGCGGTGTGTTTGTCGAGATGTGATGAATTGTGGGTTTATGATGAAGTTTATCTATGAGAAATAATTGAATCTCCTCTAAATTCTTTTATGTATGACTAAGTTATCTTTGCAAGTCTCTTCGAATTATCAGTTTGGTTTGGCCTACTAGATTGATCGTTCTTGCAATGGGAGAAGTGCTTAGCTTTGGGTTCAACCTTGCGGCGTCCTTTCCCAGTGACAGCAGGGGCAGCAAGGCACGTATTGTATTGTTGCCATCGAGGATAAAAAGATGGGGTTTATATCATATTGCATGAGTTTATCCCTCTACATCATGTCATCTTTCTTAATGCGTTACTCTGTTCTTTATGAACTTAATACTCTATATGCATGCCGGATAGCGGTCGATGTGTGGAGTAATAGTAGTAGATGCAGGCAGGAGTCGGTCTACTTGTCACGGACGTGATGCCTATATACATGATCATGCCTAGATAATCTCATAATTAGTCGCTTTTCTATCAATTGCTCGACAATAATTTGTTCACCCACCATAATACTTATGCTATCTTAAGAGAAGCCACTATTGAAACCTATGCCCCCTGGTCTATCTTTTATCATATAAGCTTTCAATCTACTTTTATTTGCATCTTTACTTTTCCAATCTATATTATAAAATACCAAAAATATATTTATCTTATCATATTATCTCTATTAGATCTCACTTTCGCAAGTGGCGGTGAAGGGATTGACAACCCCTTTATTGAGTTGGTTGCAAGTTCTTTGTTTGTTTATGTAGGTGCGTGGGACTTTTGAGGAGCCTCCTACTGGATTGATACATTGGTTCTCAAAAACTGAGGGAAATACTTACGCTACTATTGCTGCATCTGTAGCGACCAGACCTCAAACAGTCTGATCTTTGTGCATTAGTGTCATCCCTCGATCAGTAATGCTGACACGCACAGTACTTGAAGGATTTATAACAGAGTGGAAATCACACACTTATTACATCGAATGTCTCAAAAGAGAACTTATTACAAATAATATGGCTTAAGGCCATCTAAATACGATAACCGCGGAAGGCTTGGAAGATAAGTGAGTCCATCAAGTCCGACGGCATCACTGAGTATAGGACCACGATCCTAAGGCATCTTACTCATCATCTGAAAAGTCTGCAACATGAACGTTGCAGCCCGAAAACGGGTCAGCACATGGAATATGCTGGCAATGTAACACATAGAGAGAAAATGAAATGACATAGCTATACTACATGCATGATATGGCTGGTGGAAAGCTCTACGGTTACAGTTTTTGCATAAAGCCAATTTTTCCCAACCGCAAAGTAATAAATTTTATTTAACTATCATGGTGGTTGTTAAACATTGAGAATGGTTGACAGCATTCTCAATCCCAATTAAATAACATCATTAAAAACCCAACAACATTAATTAAAGTAACATGATGAGATTCGCATGATAATCCAAGTACTAGATACTCAAAACGTCCATAACCGGGGACACGGCTAATCATGATTAGTTTGTACACTCTGCAGAGGTTGCGCAGTTTTCCCCACAAGACTCGATCTCCTCCGTTTGTTTTCTCGCACGACATGGTGTTTGAGAAACAGATGACCGAGACATAGTCTTTCAGAAGTGCTAGCACCTTACGATTGGGTAGACCTTACCAACCTACATCCCCTACATCTGCTAGTCTACCACTGTAAGAGTTCACACGACTTAATCAACTATGCTGGAGCCCATAATAGCATGTGGCTGCACACGGAAGTTTCTAGCATGAATAATCTTATGATCCCTTTGAGCCTGGGTGGCGGTCCAAAAACAAATAGTCAATCCTGGAATACCCAAGTGTCTCAATCCACCCAGATGTGTATTAAAGTTGCCACCTGAAATAAACCATTAAATTAACAATCTCACATCTGTCATCGATACACTCACCCAATCCACGTCTACTAGCATAGCATAGCATAATAAGCAAACGTACAAGTAACTCCCAAGGGTTTGATAATAAAACAGGTAATAGGTACTGAGGGAGTTTCGGACTAGGGGGTGTCCGGATAGCCGAACTATCATCATCGGCCGGACTCCAAGACTATGAAGATACAAGATTGAAGACTTCGTCCCGTGTCCGGATGGGACTTTCCTTGGCGTGGAAGGCAAGCTTGGCAATACGGATATGTAGATCTCCTACCGTTGTAACCGACTCTGTGTAACCCTAGCCCTCTCCTGTGTCTATATAAACCGGATGGCTTTAGTCCATAGGACGAACAACAATCATACCATAGGCTAGCTTCTAGGGTTTAGCCTCCTTGATCTCGTGGTAGATCTACTCTTGTAACCCACATCATCAATATTAATCAAGCAGGACGTAGGGTTTTACCTCCATCAAGAGGGCCCGAACCTGGGTAAAAACATCGTGTCCCTCGTCTCCTGTTACCATCCGCCTAGACGCACAGTTCGGGACTCCCTACCCGAGATCCGCCGGTTTTGACACTGACATTAGTGCTTTCATTGAGAGTTCATCTGTGTCGTCACCGATAGGCTCGATGGCTTCTTCGATCATCAACAACGATGCAGTCCAGGGTGAGACCTTCCTCCCCGGACAGATCTTCGTATTCGGCGGCTTCTTTCTGCGGGCCAATTCGCTTGGCCAGCTAGAGCATATCGGAGGCTACGCCCTTGGTCGTCAGGTCGGATTTGGAAGTTTGAACTTCACGGCTGACATCCACGGGGACTTGATCCTCGACGGATTCGAGCCACAGCCGAGCGTGCTGTACTGTCACGATGGGCGTGATTTAGCTCTGCAGCCGGACAGTACCCTAGAGGCCACACTCGAACCCGCTCCGATCTTCGACTCGGATCCGGCTGCGCAGACCAAGGATGGATGGCTAGACACCACCTCGGTGGCTGCAACCTCTACGCCGATAGAGCCGAAAACCGATCTTGTCCACCATGAAGCTCGTGACTCCGACGTGCCGGACTCCTTGCCGGACACCGGACCTCCCGCGCCGCCTCCAGTCAAATCCGATTGGGCGCCAATCATGGAGTTCACCGCGGCAGATATCTTTCAACACTCACCTTTTGGAGACATCTTGAGTTTGCTAAAGTACCTCTCGTTATCAGGAGAGGCCTGGCCGGACTGCGTCCAGGACGGTTGGGATGCGGACGACGAAGAAATCCGGAGCCCACCCACCGCCCACTTGGTAGCCACTGTTGACGATCTAACCGACATGCTAGATTACGACTCTGAGGACATCGATGGTATGGACGACGATGCCGGAGATGACCAAGAACCAGTGGAAAGCCACCTCTTCATACGACATATACATGGTGGATATCCCAAAGGATGGGAACGGCGAAGGAATAGCGGAGGATGACCCCTCCAAAAAACAGCCCAAGCACCGGCGTCAGCGGCGCCGCTCTAAATCCCGCCATGGCAAGAATGAGGATTCCGGCACCGGAGACAATAATACACCGGATAGCGCCGAAGATGTGACGCCCCCGATTCAATCGTACACTAATCATGCACGCAAATGTGTACGATCAAGATCAGGGACTCACGGGAAGATATCACAACACAACTCTACAAATAAAATAAGTCATACAAGCATCATAATACAAGCCAGGGGCCTCGAGGGCTCGAATACAAGTGCTCGATCATAGACGAGTCAGCGGAAGCAACAATATCTGAGTACAGACATAAGTTAAACAAGTTTGCCTTAAGAAGGCTAGCACAAACTGGGATACAGATCGAAAGAGGCGCAGGCCTCCTGCCTGGGATCCTCCTAACTACTCCAGGTCGTCGTCAGCGGGCAGCACGTAGTAGTAGGCACCTCCGGTGTAGTAGGGGTCGTCGTCGACGGTGGCGTCTGGCTCCTGGACTCCAGCATCTGGTTGCGACAACCAGAAAGAAAGGAAAGGGGGAAAAGGGGGAGAAAGCAACCGTGAGTACTCATCCAAAGTACTCGCAAGCAAGGAACTACACTACATATGCATGGGTATATGTGTAAGGAGGCCATATCAGTGGACTGAACTGCAGAATGCCAGAATAAGAGGGGGATAGCTAATCCTATCGAAGACTACGCTTCTGGCAGCCTCCGCCTTGCAGCATGTAGAATAAAGTAGATTGAAGTCCTCCAAGTAGCATCTCCAAGTAACATCTCCAAATAGCATCTCATAGCATAATCCTACCCGGCGATCCCCTCCTCATATCCCTGAGGTAGAGCGACCACCGGTTGTATCTGGCACTTGGAAGGGTGTGTTTTGTTAAGTATCCGGTTCTAGTTGTCATAAGGTCAAGGTACAACTCCAAGTCGTCCTGTTACCGAAGATCACGGCTATTCGAATAGATTAACTTCCCTGCAGGGGTGCACCACATAACCCAACACGCTTGATCCCATTTGGCCGGACACACTTTCCTGGGTCATGCCCGGCCGCGGAAGATCAACACGTCGCAGCCCCACCTAGGCACAACAGAGAGGCCAGCACGCCGGTCTAAACCTAAGCGCACAGGGGTCTGGGCCCATCGCCCATAGCACACCTGCACGTTGCGAGGGCGGCCGAAAGCAGACCTAGCCTAGTGGTGTTCCAGTCCAATTCGGCGCGCGCCGCTCCGTCGCTGACGTCTGAAGTGCTTCGGCTGATACCACGACGTCGGGATACCCATAACTACTCCCACGTAGATGGTTAGTGCGTATAGGCTCGTAGCCAGACTCAGATCAAATACCAAGATCTCGTTAAGCGTGTTAAGTATCCGCGAACGCCGAACAGGGCCAGGCCCACCTGTCTCCTAGGTGGTCTCAACCTGCCCTGTCGCTCCGCCACAAAGTAACAGTCGAGGGCCGTCGGGAACCCAGGCCCACCTCTACCGGGATGGAGCCACCTGTCCTTTCAGCCCCCTCGTCAGAATCACTTGCGGGTACTCAATGAGCTGACCCGACTTTAGTCACCATCTGTATAGTATGTATGTATAGTATATACCCGTGATCACCTCCCAAGTGATCACGGCCCGATAGTATAGCAAGGCAGACTGACAAGAATGTAGGGCCAATGATGATAGACTAGCATCCTATACTAAGCATTTAGGATTGCAGGTAAGGTATCAACAGATGTAGCGACAATGTCAGGCTATGCATCAGAATAGGATTAACGGAAAGCAGTAACATGCTACACTACTCTAATGCAAGCAGTATAGAGAAGAGTAGGCGATATCTGGTGATCAAGGGGGGGGGCTTGCCTGGTTGCTCAGACAAGGAGGGGTCGTCGATGACGTAGTCGTACTCGGTGGCATCAGCGTCGGTCTCGTAGTCTACCGGAGAGAAGAGGGGGAAGAAATAATGAATATAGAGCAAACAAAGCATCACAAAATATAACAAGGCAATACGCGGTGTTCGGTGTGCCCTAACGCGGTAGTAGGTGATACCGGTGAAGGGGGGAAAACATCCGGGAAAGTATTCCCGGTGTTTCGTGTTTTCGGGCAGAGGAGCCGGAGGGGGAAAGTTGCGGGTTCGATAGGTTAGAGGGGTGTGGCGGACGAACGGACTGCGTATCCGGAATCGTCACGTCGTTCTGAGCAACTTTCATGTAGAAAGTATTTTAATCCGAGTTACGGATTAAAAGATATGATTTTTTAAAAAAATTTAACAATTTTGGAATTTAATTATTTATTTAATTAATTCGAAAAAATGTATTTATGACGTCAGCATGATGTCATGCTGACGTCAGCAGTCAACAGGGGTTGACTGAGTCAACCCTGACAGGTGGGTCCCGTTCGTCATACACTGTTAACTAATTAACCTAATTAAGTTTAATTAACAGTAGTTAATTAGGTTAATTAGTTATTAGGTTAATTAACCAGGATTAATTAACTTAATTAATTACTTGATTAATTAGTTAATTAATTAATAATTTTATTAAATCATTTCTTTATTTTTTTTATTTTTTTTTATTTTTTTTAATTCCCTTTTTTTGTTTTTGGGGGGTGGGGCCCGTTTGTCTGTGGCACAGAGGCCAAACGGGCGCTGGCAAACGGGTGCGGGCACCAGCCCGCTCGGTGGCTGGGGCGTGCGGGCGCCCGAGCGAAGGCCGGGCCTGGGCGGCAGTGGGCATGCGGGGGAGGCGCGGCCCGGGGCGCGTGGCCAAGGCAGAGCCTTGCCGTTGCCGGAGCTGGGCGTGGCGCGATGGGCGCTGTCAGGAGAGGCCGGAGGAGGCCACGGCGACGGGCGCGCGTGGAGGAGCTCGTCGGGGCAGTCGGGAGCGGCGACTTGCAACAGAGAGGGGGAGAGGGGCACCGGGAGGCGTGGTCCCGAGCGCGGCGAGGGCGGGTGGTGCAGCGACGGAGCCGCGGCGGAGGGGCGCCGGACGTGAGGGCCGCCACGGGCGCGGCTGGCGCAGTTGACCGGCGCGAGCAAGGACGGCAAAACGCCGGCGAGCTAGGGAGAGGCCACGGCCGTGTGCGAGCGCGGCGGGCGTAGGGGAACGGAGGCCGAGGGCCTCACCGGGCTTTGTAGGGACTAGGGCAGCGGGCGCGGTGGAGGTCGGGGTGGCCGGAGTAGCGCGAGGGAGGGGTGAGGAGGCGAAGCGATGACGGCGGTGAGGAGCAGCGCCGAGGCTCGGGGCGCCGCGGGGCCGAGCCCCCCCCGATTTAGCTCGGGTCGAGGGGGCAGGCGCCTGTGCTGCAGACGTCGAAGAGCGTCGGGGGAGCGATCCGGCGAGGGTCGCCGGCGTGGTGTCGATCCGGGCGGCGCTGGCGTCGGGGGCGATGTCGCCGGGGGGGGGGGGCGTTCCCCTCGATCCGATCTGGATCGGGGAGGAGGGGGGGAGAGCGACTGGGGGAGGGGGCGAGTGGTTGACGGGGTTAGGGTTAGTGGGGGGGGGGGGTGGGGTGGCCTAATAGGCCTGGGGAGGTGCGGGGTGGGCCGGCGTGGTCGGCTGAGCCGACTGGGCCAAGGGGCCCAGTGGGGGGGGGCTTGTGGCCTGCTGGGCCGAAGCCCAGGGGGCAAGGGGGGGGGTTCTCCTTTTCTTTTCTTTTTTTTTGGTTTTGTTTTCTGTTTTCTTTTCTTTATCTATTTTCTTTTAATTTCTGTTTTATAAAATATAAATACAACTCCTAATTTAATGTTATAATTTATTCTACTGCCCCAAAAGTTTGACACCTAATTAAAACAGTTTGCATTATTATTATTTTTAAAAGGCATTTAATTAATTGTCATAGTTGCTATTTTAATTAGTTTAGAGCCTTTAAACATTTTATAAAAATGTGGTTTCACCTCCATAATTACCTATGTATTATTTGGTTCACTCCGAACATTTTAGTTTTAATATTTGAAAACTTTTATTGTTTGCCTATTTTGAATTTGAATTTGAATTGGTTTTCGAACTAACTCGAGATTAGCAACTATAAACGAGGTGACGTGGCACCATTAGCAGAGGATCACTGTAGCTTAATTACCCGGGCGTCACAATTCTCCTCCACTACAAGAAATCTCGTCCCGAGATTTAAGCGGTGGAGTAAGGGGCGAAGGTGTTGGTAGCGAAAAACCTAACGAGTCTTCTCGGTCTTGGCTTCCCTTTCGAAGAGGTTGGTCCCTTTCGTTGATGTCTTCATTTCACTGCTTCAAGTCACCATGATCAATTTGTCATCCTTTCTTCGGGATCTCCATCGTACTTACGAATAGGTAAGGGGCAGCTCTACAACGATAGGATGTTACAAGGGAAAATCTTCTGGGGGTTTCCCAAGTATGAACATATGAGTATCTCTCGAGTTGAACAAATGAAACACATCGAGAGCAAAGTAAGACGGTGCAATAAGAAGTTTCAAGCGGATAGGCAATCGTTCATTGCCTGAAACAGAGTGTGAATGGGGTTCAGAGCAACGGGAATAAGTATTGTGTCCGATACCAGAATTGATCACTAGGAAGGTGGCTCGCAAACTACATACGAAGTCAAGCTGTAGGAATAACTTTGGCAACAGGGTGTATAGGAGAGTCAGGTTTCGATCCTGTGAAACTGTGGGTTATGGGCCCACCATGTGGTTGAAAGTAGGAAGGGGGCCGACATTTTGCACGGTCATGATAGTAAGGTGTGTCAAAGGGTAGCCTGTCAGATATGTCGGCAACAACATCGATACCAAGGGCGAGGGACGAAGAGAACCATTTTCCTGCTCGTTGAACGAGGCGGGCCAATAGGCAAAGTTCTCATCCATCGGTGGCTACCGGAATGTTTTCAACAATAGTAACAGGGTCTTGCTGACAGAGTTGTACACCGAGGTGTTTACATAAGCAGGAGAACATTACTGCTTAGATCATATAGACCACAAGAAAGGTTAAACAAAACAATGGAAAGGAAAAGGTGATTATCAGATCAAATAGAACAATGGAATGGAAAATATGTTTAAACACATATTTCGAGGGTATATCCTTCCCAAGGACAAGCAGATGATATCCATGACAGGATAGTAGGTAGAAAACCATTTTAGGTAAGGGGAGAAAAATTTCATGACATTACCCATACAACGGTGTTTGGATAATTGATAAAGAGAAATTTAGCATTGTGCTTCAAATGTTCTTGGTGATGAATGGAGTACCACAGACATGCTTCAGGTAGCAATGATATGGTGTTTCAATCAAGGGCCCGACTTTAGATACACCAATGATCCATCAGGAGTAACTTATAAAATAAGTCCTACCACTTCCTCCAGGAGGAATGGTTATCCTTGCAAAAGAAATCATTATGATAGGTCCTCCAGCCAGGGGGGAGGTGCTAGGCATGACATCATGTTACCGGGTCATCAAAGGACAAACAACATAACTCCTGGAAAGTTGTCCCAACCATTATATCTGACCGAGATTCAAATCCAATTGGTGTCATGATGCCTCAGACTCAGGATGTCCGAGAAGAAAAGGCGCAACACAAATCATTGAAATGGCATTGCAAGATGCTCGGGAAATGAACTATGGGAGCGGGTTCCTGAAACAATAGTTCATCATTAAAGCATGTAGAGGATGAGGAGGTGGCTGATGGGCTCGGCGATAATCCATCGAGATTTCCGACAAGATGGATTTCCACAATTATGTGAACAAGGAGATAACATTTGTCAGATCAAATGGTATAATGATGTATGCTCGAGGAAACATACTCAATTAAACATTGGTTGAGAGGTGCACCCGAAATATGGGCTGGGTTGCACGACCAATGTCGGAATGGTGATTCAATAATCAATAGTCTAAGAATTTCACTTCAAAGCAAGAGGCTTGCTAGAAGTTTTGAATTCACACGTCATAGCTCAATTGTCGGTATTCCGGTTGAAAACAATGCGGGGGCCAAGGAATGAACGAAGATGGCAAGAAGTATTATGATATCAAGAATTCTTAAGAGGTGGTGAAATTCTCACCACATTCTTGACAAAAAGAGATGGTAATACTTCCGAGGTAAGGAAGATCAACTGCTGGGTAGCAGGGATCTCAAGGTTTACACAAAACACGAACAAGTTGTGTTGAACGGAAGGCAATAAAGTGGTCGATGAGAACAGGAATCATCGAGGGGCAAGGATGGTATTACCCATCATGAATTCAATTGAATTCCTGGAAGAGCTCATAAGGTTGATGATGATCACGACACAATTGTCGAGAGATTTCATGCAGATGTAATCAATCAGCGACGACATCAAGCCGAAGGAATGATGAAGCAAGAGGTTATTGGAACCACAGTTACGACACAAACTCGAACTCAAGCTTGTTGTTTAAGGTGAAAGGGTATGACGAGGAAAATCGACGTAAGCTTAGCTATCGTCGCAAATTGGTGCTCCGAGAATAAGGACCAGGTAGCACAGTTTGAAATCATCAAGATAATGATATAGCCAAACAGGCTAGGAATGGCGTGATCGGGTACAAACTCGTACTTATAGAAGCTTACTGGAGAGTTATTGAACCGTAGAGCGGACTCGGTTCAGTTATCGGTGTCTTTGAGTGTTTAATAACTCAGAGCCCGTGAAAAATTGGAATCAGTGGGAAGGTAGCACTCGATGAAGAACTCATAAGAAGTTATGCAGTTCTAAGATAATCTCGAGATACCAGGGGGGGTAATACTCGATGACAGATCAAAGTAGAGGTTGGCCCGGGGTATTGCTCCATAGAAGACAATTGTTTTAACTTGTCCGAGAAATGAGATCTAAGAAGAACAATCATGGTCGGAACCACGGTTGCAAAAGGCCAGATCCTAGATATAAGATGAACTTATACCAAAGGAATAATTTATTTAAAAGAAGCTTTAATGATAAGATCTACATCGTGTCCATGGGCATGAACACAAGTTCAAGGTCGACTCCCACTTCTCCAATGCATAACCTTTCATTCACTTCTCACGTCCGATGAAGATGCAGTGTTGAAATTTTATCTGGTGAAGTACCAGAAGTGTATGACTCGTGAAAACTTTCGGGTTCACACGGTTTAGAGAAGGCATACGTTCAACCCATAGGGCTTCTTATAGGCATATACCACAAGTTTCAAGAGTAAAAAACACAAGCCCGAAAGCAGAGTAAGGTTGGCCAAGCGGAGGATACAACTTAACAAAGGCATTATGTATCAGGGGAAGAACTCATAAAGTGATCAAATGTGAAGGACACTGTCGGATAACAATCCAACAAAGGACTTGATGGTCCACAAAGGATCTGATACGAGTATCGGTACTCAACTAGAGGGAGAAGAATGCAAGGAGATCAGATTATAGAAACAACTGACTAACTCAATTGTCAAATGCAAAGGAATTATGATTTCCAAATCAAGGGATCAGAAGCAATGCTCTGATTAGGGATGGATAAGTTGAATAGCCTTAGGGTATAATCAACGACAATTGGATTGGTCGAGAACCAATTCCCGTTAAAAGAATGGAAGCTCAGCCGGAAAAGTAATTTATAAGGATCAATGATGATTGCGTGTATTCGCAAACATATTGAGTCAACAGACTCAAAATGATAATGACAAGGAATGTCATTAAGACTACGAGAGTTATGGGATTAACCATAATGCAAGCAAGCAAGAATTTCAAGAGCCAAAGGCTCCAGAGGATTTTCGGAAGATCGAATATTATTTTTGAAGACTTTTGTGAAACACAAGAACAACTGGGGATGAGCGGATACTCGGCAAGTGCGGCGATTTATTTGAAGGGGTATTCATGTGGCAAAGAACTGCTAGGCAGTAGGCACGAAGTATTCTCGGAACAATAGAGAAAACTTCGGGTATCTTGTAATAACAAGAACAATGGGGAATGATCGTAAGAATGGCAAGTGTAAGAAGTTATCCGTAAGGATTTATCGGTGGTCGGGAATAGCAAAAGTGATGGGCACGAAGTCTCGAGAGAATATCAAAGAGTATCTCCGAAATCTTCTGGTGCAGTCGGTGACCATCTGGACTAAAGGGGCTCTCCGGGAGAAAGTATTTTCGAGGACCTAAAGTTAGATTTTTTTGTAAACTTCATTTAACCCGAATAGAGGAGAGATCAGAGTCCCAGAGTAAAGGTCGAGGAGTAAAAGATCCTACTACCACCCAATGGCGACGTGTGCCCGTAAGATACACAGCCATGTTAGTAAAAGTTTTGCAATGTCTAGACTCGACTTCGGCCAAGGAGTTGGAAGGGGGATTCCTACAGGCAGTCGGCTCTGATACCAACTTGTGACGCCCCTGATTCAATCGTACACTAATCATGCACGCAAATGTGTACGATCAAGATCAGGGACTCACGGGAAGATATCACAACACAACTCTACAAATAAAATAAGTCATACAAGCATCATAATACAAGCCAGGGGCCTCGAGGGCTCGAATACAAGTGCTCGATCATAGACGAGTCAGCGGAAGCAACAATATCTGAGTACAGACATAAGTTAAACAAGTTTGCCTTAAGAAGGCTAGCACAAACTGGGATACAGATCGAAAGAGGCGCAGGCCTCCTGCCTGGGATCCTCCTAACTACTCCAGGTCGTCGTCAGCGGGCAGCACGTAGTAGTAGGCACCTCCGGTGTAGTAGGGGTCGTCGTCGACGGTGGCGTCTGGCTCCTGGACTCCAGCATCTGGTTGCGACAACCAGAAAGAAAGGAAAGGGGGAAAAGGGGGGAGAAAGCAACCATGAGTACTCATCCAAAGTACTCGCAAGCAAGGAACTACACTACATATGCATGGGTATATGTGTAAGGAGGCCATATCAGTGGACTGAACTGCAGAATGCCAGAATAAGAGGGGGATAGCTAATCCTATCGAAGACTACGCTTCTGGCAGCCTCCGCCTTGCAGCATGTAGAATAAAGTAGATTGAAGTCCTCCAAGTAGCATCTCCAAGTAACATCTCCAAATAGCATCTCATAGCATAATCCTACCCGGCGATCCCCTCCTCATATCCCTGAGGTAGAGCGACCACCGGTTGTATCTGGCACTTGGAAGGGTGTGTTTTATTAAGTATCCGGTTCTAGTTGTCATAAGGTCAAGGTACAACTCCAAGTCGTCCTGTTACCGAAGATCACGGCTATTCGAATAGATTAACTTCCCTGCAGGGGTGCACCACATAACCCAACACGCTTGATCCCATTTGGCCGGACACACTTTCCTGGGTCATGCCCGGCCGCGGAAGATCAACACGTCGCAACCCCACCTAGGCACAACAGAGAGGCCAGCACGCCGGTCTAAACCTAAGCGCACAGGGGTCTGGGCCCATCGCCCATAGCACACCTGCACGTTGCGAGGGCGGCCGAAAGCAGACCTAGCCTAGTGGCGTTCCAGTCCAATTCGGCGTGCGCCACTCCGTCGCTGACGTCTGAAGTGCTTCGGCTGATACCACGACGTCGGGATACCCATAACTACTCCCACGTAGATGGTTAGTGCGTATAGGCTCGTAGCCAGACTCAGATCAAATACCAAGATCTCGTTAAGCGTGTTAAGTGTCCGCGAACGCCGAACAGGGCCAGGCCCACCTGTCTCCTAGGTGGTCTCAACCTGCCCTGTCGCTCCGCCACAAAGTAACAGTCGAGGGCCGTCGGGAACCCAGGCCCACCTCTACCGGGATGGAGCCACCTGTCCTTTCAGCCCCCTCGTCAGAATCACTTGCGGGTACTCAATGAGCTGACCCGACTTTAGTCACCATCTGTATAGTATGTATGTATAGTATATACCCGTGATCACCTCCCAAGTGATCACGGCCCGATAGTATAGCAAGGCAGACTGACAAGAATGTAAGGCCAATGATGATAGACTAGCATCCTATACTAAGCATTTAGGATTGCAGGTAAGGTATCAACAGATGTAGCGACAATGTCAGGCTATGCATCAGAATAGGATTAACGGAAAGCAGTAACATGCTACACTACTCTAATGCAAGCAGTATAGAGAAGAGTAGGCGATATCTGGTGATCAAGGGGGGGGGCTTGCCTGGTTGCTCAGACAAGGAGGGGTCGTCGATGACGTAGTCGTACTCGGTGGCATCAGCGTCGGTCTCGTAGTCTACCGGAGAGAAGAGGGGGAAGAAATAATGAATACAGAGCAAACAAAGCATCACAAAATATAACAAGGCAATACGCGGTGTTCGGTGTGCCCTAACGCGGTAGTAGGTGATACCGGTGAAGGGGGGAAAACATCCGGGAAAGTATTCCCGGTGTTTCGTGTTTTCGGGCAGAGGAGCCGGAGGGGGAAAGTTGCGGGTTCGATAGGTTAGAGGGGTGTGGCGGACGAACGGACTGCGTATCCGGAATCGTCACGTCGTTCTGAGCAACTTTCATGTAGAAAGTATTTTAATCCGAGTTACGGATTAAAAGATATGATTTTTTCAAAAAATTTAACAATTTTGGAATTTAATTATTTATTTAATTAATTCGAAAAAATGTATTTATGACGTCAGCATGATGTCATGCTGACGTCAGCAGTCAACAGGGGTTGACTGAGTCAACCCTGACAGGTGGGTCCCGTTCGTCATACACTGTTAACTAATTAACCTAATTAAGTTTAATTAACAGTAGTTAATTAGGTTAATTAGTTATTAGGTTAATTAACCAGGATTAATTAACTTAATTAATTACTTGATTAATTAGTTAATTAATTAATAATTTTATTAAATCATTTCTTTATTTTATTAATTTTTTTTATTATTTTTTTAATTCCCTTTTTTTGTTTTTGGGGGGTGGGGCCCGTTTGTCTGTGGCACAGAGGCCAAACGGGCGCTGGCAAACGGGTGCGGGCACCAGCCCGCTCGGTGGCTGGGGCGTGCGGGCGCCCGAGCGAAGGCCGGGCCTGGGCGGCAGTGGGCATGCGGGGGAGGCGCGGCCCGGGGCGCGTGGCCAAGGCAGAGCCTTGCCGTTGCCGGAGCTGGGCGTGGCGCGATGGGCGCTGTCAGGAGAGGCCGGAGGAGGCCACGGCGACGGGCGCGCGCGGAGGAGCTCGTCGGGGCAGTCGGGAGCGGCGACTTGCAACAGAGAGGGGGAGAGGGGCACCGGGAGGCGTGGTCCCGAGCGCGGCGAGGGCGGGTGGTGCGGCGACGGAGCCGCGGCGGAGGGGCGCCGGACGTGAGGGCCGCCACGGGCGCGGCTGGCGCAGTTGACCGGCGCGAGCAAGGACGGCAAAACGCCGGCGAGCTAGGGAGAGGCCACGGCCGTGTGCGAGCGCGGCGGGCATAGGGGAACGGAGGCCGAGGGCCTCACCGGGCTTTGTAGGGACTAGGGCAGCGGGCGCGGTGGAGGTCGGGGTGGCCGGAGTAGCGCGAGGGAGAGGTGAGGAGGCGAAGCGATGACGGCGGTGAGGAGCAGCGCCGAGGCTCGGGGCGCCGCGGGGCCGAGCCCCCCCGATTTAGCTCGGGTCGAGGGGGCAGGCGCCTGTGCTGCAGACGTCGAAGAGCGTCGGGGGAGCGATCCGGCGAGGGTCGCCGGCGTGGTGTCGATCCGGGCGGCGCTGGCGTCGGGGGCGATGTCGCCGGGGGGGGGGCGTTCCCCTCGATCCGATCTGGATCGGGGAGGAGGGGGGGAGAGCGACTGGGGGGAGGGGGCGAGTGGTTGACGGGGTTAGGGTTAGTGGGGGGGTGGGGTGGCCTAATAGGCCTGGGGAGGTGCGGGGTGCGCCGGCGTGGTCGGCTGAGCCGACTGGGCCAAGGGGCCCAGTGGGGGGGGGCTTGTGGCCTGCTGGGCCGAAGCCCAGGGGCAAGGGGGGGTTCTCCTTTTCTTTTTCTTTTTTTTTTGGTTTTGTTTTCTGTTTTCTTTTCTTTATCTATTTTCTTTTAATTTCTGTTTTATAAAATATAAATACAACTCCTAATTTAATGTTATAATTTATTCTACTGCCCCAAAAGTTTGACACCTAATTAAAACAGTTTGCATTATTATTATTTTTAAAAGGCATTTAATTAATTGTCATAGTTGCTATTTTAATTAGTTTAGAGCCTTTAAACATTTTTTAAAAATGTGGTTTCACCTCCATAATTACCATTGTATTATTTGGTTCACTCCGAACATTTTAGTTTTAATATTTGAAAACTTTTATTGTTTGCCTATTTTTGAATTTGAACTTGAATTGGTTTCGAACTAACTCGAGATTAGCAACTATAAACGAGGTGACGTGGCACCATTAGCAGAGGATCACTGTAGCTTAATTACCCGGGCGTCACAGAAGACAACCCACTCCAGCAAGATCCAGCACAGGAGGAGGGGGACGCCAGCCCTCATGAGAGAGCGGCCGAAGAAGAGGTAGAGGACTATATGCCTCCCTCCGGAGACGAGGCAAGCCTCGACGACGACGAATTCGTCGTACCTGAGGATCCCGTCGAACAGGAGCATTTCAAACGCAGGCTTATGGCCACGGCAAACAGCCTCAAGAAAAAGCAGCAGCAACCTAGAGCTGATCAAGATCTGCTAGCCGACAGATGGACCGAAGTCCTCGCGGCCGAAGAACATGAACTCGAACGCCCCTCCAAAAGCTACCCCAAACGTAAGCTGCTCCCCCGATTAGAGGTGGAGGCATATGATCCCGCTTCAGCAGGAGACAATACGGCTGATCGACCACCCCGTGGTCGCGACAGAGAGGCCTCAAGGCCCTTCACTAGACCCGTACCTCGACATTGCTCGAAAAGCACAAGGCCACAGGGGAACACTCCGGACCTGCACGACATATTGGAGGATAAGGCAAGACAATCAAGATCGATCTATGGATCATGTGGGCGCCCCACGGTACGTGACGATCACCGTCACCCCAGACACAGTAAGTCCGGCCGGGTCGAACACAATAGACAAAGCTCTTTTGAGCTCCGTCGCGATATTGCCCGGTACAGAGGCGCCGCACACCCACTGTGCTTCACAGATGAGGTAATGGATCATCAAATCCCAGAAGGGTTTAAACCCGTCAATATTGAATCCTATGATGGCACAACAGACCCCGCGGTCTGGATCGAGGATTATCTCCTCCACATCCACATGGCCCGCGGAGACGATCTCCACGCCATCAAATATCTCCCACTCAAACTTAAAGGACCAGCCCGGCACTGGCTTAACAGCTTGCCAGCAGAGTCAATCGGGAGTTGGGAGGACCTGGAAGCCGCATTCCTCGATAACTTCCAAGGCACGTACGTGCGACCACCAGATGCAGATGACCTAAGCCACATAATTCAGCAGCCAGACGAATCGGCCAGACAATTCTGGACACGGTTCTTAACCAAGAAAAACCAAATCGTCGACTGTCCGGATGCCGAGGCCCTCGCGGCCTTCAAGCACAACATCCGCGACGAGTGGCTTGCCCGGCACCTGGGACAGGAAAAGCCGAAATCCATGGCAGCCCTTACATCACTCATGACCCGCTTCTGTGCGGGTGAGGACAGCTGGCTAGCACGCAGCAACAACCTCAACAAAAATTCTGGCAGTCCGGATATCAAGGACCGTAGTGGCAGGTCGCGTCGCTACAAAAACAAACGCCGCATTAACGGCGATAATAGTGAGGATACGGCAGTCAATGCCGGATTCAGAGGCTCTAAACCCGGTCAACAGAAAAAGCCATTCAAAAGAACAACTCAGGGTCCGTCCAATTTGGACCGAATTCTCGACCGCTTGTGCCAGATACATGGCACCCCTGAAAAGCCAGCTAACCACACCAATAGGGACTGTTGGGTGTTCAAGCAGGCAGGCAAGTTAATTGCCGAAAACAGCGACAAGGGGCTACATAGCGACGACGAGGAAGAGACCCGACCGCCGAACAATAGAGGACAGAAGGGTTTCCCCCCACAGGTGCGGACGGTGAACATGATATATGCCACGCACATACCCAAAAGGGAGCGGAAGCGTGCACTCAGGGATGTATACGCGATGGAGCCAGTTGCCCCGAAGTTCAATCCATGGTCCTCTTGCCCGATCACCTTTGACCGAAGGGACCACCCCACCAGCATTCGCCATGGTGGGTTCGCCGCATTGGTTCTAGACCCAATCGTCGATGGATTTCATCTCACCAGAGTCCTGATGGACGGCGGTAGCAGCCTAAACCTGCTTTATCAGGACACGGTGCGCAAAATGGGCATAGACCCCTCAAGGATTAAACCTACCAAGACGACCTTTAAAGGCGTCATACCAGGTGTAGAAGCCAATTGTACAGGCTCAGTTACACTGGAAGTGGTCTTCGGATCCCCGGATAACTTCCGAAGCGAGGAGTTAATCTTCGACATAGTCCCGTTCCGCAGCGGCTATCATGCCTTGCTCGGATGTACCGCGTTCGCAAAGTTCAACGCGGTGCCGCACTACGCATACCTCAAGCTCAAGATGCCAGGCCCTAGAGGAGTCATCACGGTCAACGGAAACACTGAACGCTCCCTCCGAACGGAGGAACATACAGCGGCTCTCGCGGCAGAAGTACAAAGCAGCCTTTTAAGGCAATTCTCGAGTCCGGCTGCTAAGCGGCCGGACACAGCTAAGCGTGCCCGGTGTAACCTACAACACGACCACCTGGCGCGTTCCGAGCACGCGTAGCAGTGCGGCCCCAACCCCAGCCCCTGTACAACATTCAGACAGACCCTTCGCGTACTCCATTACGCTCTGAAGATACCATGGGCATGGGGCAAGGGGCTCGACCACGATAAGCCCAGACTGCGGCTCAACCGCACCAGGGGCTCTTAAGTGTGTCGTTTCTTTTCCTTTTATTTTTTACCCACAGGACTCCGTTCGTCAGAGGCCCTGTCCGGCAGCAGACATGCCGAACCCACGATACAACAGCCAGGGAAGGAGAAAGGCTACAACGAAAATCCAGGTGGTCTCCATTATGAGCATTAAATCTGTTTTATGCATTATTCCGTAGCCTACCCCTGGAGGGGGACATGTTAAACAGTCTCATCCCTTGCTTACCGCACCACTTGTATCGTCCTGCACTTACAGCAGTTTTTATTTGAATAAAGCAATGCAGCACATTTTTGCTTCTAATTGCATTTCTTTCTTACACATATGTTCATCCATGACATGTTGCATCCGTACGTTTTGGTACGGCTAAATACACCAGGGGCTTATGTTTCCCGCGTTATGGTGTGATAAGTCCGAACACTTTCACAAGTGCGGCACCCCGAACTTATAGCATTATATGCATCGGCTCCGAATCATGTTCTTGGGTCAATAGTTGGGTTTGCCCGGCTCCCATGTTTTGGTACCTTACGTTCCGTTTTATCGGCTAAGGTAGCACTGGGAGAACCACTGCGATTGCGCCCCAGTTGAGCTGGGTTAACGCCTCAGTGGAGAAAGCTAAAACTGACCGTCATGATGAGGCGAGAGCTGGTCGCTGTTCGAGAGGTTCTTTGCGAGTCCCTAAAGACTTATGCCGCTTCGAGCGAGGAGCCGGATTCTGTCCGGTCAAGGCGTGGATAGCGCCCCAAATTCGGCCTTCCGAAAACTAGGGGCTTCGCCGAAATTTAAAATTATAGAATTCTATGGCTAAGTGAGAGTGTTCAAGCATTATAAGTCCGGTTGCCTTGTTCGTTGTGTTGAGCGCCTCCCTAGATGGACCCAAAAATGGGAACAAGAGCGCTCGAGTTTATCCCGAACACCCCAGCACTCGTGGCATGGGGGCTGAAGCCGACGACTTGCCATCTCTCAGATTTGATAAACAGCCGCACAGAAGGTAATATTTTAAATTAACAAGCGTTGCTTAGCGCATATGAACCAAGTTTTCAGCGCACAGGATAACAAAATGCGAGTCTACTCAAATATTACATCTTTGGAGCACTCACCCGCAATAGTGCGGGCGCCCTTCAGCACACTCCTATAATACATCTCGGGCGTGCGATGCTCCTTGCCCTCTGGTGGGGGGTCCGTCACAAGCTTCTGGGCATCCATCTTGCCCCAGTGCACCTTTGCGCGGGCAAGGGCCCGACGCGCACCCTCGATACAGGCGGAGTGCTTGATAACTTCAACCCACGGGCACGCGTCCACCAACCGCCGCACCAGGCCGAAGTAGCTCCCAGGCATAGCCTCCTTAGGCCACAGCCGAACTATGAGGCCCTTCATGGCCTGTTCGGCCGCCTTGTGGAGCTCGACCAGCTGCTTCAGCTGGTCGCTAAGGGGCACCGGATGTCCGGCCTCAGCATACTGAGACCAGAAGACCTTCTCCGTTGAGCTCCCCTCCTCGGCCCGGTAGAATGCGGCAGCATCGGACACGCTGCGGGGAAGATCTGCGAACGCCCCTGGAGAGCTCCGAATTCGGGTAAGCAACAGGTAATTAACACTCACATGCTTACTTTGCATGAAAAATGCCTTACCCGCTGCTATTTTCTTCACCGCCTCTATCTCCTGGAGGGCCTTGTAGGCTTCGGCCTTAGCGGCTTTGGCACTCTCAAGAGCCGTTGCAAGCTCAGACTCTCGAGTCTTCGAGTCACGCTCCAGGCTCTCGTGTTTCTTCACGAGATCCTGGAGCTCTTGCTGTACCTCCGCCACCCGCGCCTCCTGTTTCTCTCGCTCGGTGCGCTCCGCAGCCGCATTGCGTTCGGCCGCGGCCACCGCCTCCTTCAGGGTCGCCACCTCGTCAGTGGCCCCTGCAATACCCCAGTTATCCTTGTCATTTTTCTTGCAACCAAATCCTTTTCTGTAAGGTACAATTTTCATAAGGTATTACTCACCTTCTTTTTCCTCGAGCTGCTTCTTGGCATGGCCGAGCTCGTTCTCGGACCGCTCGAGGTTTTCCTTCAAAGTTTCGACCTCCGCAGTCAGTGCGGCAGAGGTCAGCAGCACAGCCTGCAATCCCATATTGACATATTTTCATGACTCCTGCGTTTATCTTTCTAAAGATCCTCAGTCCGGCTTTTCTTTCCGAACACCGAACCGAGCATCAGGGGCTACTGTCTATGTGATACCATTTTACATATATTGAAATTCTTACCTCAAAGCCTGTTAGAAGGCTGCTGCAGGCTTCGGTCAGCCCGCTCTTGGCGAGCTGAACCTTCTGAATCACCGCACTCATAACAGTGCGGTGTTCCTCTTTGATGGAGGCGCCGTTGAGCGCCTCCAGCAAATTATCCGGCACCTCCGGTTGGACGGAGGCAGCCGGCGTCGCGGTCTTGCCCTTCTTCCGAAGGGGTCGCCCGCCGGACTCCGGAGCCACTATGGGTTCCGGGGCTGAGTCCGGTGCAAAGTCCGGGAGGTTGTCCTGCGACACCTCCGGGGCCCTCTCCTCCTGGTGGGTCCCTTCCTGGGATCCCACCTCGGCATCGTCCGCATCACGGGGGGTGGAGGCAGTCGGAAGAGAATCCATATCCGACGCCCTTAAGGACCCGCTCGACGAAGTGGGGAGATCATCCTTAGGCGGACTGCAGGGTTGTATGCGGCATTAGAAAGACATAATGTGACGGAAAACGAAAACCTTGAAGTTATTCGGGAGTTCGGATACTTACGATCTCGCCAGGGGCTTGGCCCTTGGAGGCCAGTCCTCGTCGTCATCACTGGCGTTGGCGGAACAGTCCGGGGGAAGAGTTTTTCCCCTCTTGGACCCTTCGGCCTCCCTTGTTGGGGAGGCCTTCCTTTTCTTCCCTCCCCCCGCTGGGGGAGAGGCTTTCTTCTTCTCCTCCTCGCCTTGGTGGGAGGAGTCGGCCTCGGATTCATCGTCCGATAGCACCTGAAAACGGGAACTCTTCCGAGTCCCCGTGGCCTTCTTCTTGGCCTTCTTCTCCGGCACCACGTGGGGTGCCGGAGCCAGCAGCCCCGTTAGGCGGGCGTCAGCTGGGTCCTCTGGCAATGGGGCCGGACAGATAGCCTGTGCGGCCTTCTTCAGCCAGCCCTGTCAAAGGAAAGGGAGTTTAGATCCCGCATAGAGTTAAACTATGAATAACAAGCGTCCCGTAAAGGACAATATCACTTACCTCGTCAGCTGGACGCTGCGAGCTGAATCCGCGATCTTCGGTAGCGGATGCGGGAGCCTCGGCGCCCTTGAACAGCACCTTCCAGACCTCTTCGTACGTAGTGTCGAAGAGCCCATTCAAAGTCTGGTGCTGCGCCGGATCGAACTCCCACATATTGAAGCCCCGTCGTTGGCACGGGAGAATCTGGCGGATGAGCATGACCTGGACTACGTTGACAAGCTTAAGCTTCTTGTCCACCAGCTTTTGGACGCAGGCTTGGAGTCCGGTCAGCTCCTCCGAATCGCCCCAAATCCGGCCGCTCTCTTTCCAGGAGGTGAGCCGTGTGGGGATGCCGGATCTGAATTCGGGGGCCGCTGCCCATTCGGGATCACGCGGCTCGGTGATGTAGAACCACCCCGATTGCCACCCCTTGATGGTTTCCACAAAGGTGCCCTCCAGCCACGTAACGTGGGACATCCTGCCCACCATGGCGCCTCCGCACTCCGCTTGGCTGCCCTTCACAACCTTCGGCTTGACACTGAAGGTCTTGAGCCACAAGCCGAAGTGGGGCTGGATGCAGAGGAAGGCCTCGCACACGACGATAAACGCCGAGATGTTGAGAATAAAATTCGGGGCCAGATCATGGAAATCTAGGCCGTAATAGAACATGAGAACCCGGACAAAGGGATGAAGTGGGAAGCCTAGTCCGCGGAGGAAATGGGGAAGGAATACTACCCTCTCATGGGGCCTAGGGGTGGGGATGAGCTCTCCCTCCTTGGGGAGCCGATGCGCGATGTCGCTGGACAAGTATCCGGTGCTGCGCAGCTTCTGGATATGCCCCTCCGTGACCGAAGAGGCCATCCACTTGCCTCCCGCTCCAAACATATTTGGAGGAGGTTGAGGTGAGATGTGCGGGCTTGGGCGCTAGAGCTCGAGTTCGCAGAGATGGATAAGCCAAGGAGGAAGAAGGGCAGGTAAAAGGGTTGGATCTTTATCCCCTTATATGGATGGACAGAAACACGCGTCCCCACCGGCCTGGTAAAACTTGCTTATCCCCCAAGCGTCACGATTGATGGCGCGGTTGGGTTACCCACGTCCGTATTGTTGGGAATCCCAGAATAAGGGGAACACGATCTCTGCTTCGACAGGACGTGCCAAGGAAACCGCTTCGCTAAACGCGCTGAAGTGGTACAATAAAAACGTTTCAAATAAAGGCTTGGTTGTGGTGTGACGTCACGCCACGGAATACGTCAGCAGATTGAACTTGTGTGAATATTATTCTCTCTATGGTGGTATGTGGAATTTATTTTGCAGAGCCGGACACTATCCTGGTGTTCACAATCTTCTATATTTTATTCGGAGGAGGAACCCGCCTTGCAATGCCGAAGACAATATGCGCGCCGGACTCGTCATCATTGAAGCCTGGTTCAGGGGCTACTGAGGGAGTTCCGGACTAGGGGGTGTCCGGATAGCCGAACTATCATCATCGGCCGGACTCCAAGACTATGAAGATACAAGATTGAAGACTTCGTCCCGTGTCCGGATGGGACTTTCCTTGGCGTGGAAGGCAAGCTTGGCGATACGGATATGTAGATCTCCTACCATTGTAACCGACTCTGTGTAACCCTAGCCCTCTCCGGTGTCTATATAAACCGGATGGCTTTAGTCCATAGGACGAACAACAATCATACCATAGGCTAGCTTCTAGGGTTTAGCCTCCTTGATCTCGTGGTAGATCTACTCTTGTAACCCACATCATCAATATTAATCAAGCAGGACGTAGGGTTTACCTCCATCAAGAGGGCCCGAACCTGGGTAAAAACATTGTGTCCCTCGTCTCCTGTTACCATCCGCCTAGACGCACAGTTCGGGACCCCCTACCCGAGATCCGCCAGTTTTGACACCGACAGGTACTACCTCAACTACTTCCCAAAACCCACATATTAATCGGATCCTAATCATGCAATTGTTTGAGGATTGATCTAATGCATAAAAACTGGGTAGTAAAGAGGTATGATCAAAGTGTTACTTGCCTTGCTGATGATCCGTGAAACCTAGGGATTCGAAGTAGCAAGCGGCGCAATCCGGGTACTCTATCGCAAGCAAACAGACAAATAAGCATACAATAAGTACACCTATAATGCACAAGTAAAACTGCAATAAGAGATCTAACCAGAAAGTTCAACTTAAGAACTCCGGTTGGCAAAAAAAATCAAATAAAACGAAGCAACGAAAATCAAACTGCGAAAGAAACAAGCTTTGCTTACTAATCTGGGCCTAAGTCAAGTTTTATAGAGGCAAAAACTTGTTTGAGTAGATTAAACGGAAAGAGGGTTTCGAGACAAAACTATAGGCGCTTGAATCGCCTGATTCCGATAAACGAGTGAAAAGATAAACTGAAACAAAAATCGGATCGGAAATCGCGATCGGAATAATCGCGGAATAATCCGAGAAAAAGAAAAACTAACGAATAGATTAATAAACGGACGTTCGTTAACTGGAACAAAATGGCGAAGAACGTTCGTTAAAACGAACGAACGGGCGAACGCTTGCTAATTAAATAAACCCTAAAAAACCGATCAAAAAAAACAAAACTAGGGTTTTCCTTTAAAAAAACCGAAGTGGTTTTCTAAAAAAACCCAGTCCGGAAGCGGCTGTTCATGCGGTACCTCCGGCGAGGCTCTCAGGTGGGGCGGGGCGGCTCCGGCGGGGTGGCGGCGGTAGGCGGCGGCGGGGCGGGGCGGGGCGGCTCCAGCGGCGGGCAAGTGCGGCGGCGGCGGCGGCGGCTTGGGGCTCCCTAGGGGGCCCCGGGCTGGGAATTTAAAGGGGGAGGGGGGGTGCGGCGGCTTGGGGGAGGGGGCAAGGCGGTGGCGGTGGGAGGCGGAGTCCGGCTCGGACTTTGCGGCGGCGGCGCGCAGGGAAGGCGGCGGCGGCGGCGGGCCGGCCTGGCTCGGCTGGGCTTCAGCCCAGTTGGGCGTGCGCGTTTTTTAAACAATGTCGCCGAATAGAAATAAAATTCTAGAAAAAGAAATAAAAATCTAAAAATACCAAAATAAATTTTCATCGTCCAAATAAAATATTTAGAACAAGATGAACATTTTCTTGGCCCTAAAATGTAGTTTTGAAAAACGTGCAATTTTTTCTAAATTCAAATAAAATAGCAAGCTCCAAAATAAAACTTATTTGATTTTTTTATTAAATCCTCAATATTTCTTTAGTTTGGGAAAGTCATATTATTCCTTCTCTCATATTTTATAATTTAAATAATTGAAGATAAAATAAATAAAATCAAATGATCCTATTTTCAAAATTCGAGAAAACTCAAATATGAAAATAACAAAATCCCCAACTCTCTCCGAGGGTCCTTGAGTTGCTTAGAATTTCTAGGATCAAACCCAAAATGCAATAAAATATGATATGCAATGATGAACTAATATATAACATTCCAAATTGAAAATTTGGGATGTTACAGCATCACCCTTTCCTCTTCAAGGAAAACCAACGCAAGCTCAAGACGTAGCATGAAGGATTTCTGGCGCCGGTGCCGGGGAGGTCTTCGCTCAAGTCAAGACATACCAAGTACCCATCACAAACTCATCTTCCTCGCATTTACATTATTTGCCATTTGCCTCTCGTTTTCCTCTCCCCCACTTCACGCTTGCCATTTTATTCGCCCTCTCTTGCCCAATCTCCTCTCTCTCTCTTTCTGCTTGCCTTTTTCTATTTGCTTGTGTGTTGGATTACTTGTCGCGATGGTGCAAGATAATACCAAATTGCGTGATTTCTCCAATACCAATAATAATGATTTCCTTAGTACTCCGATTGCTCCTTTTAATGATGTTGAGTCTTGTGAAATCAATACTGCTTTGCTGAATCTTGTTATGAAAGATCAATTCGCCGGCCTTCCTAGTGGAGATGCCGCTACCCACCTAAACAACTTTGTTGATTTGTGTGATATGCAAAAGAAGAAAAATACGGATAATGATATTGTTAAATTGAAGTTATTTCTGTTTTCACTTAGAGATCGTGCTAAAGTTTGGTTTTCGTCTTTGCCTAAGAATAGTATTGATTCTTGGAACAATTGCAAAGATGCTTTTATCTCTAAATATTTTCCTCCCGCTAAGATCATCACTCTTAGGAACGATATTATGAATTTTAAACAACTTGATCATGAGCATGTTTCCAAATCTTGGGAAAGAATGAAATTGATGATTCGCAATTGCCCTACTCATGGTTGGAATTTATGGATGATCATACAAAACTTTTATGCCGGATTGAACTTTGCTTCTAGAAATCTTTTAGATTCGGCCGCGGGAGGCACGTTTATGGAAATCACTTTAGGAGATGATACAGTACTCCTTGATAATATTATGGCTAATTATTTTCAATGGCACACTGAAAAATCTACTAGTAAAAAAGTGCATGTTATAGAAGAAATTAATGTTTTGAGTGGAAAGATGGATGAACTCATGAAATTGTTTGCTACTAAGAGTGCTCCTATTGATCCCAATGATATGCCTTTGTCTACTTTGATTGAGAATAATAATGAATCTATGGATGTGAATTTTGTTGGTAGGAATAGTTTCGGAAACAATGCTTATAGAGGAAAATTTAATCCTAGACCATTCCCTAGTAATTCCTCTAATAATTATGGAAATTCCTACAATAATTCTTATGGTAATTTTAATAAGATGCCCTCTGATTTTGAGAATAGTGTGAAAGAATTTATGATCTCTCAAAAGAATTTTAATGCCTTGCTTGAAGAAAAATTGCTTAAAGTTGATGATTTGGCTAAGAATATTGATAGACTTTCGCTTGATGTTGATTCTCTGAAACTTAGATCTACTCCTCCTAAGCATGATATCAATGAGTCTCTCAAAGCTATGAGAATTTCCATTGATGAGTGCAAAGAAAGAACCACTAGATTGCGTGCTAAGAAAGATTGCTTTGTAAAGGCGTGTTCTTCTAGTTTCCATGAAAATAATTATGAAGATCTTAAAGTTATTGATGTGTCCCCTATTAGATCTTTGTTTTGCAATATGAATCTTAATAATAATGGGACTGGAGATGAGTCAACTTTAGTTAAAAGGCGTCCCAATGATTCGGAGTTTTTTGATCTTGATGCTAAATTTGGTAAAAGTGGGATTGGAGAGGTCAAGACTTTAAATAGCATTCAACCCACTATCTTGGATTTAAAGGAATTTAATTATGATAATTGTTCTTTAGAAGGTTGTATTTCCTTGTTGCAATCCGTTGTGAATTCTCCTCATGCTTATAGTCAAAATAAAGCTTTTACCAAACATATTGTTGATGCCTTGATGCAATCTTTTGATGAAAAACTTAATTTGGAAGTTTCTATACCTAGAAAACTTATGATGAATGGGAACCTACTATAAAGATTAAAATTAAAGATCATGAGTGTTATGCTTTATGTGATTTGGGTGCTAGTGTTTCCACGATTCTGAAAACTTTATGTGATATTGTAGTTTTCCATGATCATGATGATTGCTCTTAAATTTGCACCTTGCGGATTCCACCATTAAAAAGTCAATGGGAATGATCAATGATGTCCTTATTGTTGCAAATATAAATTTGGTGCCTGTAGATTTTATCATTCTTGATATAGATTGCAATCTTTCTTGCCCTATTATTCTTGGCAGACCTTTCCTTAGAACGATTGGTGCGATTATTGATATGAAGGAAGGGAATATTAGATTCCAATTTCCATTAAGGAAAGGCATGGATCACTTTCCAAGAAATAAAATTAAATTGCCTTATGAATGTATCATGCGAGCTACTTATGAATTGAGTGCCAAAGATGGCCCCACTTAAATCTATCCTCGCTTTTATGCCTACCTAGCGGCGTTAAACGATAGCGCTAGTTGGGAGGCAACCCAATTTTATTTGTGTTTTTGTTTTTGCTTATGTTTAGTAATAAATCTTGCATATACCTTCTGTTTATATGTGGTTTCATGTTTTAGTTAGTGTTTGTGCCAAGTAGAACCTATAGGATAACCTATGGTGATAGTTAATTTGATTCTGCTGAAAAACAGAAACTTTGCGCGCACGAAATTAGTTTTGTTAAATCAAAGAAACGTGATTTTGTGTTGATTCTTTTTGATGTAGATAAATAGACAAATTGCCAGGACTTCCTATTTTGGTCGTAATTTTAAAGTTCCAGAAGTATTCGAGGGTTACAGATTGCTACAGACTGTTCTGTTTTTGACAGATTCTGTTTTTCGTGTGTTGTTTGCTTATTTTGATGCATCTATGGCTAGTATTAAGTGGTATGAACCATATATAACTTGGCATACAGTAGGTTTAACACCAATATAAATAAAGCATGAGTTCATTACAGTACCTTATGTGGTGGTTTTGCTTTCTTTCACTAACAGAGCTTATGAGATTTCCTGTTGAGTTTTGTGTTGTGAAGTTTTCAAGTTTTGGGTAAAGATTTGATGGACTATGGAATAAGGAGTGGCAAAATCCTAAGCTTGGGGATGCCCATGGCACCCCAAGATATTCAAGAATAGCCAAAAGCCTAAGCTTGGGGATGCCCCCGGAAAGCATCCCCTCTTTCATCTTCGTTCATTGGTAACTTTACTTGGAGCTATATTTTTATTCGCCATATGGTATGTGTTTTTCTTGGAGTGTCTTGTATGATATTAATTTTTGCTTTTTAGTTTACCACAATCATCCTTGCTGTACAAACCTTTTTGGAGAATCCCACTTGATTGGAATTTATTAGAATACTCTATGTGCTTCACTTATATCTTTTGAGTTAGATAGTTTTTGCTCTAGTGCTTCACTTATATCTTTTAGAGCACGGCGGTGGCTTAATTTTGAAGAAATTGATAGTATCTCATGCTTCACTTATATTATTTTGAGAGTCTTTTAGAATAGCATGGTATTTGCTATGGTTAGAAAATTGGTCCTAGAATGGTAGGCGTCCAAGTTGGGTATAATAAAAACTATCATAGAAAGTGAATTGGATGCTATGATCAATTTGATACTTGATAATTGTTTTGAGATATGAAGGTAGTGATATTAAAAGTCATGCTAGTTGGGTGATTATGAATTTAAAGAATGCTTGTGTTGAAGTTTGTGATTCCCGTAGCATGCACGTATGGTGAACCGCTTTGTGATGAAGTTGGAGCACAATTCTATTTATTGATTGTCTTCCTTATGAGTGGCGGTCGGAGACGAGCGATGGTATTTTCCTACCAATCTACCCCCCTAGGAGCATGCGCGTAATACTTTGTTTTTGATGACTTGTAGATTTTTGCAATAAGTATATGAGTTCTTTTGACTAACATTGAGTCCATGGATTATACGCACTCTGACCCTTCCACCATTGCTAGCCTCTCTTGTGCCGCGCAACTTTCGCTGGTACCATACACCCACCATATACCTTCCTCAAATCAGCCACCATACCTACCTATTATGGCATTTCCATAGCCATTACGAGATATATTGCCATGCAACTTTCCACCATTCCATTTATTATGACACGCATCATCATTGTCATATTGCTCTTTGCATGATCATGTAGTTGACATCGTATTTTTGGCAAGGCCACCTTCATAATTTTCATACATGTCACTCTTGATTCATTGCATATCCCGGTACACCGCCGGAGGCATTCATATAGAGTCATATCTTGTTCTAGTATTAAGCTGTAATCTTGAGTTGTAAGTAAATAAAAGTGTGATGATCTTCATTATTAGAGCATTGTCACAGTGAGGAAAGGATGATGGAGACTATGATTCCCCCACAAGTTGGGATGAGACTTCGGACTTCACCAAAAAATAAAAAAAATAAAGGCCAAAGAAAAAAAGACAGAAAAAAAGAAGAAAACAAAAAAAATAATGAGATAAAAAGAGAGAAGGGACAATGCTACTATCCTTTTACCACACTTGTGTTTCAAAGTAGCACCATGATCTTCATGATAGAGAGTCTCCTATTTTGTCACTTTCATATACTAGTGGGAATTTTTATTATATAACTTGGCTTGTATATTCCAATGATGGGCTTCCTCAAAGTGCCCTAGGTCTTCATGAGCAAGCGAGTTGGATGCACACCCACTTAGTTTCTTTTGTTGAGCTTTCATACATTTATAGGTCTAGTGCGTCCGTTGCATGGCAATCCCTACTCACTCACATTGATATCTATTAATGGGCATCTCCATAGCCCGTTGATACGCCTAGTTGATATGAGACTATTTTCTCCTTTTTTTGTCTTCTCCACAACCACCATTCTGTTCCACATATAGTGCTATGTCCATGGCTCACGCTCATGTATTGCGTGAAAGTTGAAAAAGTTTGAGATTACTAAAGTATGAAACAATTGCTTGGCTTGTCATCGGGGTTGTGCATGATTAAATACTTTGTGTGATGAAGATAGAGCAACAGCCAGACTATATGATTTTGTAGGTGTCGGGTGGTAGGTGCGACATATGCCAACGGATGGCTTATCTGTGTGGGAGCCAGTAAGACATCGCCGGTGCCTGGAAACGGGATGAGGCGAAGACATGCACGCCGGCGTATCTTACCCAGGTTGGGGGCTATTCGTGTAGATAATACCCCTACTCCTGCTCTGCGGGGTCTCCGCATGATCACTAAATCAACAAGAAGCTACAAGAGGCTCCTTGAGCTGTTCGGTGGAAGGAGGAAGAAAGGCAAGGCTAGCTCTCTCCTCTCCTTATAGTGGTGTCTAAAACTCTATGAGATCCACCCTTTGCATGGGTCTCCCGGGGGGGTTATATAGGCCTACCCCCCGGGGGTACAATGGTAATCTGGCTGGGCACGGGCCCTAGCCGTCAGTGTCTATGACCGCCGGCTTCTCCGCCGACTGTTGGGGCCCGCCGACTGCCGGCTCATTGGTCGACAGGCCGGCCCCACCGCTTGGGGGTCTTGTCGAGGGCTGGTTACTGTTGCCTCGCCTCTGATGACGAGGGCTTCATCGACGTAAGCATGGCTACAGTACCGCCGCCTTGCGGACTCTCACTGTAGCCTCACCTCGTCTTGTCTCCTTAATGATGCACGTGCCCCGAGGTGGGGAGCAAGACGGCTATAGGAAGCCGGCCATGCCTCTGGCCGGCTGGGGGAGGCTAGGACGCCTTCAGGCGTCTCTCTGACCGAAGGGGCCCGCCGCCTACGGGCCGTACTAGGGATGGCGTCATGATCATCATGGCAACAGTGCCATGCCGGATGGGGGATGGTTGTCCCGTACGGCATACTGTAGCCATGTGAGCTCCGGGATTCGGAGGTGGCAGGGTCCACTCTTGCCACGCCCCGTCCCATCATCGTTATGGGGGGTGCAGACTTTTAGGGCACGACCCCTGGCTTCCTGCCTGGGGCCGGCCGCTTGGAGTCGGTTCTCTTGGGCCGGCTTCTTGGAGTCGGTCTTTCCATGGCTGGCTTCTTGGAGTCGGCCCTATCGTGGCGTCCCCCAAGAGAGTTTAGGGTCGGGCCATCTTCCGATAGCCGGCCGGTGAGATAGCCGGCCGAAGGAAGGCGACCCCGCATCTTGGGTGCCTCAACGCTCGGTCGGCCCGTTGTTTTTTCTAATGGCCTAAGGGAGCCGGTTAGGCTACCCGTGGTCATTTACTCCGACAGTAGTCCCCGAAGCTAGTTGGGCTTCTTGGCTGAAGGGGGAATCGAGAAGCTCGGCCATCTTCCTACCCCGAAGAGCCGGCAGCTAGGAGCCGGCTTCTCCTATGCGTGCCTTCTCGATGAATTCACCTTGAAATCCGAAGGCGGGAACCAGTTGGCGTGCTAGCCAGGCGGTGGCCTGGCCGCCTGCCGCCTACGCGCCACGTGGCAACCTTCGGCTGGAAGGGCCTGCCAGCCCACGCGCGTGACGGGACGCCGCCATAGGCAGGGGCCCGCCACTTCCATGCCTCGGCCCGCGTGCGGATCTTCTGCGGCCCGAAACGACCGCACGTCTTCCGACGGTGGTTCCCACACGTCGTAAAGGCACGATTATCGCGGGACGTGGGGGAGTGGGCACAGTTAATCCCCTGGCCCCCGGGCCTCGCCTCCTCGGCTTCGCCACACGAGGCTATAAGTAGGGGCGGGGAGGGGGAGCGGTAGTCGTTCACACGCTCGCCCTCGCTCCGCCACTACCTTCTCCTTTCTCTCCTTTGCCGCAGCGGCTCCCTGCGGCGCCACCGTTCACCACTTTCCTTAGCGCTCCACAATCTTGCCGCCACCGCTCCGTGAGTTCCTTGTTGCCGCGCTCTCCATCGCCCTTGCGTCGCCATGGCTCTGACGTCGAGCTCCTGGGACGGCTCCAACGTCCGCGATGACCACATCGACTTCCTCCGCAAGACGCGGTGGTTGCCGAGCGAGGATCTCGTGTGGGTCCGCCTCGCGCTGGCGAGGGAGGTTTTGTTGGGGAACGTAGCAGAAATTCAAAATTTTCCTACGTGTCACCAAGATCTATCTATGGAGAGACCAGCAACGAGTAGAAAGAGAGTGCATCTACATACCCTTGTAGATCGCTAAGCGGAAGCGTTCAAGTGAACGGGGTTGATGGAGTCGTACTCGTCGTGATTCAAATCACCGATGATCCTAGTGCCGAACGGACGGCACCTCCGCGTTCAACACACGTACAGCCCGGTGACGTCTCCCACGCCTTGATCCAGCAAGGAGAGAGGCAGAGGTTGAGGAAGACTCCATCCAGCAGCAGCACAACGGCGTGGTGGTGGTGGAGGAGCGTGGCAATCCTGCAGGGCTTCGCCAAGCACCGCGGGAGAGGAGGAGTACTTGTGAGAGGGGGAGGGCTGCGCCAGAACTTCATGTGTAGCTCCCATGCGCCTCCCCACTATATATAGGGGTGGAGGGGCTGGTTTCTTGCCCTCCAAGTCCATTGGGGCGTTGGCCAAGGTGGGAGGAAAGAAATCTCATTATTTCCTTCCCCACCGATTGTTATCCCCCCTTTTTAGGGATCTTGATCTTATCCCTTCGGGATATGATCTTATTCCTTCTAAGGGGGGATCTTGGTGCACCTTGACCCGGGGTGTGGGGCCTTTCCCCCACTACCCACGTCCATGTGGGTCCCCCCATGCAGGTGGGCCCCACTCCGGAACCTTCTAGAACCTTCCCGGTACAATACCGAAAAATCCCGAACATTTTCCGGTGGCCAAAATAGGACTTCCCATATATAAATCTTTACCTCCGGACCATTCCGGAACTCCTCGTGACGTCCGGGATCTCATCCGGGACTTCGAACAACATTCGGTAACCACATACAAACTTCCTTTATAACCCTAGCGTCATCGAACCTTAAGTGTGTAGACCCTACGGGTTCGGGAGACATGTAGACATGACCGAGACGTTCTCCGGTCAATAACCAACAGCGGGATCTGGATACCCATGATGGCTCCCACATGTTCCATGATGATCTCATCGGATGAACCACGATGTCAAGGACTTAATCAATCCCGTATTCAATTCCCTTTGTCTATCGGTATGTTACTTGCCCGAGATTCGATCGTCGGTATCCAATACCTTGTTCAATCTCGTTACCGGCAAGTCACTTTACTCGTTCCGTAACACATCATCCTGTGATCAACTCCTTGGTCACATTGCGCATATGATGATGTCCTACCGAGTGGGCCCAGAGATACCTCTCCGTTTACACGGAGTGACAAATCCCAGTCTCGATCCGCATAAAACAGTAGATACTTTCGGAGATACCTGTAGTGCACCTTTATAGTCACCCAGTTACGTTGTGACGTTTGATACACCCAAAGCACTCCTACGGTATCCAGGAGTTACACACTCTCATGGTCAAAGGAAGAGATACTTGACATTGGCAAAGCTCTAGCAAACGAACTACACGATCTTTGTGCTAGGCTTAGGATTGGGTCTTGTCCATCACATCATTCTCCTAATGATGTGATCCCGTTATCAACGACATCCAATGTCCATAGCCAGGAAACCATGACTATCTGTTGATCACAACGAGCTAGTCAACTAGAGGCTCACCAGGGACATATTGTGGTCTATGTATTCACACGTGTATTACGATTTCCAGATAATACAGTTATAGCATGAATAAAAGACAATTATCATGAACAAGGAAATATAATAATAATACTTTTATTATTGCCTCTAGGGCATATTTCCAACAGTCTCCCACTTGCACTAGAGTCAATAATCTATTTCACATCGCCATGTGATTAACACTCACAGGTCACATCGCCATGTGACTAATACCCAAGAGTTTACTAGAGTCAGTAGTCTAGTTCACATCACTATGTGATTAACACTCAATGAGTTTTATGTTTGATCATGTTGCTTGTGAGAGAGGTTTTAGTCAACGGGTCTGAACCTTTCAGATCCGTGTGTGCTTTACAAATCTCTATGTCATCTCCTAGATGCAGCTACCACGCTCTATTTGGAGCTATTCCAAACAACTGTTCTACTTGGAGCTATTCTAAATTATTGCTCCATTATATGTATCCGGTCTCTCTACTGAGAGCTATCCGGATAGGTGTCAAGCTTGCATCGTTGTAACCTTTACGACGAACTCTTTTACCACCTCCATAATCGAGAAAATTCCTTAGTCCACTAGTTACTAAGGATAACTTTGACCGCTGTCCTGTGAGCCATTCTTGGATCACTCTTGTACCCCTTGACTGACTCATGGCAAGGCACACTTCAGGTGCGGTACACAGCATAGCATACTGAAGAGCCTACGTCTTAAGCATAGGGGACGACCTTCGTCCTTTCTCTCTATTCTGCCGTGGTCGAGCTTTAAGTCTTAACTTCGTACCTTACAACTCAGGCAAGAACTCCTTCTTTGACTGGTCCATCTTGAACACCTTCAAGATCATGTCAAGGTATGTGCTCATTTGAAAGTATTATTAAGCATTTTGATCTATCCTTATAGATCTTGATGCTCAATGTTCAAGTAGCTTAATCCAGGCTTTCCATTGAAAAACACTTTCAAAATAACCCTACATGCTTTCCAGAAATTCTACGTCATTTCTGATCAACAATATGTCAACAACATATACTCATCAGAAATTCTATAGTGCTCCCACTCACTTCTTTGGAAATACAAGTTTCTCATAAACTTTGTACAAACCAAAAATTTTGATCATCATCAAAGCATACATTCCAACTCCGAGATGCTCACTCCAGTCCTTAGAAGGATTGCTGGAGCTTTGCATACTTATTAGCATCTTTCGGGATTGACAAAACCTTCCGGTTGTATCACATACAACCTTTTCTCATTAAAATCGTCGAGGAAACAATGTTTTGACATCCTATCTGCAAGATTTCATAAATAATGCAGTAATCGCTAATATAATTCCAACAGACTCTTAGCATCGCTACGAGTGAGAAAATCTCATCGTAGTCAACTCCTTGAACTTGTCGGAAAACATCTTAACGACAAGTCGAGCTTTCTTAATGGTGGCATTTACCATCATTGTCCGTCTTCCTTTTGAAATCCATCTGTACTCATTAGCCTTACGACCATCGAGCCGTTCTGCCAAAGTCTACACTTTGTTTTCATACATGGATCCTCTCTCGGATTTTATGGCCTCAAGCCATTTATCGGAATCCGGGCCCACCATCGCTTCTCCATAGCTCGTAGGTTCATTGTTGTCTAGCAACATGACCTTCAAGACAGGATTACGTACCACTCTGAAGTAGTACACATCCTTGTCATCCTACAAGGTTTGGGAGTGACTTGATCTGAAGTTTCATGATCACTATCATAAGCTTCCACTTAAATTGGTGTAGGTGCCACGGGAACAACTTCCTGTGCCCTGCTACACACTGGTTGAAGTGATGGTTCAATAACCTCATCAAGTCTCCACCATCCTCTCACTCAATTCTTTCGAGAGAAACCTTTCCTCGAGAAAGGACCTGATTCAAGAAACAATCCTTTATTGCTTTTGGATCTGAGACAGGAGGTATACCCAACTGTTTTGGGTGTCCTATGAAGATGCATTTATCCGCTTTGGGTTCTAGCTTATCAGCCTAAAACTTTTTCACATAAGCGTCGTAGCCCCAAACTTTTAAGAAACGACAACTTAGGTTTCTCTAAACCATAATTCATACGATGTCATCTCAACGGAATTACGTGGTGCCCTATTTAAAGTGAATGTGGTTGTCTCTAATGCCTAACCCATGAACGATAGTGGTAATTCGATAAGAGACATCATGGTATGCATCATATCCAATAGGGTGCAGTTATGATGTTCGGACACACCATCACACTATGGTGTTCCAGGCGGTATTAATTGCGAAACAATTTCCACAATGTCTTAATTGTGTGCCAAAACTCGTAACTCAGATATTCATCTCTATGATCATATCATAGACATTTTATCCTCTTGTCACAATGATCTGCTACTTCACTCTGAAATTACTTGAACCATTCAATAATTCAGACTTGTGTTTCATCAAGTAAATATACTCAACATTTACTCGAATCATCTGTGAAGTAAGAACATAATGATATTCACTGCATGCCTCAGCACTCATTCGACTGCACACATCAAAATGTGTTACTTCCAACAAGTTGCTATCTTGTTCCATCTTACTGAAAATGAGGCTTTTCAGTCATCTTGCCCATGTGGTATGATTTGCATATCTCAAGTGATTCAAAATCAAGTGAGTCCGAACGATCCATTTGCATGGAGTTTCTTCATGCATATACACCAATAGACATGGTTCGCATGTCTCAAACTTTTCAAAAACGAGTGAGTCCAAAGATCCATCAACATGGAGCTTCTTCATGCGTTTTATACCATTATGACTTACATGGCAGTGCCACAAGTAAGTGGTACTATCATTACTATCTTATATCTTTTGGCATGAAAATGTGTATCACTACGATCGAGATTCAATAAACCATTCCTTTAGGTGCAAGACCATTGAAGGTATTATTCAAAAATAGAGTAACCATTATTCTCCTTAAATGAATAACCGTATTGCGATAGACATAATCCAATCATGTCTATGCTCAACGCAAACACCAATCTCGGTGGTAGAGGGAGCGTGCGATGCTTGATCATATCAACCTTGGAAACACTTCCAACATATATCGTCAGCTCACCTTTAGCTAGTCTCCGTTTATTCCGTAGCTTTTATTTCGAGTTACTAACACTTAGCAACCGAACCGGTATCCAATACCCTGGTGCTACTAGGAGTACTAGTAAAGTACACATTAACATAATGTATATCCAATATACTTCTATCGACCTTGCCAGCCTTCTCATCTACCAAGTATCTAGGGTAATGCTGCTCCAGTGGTTGTTCCCCTTATTACAGAAGCACTTAGTCTCGGGTTTGGGTTCAACCTTGGGTTTCTTCACTAGAGCAGCAGCTGAATTGCCGTTTCATGAAGTATCCCTTTGTTCCCTTGCCCTTCTTGAAACTAGTGGTTTCACCAACCATCAACAATTGATGCTCCTTCTTGATTTCTACTTTCGCGGTGTCAAACATCATGAATATTTCAAGGATCATCATATCTATCCCTGATATGTTATAGTTAATCACGAAGCTCTAGCAGCTTGGTGGCAATGACTTTGGGGAAACATCACTATCTCATCTGGAGGATCAACTCCCACTCGATTCAAGTGATTGTTGTGCTCAGACAATCTAAGCACAAGCTCAACGATTGAGCTTTTCTCCCTTAGTTTGCAGGCTAAGAAAATCATCGGAGGTCTTATACCTCTTGACGTGGGCACGAGCCTGAAATCCCAATTTCAGCCCTCGAAACATCTCATATGTTCCGCGACGTTTCGAAAACGTCTTTGGTGCCTCTACTTAAACCATTTAATTGAACTATCACGTAGTTATCAAAACGTGTATGTCTGATGTTCGCAACATCGACAAACGATGTTGGGTTCAGCACACTGAGTGGTGCATTAAGGACATAAGCTTTCTACTGATCGCATAATCGCTACTATCAACTTTCAACTATATTTTCTCTAGGAACATATCTAAACAGTGGAACTAAAGCGCGAGCTTACGACATAATTTGCAAAAGGTCTTTTGACTATGTTCAGGATAATTAAGTTCATCTTATGAACTCCCACTCAGATAGACATCCCTCTGGTCATCTAAGTGATTACATGATCCGAGTCAACTAGGCCGTGTCCGATCATCACGTGAGACGGACTAGTCATCATCGGTGAACATCTTCATGTTGATCGTATCTGCTATACGACTCATGCTCGACCTTTCGGTCTCCGTGTTCCGAGGCCATGTCTGCACATGCTAGGCTCGTCAAGTTAACCCTAAGTGTTTTCGCTGTGTAAAACTGTCTTACACCCGTTGTATGTGAACGTAAGAATCCATCACACCCGATCATCACGTGGTGCTTAGAAGCGACGAACTGTAGCAACGGTGCACAGTTAGGGGAGAACACTTCTTGAAATTTTGTAAGGGATCATCTTATTTACTACCGTCGTCCTAAGTAAACAAGATGCATAAACATGATAAACATCACATGCAATCAAATAGTGACATGATATGGCCAATATCATTTTGCTCCTTTTGATCTTCATCTTCGGGGCTCCATGATCATCATCGTCACCGGCACGACACCATGATCTCCATCATCATGATCTCCATCATCGTGTCTTCATGAAGTTGTCACGCCAACGACTACTTCTACTTCTATGACTAACGCGTTTAGCAATAAAGTAAAGTAGTTTACATGGCGTTCTTCAATGACACGCAGGTCATACAATAAATAAAGACAACTCCTATGGCTCCTGCCGGTTGTCATACTCATCGACATGCAAGTCGTGAATCCTATTACAAGAACATGATCAATCTCATACATCACATATCATTCATCACATTCTTCTTGGCCATATCACATCACATAGCATACCCTGCAAAAACAAGTTAGACGTCCTCTAATTGTTGTTGCATGTTTTACGTGGCTGCTATGGGTTTCTAGCAAGAACGTTTCTTACCTACGCAAAACCACAACGTGATATGCCAATTGCTATTTACCCTTCATAAGGACCCTTTTCATCGAATCCGTTCCGACTAAAGTGGGAGAGACTGGCACCCGCTAGCCACCTTATGCACCAAGTGCATGTCAATCGGTGGAACCTGTCTCACGTAAGAGTACGTGTAAGGTCGGTCCGGGCCGCTTCATCCCGCAATACCGTCGAAACAAGATTGGACTAGTAATGGTAAGCATATTGAACAACATCAACGCCCACAACTACTTTGTGTTCTACTCGTGCAAAGAATCTACCCAATAGACCTAGCTCATGATGCCACTGTTGGGGAACGTAGCAGAAATTCAAAATTTTCCTACGTGTCACCAAGATCTATCTATGGAGAGACCAGCAACGAGTAGAAAGAGAGTGCATCTACATACCCTTGTAGATCGCTAAGCGGAAGCGTTCAAGTGAACGGGGTTGATGGAGTCGTACTCGTCGTGATTCAAATCACCGATGATCCTAGTGCCGAACGGACGGCACCTCCGTGTTCAACACACGTACAGCCCGGTGACGTCTCCCACGCCTTGATCCAGCAAGGAGAGAGGCAGAGGTTGAGGAAGACTCCATCCAGCAGCAGCACAACGGCGTGGTGGTGGTGGAGGAGCGTGGCAATCCTGCAGGGCTTCGCCAAGCACCGCGGGAGAGGAGGAGTACTTGTGAGAGGGGGAGGGCTGCGCCAGAACTTCATGTGTAGCTCCCATGCGCCTCCCCACTATATATAGGGGTGGAGGGGCTGGTTTCTTGCCCTCCAAGTCCATTGGGGCGTTGGCCAAGGTGGGAGGAAAGAAATCTCATTATTTCCTTCCCCACCGATTGTTATCCCCCCTTTTTAGGGATCTTGATCTTATCCCTTCGGGATATGATCTTATTCCTTCTAAGGGGGGATCTTGGTGCGCCTTGACCAGGGGTGTGGGGCCTTTCCCCCACTACCCACGTCCATGTGGGTCCCCCCATGCAGGTGGGCCCCACTCCGGAACCTTCTAGAACCTTCCTGGTACAATACCGAAAAATCCCGAACATTTTCCGGTGGCCAAAATAGGACTTCCCATATATAAATCTTTACCTTCGGACCATTCCGGAACTCCTCGTGACATCCGGGATCTCATCCGGGACTTTGAACAACATTCGGTAACCACATACAAACTTCCTTTATAACCCTAGCGTCATCGAACCTTAAGTGTGTAGACCCTACGGGTTCGGGAGACATGTAGACATGACCGAGACGTTCTCCGGTCAATAACCAACAGCGGGATCTGGATACCCATGATGGCTCCCACATGTTCCACGATGATCTCATTGGATGAACCACGATGTCAAGGACTTAATCAATCCCGTATTCAATTCCCTTTGTCTATCGGTATGTTACTTGCCCGAGATTCGATCGTCGGTATCCAATACCTTGTTCAATCTCGTTACCGGCAAGTCACTTTACTCGTTCCGTAACACATCATCCCGTGATCAACTCCTTGGTCACATTGCGCATATGATGATGTCCTACCGAGTGGGCCCAGAGATACCTCTCCGTTTACACGGAGTGACAAATCCCAGTCTCGATCCGCATAAAACAATAGATACTTTCGGAGATACCTGTAGTGCACCTTTATAGTCACCCAGTTACGTTGTGACGTTTGATACACCCAAAGCACTCCTACAGTATCCAGGAGTTACACGCTCTCATGGTCAAAGGAAGAGATACTTGACATTGGCAAAGCTCTAGCAAACGAACTACACGATCTTTGTGCTAGGCTTAGGATTGGGTCTTGTCCATCACATCATTCTCCTAATGATGTGATCCTGTTATCAACGACATCCAATGTCCATAGCCAGGAAACCATGACTATCTGTTGATCACAACGAGCTAGTCAACTAGAGGCTCACCAGGGACATATTGTGGTCTATGTATTCACACGTGTATTACGATTTCCGGATAATACAGTTATAGCATGAATAAAAGACAATTATCATGAACAAGGAAATATAATAATAATACTTTTATTATTGCCTCTAGGGCATATTTCCAACAGGTTTCGCCGGCGCCGGAGGAGGGCGAACGAGTGATCTTCTACTCACACTGCCTGCGCGGCGTCGGTCTTCCTGTGAGCGGCTTCATCCGCTCGTTTCTTGATTTCTACCATATTCAGCCGCACCACCTCACTCCCAACACGGTGGTGCTGTTGTCGGCCTTCGTCACTCTGTGCGAAGGTTTCCTCGGCGTCCTCCCCACCATCAAACTCTGGGGAAGTTCTTCCAATCCAAGCTCGACATGGTCGTTGCAGGCGTGCCGGCTTCATGCGGCGCCTTCATCGCCATCCAGAGATCCGCCACCGACAACCCGTTCCCTCCTATCGCGCTGATCCAGTCGGTGAAGCTCTGGCAGAAGTCCTATTTTTATGTGAAGAACATCACTCTGCACGGCGATTACGTCAACCTGCCGGCTTACGTAGCCGGTCCGCCACCTGGGAGGCAGCCCTCGTGGTCCTTCCAGGCCAGGTCGCTGACGCCGGCTGGAGTTGGTGTCGTCGCCCGGCTTCGGGTGTTGATCCAGTCGGAGCGTCTGACTGGGCCTGCCTTGATAGCCGCCTTCGTCGAGCGCCGGGTACTCCCGCTTCAGGGCCGCCCTCATCTGATCTGCCAAATGAGCGGCCGCTTCGACCCAAGTCGGCTGAGCACCAGGGAGATGCCTCACGACAAGGTATCTTATATGGTGAACTACATCGCCAACTACAAGCTCACCGAGGAGTGGCAGTACGGCAAGAAGCCGTACTCTCGCGCCAACCCCCCGCCTATAGTAAGCTTTCTTTCTTTTCCTCTTTTCTTGTTGCCGAGTTCTCTCTGGCCGGCCTCTGACCAGTCGGCTTGCTTTTTTAATCAGAACCCCCTCCTTCACCCTTCTGCCGGGACCACGGAGGCAGAACGCGAGTTCTCCCCTGACCGCGTGGTGGACGACCTTGATGACCCCGACTTGGGGGCGGCCGCCCTTGAGGACGACGCCGTTGGGGGAGGCGGAGAGACCGGCGGCTCCGAGTTCACCATCGGCTTTGATGACTAGCCTGACAATGACGAGGTCGACCCTATCCCGCGCTGCCAGCCGTCATCTGACCATCAAGGCGCCGGCCCCTCCGGCGGGCCGGCTGCGCGGGGTGGCGCGCAGAAACGCCAGGCGGCGCCGACCCTCTTCGGCGGGCGGCCGAAGAAGCCCAAGGGTTCCACGGCGGCGACCAAGCGGGACAAGGCGGCCGCGAAGGCGGCCCGCTTCCGTAAGGTGGTGAAGCAACCGCAGGCGGTTTCTGCGTAAGTATTGATTCTCACTCGCCTTTCTTTCTTTCCTTCAGTCCGTGTTCTTCTAAGTCTTTCTTGTTTTATTAACCAGGGCTCCGCTCTCTCTTGAGCGGACTACCGCCGCCTCCATAGTCGGCGGGGCCGGACGATCAGGGAGCTCCCGCCGTGTAGACCCTCGCGCCGAGCTCCAAGCAGCAACGGAGCGGAACGCGCGGGAGGCGCGGGAGGAGCGGGAGGCAGAGGAGCGGAGGGCAGCCGCCACCGAGGCGGCTCAGGAGACGATGGCGGAGTCGGCCGAGGCGCAGGCCGCCGTGGCGGCCAAGGCCCAGGCGGAGGCCGAGGCCGCAGAGAGGGCGGCGGAGGCCCTGCGTAGCCAGCCTCCGCAACTCGTCATCCCCCTCCGCACCGTGGCCCCCGAAGTCCCGGTGCCCCCGCCGGAGGAAACCGACCGTGACCTGCCGGCGATTGAGAGGGAGGGGGGCGACGTAGTTGTCCTGGAGGGAGAGGTGATGCCGCCTCCATTGGCCGGAACGGGCCAGGGCGGCCAGCCCGAGGTGCCGCCCGAGCAGCTGGCTGGAGGCAAGCCGACTGCGAGGGCGGATCTTGTGGTCTTGTCACCGACTCATCGGCGTGCGGGGAGGGCGGCCTCAGAGCCGGATCCGCAGAGGGCCGCCAGCTCCAGCTCGTTGTCCCACGACCTGGAGACGGCCAGCGTCAGCTCGTCAGGGTGGACGTCGGGCGGTGGGACAGCCGTGCTGAATGTGGCAGCACAGGATGTCCGGAGCCGGCTTCAGTCTCAGGCCACTCTGCTGAAGCAGTACACCCAAGAATTTCTTGCGACGCAGTCGGCTATTCGGGTGAGTCTTCTTGCTCTTGATTCCTTCCGTGGGGGCGCGTCAGCGCACCCACAGGGTGTAGTCCCGAGTTCCGAGTCGGCTGCTGAGCAGGCGGCTTGGAACTTCCCGGAAAACTTTGATTTAATGATTCGTTCTTGTTCGCTCCTTCGTCCTATTTTGCAGGACAATCACAACCTCCATGCTGCTACCTTTAACCCTAGGCATGGGAGGTGAATCAGAAGGCCGCCGATCTGACGAGAGCCGGCGTGAGTGCTTTTGTTTTTTATCTCATGTGGGGGCGCGTCAGTGCACCCACTGTGTGTAGTCCCCGAGATCCGGGCCGACTGCTGAGCAGTCGGGTCGGATCTTTCTAACGACTTCTTCCTTAACTTCTTCTTCTCCATATCGGCAGGAGCCAATGCCGACTTGAGGCAGCAGCTAGGCGTGGCCCAGACCGCCCTTCGCACCAGGGAGGGCGAGCTCAACGCCTTGGCTCAGGAGCGTGATCGCCTGGCCAAGAAGCTGGCCGACCAGGAGGAGAGCCACAAGGCGGCCCTGAAGGCGGCGCAGGATAGCGAGGCCGCCCTCAAGGCCGAGTATGAGACTGAGGCGGCGAGCTGGGCCGAGACAAGGCAGGCACTGAGCGAAGGCTACAACCGGGTTGAGATTGATTACGGTAGGCCGCCTTCTTCTTCACTTCTTTGCTCGTCCTTGTAATCTGGTTTATCTTCTGATTTGTACTGTTTCTTTCTTATTGTGAAGAGTACTTCCCCGGTTACTCCGTCGCCGCCAACCAAGCCATCGAAGCTCACCGTGAGGCCCGGCGGCAGGCTGGGGTTGAGATTGCACCGGACGCCAACTGGTCGCTTGAAGAGCAGCTTCTGGCGATCCAAGCCCGCCTCCAGCCGGCCTACCGCATGCTCCGCCATCTTCAGCGTGCTGGGAGCGCAGGTGTTGGCTGCCCTCTGGCCCGGTGAGGTGATTCCCCGCACCCCCAGCCGGACTCCCGACTGGCTGGAGGTTGCAGTCGGCCGCCTCGAGGCCTGGAAGGCTTCAACGGCTCGGTCCGGCGCTCGACGGGCACTAGAGTTTGTCTGGGCTTGGTATCCTGGGCTGAACTTGGACCAGCTGCGCACCTGGCGGTAGGAGGCTGACGAGAGCTGGAGGCGATGCGGCCGGCTATCATTTAGCGCGCCTCAGCGATCGCTGACTTCACCGACACCAGCGCCTTTACTCCTGAGGTAAACGAAGACGGCATTGCTCAGCCGGAGGAATGGTTCGGGCTGAACTCGGTCGATGGTGAAGACTCGGCGGAGGAGATTGACTCCAGCGACGAGGGCAAAGAGGAGGAGGAGGGAGACGGCGAAGACGTTGTACCGGATGGTGAAGCAGCCAGCCAGCTTCAGCCTGATCGTGCCTCCAGCAACGAGGCGCGTGCGAATGCACCGCCTGCCGCAGGTGACGATCAAGCCGAGACTCGCCAGCCGGCCACTCCTCCAGCCGACACCACCGTCTCCACCGATCTGCCCGACGCCCCAGTTGCTCCCTTGGCTTGACTCGCCGTTTTTACTTTCCTGCTTGTCACTCTTGAACAGCTTTAGTAACTTTGCGCAATTCCACCCACTGGGGGTGTATTCAAACTTTGTCGAATGCCGGCCCTCTCGAAGGCCTTTTGTGTAAATATAATTATGCATGTGCTTGGCTTCCATTCCTACTTGCTTTTTATCTTTGGGCTGTTTTCCTTTGCCGCCCTCCCTTGGTCGCCGCCTTTCCCAGCCGGACAGCTGCTCTGCAGTCTGTGGCCGGGTAAGGAATTGGCGTCTAGGAGGGCAAGTACTCAAGCTTTCTTAGATTGTAGCAGAGTAAGAAGGGAAGCCGGCTGCGTCGACAACCGGTTGGCGGGGAGGGAAGCCGGCTTGTGTTATGTAAGTTCGTTAGTCCTTAGCCATTTTTCATGTGGGCCTCCTTTTTCGCCTTTAGCTCTTGCCAGTCGGACAGCCGATTCTTCAAGCTATGACTTTCACAAGAGAGGGCTTGGGTGCCGGCACATTACTTGTCTGACTGCAGGTAGAACTTGGACATAACTCAAGGCGGCAAGTCCCCGGGCCGACTAGTCGAACTCAGTGCCGGACAAAAAAAGCGAATGTAGTGGCATAACCATGGTATGATACCCATCATTTATAGATAAAAGAGGGTAGTCCCCGAGTACTCCTCGGGGGGGGGGGGCATTGTCTCGTACTTGCCAGAATCATCTCTCTTGCGTGCCGGAATCTTCGGAGAAGATTGGTGTTCCATGGTCGCTCCGACTCCTTGCCGGAATCATCTCTCTTGCGTGCCTTCAGCTTCTGCGCGTTGATCAGGTAGTAGGAGTCGTTGCCTAGAGCCCGGCTGATGACGAAGGGGCCTTCCCAAGGGGCCAAGAGCTTGTGCTGGCTGGCTGTTCGCTGGATCAGCCGGAGCACAAGGTCACCCTCTTGGAAAGATCTTGACTTGACTCTCCGACTGTGGTAACGGCGTAGACCCTGCTGGTAGATGGCAGACCGGCTGAGGGCTAATAGCCGGCCTTCTTCCAGCAAGTCGACGCCATCTTATCGTGCTTCCTTGGCCTCCGCCTCCGTGTACATGGTGACCCGAGGTGAGTCAAACTCGATGTCAGTTGGGATGACAGCCTCGGCACCATATACAAGGAAGAAAGGGGTGAAGTCGGTTGACTGGTTCGGGGTAGTGCACAGACTCCAGAGGACGGTCGGCAACTCGTCGAGCCAGCAGCCGGCCGAACGCTCCAGCGGCAGGACCAGTCGGGGCTTGATGTCGGAGAGGATGAGGCCGTTTGCTCGCTCGACTTGGCCGTTTGACTGCGGGTGGGGAACGGACGCTAAGTCCAGTCGGATGCCCTGTGTCGCGCAGAAACGTGTCAGTGCTCCCTTGGCAAAACTCGTGCCATTGTCGGTGATGATGCTCTGTGGTACTCCATACTGGGTTGTAATGTCTGCGATGAATGTTACGTCAATCGGCCCATTCAATTTCTTGGTCGGCTTTGCTTCAATCCACTTGGTAAATTTGTCCACGGCGACAAGCAGATCTGTCATGCCACCACGCGTCGTCTTGAATGGGCCCACCATGTCCAGTCCCCAGATGGCAAAAGGCCAGATGAGGGGGATGGTCTTGAGTGCCGAAGCCGAAAGGTGCTACTTGGAGCTGAAGATCTGGCACCCTTTGCAGTGTTTGACTAACTCCTTAGCGTCCTCCAAAGCAGTCGGCCAGAAGAATCCATGGCGGAAAGCTTTGGCGACAAGTGATCTTGAGGCTGCGTGGTGGCCATATTCGCCTTGGAGAATGTCTTCGAGGATTGCTATGCCTTTCTCTGGCTCGACGCAACGCTGGAAGACTCCGGTAACACTGCACCTAACAAGCTCTCGATTCATTATTGTGTATGCTCCGGCTCGGCGTTGGACTTGTCTTGCGAAGATCTCGTCAGTTGGTAGTTCTCCGTTTATCAGGAAGTGTAGGATGGGCTGGGCCCATGATGGAGCTGTGACTTCTTCTATCGCCAAAACGGCTACTGCAACCAGGGCAGGTGGGCTGGGTTGTGGAGAGTTAGAGTCGGCCGCCGCCTTCATTGTCGGTGCAGTCCTCGGGCCAGCTGCAGTAGTCCCCGGGCCGGGTTCGACTATGGCAGTCCCCGAGCCGGCTCCCGAAGTCCCCGAGCCGGCTGCCGAAGTCCCCGAGCCGCCTACTTGGTTCCCGAAGTCGGATCTGACTGCGTCGGGGTCAGGCGACACGAAGATGGAACTGGATTCCGGTGATGGCTTGACAGACGGCTTGAGGAGGCATTGGAGGGCGACGTCGGTTGGTATAGCTTGTCGGGTGGAGCCGATTCGTGCCAGGGCATCTGCTTGCTCATTGTTGGCCGGTGGCACGTGGAGGAACTCGCACCCCTCAAAGTATCCGCTGATTTGCTGAATGAGGAAGCGGTAGCTTGCCATGTTTGCGTCCTTGGCGTCCCAGTCGCCGGATGATTGCTGGACCACCAAGTCCGAGTCGCCATAGCACAGGATCCGACGGATGCCGAGTCCCTTGGCCAGCCGGAGCCCATGTATGAGTGCCTCGTACTCGGCCACATTGTTGGAGGCAGCAAAGTGGATTTGCAATGTGTATCTGAGTTTGTCGCCTTTGGGAGAGGTGAGGACGATGCCAGCTCCCAAGCCGGTGCGCATCTTGGATCCATCGAAGTGCATCCGCCAATGAGTGGAGTCAGGGGCCGGTGGCAGGTACTGGGTATCGACCCAGTGACGAGGAATTTGGCCAATGCTTGGGAATTGATGGCGGTGCGGGGCTGGTAGTAGATCGTGTAAGGAGCCAGCACAATGGCCCATTTCGCCACTCAGCCAGATGCATCTCGGCTGCCTATGATCTCGGCGAGCGGGGCAGTGCATACGACCGTGATGGGATGCTCTTGAAAGTAGGGCTTGAGTTTCTTGGAGGCGAAGTACACACCATAGCACATCTTCTGATAGTGCGGGTAGTTCTGCTTCGAGGTGGACAGTACTTCGCTCAAATAAGTACACCGGCCTCTGGACTAGCTGAGCTCGGCCTTCTTCTGGACGCTGGACCACGATAACTGTGCTGACCACCCGGCTAGTGGCGGCAATGTAGAGGAACATGGGCTCTTTCTCAGTCGGTGCCGCCAAGACAGGCGGCGTGGACAGCATCTTCTTTAGCTCGTGGAAAGCTTGGTCCGCCTGGTCATTCCACTCGAAGTGAGTGGACTTCTTCATGAGTCGGTAGAGGGGGAGAGCTTTCTCTCCAAGCCGGCTGATGAAGCGGTTCAAAGACGCCAGGCATCCAGTGAACTTTTGGACGTCTCGCAGCTTGGTGGGAATCTTCATTCTCTCTATGGCCTTGATCTTCACCGGGTTGCATTCGATGCCGCGTTCGGAAACCAGGAAGCCTAGGAGTTGGCCGGTCGGTACCCCGAACACGCATTTCTCCGGGTTGAGCTTGATCTGAAACCGGCGTAGATTTTCAAAGGTCTCCTTGAGATCTTCTAGCAAGGTGCCACGCTTCACCGTCTTCACCACAATATCGTCTACATAGACGTGGGCATTTCTACCGAGTTGCTTGAGGAGGCATTCTGCATGCAACACTGAAAAGTGGCACCGGCATTTCTCAAGCCGAATGTCATAGTCAGGTAACAGAAAGCTCCGAATGGGGTGATGAAGGCGGTCTTCAGGTAGTAGCCTGAGTAAGCATCCAAGAAACTCAGCAGCTCACATCTGGCTATGGAATCTATCACTTGATCAATCCTTGGCAGAGCAAAAGGATCTTTAGGGAAAGCTTTGTTGAGGCTGGTGTAGTCAATGCACTTGCGCCACTGCTTGTTCTTCTTCAACACCAGGACCGGGTTGGCAAGCCATTCTGGAAAGAACACCTCTCTAATGAAGCCGGCTGCCAGAAGTCGGGCTATCGCTTCTCCGACTACTCTTCTCTTCTCTTCTGATAGGCGGCGCAAGGGCTGCTTGACCGGCTTGGTGTCTGATAGGATGTGTAGCTTGTGCTTGGTGAAATCCTTCAGAAAACCTGACATGTCTTTGGGAGACCATGCGAAGATGTCCCGATTCTCACGGAGGAAATCGACGAGCTCGCTTTCCTATTTGCTATCAAGGCTGGTGCCCATGACAGCGTACCTCTCCGGGTGCTCCGGGTCCAGAGGTATCTTCTTTGTCTCTTTGGCCGGCTGGAAAGAACCTTGAGCATCACATTCCTTGGGGTCGGGGACAGGACTGGCTGCTTGCCAGCGATGTCCATGACTCGATCTAGCATCTTCTTCTCTTCAACAATCACAAGGGACTCGGCCAGCCGGCTGCTAGCTGCCGCACACTCAGAAGACTTCTTGTAGTCTCCGGCTATGGTGATGATGCCCTTGGAACTCGGCATCTTCATCTTGAGGTAGGCATAGTGGGGCACAGCCATAAACTTGGCCAAAGCAGGTCGGCCAAGCAATGCGTGGTACGGGCTCTCCAGATCCACTACCTCAAACCATATTGCTTCTCGGCGGAAATGATCCTTGCTCCCAAAGAGGACATCCATCTTGATCTTGCCGATTGGTGAGCAGGATAGGCCGGGTACAATGCCATGGAACATAGTCCGGCTTGGCATGAGCTGCTTCGGCTTGATGTTGAGCTTCTCCATGGTATCTCGGTACAGTATGTTGACGCTACTCCCGCCATCTATCAGCACGCGGGAGAAACAGGCAGCTCACCTTTCTGTCGCGAGGGTGGCGTCCAAAACCAATGCATAGGAGCCAGGAGACGGCATCAACTCTGGGTGATCGGCATGGCTCCAGCTGATGGGCTTCTCTGACCAGTGCATAAACTCGGGGTTGTTGGAGGCGACTGCGTTGACTTCTTGCTGTTGTCGGCGCCAGCTGCGCTGATCTTTTGTCTGGCTTGTAAAGACGACGTAGGAGGCATGTTCATCGGGGAACTCGTCTTGGATATCTCCGACTATAGGCCGAACGGCCAGCTGCTTTCGGGCAGGAGGCGGCTGTCCTGCAGGTGGAGGCGGCAACAGCCCCTCGCCTTTGGAGATTCGTGTGAGCCAATGACACTTCCGAGTTGTGTGGTTGGACGGCTTCGCGCCGCTGTGGAACTTGCAGGGGGCATCGAGGGTTTGCTCGTAGGAGAAAGCCGGCTGCCAAGCCGGCCTGCCGCCCTTCTGCTTCTTGGGTGCCGGCCGCCCCTCAGGTTGCTCGTCTTCGACTGTGGCCACCTGACGGCTTGTGGAAGTCGGCATAGGGGCCTTGAGCTTGTGATTGTTCTGGTACGGGCGTCAGCTTTATTCTCCAGCCGGCATCTTGGGAGCCGGTGCCAGCACTTCTCCAGAGGCGTCTACCCAGAGCTCAGTCTTCATTGAGGAGTCGGCCGTGGCGTACTTGTCTGCTATGATCAGCAGCTCGTCGAGGGTAACCGGCTTGTCGCAGAGGAGTCGGTGCTTGAGGAGGGTGCCCTCTCTGCACCCGGCGGTGAAGTATTCTATGGCTTGAACCTCGTGCACCCCTTCGCAGGAGTTGCAGAGCACGGCCCAATGCATGAGGTAGTCACGGGTTGATTCATTGGGCCCTTGTACGCACAAGGAGCGCTGTCGGGGCTTGGGGGCCGTTTGTAGGTGCTGGTGAAGTTGCGTATGAAGGATTCCGTGAATTCCAGCCTGTTGTAAGGCTTGAGGCTGTTGAGCCAGGTGCACGCCATGCCTTGGAGCATGAGGGGGGCATATTTCACGGCAACCCGCCTGTTGTCGTTCGCTATGCGGACTGCGGTGGAGTAGACGATCAACCAATCTTCCGGCTTCATGGAGCCGTTGTACTTGGGCGTGTCTCTCGGGAGCGAGAACCCTTTGGGGAAGGGCTCATCGCGGATGCGGGGGCCGAAACAAGGCGGGCCGACATCATCTTCTTCTTCCAGGGCCAAGGATCGCGCAAGGTGGTCGATCCGATGGCGGGCATCATACTCGCCAACTCCCTCGCGGCGACCAAGTCGGCCACTGAGAGTCGGATTCATGACAGGCGGCGGGGTGGGATATCTCTCCCCACGAGACGGGGGATGAGGCGGGTCGCCCCGTCGTTCGACACCTCGAGGGCGGACGTCGGTGTCGCGCTTGATGGTGATTCGAGACCGGCTGTGGCTAGCAGCTGGTTCCTTCTCTTGTCTCGCAGGGGAGCCGCCCGCAGTCGGCATACGCGACATCGCACCGTGCTCTCGACGAGGGGGGCTCCTGGCACGGACGCCGGCTTCGTGCCGCTCTGCGGCCGTCTCAATTAGCTGCTGGATGTGTCTGGTCATGTAGGGGAGCTCGTCGGCCCCCAGTCCGTTTAGCTCATCTACGATCGACTGGGCGGCGCGTAGATTCTCGAGGGGCGTGGCGTAGACTGGGAGGTCCTCTCCCAGCATACTGGCGATGGCCGTGCCACGTTTCTTGACGACGCCGACTCGGCTTGGCCCTTCTGGAGGCGGCGTACCGAAGGCGGCGCGGTCGACTTCGCGCTGGTGGGCCTTAGTGAGGCGCCTCATGGAGGCTATCGTCTGGCCCTCCATAAGGAGAGCAAGTCGGCGTGCCTCCAGCGTCTCGGCGTCAATGTCCGCCAGGATGGGGGCGAACAGATCGTGTAGCGTTGCCTGTAGGGCGTCGCGGGCGTTTTCGTCGGAGGGGACGCCGTGGCTGATGACTAACACCTCAGTGACGGTGCTGCCACCACTGTCGGCTCCAGGAAGAGGGTCATCGAAGATGATCACATTGGTGGGGAAGGTGTCGGGCGACGCCGTGTTGGAGTCGACAACCATCGGGTCGGTGGAGCCAACCGACTCCAAGTCCGCGGTAGACTCGCTGGACACATGGAGTTGGTCGAGGAGTCTGGCGAGGCAGCTCTCAGGGCAGCCTGTGCCCGCGTCGGATGCGGGCTCGTCGGAGATGCACACCTTGCCAAGAAGATCGGCGAGGCAGCTCGCTGCGCAGGCGTCGTTGACGCTTTGCAGCACGTCGAGGCAAGCGCCACCGGGCGTGCTGGGCTGGCTACGCTCACTGGGGAGGAAAGGGGTTCCCGTCCAGAGCAGGTCTCCATACGACGTTGCTCCTGGCCCCACGGTGGGCGCCAAATGTCGGGTGGTAGGTGCGACATATGCCAATGGATGGCTTATCTGTGTGGGAGCCAGTAAGACATCGCCGGTGCCTGGAAACGGGATGAGGCGAAGACATGCACGCCGGCGGATCTTACCCAGGTTGGGGGCTCTCCGTGGAGATAATACCCCTACTCCTGCTCTGCGGGGTCTCCGCATGATCACTAGATCAACAAGAAGCTACAAGAGGCTCCTTGAGCTGTTCGGTGGAAGGAGGAAGAAAGGCAAGGCTAGCTCTCTCCTCTCCCTATAGTGGTGTCTAAAACTCTATGAGATCCACCCTTTGCATGGGTGTCCCGAGGGGTTTATATAGGCCTACCCCCAGGGGTACAATGGTAATCCGGCTGGGCGCGGGCCCTAGCCGTCAGTGTCTATGACCGCCGGCTTCTCCGCCGACTTCTGGGGCCCGCCGACTGGTGGGTCCCGCCGGCTACTGGCTCATTGGTCGACAGGCCGGCCCCACCGCTTGGGGGTCTTGTCGGGGGCTGGTTACTGTTGCCTCGCCTCTGATGACGAGGGCTTTGTCGAGGTAAGCATGGCTACAGTACCGCCGCCTTGCGGACTCTCACTGTAGCCTCACCTCGTCTTGTCTCCTTAATGATGCGCGCGACCCGAGGTGGGAAGCAAGCCAGCTATAGGAAGCCGGCCATGCCTCAGGCCGGTTGGGGGAGGCTAGGCCGCCTTCAGGCGTCTCTCTGACCGAAGGGGCCCGCCGCCTACGGGGCGTACTGGTAGCCCGTCGTGGATGGCGTCATGATCATCATGTCAACAGTGCCACGCCGAACGGGGGATGGTTGTCCCGTACGACATACGGTAGCCATGCGAGCTCCGGGATTCAGGGGTGGCAGGGTCCACTGTTGCCACGCCCCGTCCTATCATCGTTATGGGGGGTGCAGACTTTTAGGGCACGGCCCATGGCCGCCTTCCTGGGCCGGCCTCTTGGAGTCGGTTCTCTTGGGCCGGCTTCTTGGAGTCGGTCTTTCCGTGGCCGGCTTCTTGGAGTCGGCCCTATCATGGCGTCCCCCAAGAGAGTTTAGGGCCGGGCCGCCTTCCGGTAGCCGACCGGTGAGATAGCCAGCTGGAGGAAGGTGGCCCCGCATCTTGGGTGCCTCAAGGCTCGGTCGGCCCGTTGTTTTTTTCTAATGGCCTAAGGGAGCCGGTTAGGCTACCCGTGGTCATTTACTCCGACAGTAGGGATAACTTTCTTTCGCCATGTTATTTTGAGAAGACATGATTGCTTTGATTAGTATGCTTGAAGTATTACTATTTCTTATGTCAATACGAACTTTTATTTTGAATCATTTGGATCTGAACATTCATGCCACAATAAAGAAACTTACATTGAGAAATATGCTAGGTAGCATTCCACATCAAAAAATTTGTTTTTATCATTTACCTACTCGAGGACGAGCAGGAATTAAGCTTGGGGATGCTTGATACGTCTCCAACGTATCTATAACTTTTGATTGTTCCATGCTATTATATTACCCGTTTTGGATGTTTATGGGATTTACTTTACACATTTATATCATTTTTGGGACTAACCTACTAACCGAAGGTCCAGCCCATATTGCTATTTTTTTGCCTATTTTAGTGTTTCGAAGAAAAGGAATATCAAACGGAGTCCAAACGGAACGAAACCTTCGGGAGCGTGATTTTTGGAACGAACGTAATCCAGAGGACTTGGAGTGCAAGTCAAGAAGCAGTCGAGGCAGCCACGAGGGTGGTGTCATGGTTCTAAGACTGATAGTAGAAAGGGGGGTAGGTATGGAGAGGCAAGATCCTAGCTATGGTGAAGGTGTACACACAGGATTTACGAGTTCAGGCCCTTCGCGGAGGAAGTAATAGCCCTACGTCTCAGTGCCTGGAGGCGGTCGACTGGATTATATGTGTGTGATGTTACAGGGGGTGCGAACCCTTGTCTCACAGGAGGGGGGTGGCTTATATAGAGTGCGCCCAGACCCCAGCCATCCTCCATTACAAAGGACTTAATGTACATAAAGTAGGGGCGTTACTGATAACGCCAGCCTTAAGTGTTATTAATGATCTTAAAGACTACGGAGTGAATGTCCGACCATTGCAGTGTTGAGTGACTCCTGGCCTTCAGCATGTCGAGTGATTCCACGTATGGTCGAGTGACAACAGGCAGGGGGGCGCCTGAGTGATATGACTAGTCGAGTGGATTGCTCTCGACATCTTTGACTCGGGGTTCTTCGTTGCCTCTTGAACTTCTTATCTTCTAGGGTAGTGACCTTGGGTAGGGCGTATAAGTCAGGCCTATGACCCTACCCCAGGTCTGTATCCTCATCAGTATCCCCTGAATGGATTGAGGTTCGAATGGAAATAGGCTGAAGTTAATCTTGTTCCGAGCTTCACATCTCGCGAGTGTTTTACGTAGGACGGGAGGCTCACGTTGGTACTTCAACATTGATTCAGTCGCCTTGATCCATTCAGAGAGTTGCTGACTGAACTTGTTGTACCATCTGTCGAGTGTTTTCTTGGGCTGTAGAATCTTTGGCGCGATTGATAGCAGTGTATCCCGGATTTCATGGGATACGAAATTTTGGGGAAGCACGCGGGACGGGGCGCGCCAAAGTAAGCGGGGTGGATAAACAGTAGTGCCTCGATTTCTGCGCCACCTTTTTCACCGCGTACGTTGCGCGTGACTGTTGCGGGATTTGACAGGTTCGCCTGGTCCCACGCGTCAGGCACTCGGAAGCAGCCCTTTATAAGGCGACGGGGCCGATGTGTCTACACTGTGCACGCCCGTTTCTCTTTCTTCTTCCTCCGCTTCTTCACCGCATCTAGTTCTTCTGCTCTCGATGCTGCCGCTCTACCGCCATGGTGAAGGACAAGATGGCGATGCTGGAGTGCGCGAAGAAGGCGACGGGGGCGGCGAAAGGCAAGAAGCAGAACCGTGGGCCATCATTGCGCGCGGGGCTGCTGCCAGGCTAGATCCAGGGCGACTGGATCCGTTCTTTTATCTGGCAAGAAGATATGGATGAGCTGGTGGAGTCCGGGCTGATCGCCAAGGGTGTAGCAAGGCTGCCTGAGGGGGAGACGGAGCCGCAGTCTCGACCGGGTGAGTGTGTACTGCTCGCCACCCACGTCGACCGGGGTTTTTCGCTCCCTCCGCACCCCTTCTTCCGGGGCTTCCTGAACTTCCTCGGTGCCCAACTCCACCATTTTTCTCCCAATACCATCACGTACCTTGCCGCGTTCGTGTCGATGTGTGAAAACTTTTTGGGGTGTTGACCGCACTGGGGCCATTTCAAACATATTTTCACCATATGTTCGCAGTCGGTGAAGAAAGCGAACATGAGTGACTCGAAGACCCATGTCATCCAGATGTGTGGGGGTTTGGGTATCCAAAATAGGCAGAGGAGTTCTTTCCCTGCCATGACTCTCCCTGAATCGGTTAGAGGTTGGCAGTCGACCTGGTTCTACTGCCAGGACCTCCCAACTCTAGGTCAGTCGACTGGCCTTCCCCACTTCACTTTTGACCATGTCCAGACTCCTTCTCCACTAAAAGTAACTGCTGCTGAGAACGTGGATACGAAGATGTTGGTTGAGAAAGTGGTCCAACTAATTAATGCGGGTGTCACTAGCATGGACCTGCTGGAAGTATTCCTCAGTCGACGCATCCAGCCTCTTCAGGCCCATGACCATCCCATGTGGCTGTACTCTGGGTCCGACGACGCCACTCGTGTTCATCCAGAGGAAGTGCCAGCCAAGACCGTGGCCATGTGGTTAAAGAGCATTACAGGCAACCAAGACAACCCCAGAGGAGCCAGGCGAGTCATCCCATTTAGTGACGACAATCAGCCCGACAAGGTATGTTCTTTATTCCGACTGTCTTTGCATATACATTTTGATTGTACTTGATCTCGACTGACTTTCACTCGACTTTTTGTCTTGTAGGTTTTCACTGACATGTACTCGATGCCCAACGGTGAACAAGCTCTGGAGCAGGACCAGGAGGGAGAGGCCAGCGCGGAGGAGAGTGGTGAATGGGAATCTTCGGATGAAGACGAGGAGGATGAGAGGAGGAGTCAGACGACAAGGAAGAAGTCGACTCGCCGCTACGCTCCGAACGCCGATCCAAGCAACACCATAACCAGGCGGGTGGGCGCGGAACGTGGCTCCAAGTACCCACACGCAGAAGCGCACTCGGACGTCGACTCCGGAGCCGACAGAGAAGGTCGCCAAGCAGCCCAAGGTTGCTCCTCCAAAGACTCGGAAGACTTTGCTGCGGATCAAGATGGACATTCCTGTTGCTTCGGGGTGAGTATCTTGCTTGCATTTATCTAGGCCGACTGAAGTTTTCGTTCTGACCAAACGGATCATGTATCTTTCTAGCCCAACCTCTGCTGCAAATGACATGGATATCAACAAAGCTCCAGGAGATGAGGAGACCGACGATGTGGCCACTTCCCGAGCTGGCAAGTCCGTTCGACCAGGCTTCATTTAGTCATGTGGGTTGTCGTGGCCGACTGAATTTCCAATGTTTATCTCTCTGTGTAGTTCCGCGAGAGGTCATCGTGCTTCCTGATGATGATGAAGAAGAAGTGCCTCTACAGGAGAGGAGGAGGAGAGGTGGGGCCTCAAGCAGGAGAAAGCTTGAAGTTCAAGCCCCTCAGTCGACGCCGACGCTTGAGGTGGTGGTTGAGCATTTTGGAGATCCGGTTCGGACCAACGTCACATTTGCCAGCCCGTTGACGACTAATCGTCTGTCGGGGTCAACTGCTCCGGTTACTACCGCTCCAGTGCAACTCCAATCGTCTGACCCAATAGTTGCTTCGGCCGCCTTGGTGCCATCACTCTTCGCTGCATATCAGACCCATACGATTCGCCAAGTGTTGCTAGGGAGGCTCTTCGCCAGGTGAACCTTGTCATGGAGCAGGTGAAGGTGATGCACGAGGCCAGTCACGTGGCTTATAACGCTAGCACCGCCCTGCAGACCAATGTTAAGGTCAGCGAACTCCGACTGAAATTCTAAATGCTATTTTATATCCGATCACCCACTGGGGTGTGCCCGTGTTTAGAGTTTAGGAAATCTTCCACTTCACTTGACTCGTGCTGAGTCTCAGTAATCTGTCTGAACTAGTGGGGGCACGCCGAGTGCACCCACTGGGTATAGTTCCCGAGACTACGGTCGACTGCTAGCAGTCGACTGAGGTCTTAGAATCTTCTCTTTTTTTGACTCACGCTGGGCAGACCATGCTGAGTGTTGATCTAAAATAGTCGGGGCACGCTTAGTGCACCCACTAGGTGTAGTCCCCGAGACTACTGTTGAATATTTGATTCGGCGGTAGTCTTAGAGTAACTTTTCACTATCATTATCTCTTATTTCTGTCGACTGATATATCTCTCTCGCTGATTGCAGAGGTCTTGTGATCTTGGAGCTCGGCTTTCCGAGTTAAAGAAGAAGCATATCAGCGTTGAACTTGATCTTTAACTCGCAAAGAAGAACCTCAAGACTGCTCAGGAAGAAACGGCAATCATGGGAGGTAACCAATCGACTCTTGCCCACCTAGTAGCTCGCATCTTTCACTGTTTTTCTTCAGTCTCTTTGAACCGAGTGACTTCACACAAGCAGATATGCATAGTGAAAACCATCAACTTCAGGCTCGTCTGAAGAGTGTTGTTTCTTTAGAGAGAATGAAGGATGCTTTGGAGAAGAAGGACCAGGACCTTGCTTCTGCTCAGAAGGAAGCATGTGAGAAGACAACGCTTGCGGACAAGAAGCTGGCTTCATTCGGCAAGTTGGAAGAGGAGAACGCGAAGCTGAAGACCGCCATATCGGAAGCCAATGGGGAAGTCGAGCAACTGGAGAAGGATAATGAGAACCTAACCAATGAAGTTGGGGGCCTCAGAGCCAAGACAGGCAATCTAGAGTCCTATCTGGGACAACTTGCGGCGAAACTAGTTCTGAAGCTTGAATGTACAGCCGCTCGAATGGTTAATTGTCGTCGATTGAAGTATGTTGTAATATTGTCGACTCACTATTTTTCATGATGGAGCAGAACTTTGTCAGGATTTTCAAGCTGAAACCGGGCGGGTCGAGACATGTCTCGTCCCCATCAATTACCCTGTGAAAGATGACGTTGCGATGAACTTGCTGCGGCTGGAATCACGCTTGGATGGCGTCGTTGTCTATCTAGCTCGACTGAAGGCGGCGATGACCCGGGTGGACGCCGAACTCTGGCCTCAGGCGGAACTTTCTCAAGACCTTAAGTCGCTGATGAATCAACTCAACCAGGTTCCTGGTCGAGTGCAGGAGTGGAAGAATTCATCCGTTCACTGTGGCGCTGACGTCGCCCTGTCATTGGTTCAAGTGCACTGCAAGGAGGCCAGAGAAGACAAGTTGGCGACCCTCAAGGTTGTGAATACTAGGAAGCACACCTTCCAGTCCTTCATGGACACCTTCCTTGAGGCAGCCACTCGTATTGCTGACAGCATTGACCTTGACAGCTTCTGCGATCCAGCCAGCCCTTCTCCCGCCGAGTGACCAAAAAAACATTATGCTTCACCCTCATTTGCCTCGGAATGCCGAGTGATTTTGTAATCATTGAAACTCCTTCGGGCCTGACGCCTGAGTACTTTAATCCGCTGTTAGAAACCTTTGGATTTATCTGAACTTGGCTTATCTTTGAATATGTTGTGCTTGTCTTCGAGTGGAACTCGTTCTTCCTTCGGATTGGTTTTTTTACTCTCGATGCAGCTTCTGAGGAAGAGGCCGCAGTCGACCTATTGGAGGAGCCTTGAGAAGCATTGATCGTCTCATCAGTGAGGCACTCAGCAATGGCCTTGACGTTCCTGAAAGCAGTTGCCTCGGCACTAGCTGTTGGATGAACCTTTCGCACCATCGATCAGCTCATCAGCGAGGCATTCAGCAATGGTCTTGACGTTCCTGAAAGCAGCTCTCCTTGGCATCAGCTGTTGGATGAGCCTTTGGCGGTGCGCACAATCTCGTCCTTCTTCTTGACAGTGCAGCCCCGGGGGGAGGGGTCGTGGTCGATCCGTACCATTGGTTGGGTTTTTCAAACTTAGGCGAGTGCTGGACTGCAGCTAAGCCCCCGAGTGAGAGGATTGCTCACCACTCGGTAGGATTTTTTATACTTAGGCGAGTACTGTACTGCAGCTAAGCCCCCAAGTGAGAGGATTGCTCGTCACTCGATAGGATTTTTTATACTTAGGCGAGTACTGGACTGCAGCTAAGCCCCCGAGTGAGAGGATTGCTCGCCACTCAATAGGATTTTTTGTACTTAGGGCGAGTACTGGACTACAGCTAAGCCCTCTAGTGATAGGATTGCTCGCCACTCGGTAGGATTTTTTTATACTAAGGCGAGTACTGGACTGCAGCTAAGCAGTGCACACAATCTCGTCCTTCTTCTTAACGGTGCAACCCCGGAGGGAGGGGTTGTGGTCGACCCGTACCGTTTAGTAGGATCTTTCAAACTTAGGCGAGTACTGGACTGCAGCTAAGCCTCCGAGTGAGAGGCTGGCTCACCACTCGGTAGGATTTTTTTATACTTAGGCGAGTACTGGACTGCAGCTAAGCCCCCGAGTGAGAGGTTAGCTCGCCACTAGGTAGGATTTTTTAACACTTAGGCGAGTACTGGACATCAGCTAAGCGTCCGAGTGATAGGCTGGCTCACCACTCGGTAGGATATTTTTATACTTAGGCGAGTACCGGACTGCAGCGAAGCCTTCGAGTGAGAGGCTGGCTCACCACTTGGTAGGACTTTTTGACAGTTAGGCGAGTACTGGACTGCATCTAAGCCTCCGAGTGAGAGGCTAGCTCACCACTCGGTAGGATTTTTTTTACACATAGGCGAGTACTGGACTGCAGCTAAGCCTCCGAGTGAGAGGCTGGCTCACCACTCTGCAGGATTTTTTAACACTTAGGCGAGTACTAGACTGCAGCTAATCCTCCGAGTGAGAGGCTAGCGCACCACTCGGTAGGATTTTTTATACTTAGGCGAGTACTAGACTGCAGCTTAGCCCCCGAGTGAGAGGATTGCTCGCCACTTGGTAGGATTATTTGTACTTAGGGCGAGTACTGGACTGCAGCTAAGCCCCCGAGTGATAGGATTACTCGCCACACGGTAGGATTTTTTTTATACTCAGGCGAGTACTGGACTGCAGCTAAGCAGTGCGCACAATCTCGTCCTTCTTCTTAATGGTGCAGCCCCGGGGGGAGGGGTTGTGGTCGACCCGTACCATTTGGCAGGATCTTTCAAACTTAGGCGAGTACTGGACTGCAGCTAAGCCTCCGAGTGAGAGGCTAGCTCACCACTCGGTAGGATTTTTTATACTTAGGCGAGTGGTGGACTGCAGCTAAGCCCCCGAGTGAGAGGTTGGCTCACCACTCGGTAGGATTTTTTAACACTTCGGCGAGTACTGGACATCAGCTAAGCCTCCTAGTGAGAGGCTGGCTCACCACTCGGTTGGATTTTTTATACTTAGGCGAGTACCGGACTGTAGCTAAGCCTCCGAGTGAGAGGTTGGCTCACCACTCGGTAGGATTTTTTGACAGTTAAACGAGTACTGGACTGCAGCTAAGCCTCCGAGTGAGAGGCTGGCTCACCACTCGGTAGGATTTTTTTTACACTTAGGCGAGTACTGGACTGCAGCTAAGCCTCCGAGTGAGAGGCTGGCTCACCACTCGATAGGATTTTTTTAACACTTAGGCGAGTACTAGACTGCAGCTAAGCCTCCGAGTGAGAGGCTGGCTCACCACTCGGTAGGATTTTTTATACTTAGGCGAGTACTGGACCGCAGCTAAGCCTCCGAGTGAGAGGCTGGCTCGCCACTCGGTAGGATTTTTAACACTTAGGCGAGTACTAGACTGCAGCTAAGCCTCCGAGTGAGAGGCTGGCTCGCCAATCGGTAGGATTTTTCAACACTTAGGCGAGTACTGGACTGCAGCTAAGCCTTCGAGTGGGAGGCTGGCTCGCCACTTGATAGGATTTTTCAAACTTAGGCGAAAACGATTTGCAGCTAAGCCCCCGAGTGAGAGGCTGGCTCACCACTCGGTAGGATTTTTTTTCAACTTAGGCGAAACGGATTCGCAGCTAAGGCAGACTGTCGATGTCAAAACCGGCGGATCTCGGGTAGGGGGTCCCGAACTGTGCGTCTAGGCGGATGGTAACAGGAGACGAGGGACACGATGTTTTACCCAGGTTCGGGCCCTCTTGATGGAGGTAAAACCCTACGTCCTGCTTGATTGATATTGATGATGTGGGTATTACAAGAGTAGATCTACCACGAGATCAAGGAGGCTAAACCCTAGAAGCTAGCCTATGGTATGATTGTCGTTCGTCCTACGGACTAAAGCCATCCGGTTTATATAGACATCGGAGAGGGCTAGGGTTACACAGAGTCGGTTACAATGGTAGGAAATCTACATATCCGTATCGCCAAGCTTACCTTCCACACCAAGGGAAGTCCCATCCGGACACGGGACGAAGCCTTCAATCTTGTATCTTCATAGTCTTGGAGTCCGGCCGATGATGAGAGTTCGGCTATCCGGACACCCCCTAGTCCAGGACTCCCTCAGTAGCCCCCGAACCAGGCTTCAATGACGACGAGTCCGACGCGTATGTTGTCTTTGGCGTTTGCAAGGCGGGTTCTCCTCCATGTTCCATGTGTTAGCCGAATAGTGTCCGGTTTCTTCATAAATGTTGCGCTCCTTGGCTTCCTCGTCCAATAATGACCCTCTTCCATGTGTTGCATGAATGCGAAAAGCCAGGGTATTTTTACGTTTTACCCCCCTAGCTGCGCGAATAAGCCGCCTTTAAGAGAGGCGCGGATCCAGATCCGAATCACACCATCCTCCTTCCGCAAGTACTCATCGAAGCGCATCTGACAAGAATCCATTCCAACATGGATAGTCGACGCGGCTCCTCTTCTCGCGCTCCCAGTCCTCGGCCTGGAGATTGGAGGAGATGCTCAGTCCTGCATAGCGAGTTAGTGACGCTCCAAGCAGAGGGATACCTTCCCCCAGCCTTTATGGTTCCGGTTCGAGCCGGACTGGCCACCTACAAGGGTGGGAAGCAGGTGGAGAGCGTCCCCAATCCCTCCAAAGGAGAGCGGGTATGCTTCGTCCCTCACTTAATAAGGGGACTCGGATTTCCCATACATCCGTTTCTCCGGGGGCTCCTGGAGTTCTACGGACTCCAACTTCACCACCTCACACCTGCCTCCATTTTGCACATCGCGGGGCTTTGTAGCTGTTTGCGAGCTGTTCTTGGGCATCGAGCCCCATTTTGCACTGTGGAAGAGACTGTTTTGCCTCGTACCCCGTTCTCACGAGGGGTCGATATATCAAGTGGGCGGAGCCGAAATATGGCGCATCGCCGGGACCGGATATCTATCTGGAACCCCGAAGAAGGCGTCCGAAGACTGACCTTCGGAGTGGTTCTATATGGAAGATGCCCCGCTGCCGGATCCAGTTCGGATCAGCCTCCCGGAGTTTAGTAGCGCTCCTCTGAAGAAACGCCTGACTTAGCGCCCGCGGAGCCCTCAACGGGAAGATGATAGGAGTGTCCACTATCTGATGGGCCGGATACAGTTGCTGGCCCATTCCGGATTAACCATGATTGGAGTCATGGCCACATGCATTATGCGAGGGGTGTAGCCGCTCCAATATAGGGGCCACCCCATGTGGGATTTCAACGGGGAGAATGACGCCACCCGTCATGGCCGCAAGGGGCCGGGATCGGCCGCCAATCTGGTGAAGATCCTCTTCGGCTTGTACAAGGGGGAGAAGGAGGACTTCCTCCGCACGAGTCCATTGAATGGATTCTCCATGAATAACCCTCAGAGCTGGGTAAGCGGACGTTTATATATCTGATCCGTGCTTTCAAAGATAAGTGTCTTACTTTATGATTTCGACGCAGGAACTGCACCGGGATGTGGAGGGCATAGAAAGCCCAACTCCACAACCCGAGGATCCGGGAAGATCCCTTGATCCGGCCGCCGGAGAAGATCCGGACATAACGGTGGAACTGATTGACGGGGTGTTCCACCAGCTCAGCATAGACAATGCTCTAGTCGCCATTACGGCTGACTACCCCGGTTTATCCCCGGCTTCCCAGGTGAGTACGACCAAAGTCCTGACACCGTTAACTTTTTAATGCTTATTTCTGACCACCGTGTGCCAACGGTGCTTCGTAGGAGGTGCCTTTACAGCGGGAAGCCGAGCCCGCGGCGACCGACCAACCAAGGTCAGTACGGCCCAACAGGCGGAAGAGCAGTGCGGCGCGAATCGAAACGTCGCCGCAAAGGTATGGCGCACCCTTGTCCTTTAAGGGAAAGACTCCTGGGAGGTATATTAATGCTCGTGATTCTTCCAGGAGAAAGAGTGCTCGCCAGACTGAGTCCGGAGAGGTTGCCAACCGAGCCTCCGCCAGCCAAGCTCCAACGCCTGGTCCAGAGAGGGAGGCGAGTGCAAGGCGACAGCCGGATGCTCCTCCAACGGAGGATGCCGACAGGTTGTCCGCCACCAGGTCTGAGGTGGAGAGCGCCATGAATCACAGCGTCGTCGGATAGTTCTTCGTGACGCGTGTTTCTCCCCAGAGGCATTGAATGCCTTTAATGCGGGAGACGCGCACCTCCGTGCTGCTCAAGATGGTTTAACCAGAGCCACGGAGCAGTATGTAAAAGACATACGGGTGAGGAGTTTTAATAGTTATATATGCCAGTAGCCCCCGAGACTTAAAATAGTTAAACTAACTGATTTAAGGATCATTTGTTATGCAGGATCTAACAGAGAAGAATACCCACCTGTCCCAGGAGCTTCAAGAATGCAAGGCCCAACTTGAGGCCACACTAGCCGCTGTCGGGGGAGCCACAGAGACCCCCTCTGGTAATTCATATTTCGAAAAGGGAAATAGTTTATGAAGTGCGGCGTGTGTATAATCTGACAATAATATTGCAGAGGGTGCCGGACTAGATCCGGACAAGCAACATCTGCTGCGCCAGCTGAAGGCCGGCGAGAAGGTGCTTATGAGGGTGCAGCAGGAGAGGAACAAACTCCAAGATGCCAACACCCAGCTGGGCGAAGAACTAAAAGATGTTCGGGTCCAACTGTCTAACTCCGTAAAGGAGAATCAGCGGCTTCGTCGCGGCATTTATAGTAAGTGCTTGAGCAAACTCTTTTGAAAAGAAGAGTTCGGCGAGGAAGTCGATTGATAGAAATATGTCTGTAGGTGTGCTCACGGGTCGTCCGGCGGAGGAGGTGCCTGGTTCCACGGGAGACCCTCTTACCGAGCTGCTACAGTTGCACGAACGTGTTCGGCAGGCGATGAGCGGCGTTGTTCAGGCCTTATGGCCTTCCGTCTCCCTACCCGAGGGTCTTGGAGGGCTTGTTGAGAAGCTTCAGGGAGTGCGGCGGCGTCTTCATCTATGGAAGATATCAGCCTTCCGTCAAGGCGCCAGGGAGGCCTGGGCCATGGTGAAGACACGGTACCCAAAGTCTGATCCAAACCACATGGTCGAGGTCGGACCTGCGGGGCCCGATGGGAAGGAGATCCCTGTGAGCCTGATGTACGGCCAAGTAGAGTTGGCCGCGAAATATTCCCAAAGGACTGTAAATTAGACAGCCTGTTAGATGGGATTGAAGAGGAGTACAATCAGTCAATTTGACGATGTAATGTAAAATGACATGTAAAATGCCTTCTAGCCGGATTGTAGATCGTTTGTCTTTGCGGACCTTTTCGCTTCAACCTCGGGACCCAACAGTCCGGAGTGTGTCCGAATACCCTTACGGTTATAAAAAACCGAGGCATGCATGGAGACAAGGCGTAGGGGTCATAGGTGCTTTATCATACAAGTGCCCAACTAGCTATGTTATATTACATGGTTAGTAAGAAACATCTTCCAGGGAGAATAGTTCCGTTAGGGGTTCCTTTCCCTGGGAGGCATGCCCTAAAGTGCATGACCGGACTGCGAAAAGAGCAAAAAAAGCATCTGGGGGCAGATAAATAAATAAGTAATAAATCATCTTTCAGGTCACCGACTGAATATTCCCTTAAGAACGCTAGCCTTCGGCTTCACCCAGTTTGAGGTACACATCCGGCTGACCCAGCAGTAACAATCACAGAGGTGCTCCCTTTACCTCCTAGCCGAACAAACGGGAACGTAGGGGTAAGCACAGGAGCCAGGCAACCCGGCTTGGCCAAAACTTAAGTCATATCGATGCATATAATGGTGAGTAAAAGGTACATGCGGAAGTATGACACATGTGTTGGGCATGAAGCCCGTATAGATAAGCTTCTGTTAAAGAAGCCCCCAGGTATAACGAGTGCGAGTAGCACATTGAGTGAGTGCGAACAAAGCGTAGATCAGCCCTCAAGAGGCTTGTACTGAAAGAGGGAGGAAAAAGGAGGGAAAACAAAGACAACAAAAAAAATATGAAAGGTGGACGGAGGAAGGAGACGAACTCTGCGTCCGGCGCTAGGCGTAGAATCTTCGGAGACGGGCTGCGTTCCATGGGTCTGGCTCGAGTCAGTTGTTAGATGCGTTGTGTAGACGGTATGCACCGCCGGTAAGGACTTGGTCGATGATGAAGGGACCTTCCCACTTGGGCTTAAGTTTGTCCTTTTTCTTGTCCGGCAAGCGTAGAACTAGCTCGCCAACATTGTAAGTTTTGGCCCGTACTTCTCTGCCTTGATATCTTCGAGCCTGCTGCTGATAGAATGTGGAACGGGATTTTGCCATGTCACGCTCCTCCTCTAAGGCGTCCAAACTGTCCTGCCGATCCAACTCGGCTTCTCTTTCTTCGTACATGCGCACGCGAGGTGAGTCATGAATTATATCGCAGGGCAAAACTGCCTCGACGCCGTATACCATAAAAATGGTGTGAATCCGGTAGTGCGGTTTGGCATGGTCCGCAGCCCCCAGAGTACGGAGTTGAGCTCCTCTACCTAGTGCGTGTTAGATTCTGTGAGGGACCGCACTAATCTGGGTTTAATGCCGCTCATGATTAGACCATTTGCTCGTTCCACTTGACCGTTAGTTTGAGGGTGGTAGATTGAAGCGTAGTCGAGCTTGATGCCCATGTTTTTGCACCAGAGTTTAACCTCGTCGGCCGTGAAATTCGTGCCATTATCAGTGATGATGCTGTGGGGGACGCCAAAACAGTGTACTACACCGGATATGAAGTCTATGACAGGTCCAGATTCTGCCGTTTTAACCGGCTTGGCCTCTATCCATTTGGTGAATTTGTCTACCATGACCAATAAGTATTTGTGCTTGTGGGTTCCCCCTTTAAGGGGTCCAACCATGTCAAGCCCCCAGACCGCAAACGGCCAAGTGATGGGTATAGTTTTGAGGGCGGTGGGTGGCATGTGGCTTTGATTAGCAAAGGGCTGGCAACCAATGTATCGTTGGACTAAGTCTTGAGCATCTGCCCGGGCTGTCGGCCAATAAAATCCTGTATGGAAGGCCTTGCCTACAAGGGCCCGGGCTGCAGCGTGGTGCCTGCCGAGTCCGGCGTGAATTTCAGCCAGGAGATTTCGCCCTTCCTCTTCGGAGATACACCTTTGAAGGACTCCGGTTGTACTTTTCTTATAAAGTTCTCCCTCATGGACCTTGTAGGCTTTAGATCACCGAACTATGCAGCGGGCCTCATTTTGGTCTTCAGGAAGTTCCTGCCTGATTAAGTAGGCTAGGAATGGCTCCGTCCACGGGGCAATTACTGCCATTATTTCGTGGGCTGAAGGTGTTATTTCATTGGCTGAGCCACCGATTGTGTCAGAATGTTCTGTGTTGGGTGGTGCAGTTGGTTCCGGGTTGTTATTTCCGGACTCTTCTTCCCATAATACGGATGGCTTAAAGAGCCGTTCCAGGAAGATGTTTGGAGGGACGGCGTCGCGTTTTGCGCCGATGCGTGCCAACACGTCTGCTGCCTGGTTATTATCCTGGGCTACATGGTGGAATTCGAGTCCTTCGAACCGTGCTGACATTTTTAGGACGGCGTTACGATAGGCTGCCAATTTCGGATCCTTGGCGTCAAAGTCTCCATTTACTTGGGATATTGCGAGGTTTGAATCCCCGCGCACCTCTAGGCGTTGAATACCCATGGAGATTGCCATCCAGAGGCCATGTAGAAGGGCCTCGTATTCGGCTGCATTGTTGGAGTCTGTGTACATTATTTGAAGTACGTATTGGACTGTGTCTCCGGTTGGGGACGTCAAGACGACGCCAGCCCCCAAGCCAGCCAACATTTTGGAGCTGTCGAAATGCATGATCCAATTGGAATATGCGCCGTACTCTTTAGGGAGTTCGGCTTCAGTCCATTCGGCGATGAAGTCAGCCAAAACTTGCGACTTGATAGCTCGCCGTGGTTTGTAGGTTATGTCAAACGGTAAGAGCTCAATGGCCCATTTGGCAATCCTGCCCATCGCTTCGCGATTATTTATAATATCGTTGAGAGGTACTTCGGAGGCCACCGTTATGGAACACTCTTAAAAGTAGTGTCGCAGCTTCCGGGATGCCATGAACACCGCGTACGCTATCTTTTCATAATGTGGGTACCGGTACTTGCATGGAGTTAAGACAGTGGATATGTAGTACACTGGTTTTTTAAGAGGTAATTTTTGCCCTTCTGTTTCTTGTTCGACGACGAGCACGGCGCTGACAACTTGATGTGTTGCCGCGATATATAATAACATAGGTTCGCCCAAGTTGGGCGCGGCCAGGACCGGATTTGTTACCAATGTGGCCTTAATTTCTTCGAGTCCGGCCGTGGCAGCATCCTTCCATTCAAAGTGTTCGGTGCGCCGGAGGAGGCGATAGAGGGGCAGCGCCTTTTCTCCCAAACGGGAGATGAAGTGGCTTAGAGCCGCCACGCATCCCGTCAATTTTTGTATTTGTTTGAGGTCTTTTGGGATATCCAATTGTGACAGATCCCGGATCTTTGCTGGGTTTGCTTCAATTCCTCTACCGGATACAATGAAGCCCAAGAGCTTTCCGGCTGGTACGCCGAAAACACAGTTTTCCGGGTTGAGCTTAATGTCGTATGCTCGGAGGTTGTCGAATGTAAGCCTCAAATCGTCTATTAGAGTTTCGACATGTTTGGTCTTAACAACCACATCGTCTACGTACGCCTCCACTTTTTTGCCTATCTGGGTGGCCAGACATGTCTGAATCATGCGCTGATATGTTGCGCCGGCGTTTTTGAGTCCGAAGGGCATTGTGTTGAAGCAGAATGGTCCGTACGGAGTAATGAATGCCGTTGCAGCCTGGTCTTTTTCCGCCATCTTGATTTGATGGTATCCGGAGTATGCGTCGAGGAAGCACAATGAATCGTGCCCTGTGGTGGCGTCGATGATTTGGTCGATGCGAGGGAGAGGGAAAGGGTCCTTTGGACAGGCCTTGTTAAGGTCTTTGAAATCGACACAAAGGCGCTAGGATTTGTGCTTTTTTGGTACCATTACCAGGTTGGCTAGCCAATCCGGATGTTTTATATCTCTGATGAATCCGGCTTCTAAGAGTTTGGCTAGCTCCTCTCCCATTGCCTATCTTTTGGGTTCAGAAAATCGCCGAAGAGCCTGTTTGACTGGCTTGAATCCTTTTAGGATATTTAGGCTGTGCTCTGCTAGCCTACGTGGGATTCCTGGCATGTCTGAAGGGTGCCAGGCAAAAATGTCCCAATTTTCCCGAAGGAATTCTCGTAGTGCGGCTTCTACATCAGGATGTAATTGTGCCCCAATGGAGGCCGTCTTTGTAGGGTCCGTTGGATGGACCTGGAATTTGACTATTTCGTCTGCTGGTTTAAAAGAGGTGGACTTAGACCTCTTATCGAGTATCACATCGTCCCTATCCACCGTTGAGCGCAGCGCAGTGAGTTCCTCTGCCGCTAGGGCTTCGGATAGTGCCTCTAGGGCCAGTGCGGCTGTCTTATTTTCAGCGCGGAGTGCTATATCTGGATCACTGACAAGAGTCATTATTCCATTAGGCCCGGGCATTTTGAGCTTCATGTACCCGTAATGGGGTATAGCTTGGAAGATTGTGAATGCCTCTCGCCCTAACAAGGCGTGATATCCGGTGCCGAATGGGGCCACTTGGAACGTGACCTCTTCGGACCTGTAATTGTCTGGCGAGCCGAACACTACATCTAGTGTGATTTTTCCTGTGCAGCGTACTTCTCGACTAGGGATTATTCCTCTGAAGGTTGTGCTGCTTCGCTCAATGCGGCTCCAGTCAATTTCCATTTTTTGGAGGGTTTCCTCGTAGATGAGGTTTAATCCGCTGCCGCCATCCATGAGTACCTTGGTAAGACGAAAGCCGTCCACTATCGGACTGAGGACCAATGCGGCTGGTGCTCGAGCTGTTCGGAATTTAGGTTCGTCGCTGGCATTGAAGGTGATAGCCGTCTCGCTCCATGGATTTTTTGTTGCTACTTGGTAGACTTCGGCAAGGCTGCGGATTGTTCATTTCCGCATGTTTTTTGATGCGAAAGTCTCGAAGACTGTCAATACCGTACTGGTACTGTTGGGCTGGTTGCCCGGAGCTAGAAAGCCTTCGCCACTTTTGGCCACCTGCCGTAATATCCAACATGCTCGAAGGCTATGTGTTGGAGTGGCGCCCTCCGTACTGTGGATTTTACAGGGTTCGTTGAGCCATCCCTCTAGTACGGTTTCGTGCCCTTTAGGGGGTTTTTTCTTTCTGGTTTTTAACCCAGGTGCTTGAGTATGACGCACCCTTTTATTTCGAACTAGGGTTGTATTCAGGGCCGGATTGTCCCAAAACCTGGTTTCGGTTTTCCAGGCACTCTCCATCGCACAGTATTTTTGTACTATAGTCGCCAGATCGGCAAAGCGTGTAACTTCGCGACGACTTATGGCGTTCATGATTCCCTTGTCCGTGCAATTGTTGCAGAAAATTGAGATTGCACTTTCCTCACGGCAGTCTTTTATCCTATCCATGACCAGGAGGAATCTGGCCCAGTAGTGACGTACTGTTTCATCGGGCTCTTGCCGTATTTGAGATAGATCCCTTATGTTTGGGTGGGCGGGCGGAATTAAATTCGGAACCCCGCCTGATCTGAGGCTCAAAGGCCGAGAAGTTTCCGGATTTGGAAGCTTGGATTGCTGGATGTTGTCCAACAAATCTGGTTCGATGCCTGACTTTAGGTTCAGTACTTGATTGACATCCGTCCCTCCGCGGGAATCCGGCATGAAGGGATTGGGAATCCGGACATAACTGGTCTTTAACATAGGGGAAGAATCGCCGCGTTGTTCCTCTACCACGACAACGTGGTGGGTAGCCTAGGGAGAGTTAATTTCTCTCAGATCGGTTTTAAGCCCAATCTGATCGTAGTCCGTGGCGACTCCCAGGGCGGCGATGCGATCCAAGAGCTCATTTACGGAGGAGAGCTCCATCGGATCTAGCTGCTCGGCGAATTCCGAGTTGACGTGAAGATCGCTTTTGATGACTCGAGAGGTCATTGTCGGAGCGGCGGCCGAACATGCGGTCATAAGAAAACCGCCTAGCCGGATAGTTCGGCCGGGGGCCAAAGCTCCCTTGACGATGGTGCCGTCTTTAAAGACGGGAAAAGGCATCCCTCCTGATTGCGACGGCACAGAGGAACTCTCAATGAAAGCACCAATGTCGGTGTCAAAACCGGCGGATCTCGGGTAGGGGGTCCCGAACTGTGCGTCTAGGCGGATGGTAACAGGAGACGAGGGACACGATGTTTTACCCAGGTTCGGGGCCTCTTGATGGAGGTAAAACCCTACGTCCTGCTTGATTGATATTGATGATGTGGGTATTACAAGAGTAGATCTACCACGTGATCAAGGAGGCTAAACCCTAGAAGCTAGCCTATGGTATGATTGTCGTTCGTCCTACGGACTAAAGCCATCCGGTTTATATAGACACCGGAGAGGGCTAGGGTTAAACAGAGTCGGTTACAATGGTAGGAAATCTACATATCCATATAGCCAAGCTTGCCTTCCACGCCAAGGAAAGTCCCATCCGGACACGGGACGAAGTCTTCAATCTTGTATCTTCATAGTCTTGGAGTCCGGCCGATGATGATAGTTCGGCTATCCGGACACCCCCTAGTCTAGGACTCCCTCACAGACCCTTGAGGTTTGAACTCTAGGGTGCACGCGAAGATCTTCCCCCTACCAATCCACGTCCAATTGCCTCGCGAGAATCTAAGCTAAATGATGAACAGCACGAGGGACACAAGATTTATATTGGTTCGGGCCACCGTTGTGGTGTAATACCCTACTCCAGTGTGTGGTGTGGTGGATTGCCTCAGGGGTTGATGATGAACAGTACAAGGGGAAGAACAGCCTCGCGCGAGGTGTTCTTGAGCTGGTGTGGTGTTCTCGCAGGAAGGGATCTATCCTCGTTGGCTTGGTGAGAACTCGATGCCTTCCTATTGTGGTGGCTATCTCTATATATAGAGGCCCTGGTCCTCTCCCCAAATATTGAGTGGGAAGGGAGCCAACAATGGCCATTTTGAAGGGGAACATCTAGTACAAGTTATCCTGACTAAAGTTGGTCTTCGGCTGCCAAAGGCACTGGCAATGACGCCGTCCTGGGCTCCACGGTGACCTCCATCCTGCCGCTCCGCTGGTCTTGGTCTCGTTGCACCGAAATGGTAACCTTTGCCTGATGCCTCGGTACTCCACGCCTGTGCTTGCCCCCTTTGCACCAAAGAGGAAAGAAGGACACTGCGCAGGCTAGTGCCCGCGTGGCGCTCGCCTGGTCTTGATTGTCATGGCTTGCGTCACGAGCACCTCGCGAGGTACCCTTGCCTTGATCTCCCTGCCTCCTCGCGAGCCTGCCTGGCGAGGCCGCTCCTGAGGAAGCCTTGCGTTGTCCTCCCCGCGAGGCTTGGCCCCTCGCGAGGTTCTTGATTTTGCGTTGATGAAGATGGGTCGTACTGGGCCACCACTTGAGCCACGCCGCAGGCAGCAGGCATGCAAGTCTGGGGACCCCCGTTCCCAGGACGTCGACCGTAGCCCCCAGGCCCAAGGCGTGCTTGGACTTGGCTTAGCAGAGAAGCGAAGGGGCAAGTGTGGAGCGTCGCGGGCCCCAACAGCCTGCGGCCTTGGGTGTCGTGTGGCGATTGATTGGACGTGGGTGTCTCCGCTTCCCCATGCTGCCTCGGCAACTGCCCGACTTGACAAGTCCCTGCATGCAAAAATGAGTCATAATTACCTGCGATCGTGGAGGCCGACAGTTGGCATCCTCTGGACTATAAGTATGGACGGGCGAGAGCCCCCGCAGTCCATCTCTTCTCGCTTCACTCCTTATTCCTCGCCCCTCCTCCATCCTCATCCGCCGGTTCTCAGTGAAAGAGAAAGGGAAGCCCCCCCCCCCCCCCGAGAGGGTCCCGACCCGCTCCCGCCGAAGAAGCGGCCGATCCCCGGCCGCCGCGACAAGGTCGTGCGGCAGGAGACGTCGAGGCCTTGGTACGAGCAGCCACCGCCTGGGTTTCTGCTGCCCTTGTATGCCTGGGCTGAGGGCCCTAGAGAAAGAGATGCCGAGCGGCACCATCCGCGCCGCCGGTGGCGCCGACGAATCACGGCAGTGCGCGTCGTTGCCCATGGAGTACACACCGAGGGCTCTTCTCGCAAGCTCGTGCTTCACGCCGCAATGCCACCAAGCTCCTAGATTCACCTTCCTTCCTCTTTCGCCTTCGAGATGCCGCCGAGGGGGCCTCTTGAGCTCTGGCTGCAGCACGCTGACTCCAGTACCTCTGCGACCAGAGCGGAGGTTGAGGTTGTCGCTCTCGGCAAGGTCTACATGACCTGGGGCTGGGGCGAGATCGTCTCGGTCTGCCGAACTAGAGGTGCCCTCATGATTCATTTAGAATACGATGGCGCCTCCTTGATGTTCTTCAAGGTCTTTGACGCGGAAGGACGCCGACTGGAGTGCTGCCCTAGGGAAGGCGGCTGGGGCATCGAAGTGGCGAGGGCTAGGCCTGCGAATCGCTTCCTCAGTAGCTCCTCTGGTGGCAGCGGAGATGACGGAGGGTCCAGTGATTCTCCCGAGCTTCTCGTGACTCCGGAGACGAGCGACGACAGCTACGAGCCCCCGAGCTCGCGTCGCGCTCGGAGCAGGGCAGCCGCATCAGGCCGCCAGCACGGCTGATCTGGATGGGGTTGGCGCCCGCTCGGCAGCACACTGTTGATGATGGCGTCCACCATGGAGGCACGCGTAGTTAGCGTCCCTTAGGATTAGCACCTTTTGTTCCCTGTGAGGAATCAAGGAAACACCCCGTGGGGGCGTGTAAAGCGTCTGCTATGTCTTTTGTGAATATAATCTTTATTATGGAGTGGTGCAAGATGCTTGTCCTGCCTCGGCTCAGTTCCCCCTTTCTAACCTCGCGAGGGCTTGGTGCTCTACGCTGACAGGTCCCGGTCCCCAGGCAGGCATTAGCCGTCGCTAGTATGCCAGGTCGTGATGCCTTGGTCAAGGCCAGGAGGTGAGCGGCCCGAGGTCCGGTAAGAGCCCCTGAGGCACGATGCTCAGGAGGTCCCCATTAGCGCTCAAGCAGCCTCCGCTTGGGCGAGAAAGGAAGGAAACGTCGCCACGACAGAGCCGCATTAGGTGAGGTTTTGGTGTCCTGTTGATTTAACTTTTCTAGGAGCGTGACTTATCTCGGGAGCTTGGAGTCGTTCCTTGGCGAGGTGCCGAACCCGCGCGTCGGCAGCTGGGATGTCGCTAGGTCAGGCCCTCATGAGCTTCTCCCCTCTTCCCCGCGCTTTCCTTCATGCTCTATGTCCTCAAGTCCTGGCCCTCGAGCGAGCTCAGCCGCCGCTGGTATGACAGGTCGCTATGGCGTGGGTCAAGGCCAGGGGGTGAAGGCTGGAGAGCTAGTAAGAGCCCCTGAGTTGCGATTTCGTGGGTCAAGGACAGGGGGTGAGGGCTGGAGAGAGAGCTCACGATGCCCCCCACGTTGTTCCTAGGTGGACCCTGTAGACCAGCGCGAGGAAAACAAGGACTGCCATTACGATTGCCAGCCAGCCGTTGGTTGCTCCGAGGGAGTGATTGAGGCACTGAGGGACTGGTGAGGTAGCGCCTTGCGGGGCTACCGCGGCCAGAGCTCGGCCACTCAGATTTATCGATGTTGCAGGGACGGACCCTTGCACAAGTGTCGTGCCAGAGCGAGCGGCTCCAAAGGTAGGTGTCAATCGAGTAGGCGATTATCACAGGCAGGTTAAGCATGAAAAGGCAAGCTAACTTAGATAGATGCAAGGAAAGGCACACGCCACTGGGTCAGGCCCGATCGGCTTGGGGATGATGCAGCCCGAGGGGCGCCCCCAACAAGGTAAGCTAAGTACATAAGCAAAACAGATACATCCAGCGGGGACAGACCCACGCGACCTGGGAATGATGCAGCCCTGAGGGCGCTCCCAGCTGAAATGAAACTCGAGAGATGTTATCTGATACCATTACAGAGCGATTGTTGGAGGCGACGCGTGGTGAAGAAGCCAGTCCTCACGAGCCTTCGGGACTCTGAGCCTCGGGAGGCTCTGGAGGTCCGAGCGGCTCGGCGAGTCCCATCTCCATTTCCTCCAGGAATGCATGGTGCCTGGCCACCTGAGGCTCCAGAATGCTCCTCATTAGACGTCGGTGAGCAGCAGCCGCGTCTGGCAGGCCGAAAGGCATGCGAACGTAGCTGTGAGGTGGACCCTCGCAACGCCCCACGCGTGAAGGCCAGAAGCGCTCCTGAGACACGACTCGATTAAGCCCTAGGTAGTCGATGCAGACGCTCTGCCCGCCATCCTCGCCTGGATGGGGAGCTACGCCGGGCAGGTGGCGGTTGTCGTGCATGACTCTCGATTCCTACAGCTCCTGAGTAACCTTGGTGATGAACTCCTGAGGGGTGGGCCCTCCTTGCCTTATGCCTTCCTGAGGGAAGCGTGCCAAGAAGCACGCCTCCAAGCGGTGCCCGAGGCCTCCCTCATGATCTTGGCAAAGTCACTGACCCTCCAGGAGAGAGCCCCCGAGCCTTGCCTGAGGAGGGTACCGGGCGCGCCTTCCTATGCGACAGAGGGCGGCGCCCGTTGGATGGGCGCAGATCCTGATGTGGTGCCGCCGGAGGTGCCCGCCTCCTGAGGCCTTGAGATGGGTGATGTCTTCTTCTTCTTGGGAGCTGCTTCAGGGAGGTTTCCGCTCTTGCTATTTGGGTCCTCGATTGACGTGGCTTGGAAGGCGCACTCAAGAGAGCACACCGCATCCTTCTCTTCACAGGGGACTGTGATGACTCCGCCACTTCCTGGCATCTTGAGGATGTTGTAGCCATGGTGAGTCACTTCCATGAACTTGGCCAGGGCTGGATATCCGAGGATGGCATTGTATGGCAGGCGAATGTGGGCAACGTCGAAGTCAATGAGCTCGGTACGATAGTTCTTGCGCTGCCCAAAGGTGACAGGGAGGCGGACTTGCCCTATCGGGATAGTGGAACCATCAGTGACTCCTGAGAAAGGCTTGGTCGGCTGAAGCTGATCGTATGGCACTTGGAGATTGTTGAACGTCTCGACGGACAGGACATTAAGTCCTGCTTCGCCGTTGATGAGGGTCCTGGTAACTTGCACATTGCTGATGACTGGGGAACAGAGCATTGGGAGGACACCGGCTGTTGCCGCACAGTTGAGCCGATCCACTAGCTGAACATGATGGCGCACACGGACCACCTGAGAGGGCGCGTGGCCTCGAGCTTGGGGAGGACTGCATTCACCTCGCGAGCAAACTGCTTGAAGATGCGCTGAGAGGCAGGGCCTGGGCCCCGCCCAAGATGCAAGCGATAGCACGCGGCTCCTGGGATCCCCCGGCCCCCTCGTCCTAATGATAGTCGTCATTCCTTCTTGGCGGTGGTGGCAGAGGAGGAAGGCCTGCGTTACCTTGCGGGCGATCCTCACGAGGCTGATCCCTCCAAGCCCCCTCGTGAGGCTGGTCCTGCCAGCGGTCCTCGCGAGGCCGGTCATACCACCCTTGGCGAGGGCCACGGTCGTCCCATCGTCCTCCACCTCTTCCTCTGCCTCGGCCATAGCCCCGATCGTTGCGCTCGAGGCATCGACCGACACGGCCTTCTCGCATGGCCCTGAGCTCTTGGCATTCGTTGGTGTTGTGGGTGTGGAGATCGTGGTACACGCACTACCGGCTGCCCTTGGACGACTCTGGCTCGTCCCTGCCGTGCTTCGTATTTGGCTCTCCTGCGAGCACAACTACTCCCTTGCGCTTCACATCTTTGGCCTTGGCTTTCTTCTCTTCTGGATCTGCAGCGGGGAGCTAGAGAAGGGAGATGCATCCCTCCTCAGCCCTTGCGCACTTGGTCTCCAGGTTGAACAGCTCCAGAGACGTGCACAGATCTTTGTGGATCACCAGTTCCTCCTTCATCTTGACGTCACGGACGCCATCGGAGAACGCCGAGATGATGGCCTCCTCGGTCACCTTGGGAATCTTGAGGCAAGCGCTGTTGAAGCGTTGGATGTACTTCTGCAAGGTCTCTCCGGGTTGCTGCTTGATACAGCACAGGTCACCCCCGGCCGGCGGATGGTCGCGAGTGCCCTAAAAGTTGGCGATGAAGCGGGTGCGCATCTCGTCCCAGGAGGAGATCGTGCCAGGAGGCAGGTTCAGGAGCTAGGTGCGGGCACCGTCCTTGAGCGCCATCGGATACTAGTTCACCATGACATTTTCATCCCCATTGGCCGCTTCGATGCCGAGCTCGTAGAGCTGCAGGAACTTCACGGGGTCAGCAGTGTTGTCGTAGCGAGGAGGCAGGTACGGCTTGAACTTGCCCGGCCAGGCGACACTGCGTAGCTCGGTGGTGAAGGCGCGGCAGCCTGCGGTGGCCACCAGGGCTCTCTGCTGACGCGGGGCTTGCTCCTGCGGATTCCCGCGCGCCGCTACCAGGAGCAGCGCAGGGTCTTGACGTGCTGGCGCAGGGATGCAGTCATGGCGTGCCGTTGCAGGAAGCACGCGAGCACCTTCTTTGGGACGAGGGATTTCTTGGCAGCTCCTTTCTTATCGCGCGGGCGCTGGACGCGGCGGATCTCGTCCAGGGGCCGCGCGCCTTGGAGCCAGGGCGCCTTCTTGGGGAGGAGGTGGCGGAGGCACCTCCTGAGCTGCATCACCCGTGCAGGACAGAGGGAGAGGCAGCGGGAGGGACGGCGCAGGGGAGCCCCCTGCAGCGCTGACAAGCTTGGTGATGCGAGCGAGCCACTCCTCGTAGAGGTCATCGACGAGACGGTAGTGCAGGAGCTCATGTGCCAGGAGTAACGCGGCGTGTGCGTCCGTGGGAGCGCGACGGGCGTGCAATGACGAACCAGCTGGGGTCAGCGACGGGGTGGCGGTGCAGCCTTCCCGCCGCACTAAGGGATGCAGCAACGAGGCCTACTGCTTGTTCCCCGCTGGGCCAGTGGCGGCGTTGGCGGCAGGCGATGGGGAACGATGGGGACACCCGCCGATGGGAGCCGTCTGGGCGACGCGGGCAGCGAGAGCGGCCCGACACTCGGCGCGAGCCCGGCGAGAGTCAGCCATGGACATGATGGACGATTGAAAGCGGAACAGCGGAAAAATTATTCTGACACACCCCTACCTAGCGTGCCAAATGTCGGATGTTGGGTTCCGGCAGACCCGTGAGGTTCGAACTCTGGGGTGCGCGCGAAGATCTTCCCCTTACCAATACACGTCCAATCGCCTCGCGAGAATCTAAGCTAAACGATGAACAGCACGAGGGACACAAGATTTATACTGGTTCGGGCCACCGTTGTGGTGTAATACCCTACTCCAGTGTGTGGTGTGGTGGATTGCCTCAGGGGCTGATGATGAACAGTACAAGGGGAAGAACAGCCTCGAGCGAGGTGTTCTTGAGCTGGTGTGGTGTTCTCACAGGAAGGGATCTGTCCTCGTTGGCTTGGTGAGAACTCGATGCCTTCCTACTGTGGTGGCTATCTCTATATATAGAGGCCCTGGTCCTCTCCCCAAATATTGAGAGGGAAGGGAGCCAACAACGGCCATTTTGAAGGGAAACATCTAGTACAACTTATCCTGACTAAAGTTGGTCTTCGGCTGCCAAAGGCACTAGCGATGACGCCGTCGTGCGCTCCATGGTGACCTCCATCCTGCCGCTCCGCTGGTCTTGGTCTCGTTGCACCGAAATGGTAACCTTTGCCTGATGCCTCGGTACTCCACGCCTGTGCTTGCCCCCTTAGCACCAAAGAGGAAACAAGGACACTGCACAGGCCGGCGCCCGCCTGGTGCCCGCCTGGTCTTGATCATCATGGCTTGCGTCACGAGCACCTCGCGAGGTACCCTTGCCTTGATCTCCTCGCCTCCTCGCGAGCCTGCCTGGCGAGGCCGCTCCTGAGGAAGCCTTGCGTTGTCCGCCCCGTGAGGCTTGGCCCCTCACGAGGGTCTTGAGTTTGCGTTGATGAAGATGGGCCGTACTGGGCCACCACTTGAGCCACGCCGCAGGCTGCAGGCAGGCAAGTCTGGGGACCCCCGTTCCCAGAACGCCGACAGGCACCCACCGGGGGATTACGTGTACAAAATGAACAACAATCATTCGGAAGACTGTAAAATCGTGTCTTTGATAATCAAACTAAAAGGTATTTCTTATTACATCTCAACAGTCTGAATGCTTAAGAGTAAAAGGGGCGGAGCAGTTCTGCATTCCAAGCGCGTGGCTCATCTTTATTGTGCTCGACGTTGAAAAGACGATATGCCCCGTTGTGGAGCACTTTGGTGACGACGAAGGGGCCTTCCCAAGCAGGAGAGAGCTTGTGTGGTTTCTGCTGGTCCACTCGAAGAACCAAGTCTCCCTCCTGAAATGCCCGACCCCTTACATTTCTGGCATGGAATCGACGTAGGTCTTGTTGATAAATGGTCGGACGGATCAAGGCCATCTCTCTTTCTTCTTCTAGGAAATCGACTGCATCTTGCCGAGCCTGTTTTGCTTCTTCTTTTGAGAAGAGCTCGACTCGAGGCACATTGTGAAGCAAATCACTCGGGAGTATGGCTTCAGCTCCGTAGACTAAGAAGAATGGAGTTCGTCCAATCGACCGATTAGGAGTTGTCCTCAATCCCCAAAGTACTTATGGAAGTTCATCGACCCAAGGACCTGCTGCATCCTTGAGGTCACGCATCAATCGGGGTTTCAGGCCTTTGAGAATCAATCCATTTGCTCTTTCAGCCTGCCCATTCGACTGAGGATGGGCGACTGAAGCGTAATCGACCCTCGTGCCTTGGGAAGCACAAAAGGCTCTGAACTCGTCAGAGTCGAAGTTCGACCCGTTATCCATGATGATGCTGTGCGGAACACCCTATCTGAATACCAATTCTCTGATGAAACTTACAGTTGTACTTGCTTCAAGGTTTTTAATGGGCTTGGCTTCGATCCACTTGGTAAACTTGTCGACTGCTACCAACACATGGGTAAATCCATTCCTGCCAGTCCTCAGAGGTCCAACCATATCCAATCCCCAGACAGCGAAAGGCCAGACGAGTGGAATAGTCTTCAGAGCTGACACAGGCTTATGGGACATGTTGGAGTAAAACTGACAACCTTCACATTTGTCTACTATTTCTTTCGCCATCTCATTGGCATGTGGCCAGTAAAATCCGGCTCGGTATGCTTTGGCCATGATGGTACAAGAGGACGCATGGTGACCACAGGTCCCCGAGTGAATATCATTGAGGATCATTCGGCCTTCTTCTGGCGTGATGCATTTCTGGCAGACTCCAGTTACACTTTCTCTGAACAACTGACCTTTTATCAAAGTAAAGGCTTTAGATCGTCCTACGATCTGTCGAGCCTCTTCTTCATCCTCTGGAAGTTCTTTCCTAAGAATGTATGCGACGTATGGCATTGTCCAGTCGGGAGTGACGACCAAAACCTCCATGACTAAGTCAACCATGACTGGGATTTCGACTTCAGTCGAATCTGTGGTGCTCTTGGGCTGTGGGGACTCTTCAGTGAAAGGATCTTCCTGAACTGAAGGTGAATGAATATGCTCCAAAAACACATGGCTGAGAATGGCCTCTCTCTTAGAACCTATCTTTGCCAATTCATCTGCGGCTTGATTTTTCAGTCGGGGTATATGGTGAAGCTCCAACCCTTCAAACTTCTTTTCCAGCTTTCTTACTGCATTGCAATAACCAGTCATGGCTGGGCTCCTGACATCCCATTCTTTCATCACTTGATTAACCACTAAATCTGAGTCACCATAAGCGACGGACGCCGAGTGAAATGGCCATACGCAACCCGTACAAAAGTGCTTCATATTCAGCTTCATTGTTGGAAGAATCAAAATGAATTTGGAGAACATAACTAAGCTTGTCTCCATGGGGGGATACCAACACTACCCCAGCACCGAAACCATTCAGCATCTTGGATCCATTTAAGAACATGGTCCAATGCTCCGAGTGAACTTGAGTCGGTAGTTGCTGCTCAATCCACTCGGCAAGGAAATCTGTGATTTCTTGGGACTTGATAGCTTTCTTTGCCTCAAACTTGATATCCAATGGAAGGAGTTCAATCATCCATTTTTTCACTCGACCAGTTGCATCTCTGTTGTTCAGAATTCCAGATAATGGTGCGTCGCTGATGACTGTAATGGAGTGATCAGAGAAATAGTGTGCAACCTTCTTCATGGTCATGTAGATTCCATAGACAAGCTTATGATAATGTGGATATCGCTGCTTGGATGGAGTCAAAACTTTAGAAAGATAATACACTAGGCGCTGAACTTTGTAAGTCTTTCCTTCTTCTTCCCGCTCGACCGTGAGTACTGTACTGACAACTTGTCCAGTGGCTGCAATATAAAGCAGTAAAGGCTCTTTGCTGATTGGCGCAGCAAGCACCGGCTGGGTGGAAAGCAGGGTTTTGAGCTCTACAAACGCTGCGTCAGCTTTGTCAGTCCACTCGAACTTATCATATTTCTTCATCAATCGGTAAAGAGGCAAGGCCTTTTCACCGAGATGAGAAATGAATCGACTCAAGGCGGCCAAACAACCAGTAAGCTTCTAAACGTCATGCACATGCACAGGGCATTTCATTCGGAGGATGGTATCAACTTTTTCTTGATTTGCATCGATCCCCCGTTCGGAAACGAGGAAACCGAGTAACTTTCCACCTAGAACTCCGAATGTGCACTTTGATGGATTAAGCTTGATATCATACCTTCTTAGGTTGGCAAAGGTTTTTGCGAGGTCAGTCAGTAGGTAGGAACCTTTATGTGACTTGACCACAATGTCATCCATGTATGCTTCCACATTCCGACTGATTTGAGTGAGCAGGCACTTCTGAGTCATCCTCATGAATGTGGCTCCGGCATTTTTAAGACCAAATGGCATGGTGACATAGCAAAAGCACCTGAATGGGGTGATGAAAGCTGTCTTTATTTCATCGGGACCATATAGTCGGATCTGATGATACCCGGAATATGCATCTAAAAAAGACAAGTGCTCACACCCCGCAGTCGAGTCGACAATCTGATCGATGCGAGGGAGGGGAAAATGATCTTTCGGGAAGTCCCGATTGATATGCTTGAAATTGATGCACATACGAAGTGAATCATCCTTTTTAGGGACCATGACCACATTGGCAAGCCACTCGGAGTGGTAGATCTCTCGGATGAACTCTGCTGCTAGGAGCCGAGCCACTTCCTCACCAATTGCTTTTCTCTTCTGCACGGCAGACCGCCGAAGATGCTCTTTGACGGGTTTTACCTTGGGATCGACATGCAAACGGTGCTCAGCCAGTCCTCTGGGTACATCCGGCATGTCAGAAGGTTTCCATGCAAAGATGTCCCAGTTCTCACGGAGGAACTGGATGAGCGCTTCTTCCTATTGCTGTCGAGTGTCATTGAGATATGAGTCGGTGCAGCATTGGGATCGGTCGGGTGGATATGAATCGGCTTCATCTCTCCGGACGACTGAAACACAGAATCCGTGGCAGGCTTCTTAGCTCGGAGCAAATCGTTCGGATCCGCATTCTTCTGATACTCTTGAAATTCAACTGCTGCCATTTGCGCATCGGCAATTTTGGAACCCTTCTGGAAGCATTCTTCTGCCTTCTACCAATTACCAGTCACTGTGATCACTCCTCTGGGACCGGGCATCTTCATCTTGAGGTATACGTAACATGGTCGAGCCATAAAATGCGCATAGGCTGGCCTGCCCAGAATAGCATGATAAGCGCTCTGGAAATCCACTACTTCAAATGTCAACTTTTCCTTACGGTAATTCTTGGAATCACCGAAAACCACGTCAAGGGCAATCTGGCCGAGTGATTTGGCTTTGTTTCCAGGGATAACACCATGAAAGCTCATATTGCTCTCGCTAAGTTTAGACATCGGAATGCCCATCCCCTTCACGGTTTCAGCATAAAGGGTATTCAGGACGCTACCACCGTCCATCAGCACTTTGGTCAGTCGAGTGCCTTCGACAACTGGGTCGACCACCAATGCTTGCCTCCCAGGAGTGGCTATATGTGCAGGGTGATCATACTGGTCGAATGTGATGGCTGTTTGTGATCATTTCATGTATGTGGTTGTCGTCGCTTGAGCGACCATATTCACTTCTCTGTTGATAACTTTCAACCGACTCTTGCTCTCAACATCAACAAAAATCATCAGGGTGTAATTGACTTTGGGATAACTGTCATCTTCCTCTTCGTCCTCGTCTTTGTCAGACTCTTTCTCCTTCTCGCTGGGCTATTTCTCTCGAAACTGCTGGATCAGGAGTCGACATCGTCGAGTGGTGTGCTTAGGGTAAATTAGATTACCCTCTCCATCTTTCTTCGTATGGATGTGACATGGTAAATCCAACACATCATTTCCTGCTTGATCCTTTACCTTCTTAGGGGTCCAGGGCCCCTTAGGTTTTCCTTTAAACTTTCCTTAAACCACTGCCACGATCTCACCGGGTGCTGCAAGCTCGGCCTTACGTTTCTATTTCCGATTGGAATTACCGCCACTGGCATCTTGGCCGACTGGTTTACCCTTTCCGCTGCGGAGTCGATCTTCTTCTTCTACGTTAGTGTACCGGGTGGCTATTTACATCATCCGAGTTAGAGTCATATCTTCAGTCCGACCGAACTTTAGGACCAGCTCTCGGTATTTCACGCCTTCCTTGAAGGCACACACACTGCTTGATGCTCTGATACATTTTCCACGGTGTGATGCAAAGTGGTCCACCTCTGAATGAAATTCCTTAGAGTCTCACTCGGTTTCTGCACACAATGCTGCAACTCTGTCAACCATGCTGGCCGCTTGCAAGTGCCCTCAAAAGTTCTGACGAACACTCGAGCAAACTCTTCCCAACTGTATATACTGCATGGGGCTAACTGAGTCAACCACGCTCTGGCTGGCCCTTTTAACATTAGAGGAAGATGCTTCATTGCCACTTCATCATTACCACCACCAATCTGCACAACCACTCGATAATCCTCAAGCCAAGTTTCAGGCTTGGACTCTCCAGTGAACTTGCTGACTCCAGTCGCCAACCTGAAGTTGGGAGGAATCACTGCAACCCTGATGGCTCTGCTGAAACACTCTGGGCCCAAAACATGAACTCTGCTGCCAGTCGGACGATCTCTGCCAGGGTCTTCTCTATGCACTCTGTTCCAGTCGATTAGACCTTGAACGAGGATAGATCTTACATCAAAACCTGGCTCTCTTGGGTTGAGTGGTGCTCTGTGCTCACCACTGTGACGGCGTCTGTCATCATACTGTCGAGGCACATATGATGCACTCCTCGGAGGAGGTGTGGGCACTCGACAACGATTGTCGCGGTCGAGTCGGTGATCATACTTCCCACGGCATTCACGCCACAGGGGTGATCTTGGGTTGTGGGCCGACTGAACTGTATCCGCTACCACAGATCTGCTATGAATCCTATTCCGTGACTGAGACACTGATGTGTTCTGTTCTCCTGCTACCCGGAGTAAGGCCCGGATCTGCATCAATCCTCTGCCAGCCTCCGACTGGGAAGGTTGAATTGACTCTGCTATTCGGGCTGCGGCTGTGAGATTTTGAATCGAGTGTGGTATACCTTAGGTGGAGGCGGGAAAAGATGTCGTCGACTGGACTCAGGGATCTGCTCCTGAGCGCGCTCATCGAGAGCACGCTAGGGGTTCTCCAGTCGAGTGTGCTCAGCCAAATTAGCCAAGCGCACCTCTTCCAAGGCCCGAGCCTCGGGGGTTTCTCCAACGATGGGCATGTGGAGTGCATCCATGTTGCGGCGACGAAGTTCTTCCCTCTGCTGAGAAGAGAGGGGTTCGGGATGGTACTCCTCGTGGACGCTAATAACCCGCAAGTATATGGGATAGTTGTAGCCTCTTTCGATAAGTAAGAGTGTCGAACCCAACGAGGAGCTAAAGGTAGAACAAATACTCTCTCAAGTCCTATCGGCCACTGATACGACTCTACGCATGCTTGACATTCGCTTTACCTAGAACAAGTATGAAACTAGAAGTACTTTGTAGTATTTGAAGGATAGGTTTGCAAGATAATAAAGAGCACGTAAATATAAACTAGGGGCTGTTTAGATAAAGAAACAATAAAGTAAATATAGCGAGTGTGGAAAAGTGGTGGTAGGAGTTGTGAAATTGTCCCTAAGCAATTGACTATGTTACTAGACCGGTAATCACTATTGCAATTCTATTTGAGGGAGAGGCATAAGCTAACATACTTTCTCTACTTGGATCATATGCACTTATGATTGGAACTCTAGCAAGCATCCGCAAATACTAAAGATTCATTAAGGTAAAACCCAACCATAGCATTAAAGCATCAAGTCCCCTTTATCCCATACGCAACAATCTACTTACTCGGGTCTGTGCTTCTGCCACTCACGCCACCCACTATAAGCAAATCATAAACATATTGCAAACCCTACAACAGGAATCCCTCACGCTTGCGTGACATGGAGGGAACCATAGGACAGCACTAATAATAAAACATGCAACTCAAACCAATCATAGCAATTCATCAATCACTGATAGGACAACAGAAATCTACTCAGACATCATAGGATGGCAACACATCATTGGAAAATAATATGAAGCATAAAGCACCATGTTCAAGTAGAGGGTACAGCGGGTTGCGGGAGAGTGGACCGCTGTAGGTAGAAGGGGGAAGGTGATGGAGATGTTAGTGAAGATAGCGGAGGTGTTGGTGAAGATCGCGGTGATGATGATGGCCCCCGATAGCGCTCCGACGCCATCGGAAGCAAGGGGGAGAGAGCCCCCCTTCTTCTTCTTCTTCCTTAACCTCCTCCCTAGATGGGAGAAGGGTTTCCCCTCTGGTCCTTGGCTCCCATGGCTTGGGAGGGGCGAGAGCCCCTCCGAGATTGGATCTATCTCTCTGTTTCTGTGTTCTCTAATCCTTCCCCTTCACTGTTTCTTTTATATCTGGAGATCCGTAACTCTGATTTTTCTCGTAAAATTAGTTTTCTTGCGGCAAAAGAAGGATGTCAACCGTCTTACAGGTTGCCCATGAGAGTCCAGGGTGCGCCCCCCTGTCTCATGGCCACCTCGGACACCGTTTCGAGTTGATTCTTCCTCCGGAAAATCCCAAATATTCCAAAATAATTCTCCGTCCATTTTTATCCCGTTTGGATTCCGTTTGATATTGGGTTTCTGCGAAACATAAAACATGCAACAGACAGGAACTGGCACTGAGCACTGGATCAATATGTTAGTCCCAAAAAATAGTATAAAAAGTTGCCAAAAGTATATAAAAGTTGAATAATATTGGCATGGAACAATCAAAAATTATAGATACGACAGAGACGTATCAGACGCGCGACGGATCGCCACCACCATCCCCGCCATCTTCACGGCGGAAACCAGGCGGACTACATGGTCCATCGACCATCAAGACTTCAGCCATAGGGTCGCTGCTATTGCACTCGGATGCGGTCTCGATGGAGCCAGTCGACAGATCAAACAGGCCGTGGAGAGTTTCGTCGGGCTCGATTGCCGCGACTTAATGGGTGGCCGAATGTCGAGCCACCACGTGTTTCACCCACCACTGAAGCCGCGACCGACCGGATAGCTTGCAGCGGCGAACAGCGGGGAGAGAAGACACCATCGGAGCCGACTGATACTGGGTCGACAGCTGCCGGAGAAGGACGCCGCGTATGCACGCGCGAAAGTGCGCCGCCCCTCCGACGGAGAGTGCCTCTACGTCAAGGGGAGCTTCCTGAATCCAAGCGGAGGCGTCGGCGATGAAAACGAGCGCGCTGAGATGGATCTCATGGCCCTCAGCCAATCCACCGCCGGAAACCATGATGACGGGGATCGGAAAAAATTGCAACTTCACCAACAAGTTGCTAAGACACCCGCCCCATGGTGGGCGCCAACTGTCGTGGTTCTAAGACTGACAATAGAAAGAGGGATAGGTATGGAGAGGCAAGATCCCAGCTATGGTGAAGGTGTACACACAGGATTTACGAGTCCAGGCCCTTCGCGGAGGAAGTAATAGCCCTATGTCTCGATGCCCGGAGGCGGTCGACTGGATTATATGTGTGTGATGTTATAGGGGGTGCGAACCCTTGCCTCAGAGGAGGAGGTGGCTTATATAGAGTGCGCCAAGACCCCAACCGTCCTCCATTACAAGGGACTTAATGTACATAAAGTAGGGGCATTACTGATAACGCTAGCCTTAAGTATTATTAATGATCTTAAAGACTACGGAGTGAATGTCCGGCCATTGCAGTGTTGAGTGACTCCTGGCCTTCAGTAGGTCGACTGATTCCTCGTATGGTCGAGTGACAACAGGCAGGGGGACGCCCGCGTGATATGACTGGTCGAGTGGATTTCTCTTGACATCTTTGGCTGGGGGTTCTTCGTTGCCTCTTGAACTTCTTATCTTCTAAGGTAGTGACCTTTGGTAGGGCGTATAGGTCAGGCCTATGACCCTACCCCAGGTCTGTATCCTCATCAGGTGGAGGGCACTCTCACCCCTACAGGGCACGCCCCCCTATCTTGTGGGCCCCTCGAGCGGCCACCGACCTACTTCTTCCTCCTATATATACCCATGTACCCCGAAAACATCAGGGGAGCCAACGAAAACCTAATTCCACCAATGCAACCTTCTGTATCCGCGAGATCCCATCTTGGAGCCTTCGTCGGTGCTCCACCGAAGGGGGAATCAACCATGGAGGGCTTCTACATAAACACCATAGCCCTTTTGATGAGTTGTGAGTAGTTTACCACAGACCTTCGGGTCCATATTTATTAGCTAGATGGTTTCTTCTCTCTTTTTGGATCTCAATACCATGTTCTCCTCGATCCATTCGATGTAACTCTTTTTGCGGTGTGTTTTTCGAGATCCGATGAATTGTGGGTTTATGATCAAGTTTATGTATGAGAAATATTTGAATCTCCTCTAAATTCTTTTATGTATGATTAAGTTATCTTTGCAAGTCCCTTCGAATTATCAGTTTGGTTCAGCCTACTAGATTGATCTTTCTTGCAATGGGAGAAGTGCTTAGCTTTGGGTTCAATCTTGTGGTGTCCTTTGCCAGTGACAGCAGGGCAGCAAGGCACGTATTGTATTGTTGCCATCGAGGATAAAAAGATGGAGTTTATATCATATTGCATGAGTTTATCCCTCTACATCATGTCATCTTTCTTAATGCGTTAATCTATTCTTTATGAACTTAATACTCTAGATGCATGCTGGATAGCGGTTGATGTGTGGAGTAATAGTAGTAGATGCAGGCAAGAGTCGGTCTACTTGTCACGGACGTGATGCCTATATACATGATCATGCCTAGATAATCTCATAATTATTCACTTTTCTATCAATTGCTCGACAGTAATTTGTTCACCCACCGTAATACTTATGCTATATTGAGAGAAGCCACTAGTGAAACCTATGTCCCTTGGGTCTATCTTTTATCATATAAGCTTTCAATCTACTTTTATTTGCATCTTTACTTTTCCAATCTATATCATAAAATACCAAAAATATATTTATCTTATCATATTATCTCTATCAGATCTCACTTTCGCAAGTGGCCGTGAAGGGATTGACAACCCCTTTATTGTGTTGGTTGCGAGTTCTTTGTTTGTTTGTGTAGGTGCGTGGGACTTTTGAGGAGTGTCGGTGTCAAAACCGGCGGATCTCGGGTAGGGGGTCCCGAACTGTACGTCTAGGCGGATGGTAACAGGAGACAAGGGACACGATGTTTTTACCCAGGTTCAGGCCCTCTCGATGGAGGTAAAACCCTACTCCTGCTTGATTAATATTGATGATATGGGTACTACAAGAGTAGATCTACCACGAGATCAGAGAGGCTAAACCCTATAAGCTAGCCTATGGTATGATTGCTGTTCGTCCTACGGACTAAAACCCTCCGGTTTATATAGACACCGGAAAGGGCTAGGGTTACATAGAGTTGGTTACAATGGGAGGAGATCTACATATCCGTATCGCCAAGCTTGCCTTCCACGCCAAGGAAAGTCCCATCCGGACACGGGACGAAGTCTTCAATCTTGTATCTTCATAGTCCAGGAGTCCGGCCAAAGGTTATAGTCCGGCCATCCGGACACCCCCTAATCCAGGACTCCCTCAGTAGCCCCTGAACCAGGCTTCAATGACGACGAGTCCGGCGCGCAGATTGTCTTCGGCATTGCAAGGCGGGTTCCTCCTCCGAATACTTCATAGAAGATTTTGAACACAAGGATAGTGTCCGGCTCTGCAAAATAAGTTCCACATACCACCGTAGAGAGAATAATATTTGCACAAATCTAATCTGCTGACGTATTCCGCAGCGTGACATCACGCCACGGCCAAGCCTTTATTCGAATCATTTTACTGTCCCACCTCAGTGCGTTTAGCGAGGTGGTTTCCTTGGCACGTCTTGTCGAAGCAGAGATCGTGTCCCCTTATTCCGGGATTATCATCAATACGGGCGTGGGTAACCCAACCGTGCCATTAATTACGGTGCTTGGGAGATAAGCGAGTTTTACCAGGCTGGTGGGGGCACATAGTTTCGTCCGCCCATATAAGGGCATAAGGATCCACCTTTTTCATCTACGCCTTGTTCCTCCTTCGCTTATCCATTTCTGCGCACTCGAGCTCCAGGGCACAAGTCCGCACGTCCCACCTCAACCTTCTCCGGCCATGTCCGGAGCAGGAGGCAGGTGGATGTCCTCCTCCGTCACGGAGGGGCACATCAAAAAATTGAGGAAAGCCGGATACTTGTCCAACGACATTGCGCACCGGCTTCCACACGAGGGGCAGCTCATCCCCACCCCTAGGCCCCATGAGAGGGTGGTGTTCCTCCCCCATTTCCTCTGTGGACTGGGCTTCCCACTCCACCCATTTGTCCGGGGCCTCATGTTCTACTACGGCCTGGATTTCCACGATCTGGCCCCAAACTTCATCCTCAACATCTCGGCGTTTATCGTCGTGTGCGAGGCCTTCCTCCGCATCAAGCCCCACTTCGGCTTATGGCTGAAGACCTTCAATGTCAAGCCGAAGGTAGTGGGCGGCCAACAAGTGGAGTGCAGAGGTGCCATGGTGGGCAAGATGCCCAACGTTATATGGCCTGAGGGCTCCTTCATGGAAACCATCAAAGGGTGGCAATCGGGGTGGTTCTACATCACCGAGCCGCGTGACCCTGAATGGGCAGCGGCCCCTGAATTCCAATCTGGCATTCCCACACGGCTCACCTCCTGGAAAGAGAAGGGCCTGTCGTGGGCTAATTCTGGAGAGCTGACCGGACTCCAAACCTGCGTTCAAAATCTGGCGGACAAGAAGGTTAAACTTGTCAATGTAGTCCAGGTCATGCTCCTCCGCTGGATCCTCCCGTGTCAACGACGGGCTTTTAACTTGTGGGAGTTCGACACGGTCCAGCACCAAGCTTTGACCAGGCTCTTTGACACAACGCATGAGGATGCCTGGAAGGTGCTATTCAAGGGCGCCGAGGTTCCCCCTCCTATTACCGAGGACCGTGGATTCTGCGCGAAGCGCCAAGCCAGTGTAGTAAGCTTGTTTTACCCTTTACGGGATACTTGTTTTTCATAGTTTGACTATATGCGGGATCTAAGCTCCCGTTCCTTTGACAGGACTGGCAGAAAAAGTCTGGACAGATCGACTGTCCGGCTCCTTTGCCCGAAGGCCCAGCAGATGCCCGCTTGGCGAAGCTGCTGGTCCCGGCACCTTACGTGGTGCCGGAGAAGAAGGCCAAGAAGAAGACCACGGGAACTCGAAAGAGTTCCCGGCGCCCGGTGGTGTCGGATTCATGGTCCGATGACTCCGAAGCGCACTCCTCCCACGAAGACGAGGAGGAGGAAGAAGAGGCCTCTCCCCTCCAGCGGGGGGAGGAAATAAAAGGAAAGCCTCCCCAACTAGGGGGGCCCGGAGGGTCCAAGAAGGGAAGGACCCTTCCTTCGGACTACTCCACCGACGCCGACGACGGCGAAGAGGAGTGGCCATCCAGGGCCAAGCCCCTGGCAAAATCGTAAGTATCCGGATACCAGAATAACTCATGGCGTTCCTTTATTGCACAGTATCTTCTGACGCCGAATATAATCATGCAGTCCGCCCAAGGCCCAGCTCGACGCTTCATCGAGCGGCTCCCTGGATCCGTCGGATGTGAATAGTCTTTCACTCCTGACTGCTACCTCCCCTCGCCCTACGGACGATGCCGAGGTGGAGTCCCAAAAGGGGCCAAGCCAGGAGGAGGTGGTCCTGGAGGCGCCGCAAGGCGACCTCCCGGACTCCAGGCGCAAAGGGGATAAAACCCCAAAGGGCTCTAAGTCCGGCCCTGGGCCGGACACCGCACCGGAACCTTCGGAGGTTCCGGAGTCCGGCAGGCGGCCCCCTAGTAAGAAGGGCAAGCCTATGACGCTGGTGACCTCCGTCCAACCGGAGGCACCGGATAATTTGATGGAGGTGCTTAACGGCGCCTCCATCGATGAGGGGCACTGCACTATTATGAGTGCGGTGATCCAGAAGGTTCAGTCCGCCAAGAGCGGGCTGGCGGAAGCCTGTGCCAGCCTTCTAACAGGCTTTGAGGTATGTATTTAAGATATGTAAAAATATTACCGCATAGACAGTAGCCCCTCATGCTCAGTTTGGTGTTCGGAAAGAAAAGCCGAACTAAGGATCTGAAAAGATATACGCAGGAGTCTAACATAAGTATGTTAATATGGGAATGCAGGCGGCGCTGCTGACCTCTGCCGCACTGACTGCGGAGGTCGATGCATTGAAGCAGAGCCTCGAGCGGTCCGAGAACGAGCTCGGCCTTGCCAAGAAGCAGCTCGAGGACAAGGAAGGTAAGTAATACCTTATGTAAGTATATAAAAAGATCTGGTTGCAAATAATGACAGGACCAACGTGAGTATTACAGGGGCCACAACCGAGGTGGCGACCCTGAAGGAAGCGCTGTCCAAGGCCGAAGACAATGCGGCCGTGGAGCGCACCGAGCGAGAAAAGCAGGAGGCGCGGGTGGCGGAGGTGCAGCAAGAGCTCCATGCTCTTGTGAAAAACACAAGAGTTTGGAGCTTGTCTCAAAGACTCGAGAGTCCGAGCTTGCCTCGGCCCTTGAGAGCGCCAAATCTGCCAAGGCTAAAGCCCAAAAAGCCCTCTAAGAAATTGAGGCGATGAAGAAGATAGAGGCGGGTAAGGCATTCTTTATGCAAAGCAAGCACGTGAAAGTGAATTACTTGTTACTTACCCAAGTCCGGAGCTCTCTAGGAGCATTCACAGATCTGCCCCACAGTGTGTCCGACGCTGCTGCATTCTACCGAGCCGAGGAGGGGAGCTCGACGGAGAAGGTGTTCTGGTCCCAGTATGTTGAGGCTGGACACCCGGTGCCCTTGAGCGACCAGCTGAAGCAGCTGGTCGAGCTCCATAAGGTAGTCGAGTAGGCCATGAAAGGCCTTATAGTCCGGCTATGGCCTGGGGAGGTCATGCCTGGGAGCTACTTTGGGCTGGTGAGGCGGCTGGTGGATGGCTGTCCACGGCTTGAAGTCATCAAGCACTTCGTATGTATCAAAGGCGCCCGTAGGGCCCTTGCCCGTGTTAAAGTACACTGGGGCAAGATGGATGCTGAGAAGCTGGTGACAGATGGGCCACCGGAGGGGAAGGAGCATCGCAAGCCCGAGATGTATTATGAGGGCGTCCTGAAGGGTGCCTGCCTTGTGGCGAATGAGTGTTCCAAGGATGTAATTTTTGAGTAAACTCGCTCGTGTTATCCTGTGCGCTGAAAACTTGTTCATATGCGCTAAGCAACGCTTTTTGAATTTAAAATATTACCTTCTGTGCGGCCGTTTATTAAATCTGAGAGATGGCGAGTCGTCGGCTTCTACCCCCATGCCACGAGTGCTGGGGTGTTCGGGATAAACCTGAGCGCTCTTGTTCCCATTCTTGGGTCCTTCGAGGGAGGCGCTCAGCACAACGAACAAGGCAATCGGACTATAATGCTTTATCACTCTCACTTAGCCATAGAATTCTATAATTTTAAATTTCGGCGAAGCCCCTAGTATTCGGAAGACCGAGTTCGGGGCGCTATCCACGCCTAGGCCGGACAAAGCCAGCTCCTCGCTCTAAGCGGCATAAGTCTTTAGGGACTCGAAACCTCTCGAACAGCGACCGGCTCTCGCCCTATCATGACGGTCAGTTTTAGCTTTCTCTACTGAGGTGCTTAACCCAGCTCAACCGGGGCACAATCGCAGTAGTTCTCCCAGCGCTACCTTAGCCGATATAACGGAACGTAAGGTACCAAAACATGGGAGCCGGGCAAACCCAACTATTGACCCAAGACATGATTCGGAGCCGATGCATATAATGCTATAAGTTCGGGGTGCCGCACTCGTGAGAGTGTTCGGACTTCTCACACCATATTCTGGGGTACTTAAGCCCCTGGTGTATTGGCCGTACCAAAGTGTACGGTTGCATAATGTCATAACTGAACATATTTACATAAAAAATGAATGCAATAATAGACAAGAGCTATGTATTGTTTATTAAAAGGCTGCTGTGAAAGCAGAACGATACAAATAGTGCGATAAGCAAGAGATGGGATTATTTGACATGTCCCCCTCCAGGGGCAAGCTGCGAGACTTTATGTAAGACAGGTATTTAGCTCGTTATAGAGACCACCTGGACATTCGACGTAGCTTGCTGCCTCCCTGGCTGTTGCATCGTGTGTTCGGCGATTGTACTGCCGGACAGGCCTTCCGGAGAGTGGAGTCCTGAAAGTAAGAAAAAAGAAATGACAAAATCGGGAGCCCCTAGTGCGGTTGAGCCGCATTTTGGGCGTGCCGTGGTTGTGCCCCTCCCCTTATGCCCATGGTATTTCCAGAGCGTAATTATGTACGCGTAGTACTGGTTTCGCAATTTCGCGAGGGCTGGGGTTGGGGCCGCACTGCTACGCTTGCTCGGAACGTGCCAGGCGGTCTTGTTGTAGGTTACTCCGGGCGCGCTTGACGGTGTCCGGACGTTTAATAGCCGGACTGGAGAATTGCCTTGAGAGGCTACTTTGTACTTCCGCCGCGAGGGCCGCCGTATGCTCCTCCGTTCGGAGAGAGCGTTCGGTGTTTCCATTGACCGTAATGACTCCTCGAGGGCCTGGCATCTTGAGCTTGAGGTATGCGTAGTGTGGCACCGCATTGAACTTTGCAAATGCGGTTCGTCCGAGCAGGCGTGATAGCCACTGTGGAACGGGACTATGTCGAAGATTAACTCCTCGCTTCGGAAATTATCCAGGGATCCGAAGACCACTTTGAGTGTAACTGAGCCTGTACAGTTGGCCTCTACACCTGGTATGACGCCTTTAAAGGTCGTCTTTGTGGGTTTAATCCTTGAGGGATCTATGCCCATTTTTCGCACTGTATCCTGATAAAGCAGGTTCAGGCTGCTGCCGCCGTCCATAAGGACTCTAGTGAGGTGAAATCCATCAATGATTGGGTCTAGAACCGATGTGGCGAATCTGCCGTGGCAGATGCTAGTGGGGTGGTCCCTTCGATCAAAAGTGATCGGGAGGAGGTCCACGGGTTGAACTTTGGGGCGACTGGCTCCAACGCATATACGTCCCTGAGTGCACGCTTCCGCTCCCTTTTGGGGATGTGGGTTGCGTATATCATGTTCACCGTCCGCACTTGTGGGGGAAAGCCCTTCTGTCCCCTATTGTTCGGCGGCCGGGGCTCCTCCTCGTCATCGCTATGCAGCCCCTTGTCTCTGTTTTCGGCACTTAACTTGCCTGCCTGCTTGAACACCCAACAATCCCTGTTGGTGTGATTGGCTGGTTTTTCGGGGGTGCCGTGTATCTGGCACGAGCGATCGAGTATTCGGTCCAAACTGGACGGGCCCGGAGTATTTCTTTTGAATGGCTTTTTCCGCTGACCGGGTTTAGAGCCTCTGAATCCGGCATTAACTGCCGTATCCTCAGCATTGTCGCCGTTAATGCGGCGCTTGTGCTTGTTGCGACGCGACCTGCCATTGTTGTCCTTGGTATCCGAATTACCAGGGCTCTTGGTCATGTTATTACTACGAGCTAGCCAGCTGTCTTCTCCCGCGCAAAAGCGGGTCATGAGTGTTGTGAGGGCTGCCATGGATTTCGGCTTTTCCTGTCCTAGGTGCCGGGCAAGCCATTCGTCACGGATGTTATGTTTGAAGGCTGCGAGGGCCTCTGCGTCCGGACAGTCGACTATTTGATTTTTCTTGGTTAGGAACCGTGTCCAGAATTGTCTGGCCGATTCCTCTGGCTGCTGAATTATGTGGCTTAGGTCATCGGCGTCTGGTGGTCGCACATAGGTGCCCTGGAAATTGTCGAGGAATGCGGCTTCCAGGTCCTCCCAGCAACCAATTGACTCTGCTGGCAAGCTGTTAAGCCAATGCCGAGCTGGTCCTTTAAGCTTGAGTGGGAGGTATTTGATAGCGTGTAGATCATCACCGCGGGCCATGTGGATATGAAGGAGATAATCCTCGATCCATACCGCAGGATCTGTTGTGCCATCGTATGATTCGATGTTTACGGGTTTAAAACCCTCGGGGATTTGATGATCCATTACTTCATCTGTGAAGCATAGTGGGTGTGCGGCGCCTCTGTACTGGGCTATATCACGACGTAGCTCAAATGAGCTTTGTCTGCTGTGTTCGGCCTGGCCGTATTTGCCATATCCGGCATGACGGTTATCGTCACGTGTCGTGGGGCGCCCACGCGATCCGTAGATCGATCTTGTTTGCCTTGCCTTGTCCTCCAATATGTCTCGCAGGTCTGGCGCATTTCCCCGTGCCTTGGTATTTTTTGAGCGACGCCGGGGTGCGGCTTGAGTGGATGGCCGAGAGGCCTCTCTGTCGCGGCCACGAGGTGGCCGGTCGGCCGCGTCGTGCGCTGGTGATGTAGGTTTAGGTGCTTCCTCCTCTAATCGGGGTAGCAGCCTGCGCTTTGGGTAGCTCTTGGAGGGGCGTTCGAGTTCGTACTCTTCGGCCGCAAGGACTTCAGTCCATCTGTCGGCTAGCAAGTCTTGGTCAGCTCTAAGCTGCTGCTGTTTTTTCTTGAGGCTGCTCGCCGTGGCCATAAGCCTGCGTTTGAAACGCTCTTGTTCGACGGGATCCTCAGGCACGACAAATTCGTCGTCGTCGAGGCTTGCCTCGTCTTCGGAGGGAGGCATGTAATTATCGTCCTCTACCTCTCTGTCTGCCGCTATCTTATGAGGGCTAGTTTCTCCATCCTCCTGTGCTGAATCCTGCTGGAGGGGGTTGTCTTCGGCACTGTCCGGGGTGTTATTATCTCCCGTGCCGGAATCGCCGTTTTTGCTTTGGCGGGATTTAGAGCGGCGCCGCTGACGCTGGCACTTAGGCTGCTTCTTGGAGGGGTCATCCTCCGTTGTTCCATCGCCATTCCCTTCTTTTGGGGTGTCCACCATGTATATGTCGTATGACGAGCTGGCCTTCCAGTGCGCTATAGGCGCTGGTTCTTGCTCGTCTCCTGCATCGGCGTCCATACCGTCGATGTCTTCGGAGTCGAAGTCGAGCATGTCGGTTAAATCATCAACAGTGGCTACGAAGTGGGTGGTGGGTGGGCTTTGAATTTCTTCGTCGTCCGCATCCCAATCTTGCTGACCATAGTCTGGCCAGGGCTCTCCTGATAAAGAGAGAGACTTTAGTGAATTCAGAATGTCGCCAAAGGGCGAGTGCTGAAATATGTCCGCAGCGGCGAACTCTATGATCGGCGCCCAATTGGGTTCAATCGGCAGGGGCGCGGAAGGTTCGGAGTCCGGCACCGTGGAGTAACGAGCTTCTCAAAGGACAAGGCTGGTGTTCGGCTTGATCGCCGTAGAGATTGCAGCCCCCGAGGCGGTGTCCAGCCACCCGTCCTCGATTGGCACAGTCGGCTCCGAGCTAAGGGTCAGAGCGGACACTGGGGAAGCCTCCTAGGCACTGTTCGGCGGTAGAGCTAGATCATGCCCATCGTGACAGTGCAGTGCGCTCGGCTGTGGCTCAAAATCCATCGAAGATCAAGTCTCCGCGGATGTCAGTCATGTAATTCAAACTTCCAAATCTGACCTGATGACTAGGGGCGTAGCTTTCGATCTGCTCCAGATGGCCAAGCGAATTGGCCTGCAGTGCAAAGCCGCTGAATGCAAAGATCTGTCCGGGGAGAAAAGTCTCACCCTGGACCGTATCGTTGTTGATGATCGGAGGAGCCATCGGGCCTAAAGATGACGACACAGAGGAACTCTCAATGAAAGCACCAATGTCGGTGTCAAAACCGGCGGATCTCGGGTAGGGGGTCCCGAACTGTGCGTCTAGGCGGATGGTAACAGGAGACAAGGGACATGATGTTTTTACCCAGGTTCGGGCCCTCTCGATGGAGGTAAAACCCTACTCCTGCTTGATTAATATTGATGATATGGGTAGTACAAGAGTAGATCTACCACGAGATCAGAGAGGCTAAACCCTATAAGCTAGCCTATGGTATGATTGTTGTTCGTCCTACGGACTAAAACCCACCGGTTTATATAGACACCGGAAAGGGCTACGGTTACACAGAGTCGGTTACAATGGGAGGAGATCTACATATCCGTATCGCCAAGCTTTCCTTCCACGCCAAGGAAAGTCCCATCCGGACATGGGACGAAGTCTTCAATCTTGTATCTTCATAGTCCAGGAGTCCGGCCAAAGGTTATAGTCCGGCCATCCGGACACCCCCTAATCCAGGACTCCCTCAAGGAGCCTCCTACTGGATTGATACCTTGGTTCTCAAAAACTGAGGGAAATACTTACGCTACTATTGCTGCATCACCATTTCCTCTTCAAGGAAAACCAATGCAAGCTCAAGACATAGCAAAGGTACACATCAATAACATGTATATCAAATATACCTTTGTTCACTTTGTCATCCTTCTTATCCGCCAAGTATTTGGGGGCAGTTTCGCTTTCAACTGACCATTCCCTTTGCAGTAGAAGCACTCAGTTTCAGGCTTGGGTCCAACTTTGGACTTCTTACGGGAAGTGGCAACTTGCCTGCCATTCTTCTTGAAGTTCCCTTTCTTTCCCTTGCCCTTCTTCTTGAAAGTAGTGGTCTTGTTAACCATCAACACTTGATGCTCCTTCTTGATTACTACCACCACGGCCTTAAGCCTTGCGAAGAGCTCAGGAATCATTTTGTTCATCCCTTGCATATTATAGTTCATCACAAAGCCTTTGTAGCTTGGTGGCAGTGATTGAAGAACTTTGTCAATAACACTATCAACTGGAAGATCAACTCCCAGCCGAGTCAAGTGATTATGATACCCAGACATTTTGAGTATGGGTTCACTGGCAGAACTGTTCTCCTCCATCTTGCAACTATAGAACTTGTTGGAGACTTCATATCTCTCAACTCAGGCATTTGCTTGAAATATTAACTTCAACTCTTGGAACATCTCATATGCTCAGTGACATTTAAAACGTCTTTGAATTCCCGGTTATAGGCCGTAAAGCATGGCACACTGAACTATTGAGTAGTCACCAGATCAAGCCTGCCAGACGTTCATAACATCTGCAGTAGCTCCTGCAGCAGGTCTGTCACCTAGTGGTGCATCAAGGACATAATTCTTCTATGCAGCAGTGAGGATAATCCTCAAGTTATGGACCCAGTCCATGTAGTTGCTACCATCATCTTTCAACTTAGCTTTCTCTAGGAACACATTAAAATTCAGGGGAACAGTAGCTCGGGCCATTGATCTACAACATAGATATGCAAAACTATTAAGACTAAGTTCATGTTAAATTAAGTTCAATTAATCACTATCCTATCTGGAAGATTAACTCCCACTTGATTCAAGCAATAGTAGTACACAAACATTCTAAGCACATGCTCACAGGCTAAGCTATTTTCCTCCATCTTGTAAGCAAAGTACTTGTCAGAGGTCTCATACCTCTCAACACGGGCATGCACCTGAAATACCAATTTTAGCTCTTTGGAGCCCCAATTCTAAGCCGTAAAGCATGGTGCACTAAACTATCAAGTAGTTATCAAAATGAGCTCATCAAACATTCATAATGTCTGCATCAGCTCCTGCAACAGATCTGTCACCTAGCGGTGCATCAAGGACATAATTCTTCTATGTATCAATGAGGATAATCCTCATATCACGAACCCAGTCCGTATTATTGCTATCATCATCTTTCAACTAAGTTTTCTCTAGGAACGTATCAAAAAATGGGGAAGATACATCGCCAGCCATTGAACTACAACATAATTTGCAAAGATATTTTGACTATGTTCATGATAAATTAAGTTCAATTAATCAAATTAGTAATGAACTCCCACTTAAATTAACATCCCTCAAGTTATCTAAGTGATACATGATCCAAATCAACTAACCCATGTCCGATCATCACGTGAGATGGGGTAGTCATCAATGGTGAACATCTCTATGTTGATCGTATCTACTATATGACTCTCGTTCGACCTTTCGGTCTCCAATGTTCCAAGACCATGTCTGTACATGCTAGGCTCGTCAAGTTTAACCCAAGTATTCTGCAGGTGCAAAACTGTCTTACACCCATTATATGTGAATGTAAAGTCTATCACACCCGATCATCACGAGGTGCTTCGAAACGACGAGCTTTGGCAACGGTGCATACTCGGGGAGAACACTTTTATCTTGTAATTTAATGAAGGGATCATCTTATAATGCTACCACCGTTCTAAGCAAAATAAGATGCATAAAGGATAAACATCACATGCAATCAAAATATGTGACATGGTATGGCCATCATCATCTCGTGCTTTTGATCTCCATCTCCAAAGCATCGTCATGATCTCCATCATCACCGGCTCGACAACTTGATCTCTGATGTCTACTACACAACCTTCTTCTTGTAGACGTTGTTGGGACTCCAAGTGCAGAGGTTTGTAGGACAGCAGAAAATTTTCCCCAAGTGGATGACCTAAGGTTTATCAATCCGTCGGAGGCGTAGGATGAAGATGGTCCCTCTCAAACAACCCTGCAACCAAATAACAAAGAGTCACTTGTGTCCCCAACACACCCAATATAATGGTAAATTGTATAGGTGCACTAGTTCGACGAAGAGATGGTGATACAAGTGCAATATGTATGGTAGATATAGGTTTTGTAATCTGAAAAATATAAAAATAGCATGGTAGCAAGTAACAAAAGTAAGCGAAAATGGTATTGCAATGCTTCGAAACAAGGCCTAGGGTTCATACTTTCACTAGTGCAAGTTCTCTCAACAATAATAACATAATTGGATCATATAACAATCCATCAACATGCAACAAAGAGTCACTCCAAAGTCACTAATAGCGGAGAACAAACGAAGAGATTATTGTAGGGTACGAAACCACCTCAAAGTTATTCTTTCCGATCAATCCATTGGGCTATTCCTATAAGTGTCACAAACAGCCCTAGAGTTCGTAGTAAAATAATACCTTAAGGCACACATCAACCAAAACCCTAATGTCACCTAGATACTCCAATGTCACCTCAAGTGTCCGTGGGTATGATTATACGATATGCATCACACAATCTCAGCTTCATCTATTCAAACCAACACAAAGAACTGCATAGAGTGCCCCAAAGTTTCTACCGGAGAGTCAAGACGAAAATGTGTGCCAACCCCTATGCATAGATTCCCAAGGTCACGGAACCCGCAAGTTGATCACCAAAACATACATCAAGTGAACCAATAGAATACCCCATTGTCACCATGGGTATCCCACTCAAGACATACATCAAGTGTTCTCAAATCCTTAAAGACTCAATCTGATAAGATAACTTCAAAGGGAAAACTCAATCCATTACAAGATGGTAGAGGGGGAGAAACATCATAAGATCCAACTATAGTAGCAAAGATCGCGGTACATCAAGATCGCGCCAAATCAAGAACACCAGAGAGAGAGAGAGAGAGAGAGAGAGATCAAACACATAGCTACTGGTACATACCCTCAGCCCCGAGGGTGAACTACTCCCTCCTTGTCATGGAGAGCGCCGGGATGATGAAGATGGCCACCGGTGATGATTCCCCCCTCCGGCAGGGTGCTGGAAAAGGGTCCCAATTAGTTTTTGGTGGCTACAGAGGCTTGTGGTGGTGGAACTCCCGATCTAGGTTATTTTCTGGAGGTTTCTGTATTTATAGGAGAGGTTGGCATCGAGAACAAGTCAGGGGGACCCACGGAGAGTCCACGAGGCACAGGGGCGCGCCCTAGGGGTCGCCCTCCACCCTCGTGGAGCCCACGGGCCTCCCCTCCGGTAACTCTTCGTTCTAGTATTTTTTATATTTTCCAGAAATAATCTCCGTTGATTTTCAGCTCATTCCGAAAACTTTTATTTCTGCACAAAAACACCACCACGGTAGTTCTGCTGAAGACAGCGTCAGTTCGGGTTAGTTCTAATCAAATCATACCAAAATCATGTAAAAATATTATAAACATGACATGAATACATCAGAAATTATAGATAAGTTGGAGACGTATCAACATCCCCAAGCTTAATTCCCACTCGTCCTCGAGTAGGTAAATGATAAAAACATAGATTTTGATGTGGAATGCTACCTAACATATTTATCAATGTAATCTTCTTTATTGTGGCAAGAATATTCAGATCCATAAGATACAAAACAAAAGTTTAGTATTGACATAAAAACAATAATACTTCAAGCATACTAACAAGGAAATTATGTCTTCTCAAAATAACATGGCCAAAGAAAGCTTATCCCTACATCTTCGTCACACAAAATACTCAAATCATGCACAACCCCGATGACAAGCCAAGCAATTGTTTCATACTTTGATGTTCTCAAACATTTTCAACTTCCACGCAATACATGAGCGTGATCCATGGACATAGCACTATAGGTGGAATAGAATGGTGGTTGTGGAGAAGACAAAAAAAGGGAGATAGTCTCACATCAACTAGGCGTATCAATGGGCTATGGAGATGCCCATCAATAGATATCAATGTGAGTGAGTAGGGATTGCCATGCAATGGATGCACTAGAGCTATAAGTTTATGAAAGCTCAAAAAGTGAAAAAAAAAAGAGAGAAAAAGAGGGAAGGGGCAATGCTACTATCCTTTTACCACACTTGTGCTTCAGAATAGCACCATGTTCTTCATATAGAGAGTCTCTTGAGTTATCACTTTCATATACTAGTGGGAATTTTCATTATAGAACTTGGCTTGTATATTCCCATGATGGGCTTCCTCAAATGCCTGAGGTCTTGATGAGCAAGCAAGTTGGATGCACACCCACTTAGTTTCCAGTTTGAGCTTTCATACACTTATATCTCTAGTGCATCCGTTGCATGGCAATCCCTACTCCTTGCATTAACATCAATTGATGGGCATCTTCATAGCCCGTTGATTAGTCGCGTCAATGTGAGACTTTCTCCCTTTTGTCTTCTCCACACAACCTCCGCCATCATACTCTATTCCACATATAGTGTTATATCCATGGCTTGCGCTCATGTATTGCGTGAGGGTTGAAAAAGCTGAAGCGTGTTAAAAAGTATGAACAATTGCTTGGCTGACACCGAGATGAGCATGAGGGGTACCTTGTGTTAAGAAAAGGGAGCATACAAGACTATATGATTTTGTAGGGATAACATTTTGAAGCATTGATATCTTGAAAGACATGATTGTTTGTTGGGATGCCCGAAGTATTATTCTTTTTATGTCAGATGATAGACTATTGCCTTGAATCACTCGTGTCTTAATATTCATGCCATGATTAGATTACATGATCAAGATTATGCTAGGTAGCATTCCGCATCAAAAATTATCTTTTTTATCATTTACCTACTCGAGGACGAGCAGGAATTAAGCTTGGGGATGCTGATACGTCTCCGTCGTATCTATAATTTTTAATTATTCCATGTCAATATTATTCAACTTTCATATACTTTTGGCATCTTTTTATACTATTTTTGGGACTAACATATTGATCCAGTGCCCAGTGCCAGTTCCTGTTTGTTGCATGTTTTATGTTTCACAGAAACCCCATATCAAACGGAGTCCAAACGGGATAAAAACAGACAGAGAATATTTTTGGAAAATTTATGATTTTTGGGAAGAAGAATCAACGCGAGACGGTGCCCGAGGGGGCCATGAGGCAGGGGGCGCGCCCCTGACCCTCGTGGGCACCCCATAAGGCGGCTGATGATCTTCTTTTGCCGCAAGAAAGCTAATTTTCGGGGGGAAAATCATGGCGAAGGTTTCAATCCAATCGGAGTTACGGATCTCCGGGAATATAAGAAACGGCGAAAGGGCAGAATCTGGGAACGCAGAAACAGAGAGAGACAGAGAGACAGATCCAATCTCGGAGGGGCTCTCACCCCTCCCATGCCATGGAGACCATGGACCAGAGGGTAAACCCTTCTCCCATCTAGGGAGAAGGTCAAGGAAGAATAAGAAGAAGAAGGAGGAGGCTCTCTCCCCCTCGCTTCCAGTGGCGCCGGAACGCCACCGGGGGCCATCATCATCACCGCGACCTACACCAACACCGTCGTCATCTTCACCAACATCTCCATCACCTTCCCCCATATATATTCAGCGGTCCACTCTCCCACAACCCACTGTACCCTCCACTTGAACATGGTGCTTTATGCTTCAAATTATTATCCAATGATGTGTTGCCATCCGATGATGTCTGAGTAGATTTTTGTTGTCCTATCGGTAATTGGTGAATTGCTATGATTGGTTTAATTTGCTTGTGGTTATGTTGCTGTCCTATGGTGCTCTCTGTGTCGCGCAAGCGTGAGGGATCCCCGTTGTAGGGTTTGTAATATGTTCATGATTTGCTTATTGTCTGCGTTGCGTGAGTGACTGAAACACAAACACAGATAAGTGGGTCATGGCGTATGGGAATAAAGAGGACTTGATACTTTAATGCTATGGTTGGGTTTTACCTTAATGATCTTTAGTAGTTGCCGATGCTTGCTAGAGTTCCAATCATAAGTGCATATGATCCAAGAAGATAAAGTATGTTAGCTTATGCCTCTCCCACATAAAACTTGCTATCGGTCTAGTAAAGTAGTCAATTGCTTAGGGACAATTTCAAAACTCCTACCACCACTTTTCCACACTCGCTATATTTACTTGATTGCTTCTTTATCTAAACAGCCCCCACTTTTTATTTATGTGCTCTTTATTATCTTGCGATTCTATCCAACAACACCTACAAAGTCCTTCTAGTTTCATACTTGTTTTAGGTAAAGCGAACATTAAGCGTGCGTAGAGTTGTATTGGTGGTCGATAGAACTTGAGGGAATATTTGTTCTACCTTTAGCTCCTCGTTGGGTTCGACACTCTTACTTATCAAAAGAGGCTACAATTGATCCCCTATACTTGTGGGTTATCATGCGGTACAAGAGAGGCTAGCAATGGTGGAAGGGTGAGAGTGCGTATAATCCATGGACTCAACATTAGTCAAAAATAACTCACATACTTATTGCAAAAATCTATTAGTCATTAAACTAAGTACTACGTGCATGCTCCTAGGGGGATAGATTGGTAGGAAAATACCATCGCTCGTCCCCGACCGCCACTCATAAAGAAGACAATCAATGAATACCTCATGCTCCAAATTTGTTACACAACGGTTCACCATACGTGCATGCTACGGGACTCACAAACCTCAACACAAGTATTTATCAAATTCACAATTACTCCACTAGCATGACTCTAATATCACCATCTTTATATCTCAAAACAATCTTAAGGAATCACACTTCTCATAGTATTCAATGCACTTTATATGAAAGTTTTTATTATATCCCTCTTGGATGCCCATCACATTAGGACTTAATTTATAACCCAAGAAAATTACCATGATGTTCTAAAAGACTCTCAAAATAATATAATTGAAGCATTAGAGTTCATCTAATTCTTCAAATACTACCATCATGCTCTAAAAATATATAAGTGAAGCACTAGAGCAAATGACAAACTACTCAGAAAGATATAAGTGAAGATCAATGAGTAGTCAAATAATTATGTAATTATGTGAAGACTCTCTAACATTTAAGAATTTCAGATCTTAATATTTTATTCAAACAGCAAGCAAAGCAAAATAAAATTACATGACGCTCCAAGCAAAACACATATCATGTGGTGAATAAAAATATAGCTCCAAGTAAAGTTACCGATGATGAAGACGAAAGACGGGATGCCATCCGGGGCATCCCTAAGCTTAGTTGCTTGGATATTACTTTAATATTACCTTGGGGTGCCTTGGCAATCCCAAAGCTTAGGCTCTTGCCACTCCTTATCCCATAGTCCATCGAATCATTACCCAAAACTTGAAAACTTCACAACAGAAAACTCGTAAGCTCCGTTAGTATAAGAAAATAAATCACCACTTAGGTACTGTTGTGGACTCATTATTTATTTATATTAGTGTTGTATCTACTGTATTCCAACTTCTCCATGGTTCATACCCTCCGATACTACTCATAGATTTATCAAAATAAGCAAATAACACATAGAAAACAGAATCTGTCAAAAACAGAACTGTCTGTAGTAATCTGTAACTCTCGAATACTTCTGTAACTCCAAAAATTAATAAATAAATTGTTGTACGTCAGTGATTTGTCTATTAATCTTATGCAAAAAGAATCAACTCAAAATAACTCTTCTGTTAAAAATGACAGCTAATCCCGTGAGCGCAAAGTTTCTGTTTTTTACAGCAAGATCACATTAACTTTCACTCAAGTCTTCCCAAAGGTTCTACTTGGCACTTTATTGAAACAAAAGCTATAAAACATGATTAATACAGTAGAATAATAATGTAAACACACAAAAAATAAGGGTAAAAATTGGGTTGTCTCCCAACAAGCGCTTTTCTTTATTGCCTTTTTAGCTAGGCATGATGATGACAATGTTGCTCACATAAAAGATAAGAATTGAAACATAATGGGAGCATCATGAAGCATATGACTAGCACATTTAAGTCTAACCCACTTCCTATGCCTAGGGATTTTGTGAGCAAATAACTTATGGGAACTAGAATTAACTAGCATAGGAAGGTAAAACAAGCAAAACTTCAAGTCTTTCAACACATAGAGAGGAAACTTGATATTATTGCAATTCCTACAAGCATATATTCCTCCTTCATAATAATTTTCAGTAGCATCATGAATGAATTTAACAATATAACTATCACATAAAGCACTCTTTTCATGAGCCACAAGCATAGAGATTTTATTACTCTCCACATAGGCAAATTTCTTCTCATGAATAGTAGTGGGAGCAAACTCAACAAAATAACTATCATGTGAAGCATAATCCAATTGAAAATTAAAATCAAGATGACAAGTTTTATGGTTATCATTATTCTTTATAGCATACATGTCATCACAATAATCATCATAGATAGCAACTTTGTTCTCATAATCAATTGGAACCTCTTCCGAAATAGTGGATTCATCACTAAATAAAGTCATGACCTCTCCAAATCCACTTCCATAATTATCACAATAAGATTCAACACCCACAAAAATAGTGGGATCATTACTTTATAAAGTTGACACTCTTCCAAACCTAGTTTCATCAATATAATCATCATAAATAGGAGGCATGCTATCATCATAATAAATTTGCTCATCAAAACTTGCGGGACAAAAAATATCATCCTCATCAAACATAGCATCCCCAAGCTTGTGGCTTTGCATATCATTAGCATCATGGATATTTAAGGAATTCATACTAACAACATTGCAATCATGCTACTCATACAAAGATTTAGTGCCAAACATTTTACTACATTCTTCTTCTAAGACTTTGGCACAATTATCGGAATCCTTATTTTCACGAAAGGCATTAAAAAGATGAAGCATATGAGGTACCCTCAATCCATTTTTTTGTAGTTTTATTTTATAGACTAAACTAGTGATAAAACAACAAACTAAAAGATTTGATTGCAATATCTAAAGATATACCTTCAAGCACTAGCCTCCCCGGCAACGGCGCCAGAGAAGAGCTTGATGTCTACTACACATCCTTCTTCTTGTAGAAGTTGTTGGGCCTCCAAGTGCAGAGGTTTGTAGGACAGTAGAAAATTTCCCCCAAGTGTATGACCTAAGGTTTATCAATCCGTGGGAGGCGTAGGATGAAGATGCTCTCTCTCAAACAACCCTGCAACCAAATAACAAAGAGTCTCTTGTGTCCCCAACACACCCAATACAATGGTAAATTGTATAGGTGCACTAGATCGGCGAAGAGATGGTGATACAAGTGCAATATGGATGGTAGATATAGGTTTTTGTAATCTGAAAATATAAATACAGCAAGGTCGCAAGTAACGAAAGTAACACAAGTATCTGTGGGTATGATTATACGATATGCATCACACAATCTCAGATTCATCTATTGAAACCAACACAAAGAACTTCATAGAGTGCCCCGAAGTTTCTACCGGAGAGTCAAGAAGAAAATGTGTGCGAACCCCTATGCATAGATTCCCAAGGTCACGGACCGCAAGTTGATCACCAATACATACATCAAGTGAATCAATAGAATACCCCATTGTCACCACGGGAATCCCACACAAGACATACATCAAGTGTTCTCAAATCCTTAAAGACTCAGTCCGATAAGATAACTTCAAAGGGAAAACTCAATCCATTAGAAGAAGGTAGAGGGGGAGAAACATCATAAGATCCAACTATAGTAGCAAAGATCGTGGTACATCAAGATCGCGCCAAATCAAGAACACGAGAGAGAGAGAGAGAGAGAGAGAGATCAAACACATAGCTACTAGTACATACCCTCAGCCCCGAGGGTGAACTACTCCTTCCTCGTCATGGACAGCACCGGGATGATGAAGATGGCCACTAGTGATGATTCCCCCCTCTTGCAGGGTGCCGGAACTGGGTCCCGATTGGTTTTTGGTGGCTACAGAGGCTTGCGGTGGCAGAACTCCCGATCTAGGTTATTTTCTAGAGGTTTCTGTATTTATAGGAGAGGTTGGTGTCGAGAACAAGTCAGGGGGACCCACGGAGAGTCCACGAGGCACAGGGGCGCGCCCTCCACCCTCCTCGAGCCCACGGGCCTCCCCTCCGGTAACTCTTCATTTCAGTATTTTTTATATTTTCTAGAAAAAATCTCCGTTGGTTTTTAGCGCATTTCGAGAACTTTTATTTCTGCACAAAAAAACACCACGGTAGTTCTACTGAAAACAATGTCAGTTCGGGTTAGTTCTAATCAAATCATACCAAAATCATGTAAAAAATATTATAAACATGGCATGAATACATCAAAAATTATAGATACGTTGGAGACGTATCAATTTCCATCATTGCGTCGGGGTCATCTCGCCAACTATTGCTAACGCATAGCGATAAAGTAAAGCAATTATATGGCCCTTGCATTTCATACAATAAAGAGACAACCTTAACGCTTCTGTCGGTTGTCGATATTACAAAACATGATCATCTCATACATCAACATATATTACATCATATCTTGACCATATCACATCACAGCATGCCCTCCAAAAACAAGTTAGACGTCCTCTACTTTGTTGTTGCAAGTTTTACGTGGCTGCTATGGGCTTCTAGCAAGAACCATTCTTACCTATGCAAAAATCACAATGGTGATTCATCAAGTTTGTTGTTTTAACCTTCTTCAAGTACCGGTCGTAGTCAAATTTGATTCAACTAAAGTAGGAGAAACACACACCCGCCAGCCACCTTTATGCAAAACAAGTTGCATGTCTATCGGTGGAACAGGTCTCATGTACATCGACATGTAAGGTTGATCCGGGCCGCTTCATCCCACAATACAGCCGAATCATAATAAGACGTTGTTGGTAAGCAGTATGACTATCACCGCCCACAACTCTTTGTGTTCTACTCATGCATCATCTACACATAGACCTGGCTCGGATGCCACTGTTGGGAAACATTGCATGGAAACAAAAACAATTCTATGCACACGCAAGATCTATCCCATGGAAATGAATAGCAACGAAGGGGAGAGTGTTTCTACATACCCTCATAGACCGTAAGCGGAAGCGTTTAGTAACAATGTTATTGTAGTCAAACTTCTTCGCGATCCAACCGATCAAGTACCAAACGTACGACACCTCTGCGTTCATCACACATTCAGCTCAGTGACATCCTTGCCTTCTTGATCCAGCAAGAGGGTGAAGTAGTGGATGAGTTCCAGCAGCACAACGGCATGGTGACGGTGGTGGTGATGCTATCTCTAGAGAGCTTCGCCTAAGCACTACGAAAATATGACCGAGGGAAGAAATTGTGGAGAGGGGCGCCGCACACGGCTAAGAGATTTTCGTATATTTGTGTGGCGCCCCCTCCCACATATATAGGGGGGAGGCATCCAGAAGGCGCCCCAAGTGGGGCCAAATCTCACTTGGGCTCTTGCCCCTAGCAGCGCCCCCTTGCCTTTTTAGGCGCACGGGGAAAGGCATGGAAGGGTGCCCTCCCTTCCTTTCTCCCATGAGGAGGGGAAGGCAGGAGGGGCTAGCCCTCCCCCTTTCCTTCCCTAAGGCCGCCAACCAGGGAGAGGTGCTCGCCAGCCCCCTTGTGGGCTGGTGTCTCTCTCCCCTTGGACCATTAGGCCCATAGACCTCCCGGGGGTGTCCGGAACCCCTTCCAGCCATCTGATGACTACTCGGTGTACTCTGAAACTCTTCCCATGTCTGAATATCATTGTCCTATATATCAATCTTTATATCCAAACCATTCCGGAGCTCCTCGTCATGTCTGTGATCTCATCCAAGACTCCGAACAACATTCAGTCACCAAATCATATAACACTATATCATCAATGAACGTTAATCGTGCGGACCCTATAGGTTCGAGAACTATGTAGACATGACCGAGACACCTCTCCGGTCAATAACCAATAGCGGAACCAGGATGCCCATATTGGTTCCTACATATTCTACGAAGATCTTTATCGATCGAACTGTTATGACAACATACGTAATTCCCTTTGTCTGTTGATATGTTACTTGCCCGAGATTCGATCACCGGTATCTTCATACCTAATTCAATCTTGATAACCCACAAGTGTAGGGGATCGCAACAATTTTCGAGGGTAGAGTATTTAATCCAAATTTATTGATTCGGCACAAGGGGAGCCAAAGAATATTCTCAAGTATTAGCAGCTGAGTTGTCAATTCAACCACACTTGAAAGACTTAATATCTGCCACAAAGTATTTAGTAGCAAAGTAGTATGGAAGTAATGGTAACAAAGACAAAAGTAAGAGTAGCAGTTTTGTAGCAATCATAATAGTGGCAATGGAAAAGCAACTTAGCAAAGATCAATTTGAAACGAGCTCGTAGGTAGTGGATCAATGATGGATAATTATGTCGGATGGCATTCATCATGCAACAGTTATAACATAGGGTGACACAGAACTAGCTCCAGTTCATCAACATAATGTAGGCATGTATTCCGAATATAGTCATACGTGCTTATGGAAAAGAACTTGCATGACATCTTTTATCCTACCCTCCCGTGGCAACGGGGTCCTATTGGAAACTAAGGGATATTAAGGTCTCCTTTTAATAGAGTACCGCACAGAAGCATTAGCACTTAGTGAATACATGAACTCCTCAAACTACGGTCATCACTGGGAAGTGTCCCGACAATTGTCACTCCGGGGTTGCCAGATCATAACACGTAGTAGGTGACTATAACTTGCAAGATAGGATCAAGAACACAAATATATTCATGAAAACATAATAGGTTCAAATCTCAAATCATGGCACTTGGGCCCTAGTGACAAGCATTAAGCATAGCAAAGTCATAGCAACACCAATATTAGAACATAATGGATACTAGGGATCAAACCCTAACAAAACTAACTCGATTACATGGTAAATCTGTAAGTGCATCTAGTGCCACCCCTAGTTGGTTTTGGAGTATTGACGACAAAGTTGGTTGAGGGACTAATGCGTTTGTGAGAATTGCAGGATAACGCAGGTAGTGTCCCTCATTGATTCGGTTTACCTACCGGAGATGACCCCTAAAAATGTATGAAGACACTGAAGACAATGGTGGTATGAGAAGATATTCATATTGAAGTCTATGACATGAGAAGACATTGCGTGAAGACTATGGAGCGCGAAGACTATGTGGTTTCGTTGTTTCCTTTTCTTCTTTGTTGAGTCATAGGAACCACCGTACTGTTAAGTGGGGTCCAAGTGAACTAAGTTAGAGTGACTAAAGTGATGCTCAACCCAAATCCTATGTCTTCGAGCGAAGACAATGAGAGCAAATCTTATCCAGAGCTGGATGAGTCAGCTTTGCTTGTAGCCCAAGTAAAGTTGTCGCGTGTGTTTGAAATCTGACCGTTGGAACACGTGTCAGTTCGTTAGTGACCCAGGGTCATTTCGGACAAATCAGGTCGGGTTGCCTTGTGGCTATAAATAGCCCACCCCCTACACCATAAATTGGTGGCTGCTCAGAGTTAGTTTGCGGCTTTTGTCATTTTGAGAGCAACCCACCTCGAAGCCTTTGAGAGAGAAATCCTTGCGAGGACAAAGCCCAAACACCCAGAGCCAAAGAGTGTTAGGCATCACTGAAGTCTTTCTATCTGTGTGACCTGAAGACTTATTACACTTGAGGATTGTGTATCCTCCAGCCGGTTAGGCTTCGCGTTCTGAGCATCCAAGAGTCATTGTGGATTGTCGGGTGAACGAAGTCTGTGAAGGTTCGGAAGTCTACCTTGAAGACTTACCAGAGTGATTGGGCGAGGACTAAGTGTCCTTAGCTCAAGGGGGATATGGTGAAGACACGGTCTTCTGAGTTGAATCTCAGCCTCCGTAACCAGACGTACAGTTGTCACAGCAACTGGAACTGGTCCAACAAATCATGTGTCTTCAACAAGTGACTGGTTCTATCTCTTCCCTCCTTTACTTTGAGTTTGTCTACGTGAAGTCATTGCTTATATGTCTTATCTGGTTGACTTCATTGCTTGACTACTATTGTTGATTGGCTTCATACCATCTTCCATCCTGATCCTACTACCTAGCTGCTATTAGTCTTCGTACGTTAACACTATTGCATACTTGATTATTGCTTGCTTGTTGTAGTTTATCTTCCGCTGCATATCAACTAGGTCATTTCTATTGTTTGTCTTCGAAACTTCCATGTTTTGAAGACTCTGATAAAAATCGCCTATTCACCCCCCCCCCCTCTAGTCGATAACTAGCACTTTCAATTGGTATCAGAGCAAGGTACTCCCTTGTTCTATGTGATTTGGTTTAACCACCTGGAGTTTCAGCTATGTCGACTGCAGGATTGAGGAATGTATCTTGCCCCACCTTTGACGGTCATGAGTATCCTCGGTGGAAAGCCATGATGAAGAAGCGACTCATGGCTATGGACAGCGAACTGTGGACCATCACCAAGATTGGTCTTACCGATCTATGCAAGATGGCGGAGGCGGATGACATTCGCAACTACATTCTACTGAACCTCACAGCGAAGGATGTCATCTGCTCCTGCCTGTCCCGAAATCAGTTCAGGAACGTCATGCACCTCAATAACGCGAAGCTAATCTGGGACCGGCTTTCTAAGGTCTATGAAAGTCATCTTAATCGTCATGATCCTTGGCTTGATGACTACAAGGAGTCTCTTAAAGAGATGACCTTTCCACCTGAACCGTCTTCATCTTCAGCATGCCTCATGGCAGGGGGTGCTAAGGTAACTGAATGCTATCTTTCTGAAACTAGTGATGATGAATCAGGTGATGAATTTGGCCCCGGCTATGTCAAACTTGCTTCCCTTGCCAGTAAACAACAAAGAGCTTTGGAAAGGATTCAAAACATGCTTAGTAAGAGCGATGATATGTTGGGAGAAGAAATGGATCAGTCAAAAGCTTTGGCTGAGAGTCTTCAGAGACTTCATTCTAAGTTTGACGCCCTTCAAGATCAACATAATGCTCTCTTGTCTGATCATGAGAAACTTTCTTCTGAATGTCTTCAAAGAGAGCAAGATCTTGAAAAGATAAGGGTGGATTATGAAGATCTTCTGAGGAAGCACGATTCATTACTTGCTCAACAAATCAGCGTTGCTCAGGATGAATTTGAACCACCATGTCTAAAATGCATTGAGCGTGATAACGCTGCCTCTGTTGCTGAATGTTCCACTGCTGCTACTATTGCTCTGTCTTCAACTACTGATGTGGTAACTAACCCCTCTTCTGAGGATACCACTACTATTGCTGATGAAAATGCTAGGTTGAAGACATTGCTTGAAACAGGGATGTATAAAAGTCTGAAAGGGCATCAGACACTTTGTGATGTCCTCAAAAAGCAGATTCTGAACCGAAACCCTAGGAAAGAGGGTGTTGGGTTCGAGAGGAAAATGAATGCTGATGGTTCCTACTGGAAGCCTGAGCAGTATCCCAAAACCACATGGGTTGCTGCAAAGGAACCTTCAGTGGATCCATCCACTTTATATGGCTTTACCTGTGCTAATCCTATTATCATTGATGAATCCTTTGATACAAACTATAAACTGTTCAAAAATCAGAGTGGTGAAGTGTTTGCCAGGTATATTAGTACTAACTGCAGGAATGGACCGCCAATGAAGAAGATCTGGGTTCCCAAAAGTTGTCTTGAGAATCTTCCTGTGAATGTTGTCATGACACCTCCAGGGAAGAAGACAAACCCCAGACCAAAGGCGTCACATGGTCCAACGGCTTGATACGGAAACAGGACTCACCAGAGTCACCCTAACGCCAATGTTTTGCAGGGAAATCACACTCAAACTTATGAATATGAGCGTGTGTCTTCAAACCGCTATGTTCATAATACTAAGAACTTTTCTGCTTATTCATATGAGTATCATTCATCTCCTACAAGGCTATTTGCTAGGGCTCCAAAGCCGAAATTCTCAGATGCTGCACTTAGACTCATTGCTTCTAAGCCACCCCTAAAGATGTGGGTGGTGAAGAACTAACTCTCTTTTGCAGAACATGGTCTCCAGCCAGCAATCAAAGGCGTCCGATATTATTGCTGGGGACCTAAAACACAAAGGGACGCATGATAAAATGACTTACTATGTATTCCACATATGAATCGCTTACCTGTCATACTGTGTGCTAACTTTCATCTATGCTGTGATAATCCAAGTGTGCATCAACTGCTTATGCTTCACAACATACATTGTGAAGCCTATCCTCCTAACTGCACTGTAGGGCATGTCACCAAAAGCTTCAGAATGGATTATGGACAGCGGATGCACTAATCATATGACTGGTGATCGAAGTCTTCTCATGGACTCAACCTTACGTCCATCCGACAAGAGTCAAATCACATTTGCCGACACTGGTAAAGGCAAGGTATTGGGTCTAGGTAGAGTTGCAATCTCAAAGGATCAACACATGGATAAAGTGATGCTTGTTGAATCCCTTGGATTCAACTTAATGTCTGTCTCAATGCTTTGTGACTTAAACATGATTGTGATATTTGGAAAATATCGTTGCCTTGTACTAATGGAATCTGACAAGTCTCTAGTCTTTGAAGGGTATAGGAAAGGTGATCTATACATGGTAGATTTCTCAGCAGGTCCATAGCTTGCTGTATGTCTTCTTGCAAAAGCTTCAGAATGCTGGCTCTGGCATCGAAGGCTGGGGCATGCTGGCATGAGGAACTTGCTCACTCTCGTCAAGAAGAAGCATGTCATAGGCATCGAAGGTGTCAAGTTCAAGAAAGATCATTTGTGTGGTGCTTGCGAAGCTGGGAAGATGACGAGGGCCAAGCACCCCTTGAAGACAATCATGACGACATCTCAACCCTTTGAGTTGTTGCACATGGACTTATTTGGCCCTACTCACTACTCCACCCTCACAACAACGGCGTGTCTCTATGGCTTCGTCATTGTTGATGACTACTCAAGATATACATGGGTGCACATAATTCTCTACAAGACTAAAGTACAAGATGTCTTCAGACGATTCGCCAATCGAGCAATGAACAATTATGGCGTCAAGATCAAGCATATCAAAAGTGATAACGTCACTGAATTCAAGAACACCGGGCTTGATCTTTATCTGGATACAATGGGAATCACTCATGAATTTTCTGCTCCATACACACCTCAGCAAAACGGCATTGTAGAGCGCAAGAACAGAACCCTCATCGAGATGGCTCGAACAATGCTTGACGAGTACAAGACACCAAGAAAATTCTGGCCTGAAGCCATTGATACAGCTTGTCACATCATCAACCGTGTCTACATCCATAAGCTTCTGGGCAAAACATCCTATGAGCTCCTTACTGGCAAGAAGCCAAATGTCAGCTACTTCAGAGTCTTTGGTGCTAGGTGTTGGATCAAGGATCCCCATCACAAGTCAAAAGTTGAACCCAAAGCTCACGAAGGCTTCATGCTTGGCTATGGAAAGGATTCGCACTCTTACAGAGTCTTCAACCTCTTCCACTACAAAATCGTTGAAACAGTGGATGTGCGATTTGATGAAACCAATGGTTCACAATGAGAGCTCCTGCCAAGCACACTTGATGAAGCTCCTTCCAGTGAATCTATCAAGCTGATGGGAACTGGTGAAATCATGCCCTCTCAAGCACAGCCTGAAGAGGAACTTATCATTTCTGCACCAAACCAACCTGAAGACAATGCTCAGACCGAAGGCAATACTTCCAATGATGACAATGATCAGCATGAGCAAGGTCTTCGTCCAGTTCATCCTCATGTTGCAAATGAAGTACAAATTGAGAAGATAATTGATAGCATCAACGCACCTGGTCCGCTTACTCGATCAAGAGCAACACAGTTAGCAAATTTCTGTGGGCATTTTTCATTTGTATCAATATCTGAACCCAAGAAAGTTGCTGAAGCCTTTATGGAACCTGAATGGATTCAAGCCATGCAAGAAGAACTTCAACAGTTCAAGCTGAATAATGTTTGGAAACTTGTCAAGCGCCCTGACCCTCGCAAGCATAACATTATTGGCACAAAATGGATATATCGGAACAAACAAGATGAGCATGGTCAAGTCGTCAGAAACAAAGCACGTCTTGTGGCTCAAGGATATACTCAAGTTGAAGGAATTGACTTCGATGAAACATTTGCTCCTGTTGCTAGGCTTGAAGCTATTCGCATACTGCTAGCATATGCTAATCATCACAACATCTTGCTATATCAAATGGATGTGAAGAGTGCATTTCTCAATGGCAAGATTGAAGAAGAAGTATATGTCGCTCAACCACCTGGCTTTGAAGATCCAAAACATCCTGATATGGTGTACAAGCTAAACAAAGCACTGTATGGCCTCAAACAAGCTCCTCGCGCTTGGTATGATACAATCAAAGACTTCCTGAAGAGCAAAGGCTTCAAACCTGGATCCCTCGATCCCACACTCTTCACGAAGACATATGATGGTGAACTGTTTGTATGCCAAATATATGTGGATGACATAATCTTCGGTTGCACCAATCTGAAGTATAGTGATGAGTTTGGATACATGATGCAAGAGCAATATCAGATGTCCATGATGGGTGAGCTGAAGTTCTTCCTTGGTCTTCAAATTCGCCAGCAAAGAAATGGCATCTTCATATCTCAAGAAAAGTATATCAAAGATTGCCTGAAGAAGTTCGGCATGCAAGATTGCAAAGGTTACACGACGCCAATGCCAGCCAAACATCATCTTGGTCCCAACGACAATGGTAAAGAGTTTGATCAAAAGGTATACCGCTCCATGATTGGTTCTTTACTTTACCTATGTGCATCTAGGCTAGATATTATGCTTAGTGTTTGCATGTGTGCTCGATTCCAAGCGGCACCAAAGGAATCACATCACTTAGCTGTGAAGCGAATTCTTAGATATTTGGCTTACACCCCAACACACGGATTATGGTATCCAAAGGGCTCAAGGTTTGATCTGGTTGGATTCTCAGATGCTGATTATGCTAGTGACAAGATGGATCGCAAGTCAACATCAGGAACATGTCACTTTCTGGGACGATCACTTGTCTGTTGGTCTTCAAAGAAGTAGAATTGTGTATCACTCTCAACTGTTGAATCTGAATACATTGCTGCTGGATCCTGTTGTGCTCAGCTTCTATGGATGAAGCAAACTCTCAGGGACTATGGCATTAACCTGAAACAAGTACCTCTCTTCTGCGACAACGAAAGTGCCATCAAGATTGCCAACAATCCAGTCCAACACTCGAAGACAAAGCACATTGAAATTCGTCATCACTTTCTCAAAGATCATGTCATGAAGAAAGATATCGATATCATTCACGTCAACACTGAAGAGCAACTTGCAGATATCTTCACAAAGCCCTTGGATGAGAAAAGGTTTTGCAAGTTACGGTGTGAGCTAAATATCTTGGAATCCTCTAATGTCCTGTGATCAGGCACACATCCTAACACTTATGCATGTTGATGACTTAGATGTGCAACACACAAGTAATGTATATCTTCAATCAATGAAGATTTACACTCTGAGTGTGAATACATTAACATGGAATTTGACTTCGGAGCGCCATGATAATTGTGCGCCGTGTATGGGTCTAATACTTCCTATACGGTGGGTAACGCCACCACCAAATTTCTCTGTTTTAAGTGTTTCACTCATGGCGTTACTTTTGCAAAGACTTCGCATTTGGTTTGTCTTCAGTTTCAATTTATCTTCATGATTTTCTACGCTATGATGATTTGATTGCATATATATATATAGTAGTGTTCTGTCCTCTACAGCATTCACTTATAGCTATGTCTTCAATTTGAATCTTTTGAACTAAGTGAATGTGATCGGACCCTAAACTCTTTATGCTTTCTATCTCAAACTCTATCTGTCCAAATCATATGCATTCTATTGAAACTGTCGAATGTCTTCTCTGCGTCCTAGTCAGCAGAAGGCAAAGAGACAAACATTAAATTTGTTTTAAATGACTTATCCTTATTATTGAAATCCGGAGAAGCCGGAACAACTCTCCGACATGCCTGGCGGGCGTGGGAACGTGGGACAACTCTGAGTATGTTGCATGCTTGCCACGTGTCCCACGGATGTGAACAGACAGGGGCACCTGCGTAGTTGCGCTGTGCTGCATAGCTACTTATAAATACGTATCCCCTGCGGTAAAGAAATCCTTCTTCCACCTCTCCACCTCGTCAAAACCCTAGCGCCACCGCTAGCTCTCGACGACGCCGGCGACGAAGCGCTTAGCTGCCGCGACTTCTCCGACTCCGTCCTCACGCCGGCCGCGGGCATCGTCCTCTCTGCCGTCGCCGTAGGTGTCCTTCGTCGCCAAGTTAGGGCACGGTGGGCTGAACTGCTCGGTCTCCTATTCTTCCCATCTAGCAGTTCTTCATGCGGTAATTACAACTCTATTTTTACCACCTTTTTTATCTTCATAGATTCATCCTATTTACCGGAAGTGGTTTCTACCTACTCAATGTTAGATCTATTCTGTCTGCATCTCATAATGCCTAGTCAATTCACTTAGATTTCCTATCTAGTTTGATTCCTCACTTGTACTTATTCACGGATTGGTACAAATCTGGAACCAACTCACCTCATATAAGTGAATGTCTTCGCATCATGAGGTCAATGTCTTCAAACTGATTTATCTTCAAAATCTTCTGAGAATGCATATGACCTCTTCCCCTTCCCTCGCATCTCTAATGCTGTCACAGGTACATGTCCGTGGGAGAATCCCTAGGTTCTCATAGTCTGCATTCGTTTGCAAAATTCTTACAGCAACACATTGATTCTCCTGAAGCCAGTTCCTGTCTGACCAGCAAGCGAAAGCCTTTGAAGCCTTTGAACATATTAAAACCGTTCAGTTTGAAGTTCATGGCTGCAGAGAAATCAGTAAGGAAGGGTGGCAGACAGCATCATGGGGGAACTTCAAAGGATCTTCCTGATGATCTTGCATAAATCTACAAAACAGATCCTGAAGAGGATTACAATCAGTGCAAGACTCGAATCCAATGGATTCGATGCTATTGGGCTGAACAGTGGTACAAGTACAAGTTTGTGACCCAGGAGTATGCAGAGAAAAATGCTATCAAGAGCCCTTGGGGTGATATTCTCTATCGAGGCCTTCCCCCCAAGACCAAAGCTGAAGCCATTGCGCAAGAATTCTATCCTTGCATGGTCCGTGGACCACAGCCTGAAGAAGCCGACCCATCATCATTGCTCTGGTGTCATGACGACAATCTCTTCAAGCGCAACTTTCAGTATGCTAAGGCTTCGGCAAAGGAAAACAAGATGTCATGGGGATTAGACTTCAATCCTGGCCCCTCTGCTCCCCGTGATGATGGCACACGTGAAGCTGAAGAAAATAGAATTGGCCCCTTTGCAAACCTTGGTGGCCTCATCTCCTACATCTTGGTACAAGGTGCCAAAGTGGATCATTCTGACAATGATGCTGATTCGAATGAAGCCCCAGCTCCTCCTCCAAGGCCGCAGAAGCCAAAGAAGATTAAGGCTTCATCATCAACTGCACCTCCAAAAGCTTCTCATGTGAAGACACTGGCCACTGCACCTCCTGAAGCCAGTGTGCAGTCTGAAGATCTTTCACGCATCTCCAAGAAGACGGAGAAGAAAAAGAAAATCGTCAAGAGTACTGATCAGGCTTTGACTCCTGCTGCTATTCTGTGTGAAGAGCCCATTGATCTGTCCAGTGATGAAGATCTTGCTGATGATGCCCTTGAGCAACTGATCAAGAGCAAGGAAGAAGCAGAAATCTTCAACAACCTGCCTCTCTTTCACGTGGCAATCATCTATAACTTCATTGATGAGTGGTTCGACTCCCCCAATTTAAGCTTTGAAGATTTGCAGCTTCCCATTGGCCTCAGCGTCTCTTTCAATGGCGCCATTGCTTCTGAGCTAGCTCTTGCTCAGCACATCGTTGAGCTGAAGAACAAAATTGATTATGAGAAGGCTCAATTCAAGAAGCAAGTGGCGAAGCTCAGTGTTCAAGACGTCAGAAACTTCAAGGTCATGCTGCATGAGCTTAAAGAAGCTTTTCCGAAGAAGCGCCAAGAAGCTCAAGGCTCTCGTGAGAGCATGAAGAGTTTGGCTGATAAGTGTGTGCTTGCCTATAATGAGGCTGAGAAGCACAAGTCACTTGGCCGTCCTGGCATTGACCCCAGGATGGCTGCAAAGAAAAAGAAGAAGCTTCCTGCTGACCAATCTGCACCTTCAAGGCCAGATGAACCTCGCATTATCTTCCCAAGCAGCATGACTGGCTCGAAGCCAAAGGTCACCACAACCGCTTCAGAACAGAAGAAGACGAGGGCTGCCGAGGCTGAAGCCAGAAAGAGGAAGAATACTGAAGCCTCTGATGTCGCTCCCTCCAAGAAGAAGCACAAGACCAAAAAGAATAGGGCTGCTCCCACAGAGCCCCTTGTTGTTGAACCCATCTCAGTGGTTCGTCCTGCATCCACTACCCAAGAACTTCGCATGACTGTTCATGAGCCTGCTTCCACAGAGGCTCCTGAAGCTGTAGAGATTCTAGCAGTCAATCCCATCACTGCTAAAGATATTGGTCAGCATGACAATGTTGAAGATGATGAAGTTCTTCCTCAGATTGAATATAATGTGGTATCATCGCCTGTTCGTACGAACAGCGAAAATATCAGCATTGGTCGTCCTCTGACGCCAATTGCTCAGGATGCTTCATGGGTTGATCGCCCGCAAGAACAAGACTCCCCCAGTACTCCCCAACAACAACAAACCACACCATCCGTACAAGTTGAAGAGGATGAGGACCTGCCCACTCCATCTCCAAAGGCGTCGCCTGTACTACAAAGGCTTCGCAAAGGACCAAGGCCTCAAGTCCCTCTTCCAAGCGTTCCAGAAGGAGAAGTGCATCATCAACCTGTTGCACGTCAAGTATTTTCAGAAGCCACTCCTGCTATGAATGTCTCTGTGTCTGAAGCCCCAGCTGCTGAAGACAATCCAGCTGCATCAGCCGATGAAGAACGTCAAGAAGAACGTGTACATACTCCCCTCATTCCTGAAGAAACTGTTCATGAAGTGAACGTGTCTGTGCCTGACCCTCCAGCTCAGCAAGTGGAGGTTGAAAATCCTGAAGCTGCCACTACCAACACAAGTGAAGCTCATGACGTTGTCATGACTGAAGCTAATGTGGAGCTTGAACCAAACAGTGTGCCTGAAACCAATGAGGCAACTGCTCCTGAAGCACCTGTTGTGCAGCCTGAAGCCTCAGCTGCTGCCACTGCTCCTGTTCCACCACCAAGGCCCTATACAATTGAGCAAGCATACAACCATGGCGAGCTAATCACTGTAAGATGGCCTGTTCTGGTCCCTTCGCCTACTGTCTCTGGTCCTCAATTTGACTATCACATTGAGCATAGGCCTCCGGTCTAGAAGCCAAAACCAAGACTGCCAAGGTTTCCTAGTACTGCCACATCTGTCGGGTCTTTCAATGCAAATGGCTTCAAGAGCCACAACACATTCTTTGACAGCTCAAAGAACCCCTACACGAAGCCAAGAATATCATCAGATCGGTTCTGGAGTCATCAGCAGCGAAGCTATTACTCCTATGTTCTGTATGATCAAGGGCGCATTTTCCCTCATATGCGCCTCGACACTGAAGCCATTGCTGGACTGCCCTGCTTAGAAGAAGCACTTGACTGCTTTCGTGATGCTGGTCTGCTCAGCTTTGTCACAGACAAAGAACATTGGAACGAAGAGCTATTGCTTCAATTCTATGCTACACTCCACATTCGTTGTTATAACAGAGATACGAAGACATGGGTTCTCGAGTGGATGACATGAAATGTTCATCATGAAGCCAAAGCTCTTGACATCATTAAGCTTACAGGCCTATCCACTCCCGGAGAGCTCTATGAACCTGGTTGTCAAAACCACCGCAATGCATTGGAGCGCATCTTCCATAAGCCTGAACCCAATATGAGCCAGATGTTGAGCATGATGAAGCCTTTGCCACGTGATGTTGAATATCCAAAGGAGTTCTTTGTTGATGACCTTGAGTATCTGCCACGCACCATATATCACATCATCAGGCGGACTCTATGGCCTATCAAAGGACATTCATCAGCTGCAAAACTTGAAGGAGCCATGAAGACATTGGTCTTTTACATCCTCAATGGCATCAGCTTCAATGCGCAAGATTTCTTCATCAGGCAACTGGCTGCATCTGGATCTGACCTCTTCGGACTGAAATTCTATGCTCCATGGGTCATGCGCCTCATCAAGCGACACTCTGCTATCAACTATCAACCATTTGCTCGCAATCATGTGATCTTCCTACCAGAGGTTGATATGTCAGTTGAAGCCATATATCCTGATCCTGCCAAGAAGCCTCTTTGTCTTCAGAATGCCGAGCACCAAAGCTTCACTCAACCCATTGAAGGTGTTCAAGCAGCAACACGAATCTATCCATTGGCTGGAAATACTCGTCTGCCTCATCGAGCACCTAATGAAGCCACTGAAAGCACCATTTCCCAAAGGCCTCGGAAGCGTTCTCGCGTTCTCAATGACCGAGAACTTCTTGTGGCCCTTCATCAGAAACAGGATAAACATCACTTTTGGCTCAAAAGACAGATGCAAAGCCTCTTGGTGGATGTCAATCGCATTCGTAACCTTGCCACCAAGAATGCCTTTGTTGCTCATGAAACTTGCTGGCGATCATGGAAGAGCCTGACCCTGCTTAGTGCTGAAGCAGATCTTCAAGACGATGGCTTCAATGAAAGATTCCAGTTTGACTCCACTCCTCCACAGACTGCTGTCCTACGTCGCACTCCATCTCTTGAAGACTCTGAATATTCTTCCTCCGCGGCAACTGTCAATGCCAGAGTGATCGATGACGAAGATGATGCTACTTCACCACCTTCTACTACTGCACGCATTGACACTGCACCAAGTTCGTTTGCATCGCCAACCAATGACGATAACCCTGCTGCTTCACCTACTCATGAGGATGAGTAGATGCTCTATGTCTTCAAACCTTTTTGGTCCTTACTGAAAAAAGGGGGAGAAGCGTATGAGTTTGATAGTCTTCAAGCGGGTTTATAAGGGCGATTGCTTTATATTTTTGCCTAGTGCTTACAACTCTTGCTTTTTGATACACTTCATTCTTTGAGTTGTAACACTTAAACTTGATGGTCGTCTGCTACTTATTTGCGTTTCCACGTGCGATGATAACTTCCGCACTTAGATCATTCTGCAGACGTCCATTTTTCATTATGCATGTCATTCTCTTAGCTATATCATTTCGTGCATGATGAATTATCTTCATAAGTTGAAGAGGATCTCCACAAGTACAACCTGCCATGTGCATTTTCATTCCAAAAGCAAATTATTTATATGCACATCTTCAGGGGGAGCCCTTGCCACTTATGAAGACAATTTCCTATCCTTTACAATTTCACATACTTTATCCCCGTTGAAAACTTCAACCAGTTTGTCATCAATCACCAAAAAGGGGGAGATTGTAAGTGCATCTAGTGCCACCCCTAGTTGGTTTTGGAGTATTGACGACAAATTTGGTTGAGGGACTAATGCGTTTGTGAGAATTGCAGGATAACGCAGGTAGTGTCCCTCGTTGATTCGGTTTACCTACCGGAGATGACCCCTAAAAATGTATGAAGACATTGAAGACAATGGTGGTATGAGAAGATATTCATATTGAAGTCTATGACATGAGAAGACATTGCGTGAAGACTATGGAGCGCGAAGACTGTGTGGTTTCGTTGTTTCCTTTTCTTCTTTGTTGAGTCATAGGAACCACCGTACTGTTAAGTGGGGTCCAAGTGAACTAAGTCAGAGTGACTGAAGTGATGCTCAACCCAAATCCTATGTCTTTGAGCAAAGACAATGAGAGCAAATCTTATCCAGAGCTGGATGAGTCAGCTTTGCTTGTAGCCCAAGTAAAGTTGCCGCGTGTGTTTGAAATCTGACCGTTGGAACACGTGTCAGTTCCTTAGTGACCCAGGGTCATTTCGGACAAATCAGGTCGGGTTGCCTTGTGGCTATAAATAGCCCACCCCCTACACCATAAATTGGTGGCTTCTCAGAGTTAGTTTACGGCTTTTGTCCTTTTGAGAGCAACCCACCTCGAAGCCTTTGAGAGAGAAATCCTTGCGAGGACAAAGCCCAAACACCCAGAGCCAAAGAGTGTTAGGCATCACCGAAGTCTTTCTGTCTGTGTGACCTAAAGACTTATTACACTTGAGGACTGTGTATCCTCCAGCCGGTTAGGCGTCGCGTTCTGAGCATCCAAGAGTCATTGTGGATTGCCGGGTGAACGAAGTCTGTGAAGGTTCGGAAGTCTACCTTGAAGACTTACCAGAGTGATTGGGTGAGGACTAAGTGTCCTTAGCTCAAGGGTAATAAGGTGAAGACACGGTCTTCTGAGTTGAATCTCAACCTCCCTAACCAGACGTACAGTTGTCACAACAACTAGAACTGGTCCAACAAATCATGTGTCTTCAACAAGTGACTGGTTCTATCTCTTCCCTCCTTTACTTTGAGTTTGTCTGTGTGAAGTCATTGCTTATCTGTCTTATCTGGTTGACTTCATTGCTTGACTACTATTGTTGATTGGCTTCATACCATATTCCATCCTGATCCTACTACCTAGCTGTTATTAGTCTTCGTACGTTAACACTATTACTTGACTATGGCTTGCTTGTTGTAGTTTATCTTCCGCTGCATATCAACTAGGTCATTTCTATTGTTTGTCTTCGAAACTTCCATGTTTTGAAGACTTTGATAAAAATCGCCTATTCACCCCCCCTCTAGTCGATAACTAGCACTTTCAAAATCTCATCCAACCCATCATCATCCAGCAAGACTACGATGGGATTACTCACGCACGATGGTGAGCATCATGAAATTGGTGATGGAGGATGGTTGATGATGATGATGGCAGTGATTTCCCCTCTCCGGAGCCCAAAACGGACTCAAGATCTGCCCTCCCGAGGAAGAACAGGAGGCGGCGGCGGATCCGAATCGTAAAACACGATGAATCCTTTGATTTTTTTTCTCCCCGAACATGAATATATGGAGTTGGAGTTGAGGTCGGTGGAGGTCCAGGGGGGCCACAAGATCAGAGGGCGCGCCCTCCACCCTTGTGGACAGGGTGTGGGTCCTCTTTGATTGATTCTTTCGCTAATATTTTTTATTTATTCCAAAAGTGATCTCCATGAAGTTTCAGGTCATTCTGAGAACTCTTATTTCTGCACAAAAATAACACCATGGCAATTCTGCTGAAAACAATGTCAGTCCGGGTTAGTTCCATTCAAATCATGCAAATTAGAGTCCAAAACAAGGGCAAAAGAGTTTGGAAAAGTAGATATGATGAAGACGTATCAAATCTCGTTACCAGCAAGTCTCTTTACTCGTTCCGTAATACATCATATCATAACTAACTCTCTAGTCATTTGTTTGCAAGCTTATTATGATGTGTATTACCAAGAGGGCCCAGAGATACCTCTCCAATAATCAGAGTGACAAATTCCAATCTCGATCCATGCCAACTCAACAAACACCATTGGAGATACTTGTAGAGCATCTTTATGATCACCCAGTTACGCTGTGACGTTTGATAGCACACAAGGTATTCCTCCGATATTCGGGAGTTGCATGATCTCATGGTCGAAGGAACATGTATTTGACATTCAAGAAAGCAGTAGCAATAAACTGAACGATCACATGCTAAGCTAAGGGATGGGTCTTGTCCATCATATTGCTCTCCTAATGATGTGATCCGTTATTAAATAATAACACATGTCTATGGTTAGGAAACCTTAACCATTTTTGATCAACGAGCTAGTCTAGTAGAGGCTTACTAGGGACACGGTATTTGTTTATGTATTCATACATGTATTTCAGTTTCCGATCAATACAATTCTAGCATGAATAATAAACCTTTATTATGAATAAGGAAATACTCCCTCCGTCCCAAAATAAGTGTCTTGAGCTTAGTATAAATTTGTACTAGAGCTAGTACAAAGTTGAGACACTTATTTTCGGACGGAGGGATTATAAAATAACAACTTTATTATTGCCTTTAGGGGATATTTCCTTCATCATGGCCTCGGTAAGATGCATCTTCTTGGGCGGCACGTAGCATGTGGACTCAGTGTTGTCCAACTTCCCATCCATGCACGAGACTGGCGAAGCAACAGATGCAGCAGCAGAGGCGGGAGCCCGGCGAAGTCATGTGTTGTTGATGATGTGTTGCACGAACGCACACAAGGCACTTGAGAAAATTCTGCTATAATATCAGAGAGAGAGAGAGAGCAAAAAGAAGAGAGAGCAAACCGATGACACTTCAGTGGTTTTCCTTACAAATCTAGTTTTGGACGAAATGTCTTTGGTTTCGTGACATGAGGGACCAAATGTCGACTAAAAAAAGATTTACGGATGAGATGTCTAATTTTTTTAAACTTGAGGACCAAAAACATATTTTTCTCTATTTTTAATGGCACAGAAAATTTTCTTCAGATGACATGATTTTAATTTATATAAACACTTTTTAAAATGACACGAATATTTTTTGAAAGGCATGCATATATCTTTAAAATGTCACTTACATTTTTTCTGAATTGCACGACACAATTTTTTATGCTATGACATATGTTTTTACATTGCATAATTATTATTTTAAAGGTCACGTGCACATTTTTGAAACACATGAACATTTTTTGAAATTTCCTGTAGATTTTTTCGATCAGTACGAAACATTTTATTTTGGAATATGCGAACATTTTTTGATATTGTATAAACATTGTTCTTAAATGTTACCAACCTTTTTTCAAAATGGGTGAACATTTTTTGAATGTCTCAAATATTTTTTTCAAATGCTATCAACATTTCTTTAAAGTTGCATGGACATTTTTTACTTCATGAACAATTTTTAAACGAGGGTTTTAACTTTTTTAAGATTTAAGTAAAATATATTTTCAGTTCAGAAATATACCTCCATGATTTAACTTACAGTTCTTTTTGTTGGCACAGTTGAACGTGTAACTTGACACTACTGCATTCTGATTCACATTGCTGCTTTGATTAATTACTATTAATAATCGTGGAGATTGGAACTGGGTAGGAAATTAAATACCGAAGGAGTTTTTTCTGAAGAAGTACCAAAGGAGTAGAGGTACTATCTTGGAGTTGATTCCGGACGCAAAGTGCGTGAATTGTACTTGTCCCAATTGTTTTTCAATTTTGGCAGGAACTTGTCCAAAATTTAAGTGCTTCTGGTTAGAGGCAAAATGTTTAGACTATACCTATTTTCCTCTTACGAAAAAGCAAGACACATTGCTTTCTTGAATGCCGATAGTATACCTGACACCCCGAAATGATAAGATAAATGATCTTGGCAAATGTATGTCTAGTCACCGTTTTCTGAATGGAGTATGATCTTGACACCCTGAAATGATAAGAGAAATGATCTTGACTAGTCACACCGCCATTTTCTTAATAGGGTATGTTTGCCCTGTGTGGTACAATTTATTATCCATCACTGCCCAAAACATATAAACGAGCGTGAGTTAGCATAGTAAATATGGTATATGGTTTTACATTATCGGATGGGCACATAACCTTAATCAAACAACTCACCTATGTCAAACATTCGGGAAAATAATCTTTTTCTAATGTAAGCTTGGTCAACGCGTTCCGAGTCTTCTCTACCACATTTATTTACGTCTTTCATGCGATATGCTCATTGTAAAAAAAAAGTTGATTGGTACATGACATGTGATCAAAGTTGATTGGTGGATCACATATGATCAAGTTGGAATTTGGTGAAAAGAGTGGAGAAATGTCTTCGATAGGTCAAAAGGATGGAAATGAGTCCATAATGTGCCTTCGGATTTTGGGTGGACAGTGCTTTCTTGTTTTGGGCTTGATTTGGTAGGCCTGAAAGGCTGAATGGTTTTGATTTAACTGGGCTAAGCGCGGCTCTAAAGAAAAGTACAATGTTTACGGCCAGGGCTATATTCTCACCCTATGCGAGACATAACTCGCTCTCGCCTCTGGACGTGAAGAAGTGAGTCAGCCCAGTACTGTAAAACCTCTGGCCCGAGTGTTTTTCTTTTTCTTTTTTACTCTTTGCTTTTCTTATTTTTTGTTTTCTGTTTTTGTTCGTTTCTTCACAGGTTTTCTTAGGATTTTTGCTTTTTTCTACTTTTCATTACTAGTTTCTTTAGGTTCCCCCCACCTTTTTTTTAAATACATGTCTAAATGCCCGTTCTTTTGCTAGCTTCTATAATATGCTGAAATAAGCTGCCCCTTACCTAGATTATTCTAGAAACTCAACTAAATTTATTGTTTTATAAGCCTACTAACTAAGACTTCTTTTGTGAGGTTACTAACTAAGACTTGACTAGTAGGCTTCTAAAAATAATAATATTTTTGGTTGGGCTGTCAGAATAAGGTGGATCGAGGGCAGCTTATTCCCCCTGTTTCTGTTCAAGCCCCCCTCTATACATATTTATTATACATGTGGAACAATGTTTTAAAAACATGAACAATTTTCAAATACATGTTGAATTATTTTTAACTAGATGAAATAATTTTGTTTACATTGTATAAACTGTTTTATAAAATGTCAAAAAATAGAAAGGCATAATTATTTACTTAAAATGTCACGTAAATTTGTAGAGTGGTACTTAACATTTTTCTATACTACACGAACATTTTTTACACTATATAAATTTTTTTTAAAAATAGGTATATTTGTTTAGTTATACCAAACATTTTTATAAATTATGTGAAATTTTTTGAACATTTTTCAGCATTTTTTCTAATGGCACAGACATTGTTTCAAAGTGTGTGAACATTTTATGAATATCACTATGTTTTGCAGTTTTTATCAGCATTTTTTTAATTGTCTGAGTATTTTTTTTACACTGCATGGATATTTTTTAACAAGTAATTATCATTACTAAGTATTTAAACAAAATGTGTATTAGTTTCAAAAATATAAATAAAATTACTAAAACAGTGGTTTATTTATATTTTTGAAATATATATATAAGTACTAAAACAACATAAAAAGGAAAATACCCGTAAAAAATAGAAAAAAGGAAAACGTGTGCTAGAGGCCAGCCCTGCCTCCCGCGATGGATTGGCTCATATATATGGGAGTGCCTGATGCGATGGGTTCTTTCGTATCGCTATTTAGCGAGACAAGGCCCATTCCGCTATTTACCTAAGAAAACCTGAAAAAAGGGATGCACGTTTACCTATTTAGTTTTCTGAGACATGCAGGTCGCATATCTAATTAATGAGTGTGTAATTATTTCCATACTAATGAAACTAAATGAGTTTTTCTTTTTTTTGCATTAACTAGCACGATGCTCGTGCATTGCCACGGAACCATCGGCTTAGAGGTGGTGAAATAATGTTAATGTCCTTTATCAATGTCGTCAGAGAATTTTAAATGACCATATTAGGTTGGGGAAAGAACTAAAATTAAGATCAATTTTGGGTTGAAGTCGCCTTTTTGTCTTTGTTATTTATGTCTTTTACTAAAAGTTAGTCTCATATGAAAGTAGTGTATTTGTTTATTTATGATAAATCTCATATGTGAGTAAATTATATTTGTTTATATGTCTCTTGGAGTCCCTTTAGGGACATCCAATAAAATATATGTCTCTTGGAAGGTTGCTAGTTTCACATGTGAAGATGTATGTATTTGTTTATTTAGAAAGGATATTGGACTCATATGTCAAACTCACCACCAACTCCAATCTTTATAAGTAGGAAAGGATGAGTTTCTACGGAATTCTAGGAAGTGGAAGGGAAACTGAAACACTAAGGAAGAGACGAAGGGAATAGTCACAGCCGTTCGGTTTCGTTTTCCACAAGCGCAAAAGCGTTTTGGCTTCTTTTTTGCATACAAGAAGAAGGCTGCACACATGTGACATAAATCCTAGTGCTACTCGGCCACGAAACACGATGCGTGTGCGAGGTGAGGTGGACGGTGGAGGAGGAGTGTACGTGTATGTGCCATGTTTTCAAGCTTTTAATGGTGTGTGTGAAATAACTCACCTTTTTTTTTGCGGGGAGTGAAATAAGTCACCTTATATGTTTTTTTAGAGGAACTCACCTTATGTATTGTTCTACCACACCCTACACTAATAAGTTGAGACTAAAATTTTCACACCCCTTGTCATGCATGAATGAACAACATGAGCTTCTGGAATTTTCTTTAAAATTGTTGGATAGAATAAATGGGCTATACCCCAAAAATTCCAACAATAAATTTATAAACAGATCTGTTTTGCTGCTGATGCTGGTGTTGTAGCTGACCAAGCTGTATTTTATCGTTTATTATGCGTGCCTTTTGTTGGTGTGATTAATGTTGGGTGGTTATTGGCTCAAACATGTCATATTTCTGTCTACGTGTT